>NW_027362848.1:3317500-3917500 GCF_046119375.1 Phyllobates terribilis | reverse complement strand
GGCCCGGCCGGTCGGGGCCCCCTCGGAGCCCCCCTCTTGTGCGTCTCCTCATGGGGCCCCCCCCCGCAGGACCACCCGCCGTCACATGACCGGAGATGTGCCTGCGCTCAGCATGGGCCCCATGCTGAGCGCAGGGACATCTCCGGTCATGTGACGGCGCCGGCACAATACTTACCCCTCCCCATGCCTCCGCAGCGTCTGCCGCGTCCTCTGACTGTGACATCTCAGGTCAGAGGGCGCGGTGACTTCTTTACACCACGTGCTCTCTCCTGAGCTGTCACATCACAGAGCGGGAAGACGCGCGCAACGCTGGAGTCCGGATCAGCAGCAGGTAAGAAGTGAGGTGAGTATTTGATTTTTTTTTTTAATGTATGGGGGCATGGGGCATTTAATGGTGGGGGGAGAGTGGGTGTGACATCCTGCATGGGGCACTATATGGGGGAGGTGGTGTGACATCCTGCATGGGGCACTATATAGGGGGGGGATTGGCATCCTGAATGTGGCATTATATGGGGGAGGGGGGAATAGACATCCTGCATGGGGGCATTATATGGAAGTGGGGGGGGATGTGACATCCTGCATGGGGCATTATAAGAGGGGAAGGGGAAAGTGACATCCTGCATGGGGCATTATAAGAGGGGAAGGGGGGAAGTGACATCCTGCATGGGGCATTATAAGAGGGGAAGGGGGGAAGTGACATCCTGCATGGGGCATTATAAGGGAGGCGGTGTGACATCCTGCATGGGGCATTATAAGAGGGGGAGGGGGGAATTGACATCCTGCATGGGGCATTATATAGAGGGTGGGTGTGTGACATACTGCATGGGGCATTATAAGGAGGGGGGGTGACCTCCTGCATGGGGCATTATAAGGGAGGGGGTGGTCTGACATGCTGAATGGGGCATTGAATAGGGGGGAAGTGACATCCTGCAAGGGGCATTATATGGGGGGAAGAGGTGACATCCTGCATGGGGCATTTTATGGGGGGTAGATGTGACATCCTGCATAGCGCATTAAAAGACGGGTGTCATCCTGCATGGGGCATTAAAAGGGGGGAACAGCCTGCATGGAGCATTACATGGGGGCCAATATTCTGTATGGAGAGTTATATGGGGACCAGTATCCTGTATGGAGCATTATATGGGGACCAGTATCCTGTATGGAGCATTATAAGGGGGTCAGTATCCTGTATGGAGCATTATATGGTGCCCATATTACTGTATGAAGGACTATACTGTCCGGTCTGCACTGTGCACTGTGAGTATTCGCCGGTTTCTGAGCTATTGTAGAATTTACAATAGATATCGCTTGTGTAATGGGGCATTATAAGTGGGGAACAGCCTGCATGGAGCGTTATATGGGGGCCAATATTCTGTATGGAGCGTTATATGGGGGTCAGTATTCTGTATGGAGCGATATATGGGGGACAGTATTCGGTAGGGAGCGTTATATGGGGGCCAGTATTCTGTATGCAGTGTTATATGGGGACCAGTATCCTCTATGGAGCGTTATATGGGGACCAGTATCCTGTATGGAGCATTATATGGGGACCAGTATCCTGTATGGAGCATTATAAGGGGGTCAGTATCCTGTATGGAGCATGATATGGTGCCCATAATACTGTATGGAGGACTATACTGTCCGGTCTGCACTGTGCGTTGTGAGGATTTGCCGGTTTCTGAGCTATTGTAGAATTTTCAATAGATATCGCTCATGTAATGTAGTAAGTGAAATCCTTGGCCTTGTACTATATATATATATTTCTCTGCGGTATCTGTGCATCATGAATCATGGTATGTGTTAAAGGGGCCCACTGAAACTCTGTTGCCCAGGGCCCACAAAAACCTGGAGCTGGCCCTGGGGGTAAGTATAACAAGTTGTATTTTTTTTACATACAATTAATTAACTTGGAGTGGGGGGAATCAGAGATGCACGGGGGGATGAGAGATGCACGGGGGGGGGGGGCCTTCATGCCCCCTATGAAGGGCGGGGGGGGGCCCAAAAAAATTCTTGCACAGGGGCCCACTACAGTCTGTGTCCGCCCCTGTGTGGTACGCTGTGCTTTTCTACACTCCTAAAATAACATATCAGCAGAGTAAAGGTGGTCACACATAAGCCCAGGTCTGCTAGATAGATACCTATGAATTATTATTTTGTATATGTTTTCAAACATACTTGATCAATGAAATCATCATTGTAAACTTCAACTCCACATAATAGTATATGATGTAGCAGTCACTAATTATCTTGAGTGCTTCATCTGATGTCGGTGCACATAGTATACATAGTATACCACATACAGTACAATATATATAGGAGAATATACAGTATGACTGGTATATAGAGATGAGCAATTTGTAGAACCGTGGTCCAGTGGTCAGATGAATATTCTGTGGCTGCTGAACAGGAGCCACCACATAGTCTCCTTTTTACAGCCCCACATAGCCTTCCATATACTGTACAGTGTGAGCCCCACATAGCCTCCTATATACAATGTGAGCCCTCACACAACCTCCTATATGAGTATGAGCCCTCACATAGCCTCCTATATACAGTATCAGTCCCCACACAGCTTCCTGCATATAGTGTGAGGACCCACACAGCCTCCTGCATACAGTGTGAGGACCCACTGTGTGAGTACAGTGTGAGGACTGGTCGTCGGATATGTTGCACGCTTATTGAGATGTGTTATTGACAGCTCTATCATTTTTCTTGCCACTGTCTTGTTAAATATACAGGTTGGATACATTTGGTGTTCATGCCATATAAATTCCTGTTTATAACGAGTACATATTTATGATAGGTAGCTTTGTTTTACTACCATTGGCAGGCATTAACTGGATTTTAGGTCCTAGTGACGTTTTATATCTTTTTTACCTACGTATTCATTAAAGGTTATGTTTTAACCTCTTTCACTACTTTAATTGCTTCATATTACCTTTATTGCAGGGGTCTCAAACACGCGGCCCGCGGGCCGCATGCGGCCCCTGAGGCTGCTTTATGCGGCCCGCAGGCACAGACCCCTTGACGATCCCGACCTGGTCCAGGAGGAGCCGCCGACAGCAGCGCTGCATTGCCGCACAGAGACTGTTTCCCAGCACTGCATTTCCAATGCCAGCCGCCGGCCAATCAGAGGCCAGCAGCTGATATCTGCGTGTCTGCGCAGCGAGTATGACGTCATTGCCATATGCAGATGTCAGCTGCTGGCCTCTGATTGGCCGGCGGCTGACATTGGAAATGCTGTGCTGGGAAACAGTCTCTGTGCGGCAATGCAGCGCTGCTGTCGTCGGCTCCTCCTGGACCAGGTCGGGATCGTCAAGGGGTCTGACTCTGTGGTGCCTGCGGGCCACATCTGCAGGAAGGACGCCGAGGGAACGGAGGATAGGTGAGAATCATCTTTTTTTTCTATTTTATGTGTGTGAAGAACAGCATAGGGAAAACATAGCCACAGGATGGGGACCTGGATGGGGCACATAGCCACAAGAGGGGACCTGGATGGGGCACATAGCCACAGGATGGGGACCTGGATGGGGCACATAGCCACAACAGGGGACCTGGATGGGGCACATAGCCACAGGATGGGGACCTGGATGGGGCACATATCCACAAGAGGGGACCTGGATGGGGCACATAGCCACAAGAGGGGACCTGGATGGGGCACATAGCCACAAGAGGGGACCTGGATGGGGCACATAGCCACAAGAGGGGACCTGGATGGGGCACATAGCCACAAGAGGGGACCTGGATGGGGCACATAGCCACAAGAGGGGACCTGGATGGGGCACATAGCCACAAGAGGGGACCTGGATGGGGCACATAGCCACAAGAGGGGACCTGGATGGGGCACATAGCCACAAGATGGGGACCTGGATGAGGCACATTAGTACAAGATGGGCGCCAGGATGGGGAACATTGCCAAAAGATGGGGACCTGGATGGAGCACATAGTCACAAGATGGGGACCTGGATCGGGAACAATGCCACAGGATGGGGATCTGGATGGGGCAAATAGCCACAGGATGGGGACCTGGATGGGGTACATAGCCACAAGATGGGGACCTGGATGGGGTACATAGCCACAAGATGGGGACCTGGATGGGACACATAGCCACAGGATGGGGACCTGGATGGGGCACATAGCCACAGGATGGGGACCTGGATGGGGTACATAGCCACAAGATGGAGACCTGGATGGGGTACATAGCCACAAGATGGGGACCTGGATGGGACACATAGCCACAGGATGGGGACCTGGATGGGGCACATAGCCACAGGATGGGGACCTGGATGGGACACATAGCCACAGGATGGGGACCTGGATGGGGCACATAGCCACAGGATGGGGACCTGGATGGGGTACATAGCCACAAGATGGAGACCTGGATGGGGTACATAGCCACAAGATGGGGACCTGGATGGGACACATAGCCACAGGATGGGGACCTGGATGGGGCACATAGCCACAGGATGGGGACCTGGATGGGGTACATAGCCACAAGATGGAGACCTGGATGGGGTACATAGCCACAAGATGGGGACCTGGATGGGACACATAGCCACAGGATGGGGACCTGGATGGGGCACATAGCCACAGGATGGGGACCTGGATGGGGTACATAGCCACAAGATGGAGACCTGGATGGGGTACATAGCCACAAGATGGGGACCTGGATGGGGCACATAGCCACAGGATGGGAACCTGGATGGGGCACATAGCCACAGGATGGGGATCTGGATGGGGCACATTAGTACAAGATGGGGACTTGGATGGGGAACATTACTACAAGATGTTTTCCATTATTACTATATGATGCTAATTGTAAGACAATATTACTGTATGTGGCCAATTGGGGGAAATAAAATTGTAAAAAAAATAAAAAATAAAATAAAGCATGAAAAAATATTGGGCACTAAAAATGCTGTTTTATATGTAAACTAAAGTAAACACAAAAAAGTGCACGTTTATTATCGCCACATCCATAACGACCCAAGCCATAAAAAATAAACACGGCAAAAATGTTCAAAAGGTGTATACAAAATAAATGGTATCACTAAAAATGTCACATTGAACAAAGAATGGGGCCCCCCAAATTCAAATTTTTTCCATGTGCGGCCCATATACCCAGCCGAGTTTGAGACCCCTGCTTTATTGAGTGGTGACCTGTATGATAGTGTGTGAGCACCAGCTCCAGGCGTCCCTGAAGAGGGGCAGGGAAAAAGTAAAGGGGGCAGTGGAAAGGGGGTTTATCCAAGGAGGGGTGAGGTCAGCAGAGTATGAGAGACAGACTCATCCTAAACCAGAGGTCTCAAACACGCGGGTCGCATGTGGCCCTTCAGACTGGTTCATGCGGTCTGTAGGCACCATAGACCCCGATCGCGGCCCGGTCCAGGAACTGCCGACAGCTGCACTTTAGTTCAGTGTATTGCTGCGCAGAGACCGGCTCTCTGCATGATACAATACCAATGCCAGCCACCGGCCTATCAGAGGCCAGCAGCGGACATCCGCCTCCCAGCGCAGCGGTGCATGACATCACTAACATGGGTAGATGTCAGCTGCTGGCCTCTGATAGGCCGGTGGCAGGCATTGGTCTCTGCGCAGCAATACACTGAACTAAGGCGCAGCTGCCGGAAGCTCCTGGACCAGGCCGCGATCGTCAAGGGGTCTATGGTGCCTGCGCCCGCATACGCAGAAAGGACACCGAGGGAACGGAGGACAAGTGAGAAGAGACTTTTTTTTCTCTTATATATGTATGTGAAGAATGGAGCAGCGGACATTCCTACAATATAGGGACCTGAATGGGGACATTCCTACAATATGGGGACCTGGATAGGAACATTCCTAAAATGCGGGACCTGGATGGGGACATTCCTGCAATATGGGGACCTGAATGGAGACATTCCTACAATATGGGGACCTGAATGGGGACATTCCTACAATATGGGAACCTGGATAGGAACATTCCTACAATGTTGGACCTGGATGGGGACATTCCTACAATGTGGGACCTGAATGGGGACATTCCTGCAATATGGGGACCTGGATGGGGACATATCTACAATGTGGGGACCTGGATAGGGACATCCTAGAATGTGGGGACCTGGATGGGGACATATCTACAATATGGGGAACTGGATTGGGACATATCTACAATGTGGGGACCTGGATAGGAACATTCCTACAATGTGGGGACCTGGATAGGAACATTTCTACAATGTGGGGACCTGGATGGGGGACATTCCTACAAGATGGGGACATTATAACAAGATGGGGACGTAAATGGGGGACATTACGACAAGATGGGGACCTGGATGGGGGACATTACGACAAGTTGGGGACCTGAATGGGGGACATTACGACAAGATGGGGACCTGTATGGGGCATTACTACAAGATGAGGACCAGGATGGTGCATTACTACAAGTTGAGGACCAGGATGGGGCATTACTACAAGATGAGGACCAGGATGGTGCATTACTACAAGATGAGGACCAGGATGGGTCATTACTAAAAGATGAGGACCAGGATGAGACATTACTACAAGATGAGGACCAGGATGAGACATTAGATGAGGCATTACTGCAAGATGAGGACCAGGATGAGTCATTAACCCCTTTACAACCCAAGGTGGTTTGCACATTAATGACCAGGCCAATTTTTACAATTCTGACCACTGTCAATTTATGAGGTAATTACATTGGAACGCTTCAACGGATCTCCCTGATTCTGAGACTGTTTTTCATGACATATTGTACTTCATGATTGTGGTTAAATTTCTTCGATATCACTTGCGTTTATTTGTGAAAGAAATGGAAATTTGGCAAAAATTTTGAAAATTTTGCAATTTTCAAAATTTGAAATTTTATGCCCTTAAATCAGAGAGATATGTCACACAAAATAGTTAATAAATAACATTTCTCACATGTCTACTTTACATCAGCACAATTTTGGAACCAAATTTTTTTTTACTGGGGAGCTATAAGGGTTAAAAGTTGACCAGCGATTTCTCATTTTTCCAACAAAATTTGGAAAACTATTTTTTTAGGGACCACATCATATTTAAAGTCATTTTGAGGGGTCTTTATGACAGAAAATACCCAAAAGTGACACCATTCTAAAAACTGCACCCCTCAAGGTGCTCAAAACCACATTCAAGAACTTTATTAACCCTTCAGGTGCTTCAGAGGAATTTTTGGAATGTGGAAGAAAAAAATTAACATTTAACTTTTTTCACAAAAATGTTACTTTAGACCCAATTTTTTTTATTTTCTCAGGGTTAGCAGGAAAAAATAGACCCCAAAATTTGTTGATCAATTTTTCCTGAGTAAGCAGATACCCCATATGTGGGGGAAAACCACTGTTTGGTCGCACGGCAGGGTATGGAAGGGAAGGAGCGCCATTTGACTTTTTAAATGTAAAATTTGCTTGAATAATTAACGGACGCCATATTGCATTTGGGGAGCCCCTGATGTGCCTAGAAAGTGGAAACCCCCCACAAGTGACCCCATTTTGGAAACTAGACCCCTCAGGGAACTTATCTAGATGTGTGGTGAGCACCTTGAACCCCCAGGTGCTTCACAGAAGTTTATAACATTGAGTAGTAAAAACAAAATGTTCACATTTTTCCCACAAAAATATTTTTCAGCCCCCACTTTTGCATTTTCATAAGGGTAACAGGAGAAATTGCACCATGCAGTTTGTTGCTCAATTTCTTCTGAGCAAGCAGATACCCCATATGTGGGGGAAAACCACTGTTTGGGCGCACAGCAGGGTTCGGAAGGGAAGGAGCGCCATTTGACTTTTTAAATGCAAAATTTGCTTGAATAATTAGTGGACGCCATATTGCATTTGGGGAGCCCCTGATGTGCCTAAACAGTGGAAACCCCCCACATGTGACCCCATTTTGAAAACTATACCCCTCAGGGAACTTATCTAGATGTGTGGTGAGCACCTTGAACCCCCAGGTGCTTCACAGAAGTTTATAACATTGAGCCGTAAAAATAAAATTTTCACATTTTTCCCACAAAAATGTTTTTCAGCCCCTACTTTTTCATTTTCGTAAGGGTAACAGAAGAAATTGCACTATGCAGTTTGTTGTTCAATTTCTCCTGAGTTAGCAGATACCCCATATGTAGGGGAAAACCACTGTTTGGGAGCGCGGCAGGGTTCGGAAGGGAAGGAGCGCCATTTGACTTTTTGATTGTAAAATTTGCTTGAATAATTAGCGGATGTGCCCCTGATGTGCCTAAACAGTGGAAACCCCCCACAATTGACACCATTTTGGAAACTAGACCCCTCGGGGAACTTATCTAGATGTGTGGTGAGCACCTTGAACCACCAGGTGCTTCACAGAAGTTTATAACATTAAGCCGTAAAAATAACATTTTCACATTTTTCCCACAAAAAATGTTTTTCAGCCCCCACTTTTGCATTTTCATAAGGGTAACAGAAGAAATTGTACTATGCAGTTTGTTGTGCAATTTCTCATGAGTTAGCAGGTACCCCATATGTGGGGGCAAACCACTGTTTGGGCACGCGGCAAGGTTCGGAAGGGAAGGAGCACCATTTGACTTTTTGATTGTAAAATTTGCTTGAATAATTAGCGGATGTGCCCCCCACAAGTGACACCATTTTGGAAACTAGACCCCTCAGGGAACTTATCTAGATGTGTGGTGAGCACCTTGAACCCCCAAGTCCTTTACAGAAGTTTATAACATGGAGCCGTGAATATAAAAAAATCAAACTTTTTCCACACCAATGATGTTTTAGCCCCAATTTTTTTATTTTCACAAGGGTAAGAGGAGAAAATGGACCGCAAAAACTTTTGTGCAATTTCTCCTCAGTACGCCAATACCCCATATGTCGGGAAAATACAGTGTTTGGGCACACGACAGAGTTCAGAAGGGAAGGAGCACTGTGTGACTTTTTGAACGCAAAATTGGATGGAATCGATAGCGGACGCCATGTCGCGTTTGAAGAGCCCCTGATGTGCCTAAATAGTTGAAACCCCCCACAAGTGACCCCATTTTGGAAACGACACCCCTCAAGGATTTTATCAAGGGGTATAGTGAACATTTTGAACCCAGAGGTACGACACAAAATTTGATGACATTAGGTCATCATATTGAATAAGTTGTCATTAGTCTTGAGCGCAAGTGCTCGCTACTTGAGTTTGCATCGGTTACTCAGGTATGCACCATGTATCACAGGTGCTCAAGTGAAATGCTCGAGTCCCCTCCCGCATGTTTCACGGTTATTAGACACCCCCAAAAAAACATGCGGGGATCGCTCGAGCATGCCAGGCAATCCCCGCAAGGTTATTTTGGCCGCGAAGCATATGGGGCGGAGACTCGAGCACCCGCGATACTCAATGCATACCCGAGTACCCGATGCAAACTCAAGTAGCGAGCACTTGTGTTCAACACTAGTTGCCATATCGTCTTCTTTTTTTTTTTTATAAAAAAACAACCCTTACCCCCAACCCTAACCCTACCCTAGCCCAACCCTGACCCCAACCCTAACATTAGCACAACCCTAACCCCAACACCAGCACTAGTGTTTATTTTTTATGCCGTTCCTCGTGCAGTATAAGTGATTAGACGACCTTATTCTTCGGGTCGGTGCGACTACAGAGACACCAGAATGATATCGGGTTTTTATGATAGACAGCTGTCACACACTAAAAGACACATATTTTGTAAAATCTAGTTTTTGCATCGCCATATTTTGAGATCTATAATTTTTCTATATTTTGGCCGACAGAGTCATGTGATGGATTTTTTTTTGCGGGACAATTGACGTTTTTATTGGTGCCATTTTCAGGCACGTGACATATTTTGATCGCTTTCTATTCCAGCTTTTGGGAGGCAGAATAAACAAAACCTACAATTCAGGAATTGTTTTTTTTTTGTTTTTTTTTATTCTACTCCGCGTGTGGTAAAATTGATAAGGTAGCTTTATTCTTCGGGTCAGTACGTTTACAGCGGTACCACATTTATATTGTTTTTCTATGTTTTGGCGCTTTTACACAATAAAAGACATTTTATAGAAAAAATTATTTTTTTGCATCGCTTTATTCTGAGAGCTATAACTTTTTGAATTTTCGGATTATGGAGCTGTATGGTGGCTTGTTTTTTGCGGGACAAGATTACTTTTTCAGCGGCACCATTTTTATTTATATTCATCTTTTTGATCGCGTGTTATTCCATTTTTTGTTTGGCAGTATGATGATAAAGCATTGTTTTTTGCTTCGTTTTTTTTTTTTTTTTTCTTTTTTACCGTGTTCAATGAAGGGGTTAACTAGTGGGACAGTTTTATAGGTCAGGTCGTTCCGGACGCGGCGATACCAATTATGTGTACTTTTATTGTTTTGTTTTGTTTTTTCATAATAATATTTATTGATGGGTACATTATATTTTTATTTTTGGTGGATTATTTTTTTTTTTTTTTTTTAAATATTTTTACAATTTTTTTTTTATTTTTTTTTTCACTTTCTGAGAGGTTTTACACTTTTTTACTTTGTTCCACTCTGGGACTTTCACTTTTTTAATTCTGATCGCCTGCATAGCATAGGGATGGAGCACCATCCCTGAGCCATGCAGGCAGTCAGCGCTGCACAGTGAGAAGATTGTTCGGTCATGCACTGCGCATGACGAAACAATCTTCCTGCTGTCTGGTGACACGGATGTTGTCATGACGACATCGGGTCATCATGGCAACACCCGGGAAGCCGCGGCAGACAGCGCTGGAGGCCGGAAGAGGAAGTGAGTATTGCGATCATCTCCCCTTGCAACCGCAATGCTGCGATCGACTTCAATCGCAGCATTGCGGGGGTTAATGTGCCGGGAGCGGTGCGGGACCACTCCCTGCACATAGTACCGGGTGTCAGCTGTGACAATAAGCTGACACCCAGCGGCGATCGCGCCCGCACAGCCTGTGTGCGCGCACGATCGCCATGACGTACTAATAAGGGTCAGGCTCTTAAAGCCCAGGGTACAGACGCGTATTAGTACGTCATGGGCTGTAAAGGGGTTAATACAAGATGAGGACAAATTCAAAAGGTGTATAGAAAAAAAAATGATATCACTAAAAATGTCATTTTGTCATGCAAAGAATGCGGCCCATCTACCCAGCCGAGTTTGAGACCCTTGCTTTATAAAGTATCTTTGCTTAACAAACAGTTGTTTCTGAGAAGCTAATGATAGCAAATGATCAGGCAATATTTTCTGTGCATTTTCCCATTTCATTCTACTTGTGCCTCCTTTTCGCAAACATTCTGTTGCAATTTTTGGGTTAACTCCTTTATTTTGGATTTTATCTTATTGATCTCCCCTATGCATATTCCCCCTACATATGCTTTCATAGCATCCCATATAAATCTCGTAGATGATGACCCATCATTAAAACGAAAATATTCTAAGATTCTAGAGCTAAGAGTAGGACCAATTAGTTGAAGCCAAAAAGGATTGATGTGCCATGTATATTCCCCCGGAGACCTCACAACACCCATCTGCAGTTGTACCTGTATAGGCGAGTGGTCAGACACACTCCTTGGCAGATACCTCACCGATTTAATATAGGGTATGATTGATTCAAAGCCAATAGCTTGGTCTATTCTTGACAAAGAATGATGGGAGGCGAAGTAACAGGAATATTGTCTGACATCAGGGTGCCGTATTCTCCATAGGTCCACTATGCCTACCTCCTCTAGCAGATAATGTAGAGATGTATATTGTGCATTTTGAAAAATATTTCCAGTATGGAATTTATCCCAGAAAGGGTGGAGGTAGGTGGTAAAATCCCCTCCCCCTGCGAGGTTGGGATTTAGGAGGATGTTAGTTTTAGATCAGTTGCAGAACGGAGGGCACGGGAGGGGTGATAGACAGAAATGAGGGATGAGATATAGGGTGGTGCAGAAATGTGGAGGGCTTTATGGGTGAGAGAGATGAGTTTGTATTGTATTCTGTGGTGAATGGGTAACCAGTGCAATGACTGGCACTGGTTAGAGGCGTTGGTGAAGCGGCCTGATAGAAATACGACCCTGGCTGCTGCATTCAGAATGGATTGGAGAGGAGAGAGTTTGTTTAGAGGGAGACCGATTAGAAGAGAGTTGCAGTAGTCCAGACGAGAGTGAATAAGAGCGACAGTAAGAGTTTTTGCAGTATCAAAGGTGAGAAAATGTGGGGTTCTGGAGATGTTTTTAAGGTGCAGGTGACATGAGTGAGTGAGTGATTGTAGCCCAGTCAAGAGAGCTTGTAAAAGAACTTCTACATGGTGTTTCAAGGATGGAAAGAGACTGCCATCTACTGGCCAGATGCAGTCAAGCTGAACCAAGATATGCAAGGGAAGTTGCAGGGAGAGCAAGATCAGATGCTGGACCTGATCAGGTGACTTCCAGGAAGGAGTTCCGGAAAATAAGAGGCCAGCGCGCCAAACCTGAGGGGTCTTTGGCGCCAAGCAGCAGAAAGGAGCAGATGTGTTCCCTGCGTCCTGAGAAACCCCGCGTGACAGGCCTAAGCCAGAGGCCTGTGAGGTGCCACAGCCGGGCACCGGTAAAAGAGCTCCGGATATCTCACGGATGTTACCTGAGTGCTGTGCCTGCTAAGAAGAGTAGGAACCTAATTGCGGTACTGAGTGAGTTCGTGGAACCCGACGTCACCCGCCAACAGACGAGGCCTGGACCCCCCTATCAAAGGCTCGAGAGATTGCCTCCAACAGCCAGGCAGAGATGAGTTGAGAGACGGTTGCCCCAGGAAAGTCACGCCAGCAGAAGCGGAGGAGCTGCATACGTGAACAGGGCCGTCACTTCCACTGTTCACCCACAGTACCGGGGACAATTGGGTTTAGGTAATCAGGTTGGGAGGGGAACGGTTGGGACTAAAGGAGCACAACGTGATCTAATTGAATTTATGCGGAAGAGACTCACGGCCTAGCGGGAATAAACGGTGACCCCCGCTAGGGCCAAATGTACAGTTAAAGAACTTACGTGGTGTCTCCCATGACTGAGGGCATCACCCTACTTAAGAGACTTCACTTTACTTAAGATACTTCACCTTACTTAAGAGACTTCACCGTACTAAAGAGACTGCACCTTACTTAAGAGACTTCACCTTACTTTGAGAGGCTTCACCTTACTTTGAGAGACTGCGTCTTATTTTGAGAGATTTTGCCTTTTGCTGATATATTGAATTACTGTTCATTACCCTTGTTACTAATCCCTTGTTCAGAATACCTGTTGCATAAAATTGTTTATTTTCATCTCAGACTGTTCTCGCCTTGTCTCTGTGCGTTGCATTCCCGCACCTGCATTACATGATTGTATATGGGGGATAAAGGAAAGTTGTGTGTCAAATATGATTCCAAGACATCGAGCTTGCTGCTTGGGGGTTATGGTGGCGCAACCCAAGAAAATTGAAAAGTCAGGTATAGGTAGGTTAGTAGAGAGAGAAAAAACAAGGAGTTCAGTTTTGGAGAGATTCAGTTTCAGATAGAGGGAAGACATGATGTTAGAGACAGCAGACAGACAATCACTGGTATTTTGTATTAGAGTGGGGGTGATGTCAGGTGAAGAGGTGTATAGTTGGGTGTCATCAGCATTGAGATGGTACTGGAAATCAAATCTGCTGATGGTTTGTCCAATAGGAGCAGTATACAAGGAGAAGAGGGGACCTAGGACTGATCCTTGTGGAACCCCGATAGTAAGAGGAAGATTAGAGGAAGAAGAGCCGGCAAAAGATACCGTGAAGGAGCGGTCAGAGGTAGGAGAAGAACCAGGAGGGAGCGGTGTCCTTGAGGCCTATACAGCGGAGCATAGTGAGGAGGAGCTGATGATCTACAGTGTCAAAAGAGAGATCCAGGAGAAACAGCAGGGAGTAGTGACCATTAGATTTAGCTGTTAGTAGATCATTAGAGACTTTAGTGAGGGCAGTTTCAGTAGAGTGTGAGGAGCGGAAACCGGATTGTAAAGGGTCGAGAAGAGAGTTATCTGAGAGATAGCGGATTAGGCGGGAATGGACCAGGCGTTCCTGGAGTTTAGAGATGAAGGGAAGATTAGAGACCGGTCTGTAGTTAGCAGTGCAGTTCTGGTCCAGGGATGGCTTTTTCAGTAAAAGGGTTATGATGGCATGTTTAAGTGAGGAGGGAAAGATACCTGAAGAAAGAGAGAGGTCAAATATTTTAGTTAGGTGGGTAGTGATGTCAAGGTAAAATATATATATTATAGAAAGTCAATTATTTTATTTTAATAGATTACCTAATCAGTGTGAATTAATATAGAGATGATGGAATAATCTATGTGTATGTATGTATGCAAATGTGTATATGCACATTGATTATGTTAATAGTTAATGATATATAACAGTTTCTGTTCTCAGGCTATGTGCCCACGATGCAGAAATGATCCGGATTTTTCCTGAGCGTTTCTGCATCTCCCTGGCAGAAAAAATGTATGCGGATTGTACATGCGGATTTTACATGCGGATTGTACATGCGGATTTTACATGCGGATTGTACATGCGGATTTTACATGCGTTTTTCCTGCCAGGGACAAGCGGATGTGAAGCTTTCTTCACATGCATTTCCGCATGCGCATTGAAAAGCGCTTTCCAATCGATTTTAACATCACTTGGAAAGTGCTTGACAACTTGGTCACACTATATAAATCCATGCAAACGGCATGGATTTATATAGTGTGTCCAAAAGAATGTTAAAAAATAAAAAATAAATGTCATACTTACCTTCTGATGGCCCCCGGTGTCTTTATCCGATGCGTCTCAGCTTGCCGGCAGCTCGCGGTACACTGAAGGACCTGCCGTCACATGACTAAATGACGTCAGCGCAGGTCCTTGAGTCCACCGCGATCTGCCGGCAAGCCAAGACAAGCACACCGGGGGCTATCAGAAGGTAAGTATAATATTTATTTTTTATTTTATTCTTTTTTTACAGGTACTATGGTACCTGGGTCCGGAGGAGAGTCTCCTCTTCTCCAGACCCGGGTACCATCCGCACATTGAAACGCATGGAATGCGCATGTACAGATCCAGTGATGCAGATTCCATGCGTTCCAATGCAAGTCAATGGCGGCGAAAACGCAGCACTTCCGCAAAATAATTGGTCATGCTGCGTTTTTTTCCGCAATGATAAGACGCAGCGGAAATTTCCGCAGCATGTGCACAGCACATGAGGATTATCATTGGGGAACATGGCAGGCCTTCTACCAAGCGTTTTTTAAGAGTTTCTGCAGCGGAATTGCCGCTGCGGACACGCTTAAAAAACGCATCGTGGGCACACAGCCTTATTGTAGACATGAACAACTAAATGATTTCCTGGGAATGACGTATGTATGTGCATGGCTGATAACAGAGAGATTCATGTCGAGTTGGCAAAGATGGCGCTGAGAGACGACTTCACCCCTCTCATCAGAATTCCTAAGGTGTTACTGAGGCCAGGAGATACATGGATGAGCAAATTGCAGTGTGCCAAGTTATCAGAAGGAGCAATGAATTTTACTAATCCCACCTAGAAGTAGAATACTATATAACCCCATGTCTATGACGCGCCCCCTGGGCCAGTGCTGTAGTGCGGCGAGCGTGCGCGCGGGGAATACCCGGAGCCGGATCCGATGGGGGTAGTAGTCTTCGTGTGGCGGTGACCCGGTCCGTGCCCAGGGTGGTCAAACTAAGTGGCAGTTATTGGTATGATGGTATTAGTGTCCGACTACGCCACCCGTTGAATGCGGCTATGAAGCCGCCGCTGCAGGGCAGTCCGCTGAGGCCGGTGGTACGGATGTGCAGCGTGGATGGTATAACCCCCAACGGGAGGGGTATGGCCTCAGGGCAGAGGATGAGGTTGATGTTGGGAGTGATGGTGTGGATGTCCCAGCACTAATGGTGCGACAAGGAAGCACGGAGACGCGAGGGTACAGTTCAGGGTCTTTACTGATGGTAGAAGGCAAATTCCCCCGGGAGTACTGGCTAGTAGTTGGGGCCTGGTTAGTCTGCGAGTAAGCCGGAGTTCCCCTGGCCAGGTGGAGTTGTAGGCCTTCCTGTTAGTCTGTACCCTTCCTGGCTACCCTGCTTTCGGCGGTTACAAGTAGCCCACGTCCCTGGGTATACCGTGTGGTGCTCACCCGTATGGCTGGTGACCTGGGGCCTCCTGTTAGCCTCCGCTCCGGGATGGCGGTGCTGGTCCCTTCGTTGTGACTGAGCCTCCGGGCTTTTATGGCCAGAGGACCTGGAATCCCCTGCCGGATGGATTCTGCTGCTGGGTATATCTTAGTCCCCACAGCCTCGGACTCCTGTGTCCGGTTTTAGTACCTTCTCCCAGGGCGAGCTCTGCACAGCTCCAGCCCCTGGCGCTTCTCCTTGGCTCCTACAGAGCTCCTGATGTCTATCTGTCCCTGTTTCTGCGTGTCCAGACCAGACTCCGTCTCTGTCTGGAACTCCTCTCCTCTAACCCTGCCTCAGCCCCAGTTTATGTAGGGGAAGTTCTTCCCCTCCCAGGACTGGGCAGGAGGTGTGGCATGCTTAGGATTCCTGCCCAGGAGACCTCCCACCTGCTCACAGACGTAATACTGCTATTACTGTGGAAACCAGACCCCTGGGGTGCCACATTCCCCCCTAGTGAAATTTAGTACTCCCGGACTAAACATAACAGGGTATAAACAATAACAATTAAATACATGAGATGGTCACGGCGTGTCCGTAACCGGGAAGCAATAAGGGTGTCCATTTCACCAAAGAACAGGGAGCCGTAACCAGGTAGGGGTCTGTCCTGCCCCGAGTCTTTAACAGTCTGTAGTCCATTCCTGGGTTACGCTCCAAACATATTTACAACAGAGTTCCGGTTACTCACTGTCCATAACCTGTCAGTCCATATAAAGAAACCTGTAACTGAAAAACATAATTAGCAATGGCTACAACAAAACAGGTAAACATAAAATAGTTAAAGCAACTAGCCAACTTAGATTCTCCAACGTACGGGCATCTGGCCTCTGGTAACCCTAGTGGACCTACGGAGCTCACTAACTGGTCCTGCACTACAGGGTGTAGGAGGTGTTATGGGCAGGCTGGGCAGCTTTCTGCGCACTCTTTGGCTCACTAGGGGCACGGCAGGCTCACTACTAGCAGAGGGTTGATCCTCCTGTACTGCTGGTGTGGACGCTTCTGCCTCTTGGGTCGGCTGCTCTTCCAGCTCTTCCGGTTCCTCTGTAGGCACTTGCGGGGCTGGCTGGAGAAAGGTGAGGACGGGTACCACGACAGCACCGTGGACTTGTGTCCAAGACCGGGGGAAGTCTCCGAGTACAGTCCTGATCATTTCTTCCCTTTCCTCTGCGGGTCGAGGGTTTTCTTGATCTTCTTCTTCAGGGCTTTGCAGCTGCTCGGGACACTTCTTCAGGTGGTCTCTGGAGACAACGGCTGTGGTTTCTCCTCCATCCTTACTGATCACGCAAATCTTTGGGTTCTCATGGCTTGATGGCAGTACGGTGTACGGGTCCTTCTCCCACTGGTCGTCCAACTTGTGGAGCCGTCTTTTCCTCTTCAAGACCTGCTCTCCAGGTACCAGGGGAACAGCGGGAGCATACTGATTATAAGCCCTCTCTTGCCTTTCTCTAGCTTGAGACAGACTTCGCTCGACGCTCTCCTGTACTTTCCGATACTGCTGCTGCCATTCTGTATCCCAGTCTGCCTCTGGCGAGGTGTCCTCAGGTGTCAGGACTCCCATATCCAGGTCAATAGGCAGCTTACCAGGTCTTGCTCTCATTAGGTAAGCCGCGGTACAGTTGGTGGAACCTACAGGGATGTGGTTATACAGGTCCACCAGATCGGGCAGTTTCTCAGGCCACAGACTGCGTTCTTCCAGGGGCAATGTTTTTAGCAGATCTATCACCACCTGGTTCATCTTCTCGCAGAGTCCATTGGTTTGAGGGTGATAGGGCGTTGTTCTTATCTTCGTGCAGCCATACAGGTTGCAGAACTCCTGGAAGACTTCCGCTTCGAAGGCTGGCCCTTGGTCTGTCAGCACTTGGTCCGGGTACCCGTGTGGACGGCAGAAGTGCTGCTGGAAGGCTCTAGCTGCTGTTTGAGCCGTTAAGTCCTTGACCGGGACCACCACCAGGAACCGGGAGTAATGATCTACGATTGTGAGGGCGTAGACATACCCAGATCTGCTTGGAGCCAGTTTCACATGGTCCAGGGCTACCAGTTCCAGTGGCTGTCGGGTGATGATGGGCTGCAAGGGAGTCTTCTGGCTGGCACGGTCCTTCCTTCTTAGGTGGCACGGTCCACAGTCTCTGCACCACCTCTCGATGGCTCCTCTCATGCCTACCCAGTAGAACCGTTCACGCAACAAGAACTCCAGCTTCTTCCACCCGAAATGTCCTGCTCCGTTGTGGTACGCCTCCAGAATCATAGCCGCGTCTCGTCTGGGGACCACTACCTGCCAGGTCAACTCATGTGTTCGAGAGTTAACCATTCTCCGGCACAACTTCTCCCTGTAGAGGAACAGCCTACTTTTCTCCTTCCACAGTTGCTTAGTCTCCTCTGGGGCGTCTGGGTCCAGACTAGCATCGGCTTGGGTCAGCATTTCCTTCACCAGGCGGACTGCAGGATCACTGTCTTGCGTCTCCGCCCAGTTGTAGTGGGGCAAGGGATTGAACGTCGCGGAGCGCCTGTCCTTCACACGGCTGGAATACAGGGTAATCCCATGACGGTGGAACGCAGGGAGCTCAACTTCTTCCAGATCTTCTGGATCTTCCCCTATGTCCGGTAAGTTCGGCATTCTAGACAGGGCATCCGCGTTGGCATTTGAGCGTCCTGCCCGGTATTTGATGGTGAATTCAAAGTTGGACAGGCGAGCCATCCATCTCTGTTCCAGAGCACCGAGCCTTGCAGTGTCCAGGTGTGTCAACGGGTTGTTATCCGTGTACACGATGAATTTGGAGGAGGCAAGGTAATGCTTGAAACGTTCGGTCACTGCCCACACTACTGCCAGGAACTCCAGCTTGAATGAGCTATAATTCTCAGGGTTCCTCTCGGTGGGTCGTAGCTTTCGGCTAGCGTAAGCGATTACCCGTTCTTTTCCTTGCTGGATCTGGGACAGCACGGCTCCTAGCCCGATGTTACTTGCGTCCGTGTGGAGGATAAAGGGCTGGCTGTAGTCTGGATATGCCAGGATTTCATCCCCCGTGAGGGCCATCTTCAGCTGGCAGAAGGACTCCTCTTCCAGCTTTTCCCACCTGAAGGGCGGCTTCTGGATTTTGGCTTTCCGAGATTGACCTATCAGGAGGTCCTGCATAGGGGCTGCCATTTTGGTGAAACCGGGAATGAATCTTCGGTAGTAGCCTACCAACCCGAGGAACTGCCGCACTTCCTTTATGCTGGAGGGTCTTGACCAGTCCTTAATTACGGTGATCTTATCAGGGTCGGGAGCCACTCCGTCAGCACTCACCACGTGTCCCAGGTATTGCACCTTTGGTTTCAGGAGGTGACACTTGGAGGGTTTCACCTTTAGGCCGTAGTTTGCCAGAGCTTCAACCACTTCCGCCAGGTGTTTCAGGTGATCCTCGTAGGTCTTGGAATAGACGATGACATCGTCCAGGTATAACAGGACCGTCTCGAAGTTCCGGTGTCCCAGACAGCATTCCATCAACTGTTGGAAGGTTCCTGGTGCGTTGCAGAGCCCGAACGGCATACAGTTAAATTCGCTGAGACCCATCGGGGTGGTGAATGCGGTCTTCTCCCGGTCTGCCTCTGCTACAGGAACCTGCCAGTACCCGCTAGTGAGATCCAAAGTAGAGAAGAAGTTAGCAGATTTTAATGCAGCTAAGGACTCTTCTATCCTTGGTAACGGGTACGCATCTTTGTGTGTGATACGGTTGACCTTCCTGTAGTCTACACACATTCTCATAGTGTTGTCCTTCTTTTTCACTAAGACTAGTGGAGCTGCCCAGGGGCTACAGCTGTCTCTGATTACCCCAGCCTCCTTCATGTCTCTAAGCATCCCCTTGGCGTGTTGGTAGTGTGCAGGGGGTACGGGTCGGTATCTCTCCTTTATGGGAGGATGGTCTCCCGTGGGGATGTGGTGTTCTACCCCCTTTACTCGCCCGAAGTCTAACGGGTGTTTACTAAACACTCTCTCGTACTCTTGAACCACCCGATAGACTCCTTGTTTCTGGTGTGAGGGAGTGGAGTCGGTACCCAGATGTAGTTGCTGACACCAGTCCCCCACTGGTTTCTTAGAGCCGTTACCTTCCTCTGGTTGAGATGGAGGCAAGGGTTCCACGGCCTGTACAGAATTCTGGTTTATGGTGAACAATTTAGCTAGCGTGGCATACCGGGGCAGGTGTACTTCTCTCTCACCGATATTTATGATGCGAACGGGCACCCTCCCATGGCGTACATCGACCACCCCCCGTGCTGTCAAAATGGTGGGCCTACTGTCTGAGTAGACGGGTTCTACCATTGCTTGGTAGTCTCTACCTCTTAGACCAATAGCTGCCCGGCACCAGATCATCATCTCACTTTTTGGGGGCATGGCAATAGGGAACGGGTCACACATTCTCACGCTATCTATCTTACCACCAGATAGTTCCACCTGTTGCCGCTTCATCAGTGCCCGGATCTCTTTTTGGAGCACACGCTGCTGGCCGGAACTGGCGTTCTTGGCAACCTGCTGTAAAATGAGAATCACCTCTGCAAGACAATTTTCAATTACATTGGTTCCCAGGGTGATTCTAGGGTGACTCTCATGACGGTCTATGTCCACTATAATCAGTCCTTGTGCCGCCAGTTCGACTTTACCGATTTTAATGGTCACCTCCTTGAATCCCACCTGCGGCACGGGCTGACCATTGCTGGCGATGATACTCAGGTCGTCGTCTGGGTAGCGGGTTATGTCCGAATCATTCCAGTACTGCTTGAAGAGCACGTACGGGATGGTGGTGACCTGTGACCCAGTGTCTAGTAGGGCACTCATAGGAATGCCATCCAGTACCACAGGCAAGATTGGACGTCCCCCTACGTATTTATCACGCCAGTTTGATGGGCCTGATGGTCTTATGCCTGGGGGTTGGCCCTCTACCCCAGGTTGTGCCCGTTTAAATGACAGTACCTTGCCACATGTCCGGGTTGATTGTAGCGGCGGCAAATAGGTCGTCCGTCCTCGTTGTATCGATCGCTGGGTCTTCCTCTGGCCGGTGGGGTCCTCCTTGGTCGGCGCCACGGGATGTCCTCCGGTCCGGATGCCAGCTCGATCTTCCCTGCAGTAGAAACCTGTAAAGACTGCACAGTTCGGGTTAGCGCGGCAACGCTTTTAGTTAGCTCTTGGACCTGATGGTGCAGGTCTGTAGCCGGGTCACTGTTTAAAGCCTGCGCATCAGCTCCCACAGGCCCTGCAGACAAGGGCGCCGTCTCCTGGTGATAAGTGATAGCAGGGCGCCTGTGGGTCACAGCGCCACCTGGTGCCGGTTCTCGGAGCACCCGGATGGCTCTGTCCTTGAACTGTGCAAAGTCCAGGTCAGGGTCCTGTAAGGCCATTGCCCGCAACTGGGTTCGGTGGGCATTGCACAGTAGACCCTCAATGAATTGTTCAGTCAACAGCTTATCTTCATTTCCCACGCTGTCAGGGTCTGCCTGCTTAATGGCTCTCAGGGCCTCTTGTAAGTTTAAAGCATAGTCTCTTATACTCTCATGTGCCCGTTGTTTGCACCCATAAAATCTTAGTTTTATTTCGGCTGAGGTGCGGGTGTCAAATGTGTCTTTCAGCCGGGTTAGTATGTCTCTGACAGTCCTCTTCCTCCCAGGTGGCCATGACTTTACCTCCCTTTGGGCTGCCCCGATTAATTGGGCCACCAGGATGCTCACTTTTTGCGCCTCCGTGAGGGGATACACCTGGAAGAGGCTATCCAGCCTTTCTCTGAAGTCATTTAGGGTATGTGACTCCCCTGAGTACTGGGGTAGCCAGGCTGCCCCCGGGATATAGGGCATGGTGAAAGGCATGACCGCAGCAGCGGTGGCGCTGGCGGCGGCTGTGGCGGGGAAGCTCTCCTCCGTATCCGACATCCTCCTCCCCCCTAGTGGACCGTGGCCTACCTTGCGATGATCCTCTTCCGTAGGCCGCGGCTCCGCAGTGGATCGTCAGGGTTGAGGACCTTCCGTCGCGCTCCTGTGACGTCGGCGTCTGCTGGGCTCCTTCCAGGACCTTACGCAACGTCCGGACGTGAGGCGGGGCTTCAGTTCTCGCGGGCTTTCGGAGTCCACGCCCCTCTTCTTCCCGCGCGGCGCCCTCAAGATGGCGTCCAATGGCGGGAAAACTCCACGGATGGCGGGAAGAAGGCAGAAGATGGCGTCGGATGGCGGGAATCGGCTCCAGATGGCGGGAAACGACTCCGGACAGCGGGAAACTTCACCACAGGTAAGTATAAAAGTCTCTTTTTTCAGGCACGCAGTACCCGGTGGTTGCGGGCACGTAATCCTGCCGACTACGCCAAAGTTGACGCGCCCCCTGGGCCAGTGCTGTAGTGCGGCGCGCGTGCGCGCGGGGAATACCCGGAGCCGGATCCGATGGGGGTAGTAGTCTTCGTGTGGCGGTGACCCGGTCCGTGCCCAGGGTGGTCAAACTAAGTGGCAGTTATTGGTATGATGGTATTAGTGTCCGACTACGCCACCCGTTGAATGCGGCTATGAAGCCGCCGCTGCAGGGCAGTCCGCTGAGGCCGGTGGTACGGATGTGCAGCGTGGATGGTATAACCCCCAACGGGAGGGGTATGGCCTCAGGGCAGAGGATGAGGTTGATGTTGGGAGTGATGGTGTGGATGTCCCAGCACTAATGGTGCGACAAGGAAGCACGGAGACGCGAGGGTACAGTTCAGGGTCTTTACTGATGGTACAAGGCAAATTCCCCCGGGAGTACTGGCTAGTAGTTGGGGCCTGGTTAGTCTGCGAGTAAGCCGGAGTTCCCCTGGCCAGGTGGAGTTGTAGGCCTTCCTGTTAGTCTGTACCCTTCCTGGCTACCCTGCTTTCGGCGGTTACAAGTAGCCCACGTCCCTGGGTATACCGTGTGGTGCTCACCCGTATGGCTGGTGACCTGGGGCCTCCTGTTAGCCTCCGCTCCGGGATGGCGGTGCTGGTCCCTTCGTTGTGACTGAGCCTCCGGGCTTTTATGGCCAGAGGACCTGGAATCCCCTGCCGGATGGATTCTGCTGCTGGGTATATCTTAGTCCCCACAGCCTCGGACTCCTGTGTCCGGTTTTAGTACCTTCTCCCAGGGCGAGCTCTGCACAGCTCCAGCCCCTGGCGCTTCTCCTTGGCTCCTACAGAGCTCCTGATCTCTATCTGTCCCTGTTTCTGCGTGTCCAGACCAGATTCCGTCTCTGTCTGGAACTCCTCTCCTCTAACCCTGCCTCAGCCCCAGTTTATGTAGGGGAAGTTCTTCCCCTCCCAGGACTGGGCAGGAGGTGTGGCATGCTTAGGATTCCTGCCCAGGAGACCTCCCACCTGCTCACAGACGTAATACTGCTATTACTGTGGAAACCAGACCCCTGGGGTGCCACATCTACATAATAAAGTATGTCATTTTGCGTGGTTTAGTCTCTGAGTGAAGTTTTTCAACCATATTAGCAAATTTGGTTGATTTGCATTCACTCGGACATCTTTAATTAGGAGGAGAGCAGTTACCTAGTGTATCTTAAATTGGTGAAACCTCCACAGTGACAGCTGGGGAAAGGAACTGAATGAGCTGTGAGGGAATAGGGTCACTGTTGCAGGTTGTAGGGCGGGAAGAAGTGAGGAGCCTGGTCACTTCTTCTTCTGTGACCAGCTCGAAGATGGAAAGTGAACTTGAGGTGCGGGAGGGAAGGGAATCCAGACTCTGAGGGGATTGCGTAAAAATGTCTTGACAGATATGATTGATTTTTTGTAGGAAATAAGTGGCCAGATCGTCAGCGCTTAGGTTGGTGACGGGGGTCTGTACTTTAGAGCTCAGGAGGGAGTGGAAGGTTTCAAAGAGTCGTTTAGGATTGTTGGCTAGAGATGTGATGAGAGTGGTAAAGTAGACTTGTTTAGCCGGATGGAGAGCAGAATTATAAGTTTTGAGCATGAACTAATAGTGGATGAAGAGAAACCAAAAACAAGAAAAATACCCAAATAATTGAAAGTAAATGTATAGTGGATGAAGTTTTCTGTCAAAAGAGATTTTCTCCACAGATGCTCCACTCACAAAATAAGAATACTTTGTATGTACAATAAGGCAGGTACATAACTCATCATAGCTCAACATTTCCCGCTCATAATAGAATAACGGTATAGATTCAGGGATAGGCATTTTTTCATAATGGTATATGAAAAGTGCTTGGAGAAAACCGCCTCAAGGAGAAGTCTCTCATCCAGCTCCATTTCGCAGAGATCTCTTATTGGCATCCATTCATGATAAAGCATCTGGAAGGGAGTCAAACATATGAACTCCACCCTGAGCCGAGCAGGGTAGATTATAGAATAGGAAATCTGCTTTTCACAGAGCCTCCTTTTTCTATCCCAGAACTTGACCCTCTTCTTCTGAACTTCTGTTGAAAAGTCAGGATAAATAGATATTTTCCTTCCATCAAGGGTAAGTGAAGAGTGGTCCCTGGCCTTTCGTAGGATAAGGTCTCTCTCTTTAAAATTTTGTAATTTGATGAGTACAGGTCTTGGTGGAGCACCCGGTGGCAAAGGATGTGTAGGAACTCTGTGAGCTCTTTCAATTGCAAAAAATTGAGAGAGAGTGTCTTTGCCGAACATTGTAGTCAGCCAGGATTCAAAAAAAAATCAACTGAATTACGACCCTCCGCTTTTTCATGAACCCCGACTAAACGTATGTTATTTCGCCGATGCCTATTCTCTAGGTCATCAACCTTCTTGAGAAGGGCATTGATATTCTGAAGACCTCTCCTGAGATATTTATGTATAGTAGGCATTTGGTCCGCAACAGAACTCACTCATTCCTCCAACTCATTGACTCGGCTGTTTATTTTCTTCATGTTTTGTCTGATGAGATTAATGTCCTCTCTAAGCCCTCCCATGTGTTTGTTGAGAATTTCTAATGAGAAGCTACAGGATTTTCCAGCAGAGAAAACATCTTGTCGTGTAGGCTCTTGCCCAGAATCATTGACTTCTCCATAGGTGTTGTTAGTGCTCTGCATTTCCTGCACTTCTCTGTTTAACTGTTGCTGTGAGAGTGGTGCCACATTGCCTCCCCTGCACAGTCTCTGTATCTCCCTTCCTCTGTGAGCATACCTGATCAGGTTGTAAATCATCTGAAGGGTCAGAATCTAAGGTCAGTCTGGCAAATCTCCCCAGCTTTGCTGCAGCAGCCTCAGCATCTCTCACTCTGGCTGGTGTGGGGGAGGAGGCGCCATGTTGGAAGGCCCACTATCTGGACTCTGCTCCTTCTGATGCTTGCTTCTGGTCATGTCTGAGTGCACTTTAAAGCTTCTCTGTGTACTTTCCCCCAGCCTTTGGTGTGAAGGAATCAATATTTCACTGCTAATAGGTGGAAATGAAAGGATGCAGAGCAGGAGCAAAGCACAGAGCTTCCATGTGAAGAGGCTGTCAGCAAAAGGTCTTTTTTAAAGGGGAATCTGTAACACTCCCATCATCTGCTCCTGAGCTCACATCAAAGACAGTCTGTATTATATGTATTTTATATGAGCACTGCACTTGGCTTTTTTTGGCAAAGAAGATGACACACCCGATCTGCCGCTCCATTTTACAATAGGAATAAAAGTGCCCTGTCAGGGATAAAAATTCCCCATTCTTCCAATCGGTACAGTCCCAAATGGTCAGACCAATCAATCACTGACCAATAAGATATTGACGCGCCCCCTGGGCCAGTGTTGTTTGGGGGATACCCGAAGCCGGATCAGATGGGGGTTGTAGTCTCCGAGTGGCGGTGACCCGGTCCGTGCCCAGGGTGTCAAGCTCAGTGTGTGGCAGTCCTACAGATGTTACTGGATGTTCTTTAGTGTCGACTACGCCACCCGTTGATTTGCGGTCACTACGGCCGCCGCTGCAGCAGGGTCCTCTGAGGCTGGTGGTGTGTGTGCAGCTCAGGTAGTATAACCCCCAACGGGAGGGGTATAGCCTCAGGGGGTCAGTTGCAGAGGATGGTGGTTGTGGAGGTGCAGTGAGGATGGTAATGAAACTCGGAGTCGGGCTGTGCAGTTCAGGGTTTTTACTTACTGCTTTTGTGTTGGTCACTCCGGCCTTGAGTGACCACCCGAGCCGTGCTGCGTCCACCAGGTCCTGGACTCGGCCAACCCCCAGGTGATTCTGGAGCGTGTTCCTGAGCTCCCTTTCTGACTTGTCCTTCTCTCTGGCCTTCCCCACCAGGGATCCACCTAAGTCCGGCTCCCTCGGGCCTCTTGTTGGTAAAACCCTTGTCTCTGGGTTCCCTGACCCTATTCTTGGTTTGCCTTCCGGGTGGATTTAGTGGGTGGTCGTGGCAGATCCTGCCCAC
This sequence comes from Phyllobates terribilis, assembly GCF_046119375.1. Taxonomy (NCBI): domain Eukaryota; kingdom Metazoa; phylum Chordata; class Amphibia; order Anura; family Dendrobatidae; genus Phyllobates; species Phyllobates terribilis. The sequence continues at coordinate 3,891,017 of NW_027362848.1, read as the reverse complement.
GACCTCCGGTCTCTGGCTGAGGATTAGTGCCCTCCACCAGCTTGGGATCCGGTACCCTTGTGCCAACTCTTCACCCTCTCTGGGTCCTTCTTTCTCCTCTCTCTCTCTCTTGGCCTTGGAGCTGGCTGTTGACTTTCAGACCAAACCTCTACAAAAGACCCTGTTCTAAGATGGTTCCCACCTTATATACTCCCTCTATGTGTGAGCTCAGGTGACCAGCACCCAATGAGCTCCTAGCATTACCCAGACTGCTCCCCCTATCTGCCCCTACACTACTGGGATGTTCCACCCCCCTCCCACTCCAGCCAGGGACAGACGCTGTCGTACCTGCACATTTCTCTAGTGGGAGTACCATTGGTCTGTCCCCCGGAAATGGGATGTATGTAGTGCATGCAGCCTACTGAGCTCAGTTCCACACTCCATCCTTACCCGGGAGTGGAATACCACACCTCTGGCTTGAGGTGTAATACCCCTGTAGCAGCCGAATCCTCAGGGTGCTACATTCCCCCCTGGTAAATCACAGCACGTCCTCGGGCTGTAAGATATAAAAAACATCCAAAACATACAATTTTTTTTTTTCATAAACATAAACATATAAAACAATATATATATCAGCATAAACTTTTCATAAATAACATTCTTGTTCCTCCGGCCACGGTGCAACTTGTGACCGGGTAAAGTGCAACAGTCTCTTGTAGTAAAAACAACAGTTTCCTATAAAACCGGTAGGGGGCGCCTTAGAAAGCGCAACTATATACAGGGGGAAGGTATGGCCGCTCTCAGTCCTCGGCCAGGTAATGGGAATAGGGACACACGGGTTAACAGTTCACTCTTGTCCCAACGGGGACATATTTAAAGCAGCAACAGTTCACTGTACCCCGATGGGTAACTATTTACAGTCTCTTTACCGTACTTTAACGACGGCGTCCTCCTGCTCCTTCTTTATCTTCAGACCCGTCCGGGCCCTCTTGCTCCTCCTCACACCGCAGCTCCTCCTCCGTCAGGCGATGTACATGGAGGGTGTAGGGTCCTTTGGCACACTTGTGCCGGGTGAAGGTGACCTCGTCCCCTACATACAGGTCATGACCTCTGTGTCCCTCCGGCAGATGGCTTTCTACGTCTCTGCGGGTGACAAAGACGTCGCCGGGGGTATGATGGTCTCTTATGAAGCCCCACCCATGCTGCAGGTTGAATTTAATCACAGTCCCGGTGGTACGGGGACCATGAACTGCACGGGGATCTCTCCTGGTCCGGCTCTTCTGCTCCGCGCTCCTTATCTGTGCTTGCTTTTCCCGGACCCGCCTCTCTCTCCGCTCCTTCTCGAAGACTTCGAGCTGCTGGCGGCAGCACTCTGCACGCTCTGCTGCGGCTGCCCGCGTTTCTTGAGTGAACCCCATGAGGTCTCCTCCGGTGGGGTCCCACTCGAATTGTGCTTCTTCTAGCGGGAGCGGGGTTCTCCTGACGGGCTTCGGAACCGGAATCAGGGGCTCATCTAGGGGTCTTTCTTTCCGGAGTCGGGGATGGTGAAACTCCGGTGGCCACACAAAGGGCTGCCCATCCGGGCACGTGTGCTGGGCAAATAGATCTTCGCCCAGGTGCGGCACTCGAGATGTTGAGGGCGCGCTGATGGTAGCGGCGCCCGGGTTGACCAGGCCTTGCGTCCAGGCTTGGGGCACGCTAAAGGAAAAGGGCACCGTAAGAACGGCGGCGCCCGTGGTTACTCGGCCCTGCGACCAGGCTGGTGGCTCCGCGGAGGTAGGGGGCGCTGTTGGAATGGCGGCGCCCGGGTGTACTAGGCCTTGCGACCAGGCCGATGGTATTTCCTGCTTTGCCGCGCTCAGGGTCGAAGCGCGTGACGTCACAGGGGTCGCGGCCGCGGCTTCTACTTGAGGCCTTGTCTGGAGCGGTGACGATGCAGCGACGGGCACGGCAGGGGGAATTTCGGGCTCTGCGACGGGGAGCTGGGGCAGGCACGCGGTTTCTCGGCTCGGGGTAGTGACGTCCCCTTTACCTGCCTCCATCTGTTCAGCTCCGTCTTCGGCGCCGTCTCCGGCCTTCACTCCTCCTGCACCATCCTCAGAGGCGGTCTGTCTCCTCATCTCGGGTGGCGTGCTTCGCTGGCGGGTTCTTGCCTGCAGGGCCATCTCTTGGCTCCACTCCGTCAGCGTCTCTCGCTGCACCTGGGCCATCCTCCGTGCGAGGCGCTCCAGCTCGGTCTGCGCGCACTCCCGGTCTCGGGGGAGCTGTGCCAGGATCTCCACTAAGCCTAGTGGGGTTGTTGCTTGCAGCAGGCTCCTGACCACTGGGTCGGTGCTGCCTGTCTCTCCCTCCATCTCCGGGTAGGCTTTCTCTGGACTCCTCTCCAGACTTCTTGTCTCCGGGTGCGCTCTCTCCAGACTCCTTGTCTCCGGGTGCGCTCTCTCCAGACTTCTCCAGGCTGCACCCATCTTCGTTCTTTTCTTCTGTCTCCGCCCACATTGAGGGTGGTCCCGGGGCAACTTTGTGATTGTCAGTTCCAGGGGCAGTTCTCTCACGCTGATGGACACTTCCAGCATCACAGTCTCTGTTGGTGGGCGCGGTTTCCGCTTTTGGCGCCATTCTTCGACCTGGCCCACGATGGGAGGTGGCCTCTTGCCACCCTCTGGCACGCCCATAATGGCGTCCGCTCTTCCAAGGCGGGAAATCTTTGGAAATGGCGGGAATTGTCTCCCAGTGGCGGGAAACTCCATGGATGGCGGGAAAAAGCTGCAAATGGCGGACAACCGGCGGGAAACGACCTGTGATGGGGTCCGTTGGCGGGGACCCTCCGGAACCGGCGGGAGACTTCTTTTTGAGGTAACGATGAACTTTTCTTCAGGCACGCAGTACCCGGTTGTTGCGGGCACGTAATCCTGCCGACTACGCCAAAGTTGACGCGCCCCCTGGGCCAGTGTTGTTTGGGGGATACCCGGAGCCGGATCAGATGGGGGTTGTAGTCTCCGAGTGGCGGTGACCCGGTCCGTGCCCAGGGTGTCAAGCTCAGTGTGTGGCAGTCATACAGATGTTACTGGATGTTCTTTAGTGTCGACTACGCCACCCGTTGATTTGCGGTCACTACGGCCGCCGCTGCAGCAGGGTCCGCTGAGGCTGGTGGTGTGTGTGCAGCTCAGGTAGTATAACCCCCAACGGGAGGGGTATAGCCTCAGGGGGTCAGTTGCAGAGGATGGTGGTTGTGGAGGTGCAGTGAGGATGGTAATGAAACTCAGAGTCAGGCTGTGCAGTTCAGGGTTTTTACTTACTGCTTTTGTGTTGGTCACTCCGGCCTTGAGTGACCACCCGAGCCGTGCTGCGTCCACCAGGTCCTGGACTCGGCCAACCCCCAGGTGATTCTGGAGCGTGTTCCTGAGCTCCCTTTCTGACTTGTCCTTCTCTCTGGCCTTCCCCACCAGGGATCCACCTAAGTCCGGCTCCCTCGGGCCTCTTGTTGGTAAAACCCTTGTCTCTGGGTTCCCTGACCCTATTCTTGGTTTGCCTTCCGGGTGGATTTAGTGGGTGGTCGTGGCAGATCCTGCCCACGACCTCCGGTCTCTGGCTGAGGATTAGTGCCCTCCACCAGCTTGGGATCCGGTACCCTTGTGCCAACTCTTCACCCTCTCTGGGTCCTTCTTTCTCCTCTCTCTCTCTCTTGGCCTTGGAGCTGGCTGTTGACTTTCAGACCAAACCTCTACAAAAGACCCTGTTCTAAGATGGTTCCCACCTTATATACTCCCTCTATGTGTGAGCTCAGGTGACCAGCACCCAATGAGCTCCTAGCATTACCCAGACTGCTCCCCCTATCTGCCCCTACACTACTGGGATGTTCCACCCCCCTCCCACTCCAGCCAGGGACAGACGCTGTCGTACCTGCACATTTCTCTAGTGGGAGTACTATTGGTCTGTCCCCCGGAAATGGGATGTATGTAGTGCATGCAGCCTACTGAGCTCAGTTCCACACTCCATCCTTACCCGGGAGTGGAAAACCACACCTCTGGCTTGAGGTGTAATACCCCTGTAGCAGCCGAATCCTCAGGGTGCTACAATATCACCTCTCCTGTGGATCCTATGGAGTTATCACCTCTCCTGTGGATCCTATGGTCATAACTTGTTTTCACCAACAAAGTCCTTTACTGCAAATTACCGTAATTGTACATCCCAGTTATGGTATCGCACAGTAAGAGGTGCAGGAGCCTCCTGTATTTTACAGCCGACGCTCCACTATAATCGGGATAATGGCTAACAGGTTTTCATATACAGCTGTAGTGTGGGCCCCTAGAATCAATTCCTATTGGGGCCCCAGACACCCCAGTTTGATCCTGGTTTGGGGTGGGAGGGTAATTTTGCACCCTGTCGTAAAGAAAAATTGTAAAATCCAAAAAGACATCTCTGGAGAGGGGACATATCACCCTCACATTGAACATATAGGATTATAACTAGAAAAGTGAGAAAGAGCTGACACTTCAACCTCTATTGACGTACGGCCTCCTGCCGTGGTCAGGTAAATTCAACAAAGAATCTGATGAGAACCAGCCAACAAGTCTAGAATTTGCATACTCAGAGGCGGATAAGTACATTTCCAAAGCAAGGGCTTCCTCTTTTCAAAGGACTTGTCTCAGACACTCCGAAGACTGTGGTCAGTGATGAATATTGGGGTTTGCATCGATCCAATATTCATGGGAGATGTATTTTCGACATCGTAGCAAAGGGACGATCATAACGCATTCACTCAGATCATTGTAAGGCCAGCCGAACACCCCCAACTTAATATCGTTTAGATGGATAATGCTATCCATGCCATGTTTCATCTCTATAGAAAGGTAAAATCATGATAGAAAACATGACCATGATATTTCCCGCCCGAGACCTCCATGGGCGAAGATATCCAGAAAGTTGGGGACCTCATAAACTTCTAAAAGATCTAGCACACCTATGACAAGTCCTCATATGAGCTCACCAATAGAAGGTATGTGGGTGTAACCGTGATCTTATTAAATCAGAGCTTGGATTTTGGTCATTGGTCAGTCCTGGAAGGTACAGCTTGCTGTAGTTGTATCTGTTTTCCTAAGGAGTTCTTCTAAGGAGTGCTTCCTTGCGCTAAGCTCTGAGCTATTTCTCTGACACAGGTTTAGCACTTTTCTTTTATTATCTTTTTGATTTTATGTTAATGTATATATCATATTGTTTGTGTCATCTTTGTGTATTTTTTATACACACTGCCTACTTTTCAAGATTAGATCACTTGTTTTTATTCTGTTATTCCCACACCCTATCATTTCTTTACTTAGAAAATTGGGCGTGAGGAACGATCAACACGCCCATATGATGGGGCGGTCGAGCATGTAAATTGTAACTCCCTACATGTATTTCTATAGCAGGACGAAGAACGTTTGGCGTTCGAAACGTGTAGGTTTCACAGAGGTCTCCACCTTTATTTATTTTATTTTTGCAATGTGTATATCTTTTTAATGGATTAACAATAAAATCATAATTTTATCTGCAATTGGATCTGGAAGCTGGCGCATCACAATGTCGGTGGATATGCACCTTCTCTTTTTGGTTGAGGAGAAGGTGACTCCTACAGGATGAGATAGAAAAATGCAATGGGCCTAAGAACTGTCAGGCAAGTAATTGCTTATTACGTGCTTGTTCTACCCTGTGGTGGCTAAGGTTGCTCCTGGACCGCTCCTAACAGCGATTCTGCTGCTTCACGTCAACAGAACAGCTCTTCCTCTTCCCGACTGCTCTGTCAAAGAGGCATGACTGCCATCTTTATGCTGATTGACAGACGGCTCCCTGCAGTTAGGCAGCAGGGAGCCAGCTGTCAATCAGCATGACACCGGCAGTCACACCCCATCAACAGATCAGAGCGGGAGCTGAAAAATCACTGTCAGGAGCGCTCCGTGACCACTCTGAACCAGCTGATATCGGCACCTGGCACAACAGGCACATAGTTAGCAAATACTTGCCTGTTAGTTCTTAGGTCCATGGTAAAAAAAAAAAAAAGTCCCGGACAACCCCTTTTAATATTAAGGAGCAGGAATTCTCCGCATGATGCTATAATCAAGAAAACATGAAATTCTCTCCTGCCCAGTCAGTCTGCCCGATCTGTTACACCATGATTACCAAAACCTCGACTCATTCCACTGCCCACTTGTATTACCACTTACCCGGCTCTGCTTGGCCCCTGTTACCAGGCCATTGGCTTGTCTGACTGCAAGTGCACACTTCTGAACCGGGAGTCCCTGTGTATTTTCACATCCCCTCAATTTGACATAATGAATTTCAGTGACACAGAGGATTGTTCGGCTAGAATGAACAAACTAGCATCTATTTTTGATAATAAACCGTCAGTGGTGACAACAGAACCGGATGAATTTAAAGATCTCATGTTCCAGATGGAAAACAAAATGACCAGAGATCTTAAAGTTTGGTGGGATCTCACAACCTTGGACACATATATAAAAAAGGAAATGATCCCTAGAGGTCTGCGTTTAAAAAAAAGTCACCACCACTATATACAATGACGGTTTTCAAGAAGATCAGAATGCGATTCTTAGTCAATGTTCACTGAATCTTATGCACCTCATAATCAAACATGAGGAACTGGAACTGACTTAAATTAAATTGGATATTAAAAATATACAATCGTCTTTGGGGAAATATGTGCAACTAAAAGAATTTAATATTTGTAATGACAAACTGAAATCTAATTTGGCCAAGTTGGAGAACACCATTATGGATATAAAAAGATCCAAGTTCAAAAGGGACAGTGAGGACTATGCACAGAACAAGATTTATAGTTGGAATAAACAATTACCATCCATCTTAAAAAAAACGCTCCCACAAACGTTTTCAGAGATCTGGAAGAGGGAGTTTTAAGGACCATGATGATGTTACGGATAATTCTTTTGCTGCCACCTCTGATGATTACTCAGATTCATCTATGAGTTCAATGGGAGAAATGCAACAATTGTATTTTGTCAAAAATAAATTATCTAGTGCTGGTGGAGCAATTACAAAAAACAGAGGAAGAGGGTGTGGCGCCCCTGAGGGTTCGGTCGCCACAGGGGGGTACTGCAGCTTGTGAAAGAGATGTGGTATCTCCTCTCCCAGGTTAGGATGGAGCACCTGTCAGGACCCCACCTCATCACTCAACACTACACACTCCTGTCCTATGGGGGGGCTAGTATGCACTAGGGTGCTGCCCCAGCAGGATAATGGAGATGGGGGAACCAAAGATAGGGGGAACCATGTAGTGGGTGAGGGTGGAGGACGCACTTTTAGGTTACACTTGTAGATACATATTTAATAGCCAGCCATCTTAAGTTCAAGGTTGTTTGATTGTGGTCTTCACAGCTGGCAGTAGCCTTGTGTAGGAGCCTGCAGCGTGCTGGAGATGCACGGTCCTCGTGCTCTGGCCTTGAGACGAGGAGCAGGATAGAGCTAACGGAGGTCTCTACCCAGTCAAGGTACCTGCTTAAGAAGGCCTGGAGGGGAGCTGAGGAGGAGAGCTCCGCAGGCAAAAAGATCCCAGGGAATACGGACGGATCGGCATACGCCACCTGTACTCTCCATTCTGGCCTAGTCAGAGGGACTCCTGATGCAAAATGGAGTACCGGCCCCTGATATCTGACTTTGTTACTTCACGTCTCAGTCGGAACAGCCTGAAGGCAAAAATCAGCTCACACCCGGCGGCGATCGCGCCCGCACAGCCTGTGTGTGGCCGAAATCAACAGGGCGTACTAATACGTACCTGGCTCTTAAAGCCCAGGGCGCAGGTACAGAACGTATTAGTACGCCCTGGGCTGTAAAGGGGTTAAGACCCATAGTGGTGGGGATTGGTTCCCATGGTGAAAAATTAAGTGCCTGGATGTATTTTTACCTACAGCCTCTGGTTCAGGAAACTCCGAGTTACATTAGGGATTCAAAATTCATAGTGACCATTTTTGATAAATTTGAATGGCAAAAAAACTTTGGATGATTGTCCTGTGATGTGGTGGCATTATACCCCCTCAATTCCACACCATATTGCTTTAGCATGTTTAACCTACCACCTTGACACATACAGTTCGTACACTATAGAAATAAAAGAATTTCTGGTCATAGCAGTACAGTTCCTCTTAGAGCGTAATTATTTTAGCTTTGATAAAAGTTTTTTTTTTACAGAAAAGAGGAGTCAGCATGGGCAGTAAATTTTCTCCTTCGCTAGCGAACATAGTGATGTGTAGGTGGAGGAGCTTTTCATTTACCATAATGATAACACATATAGTGGACACATTGTGTGGTACGGTAGATTTATTGATGACCTCCTCCTGGTGTGGGGGGCACACAGGAGGAGGTGGTACAATTTGTACAGTACATCAACTGCAATCATTTTAATCTTAAATTCACTTAGTTCTACCATTCATCCAAAATTACTTTTTTGGATCTCGAACTTGAGGCTACCAAGGAGAAAGAATCGGTCAAAATTAATCCCCACAGAAAATCTACAGCCTCAAATTCTATTCTATCAGCTAAATGTTGTCATCCGCCACATATTAAGAGAAATATCCCTTACGGTGAGCTAATACCAACAATACGAAATTGTTCAGATAACATCACTTTTCAGAAGGAATCAGAAAAAATTTGTAACAGACTATCCAATAGGTGCTATCCCGAGTGGTCTTTAAGAAAAGCGAGTAGAATTGTCTCCAATATAAATCGGAAAGATATACTCCGAAATAAACAGAAAAATAACATTAACACATTGGATACTAGGGTAACGTTTTCTACCACCTATAGTCCTCAGTATAATAAAATTACATCTAGAATTAAAAAGTATAACCCTATTATATATCAGAACAAGAAACTAAAAAACCTACTTTCTAATGCCATCCGCTTTGTAGCCAGGAAAGCGCCCGCTCTGGGAACCATCCTTTCTCCTAGCTTATACACCAGTGAGACTAATACTGTACAACCAAATTGGCTCAGCACAAAAGGTTTCTTCAGATGTGGAGCCAATCGGTGCAAAGCGTGTCTACACGCGGTTAAAACAGATAGTTTTATGTCCTTAAGTAATGATAGAGAATATAAAATTCATGATTTCCTCAATTGTAATTCATCAGGGGTTATATACCTTATAGAATGCACCTTGTGTAAGGTCCACTATGTGGGTTGTACCACAGGTGCGCTGAAAGTCCGTATCAGAAGACATCTTTCTGATGCGATTAATTTGGAAGCCATAAATACATCAGCAGTATCGAGGCATTTTGCGAGAGTTCATAAAGGTGACACCTCATTCTTTAAATATATGGAGTTAGAGAAGGTATATAGATCCACACGAGGGGGGGATCATAAGTGCAAACTTCTGAACCGGGAGTCCCTGTGGATTTTCACATTGGATACCACAGGGGTTAAATTCAAGACAGGATCTGATACTGCAGTATTAAGAAATATAATTCTGCATTTATTTCCATGCATGTACACTGGGTACGGAAAGTATTCAGACCCCTTTACATTTTTCACTCTTTGTTTCATTGCAGCCATTTGGTAAATTCTAAAAAGTTCATTTTTTTCTCATTAAAGTCCACTCTGCACCCCATCTTGTCTGAAAGAAAACAGAAATGTAGAAATTTTTGCAAATGTAATAAAAAAGAAAAACTGAAATATCACACGGGCATAAGTATTCACACCCTTTGCTCAGTATTGAGTAGTAGCACCCTTTTGGGCTAGTACAGCCATGAGTCTTCTTGGAAATGATGCAACAAGTTTTTCACACCTGCATTTTGGGATCCTCTGCCATTCTTCCTTGCAGATCCTCTCCAGTTCCGTCAGGATGAATGGTAAACGTTGGTGGACAGCCATTTTCAGGTCTCTCCAAAGATGCTCAATTGGGTTTAGGTCAGGGCTCTGGCTGGGCCAGTCAAGAATGGTCACATAGTTGTTCTGAAGCCACTCCTTTGTTATTTTAGCTGTGTGCTTAGGGTCATTGTATTGTTGGAAGGTGAACCTTTGGCCAAGTCTGAGGTGCAGAGCACTCTGGAAGAGGTTTTCTTCCAGGATATCTCTGTACTTGGCCGCATTCATGTTTCCTTCAATTGCAACCAGTCGTCCTGTCCCTGCAGCTGAAAAACACCCCCATAGCATGATACTGCTGTTATGATCTGCTACAAGAACTAAGGAAAGAGAGGAAATCTGTCCATACAATAGGACTAAGCTGATTCCCTACGATGCAGCGGGCAACCTTGTCCTTGTGAACAGACGCGCCTTCGTCCGCGGCTAGTCTGAACGCAGACCTATAGATTAAAGGGAGGGGTCCCTAAAAGAAGTAAGGACTGGGACAAAATTGGATACCTCCTGGCAGAAGTAGTAGCAGAAGAAGACAAACAGACAAAAGTACTTAGTGGTCCAAGGACCAAACAAACTAGAGAGATACAGTAGGTACAAAGCACCTGGCTAGATTAAGAGTCAAAGTAACACTGAAGTCCAGCAAAGCCTGAAGGGCGGAGCTGGAATAAATAGGCAGAAGGTCACGTGACCACAAAATAGAAAAAACTAACAGGAGGGTTCTAACAACTGCCACCACCATGTTTCACTGTTGGGATTGTATTAGGCAGGTGATGAGCAGTGCCTGGTTTTCTCCACACATACCACTTAGAATTATCACCAAAAAGTTCTATCTTTGTCTCATCAGACCAGAGAATCTTATTTCTCATAGTCTGGGAGTCCTTCATGTGTTTTTGAGCAAACTCTATGCGGGCTTTCATATGTCTTGCACTGAGGAGAGGCTTCCGTCTGGCCACTCTGCCATAAAGGCCCAACTGGTGGAGGGCTGTAGTGATAGTTGACTTTGCGGAACTTTCTCCCATCTCCCTACTGCATCTCTGGAGCTCAGCCACAGTGATCTTGGGGTTCTTCTTTACCTCTCTCACCAAGGCTCTTCTTCCACGATTGCTCAGTTTGGCTGGACGGCCAGGTCTAGGAAGACTTCTGGTGGTCCCAAACTTCTTCCATTTAAGGATTATGGAGGCCACTGTGCTCTTATGAACCTTGAGTAATGCAGAAATTCTTTTATAACCTTGGCTAGATCTGTGCCCTGCCACAATTCTGTCTCTGAGCTCCTTGGGCAGTTCCTTTGAGCTCATGATTCTCATTTGGTCTGACATGCACTGTGAGCTGTGGGGTCTTATATAGACAGGTGTGTACCTTTCTGTAACATACCTGGCGGCGTCCTTGCATGGTGGTCCATCTCCCACTGTGCAAGAGAGCGCACTTGATCTCCTGTCCAGAGTGTCTCTCTGGCTTCCCTCCATGCTGTCTGTTTGTGTCTGTCTCTGCTGCTTAAGGGCGGCGCCCGATCACTTCCTGCTTTTTGTACCTGCTGTGGGTCACACCCCTTGTGCGTCCTCAGCCTATTGCTGTCTGACACTTGGTATATAGCTCAGCAGCTCCCTTCTATCCCTGCCTGAGCATATGTGTTTCTTTCAGTGTGTGCTTGCACTCTGAAGGTGCCAGGTCCCGTCTTTGTTTCCCTGTCCGCCTTTCCTGGAGGCTTATTTCCAGACCTGTCTGAACTTAGTCCTGTATGTTTCCTGCCTTGCGGTGTCAGCTCCCGTGTCTGAACTGTGTCCTGTATGTCTCCTGCCTTGCGGTGTCAGCTCCCGTGTCTGAACTGTGTCCTGTATGTCTCCTGCTCTACGGTATTAGTTCCCGTGTCTGAACTAAGTCCTGTATTTCTCCTGCCCTGCGGTGTCAGCTCCCGTGTCTGAACTGTGTCCTGTATCTTGTCTGTCCTGTCTGAACACGCTCCTTGCCTGTTCGTCCCGCCTCTCTGGGGGCAGTATTCCCAGACCCGCTCCTGTATCCCGCTGCAGTGTCGGTCTTCTCCGTACACTCAGTTCCAGTCTGAACTCTCTCCTATCCTTTACCTGTTTTGCCTCTATGCCCGTTCCCTTCCTTTTTCTGCAGAGTCTGAACTTGTACCTAACTCCTGCCTGTTGTCTCTGTACTCCCGTTTGTGAGTTTGTGGTCCACTCGCTACTTCACTGCAAGTACCCTGTGGGTGTCTGGCTCTGCCTTTCCCTTCCTGTCTGTTCAGTGTGAACAGAGCCCTGTCCTCCCTGCTCAGCCCTGTCTGCACTTTAGTTGTGCTTGCCTGTACCTCTCTGCCTGTATTGTTCCTGAGTCCCAGTGTGTACTGGGTCCTATCCCGCCTGTGTTCCTACCTGCTAGTGCCTCCCCGTTTGCACTCTATCTGTGCTTACCTTTACCCGCCTGCCTGCATACCCGCCTGCCTGCATATCCGCCTGCCTGCATCCCAGTCTGTGTGCCAGTCTACCAGTCTGTTCCTGTATTCCCCTGTGTGGGTCAACAGCCGTGTCCGGGGTCTGTCCTGGAGTAGCACCTGGTCCCTCTGCTCGGTTCCTCCTTGGTGCTCTGGCGTCGTATGCCGTCGTGCGACCCTGGTCGGATCGGGCAGATACTTAGTTACGCCCCTCCAGGTATTCACTCTCCGGCACGGTCCAGTGGAATCACTACCAATCACATGCACACGCCGCTCTAGCCCGGGCGTGTGCATAACAGCATGCTCAGGCCATGGTTCCCGTTGAGCCCCACGGCCTTCGCTCTTTGAGAAGTTTTTCCAGCGAATATATGCATTAAAATAAATAAATAATTTTTTTTTTCCCTTAGCTGAGTTCCAGGCGAATTACGCACCGTCCAGATGGATCTATCAGCTCTCGTTCCTGCGGATCCGCCACGTTACTATGGGGATCCAAGACAGTGTCGTGCATTTGTGGAGCAATGCATGCTACACTTTAAGGCCTACCCTCTTTATTTTCCTTCCGATTGGGCTAAAGTGGCCTTTATGATGTCTTACCTGGCGGGGGATGCCTTGGAATGGATCAACCCCCTATATGAGACACAGGATCCGATCCTCCGGGACCTAATGGCCTTCCTGGTGGCCTTTCTAATGGTCTTCGATGATCCTAACCCGGAGGCTCCTGCTGAAGCTTCACTTCCCAATATCCCGGAGCAGCCCCAATGGGTAATGTGTGTGGGTAGCGTAATAGTTCTCCAGCCCAATGAGACTACTGCCCACCCAGAATCCTCACAGGGTGACTACGCTTTCCGGAATACTTCTCCCAACCTCAAGAGGCAGTCCAGACGTGCTAGACTTAGAGGCAAGCAGTCACGCCTGGGTCTGTCCTCTCTGAGACCTCCTGAACCCTTCGGGGTGCTACCTGGTAACGAAAGGACAGAGACTCTCCTATACTCTGTACCTGATACCTCGCTCGCTTCGTCCAGTGAGTCCAACCTAGTGTACTCCGAAGCAGAGGTTACTCCCGAGTCTCTACACCCCTCCGACCAGGCGGAGGACCTCCAGTTATGTTCAGAACCCTTCGGGGTGCCACCTGGTGGTGAATGGACAGAGACTTTCCTATTTCCTGTACCTGATACCTCGCCGGCTTCCTCCAGTGAGTCCAACCTAGTGTACTCCGAAGCAGAGGTTACTCCCGAGTCTCTACACCCCTCCGACCAGGCGGAGGACCTCCAGTTGTGTTTAGAACCCTTCGGGGTGCCACCTGGTGGTGAATGGACAGAGACTTTCCTATACTCGGTACCCGATACCTCGCCTGCTTCCTCCAGTGAGTCCGACCTAGTGTTCTCCGAAGCAGAAGTTACTCCCGAGTCTCTACACCCCTCCGACCAGGCGGAGGACCTCCAGTTGTGTTTAGAACCCTTCGGGGTGCCACCTGGTGGTGAATGGACAGAGACTTTCCTATTTCCTGTACCTGATAACCCGTCTATTTTTTCCTGTGAGCTTGACAAGATGTACCTCGAAGCAGAGATTACCCTCAAGTCTCTGTCCCCCTCCAACCCAGTGAACGACTGGTCCTCGAATTCCCTGCGGAAGATTCTGGCAGGCCTGAAGAAGAGGGGGCGTAAGGGGGGAGGTACTGTAACATACCTGGCGGCGTCCTTGCATGGTGGTCCATCTCCCACTGTGCAAGAGAGCGCACTTGATCTCCTGTCCAGAGTGTCTCTCTGGCTTCCCTCCATGCTGTCTGTTTGTGTCTGTCTCTGCTGCTTAAGGGCGGCGCCCGATCACTTCCTGCTTTTTGTACCTGCTGTGGGTCACACCCCTTGTGCGTCCTCAGCCTATTGCTGTCTGACACTTGGTATATAGCTCAGCAGCTCCCTTCTATCCCTGCCTGAGCATATGTGTTTCTTTCAGTGTGTGCTTGCACTCTGAAGGTGCCAGGTCCCGTCTTTGTTTCCCTGTCCGCCTTTCCTGGAGGCTTATTTCCAGACCTGTCTGAACTTAGTCCTGTATGTTTCCTGCCTTGCGGTGTCAGCTCCCGTGTCTGAACTGTGTCCTGTATGTCTCCTGCCTTGCGGTGTCAGCTCCCGTGTCTGAACTGTGTCCTGTATGTCTCCTGCTCTACGGTATTAGTTCCCGTGTCTGAACTAAGTCCTGTATTTCTCCTGCCCTGCGGTGTCAGCTCCCGTGTCTGAACTGTGTCCTGTATCTTGTCTGTCCTGTCTGAACACGCTCCTTGCCTGTTCGTCCCGCCTCTCTGGGGGCAGTATTCCCAGACCCGCTCCTGTATCCCGCTGCAGTGTCGGTCTTCTCCGTACACTCAGTTCCAGTCTGAACTCTCTCCTATCCTTTACCTGTTTTGCCTCTATGCCCGTTCCCTTCCTTTTTCTGCAGAGTCTGAACTTGTACCTAACTCCTGCCTGTTGTCTCTGTACTCCCGTTTGTGAGTTTGTGGTCCACTCGCTACTTCACTGCAAGTACCCTGTGGGTGTCTGGCTCTGCCTTTCCCTTCCTGTCTGTTCAGTGTGAACAGAGCCCTGTCCTCCCTGCTCAGCCCTGTCTGCACTTTAGTTGTGCTTGCCTGTACCTCTCTGCCTGTATTGTTCCTGAGTCCCAGTGTGTACTGGGTCCTATCCCGCCTGTGTTCCTACCTGCTAGTGCCTCCCCGTTTGCACTCTATCTGTGCTTACCTTTACCCACCTGCCTGCATACCCGCCTGCCTGCATATCCGCCTGCCTGCATCCCAGTCTGTGTGCCAGTCTACCAGTCTGTTCCTGTATTCCCCTGTGTGGGTCAACAGCCGTGTCCGGGGTCTGTCCTGGAGTAGCACCTGGTCCCTCTGCTCGGTTCCTCCTTGGTGCTCTGGCGTCGTATGCCGTCGTGCGACCCTGGTCGGATCGGGCAGATACTTAGTTACGCCCCTCCAGGTATTCACTCTCCGGCACGGTCCAGTGGAATCACTACCAATCACATGCACACGCCGCTCTAGCCCGGGCGTGTGCATAACACTTTCCAAATCAAGTCCTATCAGTTTAATTAAACACATTTGGACTCCATTGAAGGAGTAGAACCATCTCAAAGGATCTGAATACTTATGACCATGCGATATTTCATTTTTTCTTTTTTAATAAATTTGCAAAAAAATTCTACATTGATGTTTTTTTCAGTCAAGATGGGGTGCAGAGTGTACTTTAATGAGAAAAAAATGAACTTTTTAGAATTTATCAAATGGCTGCAATGAAACAAAGAGTGAAAAATTTAAAGGAGTCTGAATACTTTCCGTACTCACTGTATGTATCTATATACACTGCTCCAAAAATAAAAGGAACACTTAAAACAACAGAATATAACTCCAAGTAAATCAAACTTCTGTGAAATCAAACTGTCCACTTAGGAAGCAACACTGATTGACAATCAATTTCACATGCTGATGTGCAAATGGAATAGACGATAGATGGAAATTATTGGCAATTATCAAGACACCCTCAATAAAGGAGTGGTTCTGCAGGTGGGGACCACAGACCACATCTCAGTACCAATGCTTTCTGGCTGATGTTTTGGTCTCTTTTGAATGTTGGTTGTGCTTTCACACTCGTGGTAGCATGAGACAGACTCTACAACCCATAGAAGTTGCTCAGATAGTGCAGCTCATCCAGGATGGCACATCAATGCGAGCTGTGGCAAGAAGGTTGGCTGTGTCCAGAGGCTGGAGGCGCTACCAGGAGACAGGCCAGTACACCAGGAGATGTGGAGGAGGCCGTAGGAGGGCAACAACCCAGCAGCAGGACCGCTACCTCCGCCTTTGTGCAAGGAGGAACAGGAGGAGCACTGCCAGAGCCCTGCAAAATGACCTCCAGCAGGCCACAAATGTGCATGTGTCTGCACAAACGGTTAGATACCGACTCCATGAGGGTAGTATGAGGGCCCGATGTCCACAGATAGGGGTTGTGCTCACAGCCCAACACCATGCAGGACGCTTGGCATTTGCCACAGAACACCAGGATTGGCAAAGTCGCCACTCGCGCCCTGCGCTCTTCACAGATGAAAGCAGGTTCACACTGAGCACATGTGACAGACGTGGAGACGCCGTGGAGAGCCACATCCTTCAGCATGACCGGTTTGGCAGTGGGTCAGTAATGGTGTGGGGTGGCATTTCTTTGGAGGGCCGCACAGCCCTCCATGTGCTCGCCAGAGGTGGCCTGACTTCCATTAGGTACCGAGATGAGATCCTCAGACCCCTTGTGAGACCATATGCTGGTGCGGTTGGCCCTGGGTTCCTCCTAATGCAGGACAATACCAGACCTCATGTGGCTGGAGTGTGTCAGCAGTTCCTGCAAGATGAAGGCATTGAAGCTATGGACTGGCCCGCCCGTTCCCCAGACCTGAATCCGATTGAGCACATCTGGGACATCATGTCTCGCTCCATCCGCCAACGTCACGTTGCACCACAGACTGTCCAAGAGTTGGTGGATGCTTTAGTCCAGGTCTGGGAGGAGATCCCACAGGAGACCATCCACAACCTCATCAGGAGCATGCCCAGGCATTGTAGGGAGGTCATACAGGCACGTGGATATATATATATATATATATATATATATATGACTCGCCCCCTGGGCCGTGGGGCACTCGGAACCGGGCTATAAGGAGACGATGGGGGTAGTAGTGGCGACCCGGTCCCGTGGCTCAGGGTGGTCAGACCAGTGGCAGTCTTCTAGATGTTTGAGATAATGTCCGACTACGCCACCCGTGGATTGCGGTTATTAGGAACCGCCGCTGCAGGGCAGACCGCTGGGGCCGATGATGTATGCAGCTGGGATGGTGTGACTCCCCACGGGAAGAGTGCGGCCCCAGGGCAGTGTAGTGGTGGGAGTGATGGTAGTGAGAGTCCCAGTACCGGTAATGCCGGAGGAGCGAAAAAGCACACAGACAACGTACTGCAGTCCAGGGTCTTTACTCACGGTTATTATCCAAGTCACTTCTGCAGGGAATGACTGCCCGAGCCGTGCGGCGTCCACCAGGTGAGGGGCTCGGTCAACTCCCAGGCCGCTCAGGAGTATAGCTCAAGACCCCCTTTTGTCCTTTCTCTGGCGTGCCTCACCAGTGACCCACGTTTGTCCAGCTGCCGCGGACTTGTGCGGTTAAACGTGGGCCCCGTCCTCCGCTGTCTTATATGGTGCCTTCCTAGCAGGTTTGATGAGGTGTCGCCCTAATAAATGATCACGACGTCCGGTCTTTGGCTGAGGGTAGTTTCTCCTCCACCAACTTGGGATCCGGCACCCTTAATCTGCCTGACCCTTCACCCTGTATTCTCATGGGTTCTTAGGGTCCCTTCTGCCTTCTTGTTCCTGAGCCCTTCTGTTTCTCTGTCTCTCCTCCGTCTTTCCTGTTCCTTCTTCTCCTCCCTTCTCGTGGAGCTGGGCTGAGGTGACAACACAGCTCCCCTTCACCTCCTCCTCGGCCTCTCACTAGGCCCTCCTGGAGTAGAGCTCATACAGAGCCTCTACTCCCTGTCTTCTCCTCTCTGGACAGAACGAACCGAACCCAGATCTAAGATGGTGCCCACTTTTTATACCTCCCTCTGACCATGAGCCCAGGTGACCAGCAACCAATGGGCTCCTTCCTACGCTCAGGAACCAACCCCTATCTGCCCCTACAGCACTGGGTGTTCCACCCCCCTCCCCACTCCAGCCAGGGACATAGTCGGTCGTGCCTGCACTTCTGTCTAGTGGGAGCACCGTTGAGCTGTCCCTCGGAAATGGGGTGTGTGTGCTGTATGCAGCTAACTGAGCCCTGGTCCATACTCCATCCTTACCTGGGAGTGGAATACCACACCTCTGGCAGAGGTGCAATACCCCTGTAGCGGCCGAGCCCTCAGGGCGCTATATATATATATATATATATATATATATATATATATATATATATATATATATGCCTTTTTGTCATTCTAGTAGTAGGGCCATAATTAAGACATGATTTGTTGAAACGCGTAGGTCTGTAAGCTATGATAGTTGCACATTTGCTGCATTCTTTGTGGAGCAGTGTTTTATATGGCTAATAAAAGCTAAGTTTTAATATTTTTTCTACTAAACAAACCTTTACGCTGGATCATTTGCACTTTTCCCTTGTCTGACTACACTTACGTTTCGCCCTGGTACCACTTATCTGCATCTCCAGAAGTTTCCCATTTCTCTATTATACTCTTCAAATTACATTTTGAGACTTTCTCCTCCTGTTGTTGCACATATTTTTTTTCCCTTCATCTGCACAGGTATCATTAATCTATCAACTATAATGGCCGTACCAGGTCCTGCAGGTCCTGTATCCCGTACACATGACGTGGGCAGTGCACGGCTTGCCGCTAGTTTTTATTCTGAGTGCTCTTATATACGGTGGTAGTTTTACACAATGTCGAGCGTGTGATTTGCAGAGTGAAATGTCTGACTGCTAGAACAGAAGTATACGGCAGATTCTACAGCATGGATACATAAAGGACGTCCTGGGGGAATATACCTCCCTCCAACACTCGTCCAGTCCCTGCCTCACACTAGAGACATTTATAATAACTCCAGGACTATGGAGCTGGTCATTTTCTCATAATCTGTGGCCATTATTAGTGATCTCGCATTGTACGGTAATATCACCCTGGAGGTTGTGATGTATTTAGTGTAATAGCGCCATCTAGAATATACAGTATATATCAGGCGATACCATGCTTTCTATAGTTAGTCGTCTTATGTGCCCTCTATAGCTATCTATTATACTTTATATTTCTTTATAATAATTTATAATAAATTACTCGATAGTTTTACAGCTTTATGATGTTTATTAATCTGCTGTAATTATAAAAGAAAGTCCAACCTTACAGTGGACACAGGTGGAAGTGTCCTCCATGATGGTGTAGGCTGAGGTGGAGCAAGTATATAGTCAGTGGGGGATCAAGATGACCAGTATTCCCCAGGGTTCCTTGTTATCAGGGAAGGACCCGGTGTATGCAATCAATAGATCTTATCCTCTGACCGGCTGTGTGCCATCAACAGCTAATGATCCTCTGTCCGGCTGTGTGCCATCAACAGGTAATGACCATCCGGCAGTGCGACATCAACAGGTAATGACCATCTGGCTATGGCCATCAATAGGTCATCACCCTCCGGCTGTGTGCCATCAACAGGTAATGACCATCCGGCAGTGCGCCATGAACAGGTAATGACCATCCGGCTGTGTGCCATCAACAGGTAATGATCCTCTGTCCGGCTGTGTGCCATCAAAAGGTAATGATCCTCTGTCCGGCTGTGTGCCATCAACAGGTAATGACCCTCTGGCTATGGCCATCAATAGGTCATCACCCTCCGGCTGTGTGCCATCAACAGGTAATGACCATCCGGCAGTGTGCCATGAACAGGTAATGACCATCCGGCTGTGTGCCATCAACAGGTAATGATCCTCTGTTCGGCTGTGTGCCATCAACAGGTAATGACCCTCTGGCTATGGCCATCAATAGGTCATCACCCTCCGGCTGTGTGCCATCAAATGTTTTTATCTTCTGTCCAGTTTTGTGCCATCAAGAGGTAATGACCCTCCAGCTGTGGGCCATCAACAGGTCATCACCCTTCGGCATTTAGGCTTCTTGTCTTCTGTAAGATGCGATTCTTGAGTCTCCTGATGTTAAAAAATATTTAAAAAATCACCGATTAAACTAATAATCTATCTAGTACATAAGCATCACAATTTATAATCTATCTAGTGCATAAGTATGACAATTTAGCTCACAGAACATACACTATGCTAAAACATTAGACCCTACAAGCAGAAATTTGCTAAACTAACATAAATATAACTGACAAATCAGTAGAAAAATCGCTACCAATGGCACAGCTCTCTTCACATCAACCTGTAACCATAGTAGATAAGAAATAGAGGACAATGCTCATAGTCAGTTATCAACAATTCGGCATGGGGCATCTCACCAGAGACATTATAATATCTAGTAGATTATAGAGGGCAATAGAATTTACCAACAAGCACATAGTACGCCAAACTCAAGTACATAGTATGCCAAACCTCGACACGTTTTCCTAAAATAGGTTCATCAGAAGCACATACTAGACAGTGATACTTAACAAAGCGTTCATAGATATATGCGCCATATGATAAGGTGCTAAAGTGCAAGTGTGTGACAAAATATCCATTCGATTTCAGGTGCAATGCTGCATTGTATGTAGTAAGATGGTGCCCATCAGACAGCATGTATAGGACTAACCTGTGATGAAAACACGAGCAATGGGAAAGTTCAAGCAGTTGCCTTCTCAATCTCCCTCACCTCTAAGACATCTAAGGAAACATCTTCTCCTCTTGATTTTGGGTGGAGGTGTTGTAGGCATTTCAGGCTCTGGCATTCTAGGTTCTGACATACTAGGTTCTGACATGGTAGGTTCTGGTGTTCTAGATTCTGGTGCTCTTGGCTCTGGAATTCTGGGTTGTTGGCTTCTCTGAAAAATCAGTAACCTCTCTTTATGCTCCGTGGAACTTCGAGCTCTTCTTCCTATATTGTTGTGAGGGATCGTTCTGACCCAGACAATATCACTGAACACCACTTTATAGTTGTAACTAGGAACCTTTTTTGCATCCTGCGGTGCAGGAGCCATGGATGGAGTAGAACATTTGCCATTGGGCAGGACAGGTGTTCTCCTGGAGTCTTGCTCCTGAATCTGAGGGATGCAAATAGCTGATCCTTGTGACCTCCATATTGATGAGAACATACTCGCCCTCAGTGTACTGTAATGTGGGGGGTAGAGCAACGTAAAGCACAGAAATGATAGGATGATACTCATCATCTCCAGAGGTCTCTCAGCACCAAGGTATGGTCAATGAGATACAAGCTGCAGATGGGCTGAGGCTTCTAATATACCCAGGGGTGACATCACAAAGCCCTCTGTGACATCATTGCACAGTTCTATCCATCATGTCACTGATACTTTGGACCTAACTAAATGTCTAAAAGAGAACCCTTCCACATGATTTCCAATCACGGAGCAGCTTCAGTTTTTCAAGAAAAGTTTAAAAAATATAATCTGTGCTGTGATTGGTCACAATGGCACATGAAGCAGAACGTCTTTAGATCTTTTAAAGGGAAAGTGTCAGCAATTTTTTTACAATTGTAAAATTGTAAAGTATTTTTATTTATATATAAATACACATATATATTTAAAAAGGTTTCAATGGTATAAAATCTGAAAAAAATATTTTAACTGTTTTGATGTTTTCATCTTGTAAACACTAGGGGGAGCAGCTGCTGACATTTCCATGAAAACAGAATACAGCTAGCTCGCATTACGACTGCAGTAAAAGTGGGCGGGATCTGCTCACATGGGTGTGATGTCACTCCTCCCCTTCTGGGCGTTTGCAGAAAGGTAAATGAGACTGTAGTTTAGGATCACAGTGCGGAGCGATCACTGGTGACTGCAAAGTGATATATAAGGGACAACACCAAAGTCATTAATCACTACAAGGACAAAGCAGGAATGTGGGAGTCAGAGGGGTCACCCCACACTTATATCCCCTCTGACTGTCACTTCCTAAGCTCCTTTCCCTGCCATAACCTCTTATTCCCGCAGGTAAATTCTTACAGGACCCCCTCCCCATCCCCTTCCCCTGCCGCAGCTGATTCTAAACGTCCTCCATATGTAATAATAGACAGGTACTCACCGGCAGCCTATGGTAATTCACAGGGTAGAACAGGGTACAGCACAGAAACAATATGGCGATCCTCATTGTCTCCAGGGGGTATCTCAGCACCAAGATATGGCCAATGAGATATGAGCTCCAGGTGGATGGAGCCCCCTTATATACCCCAAGGGTGACATCACAACGCCCTCTGTGACATCATCACCCACAACATTCCGTCACATGACATCACCTAGCACCAGCGTCATGTGACCCAGCGTAAATAGAAACGGTCCCTGTTGCCTATAGCAACTATTCAAAACTAAGTTTATACTTTTCCAACAGCTAAAGGCGGCTCTGTGATGGCAGTTTCTTCTTGTGGACGGTTGTGATAAATGTGCAGAACATCTACATAACGCGACATGTAGAAAATCCTGTCTTTTCCCCTCTGTTCTTCCTCTGGTGCTACAGAGACGGATAGAAGGAGCTTTTCCAGACCTTACAGTGCACAATATGGGACCTAATCACTGATATCCCAGATCTCCTCAGTACAAGCATACCGCCAACCTATGAGGACTAGAAAGAGGGCGAAACCATGCGGCACGCGTAGTCTGGCCACGCCCCTATCCACACCCCAAGCTACGCCCATTTACCATGTCTTTCTCCCCCGGCAGGAAGAGTTATCAGAGGGGCGGTGGCAGTGAGGGACATTCAGCAGAAACTCGGGACTGCAGGGCATAGACCTAAATCCGGGACTGTCTGCTGTATCCAGGACGGCTGGGACTAGAGATGAGAGGATCGACTCATGGGACTCAGGTCCAGCATCCAGGTCAGTGGTAATTGGTGGCTGGACGGGAGGCCCTGTCGCGGCTTTAGATTAGCCCGGGCTGCTGCAATATTATCTGTGCGTCCTGCTCTTCTCTAGTTGGGACCTGTGGATTATTTTTTGTTCCCTCATTCACAGTCGGACCCTTCAGAACTTTCTCATCTCTGTGTAGTTTCACTATATGACATCTGGCTTTTTTGTGTCTGTAAGGCCGTGTTCACACGTAGCATAAATACTGTGCACCAATCTACACAATAAAAATATCCTCTGGTTATTGCATCTTTGGTGCACTATTTTAGGCTTTTTCCCCCTTATTTGATGCATGTTGGTGCAGATGTGAAACCGCGTTTTTAATTGTTTTTTACAGTACAGAAAAGCTTTGATTCTGCACTTAAAAAAGTATCTGCAGTTTCTTACAGACGTTTTTTTATGCTCCACATAGAAGTCTATAGAGAAAAAAAATCACCAAAACCGCACAGGGTGGGGGCAGGGTGAGGGACACTGAGGGCAGAATGGAGGCATGGGGGGGTCGAATGGGAAACATGGAGGCAGAATGGGAGACATTGGGGGCAGAATGGAGTCACATTGGAGGAGAATGGAGTCATATTGGAGGCAGGATGGAAACACATTGAGGGCAGAATGGAGACATGGGGGGCAGAATGGAGACGGGGCAGAATGGAGACAGGGGGGAAGAATAGAGACAGGGGGGCAAAATGGAGACGGGGCAGAATAGAGACCGGGGGGCAGAATGGAGATAGGGGGCAGAATGGAGACAGGGGGCAGTATGGAGACATTGGGGGCAGAATAGAAACCAGAGGGCAGTATGGATGGAGACAAGGGTGGCAGAATATAAACATGGGGGCAGAATGGAGACAGGGGAGAAGAATGGAGACAGGGGGGCAGAATGGAGACAGGGGGGCAGAATGGAGACAGGGAGGGCAGAATGGAGACAAGGGGGGCAGAATGGAGATAAGGGGGGCAGAATGGAGACATTGGGGCAGAATAGAAACATTGGGGCAGAATGGAGGCAAGGGGGGCAGAATGGAGAAAGGGGAGCAGAATGGAGACATTGGATGCATAATAGAAACATGGAGGCAGAAGAGAAACATGGTGGCAGAATGGAGACGGGGCAGAATGGAGAGACATTGGGGGCAGAATGGAGACGGGGCAGAATTGAGACGGGCAGAATGGAGACATTGGAGGCAGAATGGAGAGACATTGGGGGCAGAATGGAGACATGGGGCAAAATAGACACATGGAGGCAGAATGGAGACGTGGGCAGAATGGAGAGACATTGGCAGAATGGAAAGAAATGGGGGCAGAATGGAGAGACATTGGGGCAGAATGGAAAGACATTGGGGCAGAATGGAGAGACATTGGGGGCAGGATGGAGAGACATTGGGGCAGAATGGAGAGACATTGGGGGCAGAATGGAGACATGGGGCAAAATAGACACATGGAGGCAGAATGGAGACGTGGGCAGAATGGAGAGACATTGGCAGAATGGAAAGAAATGGGGGCAGAATGGAGAGACATTGGGGCAGAATGGAAAGACATTGGGGCAGAATGGAGAGACATTGGGGGCAGGATGGAGAGACATTGGGGGCAGGATGGAGAGACATTGGGGGCAGGATGGAGACAAATGGAAACATGGGGGCAGGATGGAGACATTGGGGGCAGGATGGAGACAATGGGGGCAGGATTAAGACAATGGGAGTAGGATGTGGGACATTATTACTGTAGGGGCTAATTAAAGGATATTATTACTGCTGTAATGTATTTTATTTTTGAGGATACTGTTTTCTGTGGGGGGTTCATGTTACTGTGCAGGGCGGCACTATATCACTTTTTTTCTTCATCTGGTGTAGTGTAGAAGTTGGGGAAATATTGGGGAATGTGCTCTGTAAGCTGCTCTAGATAACTGTGTTATTTTATGCAGAGACGAGACCTGGCGAGAAGAAGTGATGGCAGTCTGCGATGGATGAAGAGGAAAAGTGGAGATGAAGGCCTTCAACTAGAGACATCACCAGTGAGTCAGTGTGTTATCTGTACACTGACACTATACACTGTATACTATACACAGAGCTCCTGTGAATAATGGCACTATTAGTAATGGTAATATTAGTATTCTGTTTTTGTATTAATGCGCAGTATGGTAGTATTCGGTCACTATGTGGTGGTAATATGTGATCTGGTCATGGTGTGGCGGTATTTGTCCCTTGTCCACTACAGGATATTGGCCCCTCATGCCGTCCACATGGAGTTTGTTTCTGTCCTCTTGAGACTGTGCTGTGAGATATAGCAAACCTTCTTGTGAAGGCACGTATGGATGCCGTCCTGGCAGAGCCAGACCACCTGTACAACCTGAATGGGCTGCCTCATGTTACCCACAATTACCAAGACACAACAGAAATGGAAAACTAGAGAAGTCAGGAAGGAGGAAGAGAGAGGAATTGTCTGTAGCAATGTCATGCTCCAGGATTTGATCCCTTCAGTTTGTGTTCTGTGGTCGGCTTCTCTTTCTGCCGAGCCACAGGACACACACCTTTTCACTGGGTGTTTGTGTTCTGCTTTTCTGGCTGCAGCCTGCTTAGCTTTACACATTTGTATTTTTATTTGGATGCCTATCACATTTTGGGTGCAGCTTTATAGTCTGCGTTTCCTGCTGGTGATAGATTCATTTGGATATTCTGACATTCTGTTGATATTCGGAGCTAGGGTTTTTCGCTTTGCTGTTTATTTGCTATACTTTGCACTTTTCTTCTTTTTATCATTTGAAAATAGGCAGTATATTTGTTAACAGTACTTGCTGTATTCTTTGTTTGGTATTTTGTTTCTTACTTTACTTGCTTTGGGATTATTCCTTTGTTCAGCACACTTCTCTTCTTTTAGATAATTCACACTCTGCTCTGCCCTCTGGTTCTTTAGGAGGAACGTGAAGCAACTTGTCTGTCTTTTAGGCAGTTTAGGCCATAGTTGCCATCTCCTAGTCTGTGGTTAGGTCTATCTCTTCACCCACAGGTACCGCTGGGGACTGTGTAGTCAAGGTATCTAGTCTGTACAGGAGCAAGCAGAGTCAGTTGTAGTTTTTAGTGTTTAACCTATTTTCCCAAGTAAGTTGCTACACAAGCATAGATAAACTAGGAGTTGTTAGGAGCATTCAGGGTGAGCCACTATTGATAGGGGGCACCATTGCGTTATCTTAGGGTGCCAACCTCCACCATCATGTAGGGACAGACCAGGGTCAGAGTAGTGCTTCTACCAGTCTGAATTTGGATCTGCCAGGTTCAGGTATTTGTTCCCCTTGTTTGTACGCTACCAATGTACATGGGCTTGTGCAGTCATAATAGGCCACTATCTGCACCATTCCCTCTTTCGGGGTGTCTCGCTGTTCCTCTCCCGGGCTCCTGTTGTCACTTTCATCTGCACCAGAAGAGGTGACATTGATTCACAATCACTTATGCCCCTAACTAGACAGATCGATGTCCCTGACATTTAAGTGACTCGTGGTTATACAGTAAAAGTGTGTGAAGATGTCGGACACCGTCCCAGAAGACTTTTACAGTTTGTGTCATTATAACATGTATAATGGTTGAGCAATGTTTAATGCTGAATTTAATGTAATATCTCCCATCAGAGCTGTAGTAGATTGGACAACTGGGTAAGGAAGACTTAACAGTCAGCTGGCCCTACAGATGGGAGGAGTGTTTGGAAGTAAGAAGAGAGTTTCTTCCTGCTTAGAGAAGTCAGCACTGGAATGAGTAGTGAGGTGACGCCAAATACAGAGAGTGTGACAGATGAGGCCGCATAGTGAGGAGTGTGAGACTGGAAGGAAGCAGAACAGAGATAGCAAGATTCTGTAACTGGATCCAGTGGCAGAGTAATATGGCCAGAGCAGCCTGTACCCTGTGTGGTGAAGTGGACTATAGACAGAAAGAGGTCAGCTGCACTGGATACGACCAGGAGCTTAAGGAGGTAGAGCTGTGGGTTAGCGGGTAACCCTGAGACAGCACAGGCAAAGTAACATAGTAACATAGTTTTTAAGGTTGAAGGAAGACTAAGTCCATCTAGTTCAACCCATAGCCTAACATGTTGATCCAGAGGAGGGCAAAAAAAAACATGTGGCAATCACTAAGCTCCACATTGGGGAAAAAATTCCTTCCCGACTCCATACGACAATCAGACTAGCTCCCTGGATCAACGCCCTATCAAGGAATCTAGTATATATAACCTGTAATATTATACTTTTCAAGAAAGGAATCCATGCCCTTCTTAAATTTTATTAGTGAATCACTCATTACAACATCATGCGGCAGAGAGCTCCCTAGTCTCACTGCTCTTACAGTAAAGAATCCCCGTCTGTGATTATGATTAAACCTTCTTTCCTCCAGACGTAGAAGATGCCCCCTTGTCCCCGTCTCTGGCCTCAGAGTAAAAAGATCAGTAGACAGGTCTTTGTACTGTCCCCTCATATACTTGTACATAGTAATAAGATCACCCCTAAGCCTTCGTTTTTCCACAGTAAATAACCCCAAGTGTAATAACCTGTCTTGGTATTGCAGACCCCCCAGTCCTCTAATAAGCTTTGTCACTCTTCTCTGCACCCTCTCTAGTTCAGCTATGTCTTTCTTATACGCCGGAGACCAGAACTGAACACAGTATTCTAAGTGTGGTTGCACTAATGACTTGTATAGAGGTAAAATTATGTTCTCCTCATGAGCATCTATGCTTCTTTTAATGCATCCCATTATTTTATTTGCCTTTGCAGCAGCTGCCTGACACTGGCCACTAAACGTGAGCTTGTCGTCCACCAATACACCCAGGTCTTTTTCAGTTACAGTTTTGCCCAGTGTTTTACAATTAAGCATATAATTATACATTTTATTTCCTCTGCCCAAGTGCATTACCTTACATTTATCCCCATTAAAGTTCATTTGCCATTTATCAGCCCAAGCTTCTAGTTTACATAGATCCTCCTGTAATATAAAATTGTCCTCCTCTGTATTGATTACCCTGCAGAGTTTAGTGTCATCTGCAAATATTGAAATATTACTCTGTATGCCCCCTACAAGGTCATTAATAAATATGTTAAAAAGAAGGGGGTCCAATACTGACCCCTGTGGTACCCCACTGTTAACTGAGACCCAGTCTGAGTGTTTTCCATTAATAACCATTCTTTGTTTCCTATCACTGAGCCAATTCTTAACCCACATACATATATTTTCCCCTATCCCCATTGTTCTCATTTTATGTATCAACCTTTTGTGTGGAACCGTATCAAAAGCTTTTGAAAAGTCCATATACACAACATCCACTACATTTCCTCGGTCCAGTCCGGAACTTGCCTCCTCATAAAAGCTGATCAGATTAGTTTGACAGAAACGGTCCCTCGTAAACCCATGTTGATATTGGGTCATGAGGTTATTCTTCTTCAGATACTCTAGTATAGCATCTCTTAGGAAACCCTCCAGGATTTTACCCACAGTAGAGGTTAAGCCTACTGGCCTATAATTTCCAAGTTCAGTTTTTGTCCCCTTTTTGAATATTGGCACCAAATTTGCTATACGCCAGTCCTATGGTACAGACCCTGTTATTATGGAATCTTTAAAGATTAAAAATAATGGTCTATCAATGACGTTACTTAATTCCTGCAGTACTCGCGTGTGTATCCCATTCGGGTCCGGGGATTTGTCAACTTTAGTGATTTTTAGACGCCGCCGTACTTCCTGCTGGGTTAAGCAAGTGACATTTAATGGAGAATTTTTGTTATCACTGATCATGTTTTCTGTCATGCGATTTTCTTGTGTAAATACGGTTGAAAAAAAATCATTTAGCATATTGGCTTTTTCCTCATCCTCATCCACCATTTCCCCCAGACTAAGGGGGCCAACACTATCATTTTTTAGTTTTTTACTATTTATGTAGCTAAAGAATATTTTGGGGTTATTTTTACTTTCTCTGGCAATGATTCTCTCTGCCTCAATCTTTGCTGCCTTGATTTGTTTTTTACAGAATTTATTTAATTTTCTATATTTATTTAATGCCTCATCACTACCTACTTGCTTTAGTTCTCTAAATGCTTTCTTTTTGTCACATATTGCGCCCCTTACAGCTCTATTTAGCCATGGTGGTTTCCTCCTATTTCTAGCATGTTTATTCCCATAGGGTATATATTGTGCACAGGTCCTATTCAGGATGCTAATAAATGTCTCCCATTTGCTTTGTGTAGCTTTATGTCTCAGGATATCGTCCCAGTTTATTGCACTAAGATCATCTCTCAACCGTTGGAAATTTGCCTTCCAGAAGTTTAGTGTCCTTGAAACCTCTCTACTACACATCTTATTAAAGGTTACATGAAAATGTATTATTTTGTGATCACTATTACCCAAGTGACCCCCAACTCGTATATTTGATATGCGGTCTGGCCTGTTGGTTAATATTAGGTCTTGCAGTGCCCCCCTTCTTGTTGGGTCCTGAACCAGTTGTGAAAGGTAATTGTCTCTCATAGTTGTCAAAAACCTATTACCTTTGCTTGAACTACAGGATTCTGTCCCCCAATGTATTTCAGGGTAGTTGAAGTCCCCCATAATAATGACTTCTCCTTGAGGCGCTGCTTCATCTATTTGCTTTACGAGGATATTCTCCGCTGCTTCCATTATTTTTGGAGACTTATAACAAACCCCTATCAGTAATTTATTATTTTTTCCCCCTCCCCTTATCTCCACCCACAGGGACTCTACATTTCCATTAGATTCACATATATCCTCCCGCAAGATGGGTTTTAAGGATGATTTTACATATAAACACCCCCCCCTCGCTTGTTTGTACGGTCATTTCTGAACAGACTATAGCCCTGTAAATTAACTGCCCAGTCATGGTTCTCGTCCAGCCACGTCTCAGATATCCCCACCATGTCATAATTATTTTCCAACAAAATTAATTCTAAGTCCTCCATTTTGTTGGTGAGGCTTCTGGCATTAGTGTACATGCATTTTATGTATCTCTCTGTACCTCTATTCCTTCTTACTTTATTGACTCTTCTAACCCCACCCCCAATTTCTTTATTTGTGCCCAGGTCACTATCTGCACTATCTTCCCCACCTATAAAATGAATACCCTCCCCCCAATCCCTAGTTTAAACACTCCTCCAACCTTCTAGCCATTTTCTCCCCCAGCACCCATTGAGGTGCAGCCGGTCCCTAGCGTAGAGTCTGTAGCCAACTGAGAAGTCAGCCCAGTTTTCCAGGAACCCAAATCCCTTCTTCCTACACCAGTTCTTGAGCCACTTATTTATCTTCCTAATCTCCGGTTGCCTCTCTAGCGTGGCACGTGGTACCGGTAGTATTTCAGAGAATACCACCTTGGAGGTCCTTGCTTTCAGCTTGCAGCCTAATTCCCTGAAATCATCTTCAAGGACCTTCCACCTACCTCTAACTTTGTCATTTGTTCCAATGTGCACCATGACCGCTGGGTCCTCACTAGCCCCTCCCAGTAATCTGTCAACCTGATCAGCGATGTGCCAGACTCGAGCGCAAGGTAGGCAGCACACTGTTCGACGATCCCTGTCTTTGTGACAGATTGCCCTGTTTCCCTAATAATTGAGTCCCCCACTACCAGCACCTGCCTGGCCTGCCCTGCTCTCCTATTTCCCTCCTTACTGGAGATGACACTCCTCTGGCTTTCAGGGGACATGTCTTGCTGCAGCAGTGCTACCCCTGTACCGTCACACCCCTCATATGCCAACTTTGCAAACTTATTGGGGTGTGCCAGATCAGGACTAGCTTCCCTGGTACTCTTCCCTCTACCCCCCCTCACTGTCCTGCAGCTCCCTGCTACCACCCTCACCCACATCTACCCCAGTGAGCAGCTGCTCAGTGAGCAGCAGACTCCTTTCTATATTGTCAATGGACAGTACGACTGAAGAGAAGGTAACGTGTAGGCTACACCTGGGAGTCATAGTGAGTAAATACTGGACTTTTCAGGCTGGGGCAAGGGAATTACTGGAAGAGCAGTGGTCAGTGAAGGGCAGAAAAAAGGAATGGAGTTTTCAGGCCCAGCAACTGTACTGCTTTAAAGTCATTTACAAGTGAAGCACCACCACCAGGATATAAAATGATTCTGCCTCTATGTAAAACAGATGAAGATGTGAGTAATAAGTGTTGTGGCTGCTATCTCTTGTACAGGCGTTACACCAGTTTCATCAGTGTGAGGAGCTGGTCACGGACTAAAGACTATTGGACCAATGGACGTAGAGCAGAGTGCACGTCTCTAAGGGATACAGACTTTTTCCAGCACCGAGCACTGGTTATGTCGGTCTTATTGTTGTGTTTTATTGGAGATTTGCTTGCTCATGAGATTGAGGTGCACGGGTCTCTCCTGGAGAGCATTCAGCATCGGGAATCACTGTTTCCATTCAGTAATAGAAAGCAGAGAAAGACATGCAAGCTGGATCTTATGTATCCATAAGGCCAGACACAAAATTGGTAATCAGGTAAATCAATCATTCCATTACTCTTGTTAGTCTCTCAGAGGCCTCAATTGAGTCATTGTTTCATATGAGACTGTACGTTCACTCTTGTGGTATGTTCATTTGTAAATGCCTGCTGAGTATATATTGCATCAGCCCACTGCAGTTTACTAATTACACAATTTAGAACAAATATGCTGGTTAGCTGAACAGTGAAATATCACCTCCGCCCAACTTCTCCAATCCTGTAGAGGAATGTACTGATTGGGAACTGTGGGTATAAAGTCTCTGACTCCCACTCCAGAGGGTCTCTTCAGTAACAATCCAAAACACCATGGCTCCATCTGGTGGAATACAGGTCTGCTCCTCTGCCCAACACTGAACCCACAAATAAGTTTGGAGAACCCCAGTTGAGACTGTACTATATGTTGCTGGAGTTAGATAGATGTTCTATGGTCATGGTATCCATCGTCTGTATGTGATGAACTATGTATGTGAGGACTGTAGTTGCTGACTGGATACATGTGCGATGGACGTGATATCTGTTGTCTGGACTAGCATGAACTGTAACCAGGGCCGGACTGGAGCAATGGGACATCGGACAACTCTTCGGTGGGCCCAGATCTTTGGCGTGTCCCCGAGCAGGACATAGAGTGGGCCCACTGGTTTCAACTGAATGTACATCCGAGGACACACATTCAATTGAAATGTATTGGTGTTCCATGGGGGAAACAAAAGGGAGGTCCTGTTACTGTGCAGGGCTGCACTACATCGCCTTTTTTCTTCATCTGGCGTAGTGTATAAGTCAGGGAATAAGTGGAGAAGTGGAGACCGTGCCACCTGACGAAGGCTGGTTCGAAATGCGCGTCAGGGGCGGACGCACTAATAGTTAGAGCTCCTGCATCATTGGTGTCCAAAGTATTTCATAATGCTTCTTGTTTGTTGCATTAGCATAGTTCTAGTGGGATAATTTGTCACATATACCTTGATAACGCTATTTATTGGTATAACGGCAGGATTTCTTTTTTATGACATAGTATTCCTTTATATCTGTTATGATAGTACATATGATAATGTATATGATATTTGATATATACTATTATTAATGTTCCTATATTGCGTGCCCCTTTTTTCCACAGTTTGTCTTCACACGTGGATGTGTGTCCTATTCCCCCCTGCCCTGTTCATGTATATTTTTATCCATCAATAAATTTTCTACTTTTGAACATTGAAACAAAAGAGGAAAAAAAAGTCAGCTCAACTTACTCAGACATCAGGTGCATGGAACAGCCGGCAGTGCCCCGGGAGATTAGCAGGAAAAAACAAGGAGTGATCCGGCATCCAAAAGTCTTCTTTAAAATCAATAATCCTATATTAGAAAACTAGAAGTCACAGCCCCCACAGGAGGAGGTGATGTACAGACGAGTTTCAGAACTTATGGTCCTTAATCATTGTATGATGTGACTTTTCTGCATATGATTTTTAAAATAGTTTTACAATATAGGATTATTGATTTTAAAGAAGACTTTTGGATGCTGGATCACTCCTTGTTTTTTCCTACTTTTGTACATTACCCTGGACTATTGCTCGTCATTTTTTGTCTCCGTATATATGTATTTCATGACGAGTTGTCCACCTGAGTCCTTCAATACCTGCATGTGTATTATGCCATTACAGTGGTGGTCAAAAGTATTGGCACCACTGCAATTCTGTCAGATAATACTCTTCCTGAAAATGATTGCAATCACAAATTCTTTGCTATTTTTATCTTCATTTAATTTGCTTGCAAGGAAAAAACACAAAAGAGAATGAAGCAAAAATCAAATCCTTGATCATTTCACACAAAACTCCAAAAATGGGCCAGACAAAAGTATTGGCACCCTCAGCCTAATACTTGGTTGCACAACCTTTAGCCAAAATAACTGCGAACAACCGCTTCCGGTAACCATCAATGAGTTTCTTACAATGCTCTGCTGGAATTGTAGACCATTCTTCTTTGGCAAACTGCTCCAGGTCCCTGATATTTGAAGGGTGCCTTCACCAAACTGCCATTTTGAGATCTCTCCACAGGTGTTCTCTGGGATTCAGGTCTGGACTCATTGCTGGCCACCTTAGAAGTCTCCAGTGCTTTCTCTCAAACCATTTTATAGTGCTTTTGGAAGTGTGTTTTGGGTCATTGTCCTGCTGGAAGACCCATGACCTCTGAGGGAGACCCAGCTTTCTCACACTGGGCCCTACATTATGCTGCAAAATTTGTTGGTAGTCTTCAGACTTCATAATGCCATGCACACGGTCAAGCAGTCCAGTGCCAGAGGCAGCAAAGCAACCCCAAAACATCAGGGAACCTCCGCCATGTTTGACTGTAGGGACCATGTTCTTTTCTTTGAATGCCTCTTTTTTTTCCTGTACACTCTATGTTGATGGTTTTTCTCAAAAAGCTCGACTTTTGTCTCATCTGACCAGAGAACATTCTTCCAAAACGTTTTAGGCTTTCTCAGGTAAGTTTCGGCAAACTCCAGCCTGGCTTTTTTATGTCTCGGGGTAAGAAGTGGGGTCTTCCTGGGTATCCTACCATACAGTCCCTTTTCATGCAGACGCCGACGGATAGTACGGGTTGACACTGTTGTACCCTCGGACTGCAGGGCAGCTTGAACTTGTTTGGATGTTAGTCGAGGTTCTTTATCCACCATCCGCACAATCTTGCGTTGAAATCTCTCGTCAATTTTTCTTTTCCGTCCACATCTAGGGAGGTTAGCCACAGTGCCATGGGCTTTAAACTTCTTGATGACACTGTGCACGGAAGACACAGGAACATTCAGGTCTTTGGAGAGGGACTTGTAGCCTTGAGATTGCTCATGCTTCCTCACAATTTGGTTTCTCAAGTCCTCAAACAGTTCTTTGGTCTTCTTTCTTTTCTCCATGCTCAATGTGGTACACACAATGACACAGGACAGAGGTTGAGTCAACTTTAATCCATGTTAACTGGCTGCAAGTGTGATTTAGTTATTGCCAACACCTGTTTGGTGCCACAGGTAAGTTACAAGTGCTGTTAGTTACACGAATTAGAGAAGCATCACATGATTTTTCAAACAGTGCCAATACTTTTGTCCACCCCCTTTTTTAGGTTTGGTGTGGAATTATATCCAATTTGGCTTTAGGACAATTCTTTTTGTGTTTTTTCATTGAAGACAAATTAAATGAAGATAATAATACCAAAGAATTTGTGATTGCAATCATTTTCAGGAAGAAACAGAGTATTATCTGACAGAATTGCAGGGGTGCCAATACTTTTGGCCACCACTGTATAAAACCTTTGATTTTTTTTATACTGGGTTTAACATGCTACTATTTCCTATGAGTTATTACTAAGAACTAACAGGCAGGTAATTGCTAACTACTAGAGATGAGCGGTGTTCGACTAGAACTGTTCGCCAATCTCAAATTCGAGCTGTTTTGGGCGGTGTTCGAGTTGTTCGACGAACCCGAACGATTTGCAAAAAATTCGGCTGTTCGAGGTTATGTTCGATAACTGTTCGTGCACCAAAAGCGTGTCCTGCATGTCTGGCGCTATTTAGAGCACCAATCATGCAGGGATTGTCTGCCACTCACTGTAATGCCACAGCCATGGTGGTTGTGGCATTACAGTGATTGCCCAAATCGATGGGAACAGTGCCAACAGTGAAACATGAAAAGCCGGCAATTCAGCAGCGGCATACACCGGTACCCGACAATTTAGAACCGAAAGAATAGAGCTTCACACATAGATTAGATAGATATAAACATGTCAGCCACATATATACGAAGTACAGTGAAAGTGCTACTTACTGTACTTGTCATTTAGCGTAAAGGATTTATCAAAAAAAATAATAGTGTTTTCATGCACCGTCTCTTTAAAAAAGCCGGCCGGCAATTCAGCAGCGGTACCCGACAATTTATAACAGACAGAATAGAGCATCATACATAGATTAGATAGATAGAAACATGTCAGCCACATATATACGAAGTACAGTGACAGTGTTGCTTACTGTACTTGTCATTTAGCGTAAAGGATTTATCAAAAAAAATAATAGTGTTTTCATGCACCGTCTCTTTAAAAAAGCCGGCCGGCAATTCAGCATCTGTACCCGACAATT
This sequence comes from Phyllobates terribilis, assembly GCF_046119375.1. Lineage (NCBI taxonomy): Eukaryota > Metazoa > Chordata > Amphibia > Anura > Dendrobatidae > Phyllobates > Phyllobates terribilis. Next base: position 3,855,612 of record NW_027362848.1, on the reverse strand, counting down.
TATAACAGACAGAATAGAGCTTCACACATAGATTAGATAGATAGAAACATGTCAGTCACATATATATGAAGTACAGTGATAGTGTTGGTTACTGTACTTGTCATTTAGTATTAAAATAAAGGATTTATTATTAAAAAAATTGGCGTGGGGTTCCCCTTAATTTTAGGCTCTAGCGGAGGTTAAGCAGACGGCTGGGGCAGATGTTTGAAGCCTGGGAAGGGGGTAATACCCACGGAGCTTCCCAGGCTACTAATATCAGCCCCCAGCTGAATACATAGCCTTTACTAGCTATTAAAATGGGGGACCCCCCCAAAAAAATGACGTGGGGTCCCCCCTAATTTAATAGCTAGCAAAGGCTAGGCAGACAGCTGGGGGCTGATATTAATAGCCCAGGAAGGGAGCCATGAATATTGGCCCCCTCCCAGGCTAGAAACACCAGCCGTCAGCCGCCCCAGAAATGGCGCATTCATAGGATGCGCCAAATCTGGCACTTAGCCTCGCTCTTCCACGCTGCCCTGGTGCGGTGGCAGGGGGTAATAGGGTTGGGGTTGATGTCAGCTTATAATGCCAGCTGACATCAAGCCCAGGTTAGTAATGGAGAGGCGTCTATAAGACACCCCCATTACTAACCCCATAGTCAAAGTTAAAAAAAACACAAACACCCAGAATAAAGTCCTTTAATTGAAATAAAGACACAATCCTTTATTGTTCTAAATTAAACCATACTTACCGTCACGCCCATTCCAGCTGAAGCCAACGATCTCCTGCAATAAAAGAAAAATAATAAAGCAACCTCATCCTTACCTTTCCATGGTTCCCACGACAGCTTCAGCTCTGCTACATCGAGATGACAGGCTGGACCGCAGCAGAACGCTGCCATCCAGCCTCTCATCCCGCAGACACTGAGAAGCGCAGGCTTGCTTGCGCTGCTCAGCGTCTCTCTGTGACGACATCCAGATGAGCCGAGTTCATGTCCAATGAACTCGGCTCACCTCATGCACGTCACTGACAGCGTGGGAAAATTCTCCTGCACTCAGCGCTTCAGCGTGAGAATTCTCCCGCTGAAGCGCTGAGTGCAGGAGAATTCTCCCACGCTGTCAGTGACGTGCATAAGGTGAGCTCATGTCCAATGAACTCAGCTCACCTCCTGCACGTCACTGACAGCGTGGGAGAATTCTCCTGCACTCAGCGCTTCAGCGTGAGAATTCTCCCGCTGAAGCGCTGAGTGCAGGAGAATTTTCCCACGCTGTCAGTGACGTGCATAAGGTGAGCTCATGTCCAATGAACTCAGCTCACCTCCTGCACGTCACTGACAGCGTGGGAGAATTCTCCTGCACTCAGCGCTTCAGTGTGAGAATTCTCCCACGCTGAAGCGGTGAGTGCAGGAGAATTTTCCCACGCTGTCAGTGACGTGCATGAGGTGAGCCGAGTTCATTGGACATTAACTCGGCTCATCTGGATGCCCTCACAGAGAGACACTGTGGAGCGCAAGCAAGCCTGCGCTTCTCAGTGTCTGCGGGATGACAGGCAGGATGGCAGCGTTCTGCTGCGGTCCAGCCTGTCATCTCGATGTAGCAGAGCTGAAGCTGTCATGGGAACCATGGAAAGGTAAGGATGATGTTGCTTTATTATTTTTCTTTTATTTCAGGAGATCGTTGGCTTCAGCTGGAATGGGCGTGATGGTAAGTATGGTTTAATTTAGAACAATAAAGAATTGTGTGTTTATTTCAATTAAAGGACTTTTTTCTGGGTGTTGTGTTTTTTTTAAATACTTTACTAGAAATTCATGGTGGTCATGTCTAATATTGGCGTGACCCCATGAATTTCGGGCTTAGGGCCAGCTGATAATGCCAAGCTGGCCTTAACCCCTTTATTACCCAGTGAGCCACCGCATCAGGGCCCTGGATGAGTTGGGTACAGCGCCAGAAGATGGCGCTTCTATGAACGCGCCATTTTCCGGGGTGGCTGCGGACTGCAATTTGCAGCGGGGGTGGCCCAGAAAGCTTGGGCCTCCCTGCGCTGCGGATTCCAGCCCCCAGCTGCCTAGTTGTACCTGGCTGGACACAAAAACAGGGCGAAGCCCCACGTCAATTTTCTTTAAATTATTTCATGAAATAATTAAGAAAAAAAGGGCTTCCCTATATTGTTGTGTCCGGCCAGGTACAAATAGGCAGCTGGTGGTTGGGGGCAGCCCGTTCCTGCCTGCTGTACCTGGCTGGACACAAATATAGTGCGAAGCCCCACGTCAATTTTTTTTAAATTATTTCATGAATTTCCTGAAATAATTTAAAAAAATTGAAGTGGGGCTTCGCACTATATTTGTGTCCAGCCAGGTACAGCAGGCAGGAACGGGCTGCCCCCATCCACCAGCTGCCTATTTGTACCTGGCCGGACACAACAATATAGGGAAGCCCTTTTTTTCTTAATTATTTCATGAATTTCATGAAATAATTAAAAAAAATTGAAGTGGGGCTTCGCACTATATTTGTGTCCAGCCAGGTACAGCAGGCAGGAACGGGCTGCCCCCAACCACCAGCTGCCTATTTGTACCTGGCCGGACACAACAATATAGGGAAGGCCTTTTTTTCTTAATTATTTCATGAATTTCATGAAATAATTAAAAAAAAAGTACGTGGGGCTTCGCCCTATTTTTGTGTCCAGCCAGGTACAACTAGGCAGCTGGGGGCTGGAATCTGCAGCGCAGGGAGGCCCAAGCTTTCTGGGCCCCCCCCCCCCCCGCTACAAATTGCAGTCCGCAGCCACCCCGGAAAATGGCGCGTTCATAGAAGCGCCATCTTCTGGCGCTGTACCCAACTCATCCAGGGCCCTGGTGCGGTGGCTCACTGGGTAATAAAGGGGTTAGGGCCAGCTTGGTATTATCAGCTGGCCCCAAGCCCAAAATTCATGGGGTCACGCCAGTATTAGACATGACCGCCATGAATTTCTAGTAAAGTATTTAAAAAAAACACAACACCCAGAATAAAGTCCTTTAATTGAAATAAAGACACAATTCTTTATTGTTCTAAATTAAACCATACTTACCATCACACCCATTCCAGCTGAAGCCAACGATCTCCTGCAATAAAAGAAAAATAATAAACCAACCTCATCCTTACCTTTCCATGGTTCCCACGACAGCTTCAGCTCTGCTACATCGAGATGACTGGCTGGACCGCAGCAGAACGCTGCCATCCAGTCTGTCATCCCGCAGACACTGAGAAGCGCAGGCATGCTTGCGCTCCTCACTGTCTCGCTGTGACGGCATCCAGATGAGCCGAGGTCATGTCCAATGAACTCGGCTCACCTCATGCACGTCACTGACAGCGTGGGAAAATTCTCACGCTGAGTGCAGGAGAATACTCCCACGCTGTCAGTGATGTGCATGAGGTGAGCTCATGTCCAATGAACTCAGCTCACCTCCTGCACGTCACTGACAGCGTGGGAAAATTCTCCTGCAATCAGCGCTTCAGCGTGAGAATTTTCCCACGCTGTCAGTGACGTGCATGAGGTGAGCCGAGTTCATTGGACATGAACTCGGCTCATCTGGATGTCGTCACAGAGAGACGCTGAGCAGCGCAAGCAAGCCTGCGCTTCTCAGTGTCTGCGGGATGACAGGCTGGATGGCAGCGTTCTGCTGCGGTCCAGCCTGTCATCTCGATGTAGCAGAGCTGAAGCTGTCGTGGGAACCATGGAAAGGTAAGGATGAGGTTGCTTTATTATTTTTCTTTTATTGCAGGAGATCGTTGGCTTCAGCTGGAATGGGCGTGATGGTAAGTATGGTTTAATTTAGAACAATAAAGGATTGTGTCTTTATTTCAATTAAAGGACTTTATTCTGGGTGTTTGTGTTTTTTTTAACTTTGACTATGGGGTTAGTAATGGGGGTGTCTTATAGACGCCTCTCCATTACTAACCTGGGCTTGATGTCAGCTGGCATTATAAGCTGACATCAACCCCAACCCTATTACCCCCTGCCACCGCACCAGGGCAGCGTGGAAGAGCGAGGCTAAGTGCCAGAATTGGCGCATCCTATGAATGCGCCATTTCTGGGGCGGCTGACGGCTGGTGTTTCTAGCCTGGGAGGGGGCCAATATTCATGGCTCCCTTCCTGGGCTATTAATATCAGCCCCCAGCTGTCTGCCTAGCCTTTGCTAGCTATTAAATTAGGGGGGACCCCACGTCATTTTTTTTGGGGGGTCCCCCATTTTAATAGCTAGTAAAGGCTATGTATTCAGCTGGAGGCTGATATTAGTAGCCTGGGAAGCTCCGTGGGTATTACCCCCTTCCCAGGCTTCAAACATCTGCCCCAGCCGTCTGCTTAACCGCCGCTAGAGCCTAAAATTAAGGGGAACCCCACGCCAATTTTTTTAATAATAAATCCTTTATTTTAATACTAAATGACAAGTACAGTAACCAACACTATCACTGTACTTCATATATATGTGACTGACATGTTTCTATCTATCTAATCTATGTGTGATGCTCTATCTTTCTGTTCTAAATTGTCGGGTACCGCTGCTGAATTGCCGGCCGGCTTTTTTAAAGAGACAGTGCATGAAAACACTATTATTTTTTTAAATAAATCCTTTACACTAAATGACAAGTACAGTAAGCAACACTATCACTGTACTTATTATATATGTGACTGACATGTTTCTATCTATCTAATCTATGTGTGAAGCTCTATTCTTTCTGTTCTAAATTGTCGGGTACAGATGCTGAATTGCCGGCCGGCTTTTTTAAAGAGACGGTGCATGAAAACACTAATATTTTTTTTAATAAATCCTTTACACTAAATGACAAGTACAGTAAGCAACACTGTCACTGTACTTCATATATATGTGACTGACATGTTTCTATCTATCTAATCTATGTGTGATGCTCTATTCCTTCTTGTCTAAATTGTTGGGTACCGGTGTATGCCGCTGCTGAATTTGCCGGCCGGCTTTTTTAAAGAGAGTGTCTTCTGAGCAGTTTGTCAGCTTTTGGACACCTTTGCAGGTGTTTTCTATGTGTTTCTATGTGTTTTTGTTTGCCTGCCATTGGTTTTAACGGTGTTCGACGGTGTTCTAAGGTGTTCGACGAACAGTTCGACGAACAGTTCCTCGAACATCCCGGTGTTCGACGAACCGAACCGAACCCGAACACTACGGGGGTGGCTCAACACTACTAACTACCTGCCTGTTTTAGCCAGTGGCGACTCAGATCGCTCCTGAACTGCTCCTAACAGCAATTCTGGTGTTTTACGTCAACAGGACAGCTCTTCCTTTTCCTATCTGCTCAGTCATGAAGGCATGACTGCCAACTTCATGCTGATTGGCAGCCGGCTCCCTGCTGTTAGGCAGCGGGGAGCCAGCTGTCAGTCAGCATGACACCAGCAGTCATGCCCCATCAACAGAGCAGAGCGGGAGCTGGAGAATCACCAGCAGGAGCGGGCTGTGACCACTGTTAGCAGGCAAAGATCGGCCTGTAAGTTCTTAGGTCCACGGTAAAAAAAAAAAAATAGTCCCGGACAACCCCTTTAAATATTAAGGAGCAGGAATTCTCCGAATGATTCTATAATCAAAAGAACATAAAATTCTCTCCTGCCCAGTCAGTCTGCCCGGTCTGTTACACCATGATTACCAAAACTTCGACTCATTTCCCTGCCCATTTATTATTACCACATACCCGGCTCTGCTTGACCCGTTTCCAGGTCATTGTGTTGTCTGACTACACTTACGTTTCTCCCTGGTACCACATATCTACATCTCATACTCTTCAAATTACATTTTGAGACCTTCTCCTCCTGTTGTTGCACATACTTTTTTCCCTTCATCTGCACAGGTATCATTAATCTAATCTATCAACTATAATGGCCGTACCATGTCCTGCAGGTCCTGTCTCCCGTACACATGACGTGGGCAGTGCACGGCATGCCACTAGTTTTTATTCTGAGTGCTCTTGTATACGGTGGTAGTTTTACACAATGTTGAGCCTGTGATTTGCAGAGTGAAATGTCTGACTGCTTGAACAGAAGTATACGGCAGATTCTACAGCATGGATACATAAAGGACGTCCTGGGGGAATATACCTCCCTCCAACACTCGTCCAGTCCCTGCCTCACACTAGAGACATTTATAATAACTCCAGGACTATGGAGCTGGTCATTTTCTCATAATCTGTGGCCATTATTAGTGATCTCGCATTGTATGGTAATATCACCCTGGAGGTTGTGATGTATTTAGTGTAATAGCGCCATCTAGAATATACAGTATATATCAGGCGATACCATGCTTTCTATAGTTAGTCATCTTATGTGCCCTCTATAGATATATATTATACTTTATATTTATTAATAATAAAATTACTCAACACTTTTTCAGCTTTATGATATTTATTAATCTGCTGTAATTTTAAAAGAAAGTCCAACCTTACAGTGGACACAGGTGGAAGTGTCCTCCATGATGGTATAGGGTGAGGTAGAGCAAGTATATAGTCAGTGGGGGTTCAGAATGATCAGTATTCACTAGGGTCCCTTGTAATCAGGGAGGAACCTGGATGTGTCCCATCAAAAGTTATTGACCCACTGTCCAGCTGTGTACCATCAACAGGTAATGAACCTCTGGCTGTGGGCCATCAATAGGTCATCACCCTCCAGCATTTAGCCACCCAGAAATCTGAACTTCAAGTTTATCGTCATCTGTAGGATGTGAACCACAGATGGTTGCGATGCTGATGACATCAGGAGGTATCCCTCAAATCTGTGATGGATCGGGAATAGGTGAGATGCAAGCGATGGAAACTACAGGCAGATGTTTTCTCAATCTTTTTTGCCTCTTAGACATCTACAGAAAAATCTTCTCCTCTCGATTCTGTGTTGCAGTATTGTGGGCTTTCTAAGCTCCAGCATTCAAGGTTCTGAATCTCTAGGCTCTGGTATTCTTGGTACTGGTGTGCTCAACTCTGGCGTTCTCGGCTCTGAAATTCTAGGTTATTGGTTATTGGTTTCATTCAAAGATCAGAAACCTCTTTTTGCTCTGTAGAACTTCGAGCTCTTCTTCTGCTGTAATATGGTACAGTATGGACCCAGACAATATCACTGAAACCCTCTTTATAGTTGCGTCTAGGAACTTTATTCGCATCCTATGGTGCAGGAGCCATGGATGGACCAGAACATTTGCCATTTGGCAGAACAGTTATTCTCCTGGAAACTTGCTCCTGAATCTGAGGGATACAAATTGGTTCCTTACAAGTACTTTGTTCTTCCAGAATGTTTTTGTTCTTAGGAGTGGGTTTTATAGTTGTTTCACCAGGTTTAGACTTTGCCTTCTTGCTCAGGACAAGCCTTAAAGCGCACATGTGAGCAGGACTGTGCTTAGTAAACTACATACACTGAACGGTGGGCGCCATTACACTGAGTAAAATGATACCTTTGTTGATGAAATCCGTCCAGAGGTTCTTTTGTAATCTTTATTTTCAGTTCTGCCATAATGATATGCTCTTGCTCTGGGGTGGGACTTTAGGGAGGGGCTGTAAGTGGTGCTCTCATTATGTATTCCTATCTCTGGCCTCTGACTGGTCACTGTGCTTCTGCTTCTATTTTAAATATTGCCTTTGTAATTTCTCTGTCAATTTGAAATTTACATCTCCCAAAATGGCTGCCGGGGCCCGCGCATGCGCAGTAGCATCTTTCGGTTGCTGGGTGCCGTATTGCTGCAGGCAAGTTTCTTTTTCCTTTAGCAAAATGGCGACCGCGCGTGTGCAGTAGCATCTTTCGGCAACCGAAAGATGCTACTGCGCATGCGCGGGCCTTTGCGGCCATTTTGGGGATGTAAATTTCAAATTGGCAGAGAAATTACAAAGGCAATATTTAAAATATTAGGCCGGCGACTGAAAGCACAGTGACCTGTCAGAGATAGGCATACATAATGAGAGCACCAGCTACAGCACCTCCCTAAAGTCCCGCCCCAGAGCACGAGTATCTCATTATGGCAAAACTGAAACTAAAGATTATAAAAGAACCTCTGGACGGATTTCATCAACAAAGCTATCATTTTACTCAGTGTAATGGCGCCCACCGGTCAGTGTATGTGGTTTACTAAGCACAGTCCTGCTGACAGGTGCGCTTTAAAGCCAAGTTCTCTAGTATTGTCACAAGTGTCATCAGCGCAACAAAAACTGTGGCACGGAAGATCCAAAGAGGAAGCTTGATGGAATCTTCAGAGGAATTTTTCCAGGGAACCACACGTAGTGGGTCATCCTGTAATAAAAAAAAAACATTTAGAAATTCTCTTATACATAATCTAATCAACCAGAGAGCCCTTGTTATTATACAGTCATGGATAAAATATAAAGCAGCTTCATGAATATCCCATAGAGAAGATCAGGGAGAAGTTTGGGATTTACCTCCAGGGTCCATGGAATATTGTTTATGGTTGGACTTTCATATGATGGACGGTGATGTATCCAGTATGAAAAGCCCTGCAAAAGGCGATAACATTAGCTGAACCTTTGTGACCCCATATGGATGAGACCATACTCAACGTCAGTGTACTGTGAAGTAGGGAGTAAAGCAACGTAAAGCTCAGAAATGGATAGTATAATACTCATCAGAGGTCTCGCAGCAACAATTGAAAAAATGTAAAGCACTAAAGTTTTAATTTAAAAAAAAATCTTTTAATGGTAAAAAAATATAAAAATTGTAAAAGTTTTGATATTTTCAACTTTTAAACACTAGGGGGAGCAGCTGCAGACATTTCCCATGAATCTAGTGTAGTGTTAGATTGCATTAAGACTGCAGTAAAAGTGGGCGGGATGTGCTCACATGGTGTGATGTCTCCTCCCCTCTTTTTCTGGTCCTTTGCAAAAAGATAAGTGAGAATGTAGTTTAGGGTCACAGTGCGGAGACATTCTGTTGGCTGCTGCAAAGTGATACCAAGAGGTAAACAGTGTCACCAAGGACGGATAGCAGCGGGGGCGTTGTTAGGGTCTTAAAAGATCAGATCCCAAACACCAAGGCATGTCCACCCTCTCCTCAGTATAGATAGATACAGGAGAATACAGCCGCCCCTGTAAGTGCTGCAAACATTGAATATATGACATTTGAACCGCATTACTGCTATATAGAATTTACTTATAAAAATTACAGTATTTAGCACATAAATTGGCAAATTCAGGAGAGCCCACTAGCCGCGACAAGGTGACCTTTCTTTGATGGGATCCTAATCCTAATATTTATCAGTCATGCCTCTCCCGGGCTATAAGCGTAAAAATATAAAGGGCAGGTAGGATCCAGCATTAATTAAAAGCCTTAGGCACCTTCATAAATTCATATAAAACCGTTACCGGAAAAACACCATCTATAATATAACACTGCAAGCGTGTCTCTGTCTGAAGCCTCGATAGACTGCGCATGCGCGACGCGCAGTCTGGCTCCAGACAGAATCACCCATCCAGCCATTACAGGTAAGAGGAGTGTATGGCACCGGAGATCGTGGTATGTGTAGGCACTGAACGCATACCGCGATCTCCGACGCCATACTTACATACTTACCTGACCGGGAGGAGCGTTGCCGCAGCGCCTCTCTTCGCTGGAGACCGGGGCAGGAGTGGGGCGCCGGATCGGCGCATGCACATAGCGCTATCTTGCTCCATTTTACTGAAGACACATTTGCAGTGTGTCTTCAGCAAAATGGCGCCGGACAGCGCGGTGCTCCGTCGCCACACTCCTCCCCCGCCTCCGGCAGAACAGGACGCAGCAGCGCTGGAGCACAGAGAAGAAAGGTGAGTATAACTGTTTATTTTTTTGTATGTGTGTACAGTGTGAAAGGGATGAGGGGGCCACACATACCAGAATTGTGGGGTGAGGGGACCATGCATACCAGGATTGTGGGGTGAGGGGATCAAGCATACCAGGATGAGGGGTACCACGCATACCAGGATTGGGGCGTGAGGGGACCATGCATACCAGGATTGGGGGGTGAGGGGTACCACACATGCCAGGATTGGGGGGTGAGGGGACCATGCATACCAGGATTGGGGGTGAGGGGACCATACATACCAGGATGAGGGGCACCACACATACTATTATTGGGGGGTGAGGGGACCACGCATACCAGGATTGGGGGTTGAGGGGACCATGTATACCAGGATTGGGGGGATGAGGAGACCATGCATACCAGGACTGAGGGTGAGGGGACCATGCATACCAGGATTGGGGGGTGAGGGGACCATGCATGCCAGGGTTAAGGGGTGAGGGGACCATGCATACTAGGATTGGGGGGTGAGGGGACCGTGCATACCAGGATTGGGGGGTGAGGGGACCATGCATACCAGGATTGGGGGGTGAGGGGACCATGCATACCAGGTTTGGGGGGTGAGGGGACCATGCATACCAGGATTGGGGGGTGAGGGGACCATGCATACCAGGATTGGGGTGTGAGGGGTGCCATGTATAACAGAATAGGGATGTGAGGGGTGCCATGCATACCAGAATAGGGATGAGGGGTACCATACATACCAGGATAGGAATGCGGGGTACCATGCATACCAGGAAGAGGGGTACCATACATACCATGATAGGGATGAGGGGTACCATGTATGCCAGGATTGGGGATGAGGGGTACTATGTATACCAGGATTGGGGATGAGGGGCCCATGCATACCAGGATAGGGATGAGGAGTGCCAAGCATACCAGGATGGGGATGAGGGGTGCCATGCATACCAGGATGAGGGTGAGCGGCCCATGCATACCAGGATCTGGGATACCATACATACCAGGATAGAGATGAGGGATGGGGTACCACACATACCAGGATTGGGGGTGAGGGGTGTCATGCATACCAAGATTGGGGGTGAGGGGTGCCATGCATATCAGGATTGGGGGTGAGGGGTGCCATGCATACCAGGATTGGGGGTGAGGGGTGCCATGCATACCAGGATTGGGGGTGAGGGGAGCCTTGCATACCAAGATTGGGGGTGAGAGGTGCCATGCATACCAGGATGGGATGGTGGGGACAGGATGGGGGCAGCACAAATACCAGGAGGGGAGCAGCACATACCAGCATGGGACACCATATACCAATAAAAATGCTTGCCACCCGGGCGTAGAACGGGTTGAATAGCTAGTAGGTTATAATGGGCACGTGTGGTATCCATGAAAAAAACGGATGCCACACGTAACGCAGACACGTACATGAGAATCGTCACAGTGCGCACAGAGAAATTGCAGGCTTGTAGCCTAAAGCTGGACAACCCCTTTAAGGTTGTTTTTCTTTTTCTTAAAACAAACCCTGTCCCCTGTAAAATTTTCAAGAAGGTTGGAAACTCTCTTTAAAGGAATTTTCCTTTAAATGTATGTTATTTACATACTTACAGTCATGTGCGGACGAGACTCATCTTGCTCCACTCAATATAAGAAAATTGAAAGAATCTGGATGAGACTAGTTGGCATGTGACTGCAAGTATGTAAATTGCATACATGAGGTCAAGTGACCGCCCTCCCGCATTAAAATACAGGAAAATCGAGACAGCGTGCGCAAATCGTGACAGTGTGATAATTCAGCTGTCTGCAGTCAGAGTAACTGCAGACTTTTCTCTTGTGACCAGAAAACAACTATAAGAGAGTAAAGGATATTTCCGGGCATATGGGATTGATGACCTCTCTACATATACAGGATCGGTCATGAAAAGCAGATAGGTGGGGTCTGACAGCTAGTGCCCCCGTCGGTCAGCTGTTACAAGCTCCGGAGCAAGCGCAGCTCTATCCAGAGTGTAGTGGCCTCTGCCAGTCGCTGCTGGTACTGTAGTCACTACTATTCAAATGAACAGGAGCTGAGCTGCAGAACCAGCAGCAGCCGCTCAGTAATGCCGCCTGAGCAAACAGCTGCTCTTGGGGGCGCCAGGTGTCGGACCCCCACTGATCTGCTATTGATGACCTATCCTGTAGATGTAGATAGGTCATCAATACTGTATGCCCGGACATCCCTTTATATCTTATAGGGTTTTCTGCTTGCAAAAGAAAAGTCTGCAGTCTCTCTCTGTGACAGCTGAATTATGACGCAGTGCGATATGGCAATACTGTATGCCCAGACATCCCTTTATATTTTGTCAACCTCAAATACCCGGAGGGCCAAAATGAAAAGCTTGGACAAAGTCGCAAGACAACCGTGATATTTATTTAAAAAATGTCTACAATTGAGGAAGTTTTCCCTTATCAAATATAACATTGAATAGTCCTCCATACAGTATAATGGCCCCGCATAGTCCTTCATACAGTATAATGGCCCTGCATAGTCCTCCATGCAGAATAATGGCCCACAGAGTCATCCATACAGTATAATGGCCCTACATAGTCCTCCATACAGTATAATGGCCCCACATAGTCCTCCATACAGTATAATGTGTCCCACATAGACCTCCATGCAGAATAATGGCCCACATAGTACTCCATACAGTATAATGGGTCCCACATAGTCCTCCATGCAGAATAATGGCCCCACATAGGCCTCCATGCAGAATAATGGCCCCACATAGTCCTCCATACAGTATAATGGCCCCACATAGTCCTCCATACAGAATAATGGCCCCACATAGTCCTCCATACTGAATAATGGGCCCCACATAGCCCTCCATATCAGAATAATGGGTCCCACATAGTTCTCCATACAGTATAATGGGCCCCACATAGTGTTCCACACAGTAGAGTGGGCTCCACATAGTGCTCCATACAGTATAATGGGCCCCACATAGTACTCCATACAGTATACTGGCCCCACATAGTGCTCCTTCAGTATAATGGCCCCACATAATCCTCCATACAGTATAATGGGCCCCACACAGTGCTCCATACAGTATAATTGGCCCCACACAGTGCTCCATACAGTATAATGTAGCGCCCCTGAGGGTTCAGTCGCCACAGGGTTACTGCACCTCAGACCGAGGTGTGGTATCTCCTCTCCAAGGTAAGGATGGAGTACTACACAGGACCCCTGCCACGGACTCAACACTACACCACTCCAGTTCAGGACGTGGATCTAAAGCACCATAGTGCAGCCCTGGGTCTGATTGGAGGAGTTGGGGGGAACCAAAGTAAGGGGGAACCAAGTAGTGAATGAGGGTGGAGGAAGCACTTTATAACACACCTTAATAGAATCATATATAAACAGAGGCCATCTTTAGTACCGGGTCTTTGGTCGCAGTTCCCTGGAGTGGTTAGTCAGTACAAGCTGCAGCTGTTCTAGGATTCTGTGATTCCCGGTCTCAGGCCTCGAGACTGGGGATTGGGGCAGAGTTGAGTTATAGCCAGCTCTGTTCCTGGTCTAAGTCCATACAAGAAGGCAAAAGAGGGGAGCAGAGGAGATAGGCTCCACAGGCGAAAGGATCTCAGGGGGTGCAGACGGAGCGGAGTCGCCACCTGCATGCCTCATTCTGGCTTAGTCAGAGAGACCCTGCGGCAAGAGGGGGTACTGATCCCCGATTATCTGACCTTGCACTTCACGTCTCTGTCAGAAAAGTCCGGAGGCTTACGTGGATCCGACGGGGATACAGACGGAGCGGAGTCGCCACCTGTATCCTCTAATCTGCGTTTATCCAGAGGGACCCAGCCTTACACCAAGTTCTCACCACCAGTCACCAATAAGGGCACCCAGTCGGTCCGGGGGCTACACGCCACCCGTAAAGGGCATCGCAGTACCCATATGGAACTCAGTGGGGAACACAAGGAGGGAGAAGGAGAAGTAAGAGAAGAGAGGAACACACTAGAGCTTGGGGTCCTGTCAAGTGCACCTGAAGTACTTGGAGTGTGCTGAACCCTGTGGCGCCCAGGGGATGGGGACTACTCGGCGCCCGGGCCTTAATGCCTGTTCTTGGGGGATGTCGCGGTGGTCGGCTCCCAGGCCCGTACACTGAGGTCTCTCTTAAAAAGGGGAAAATGAAATGTCAAAGTTCGTGACGCCACCTATGGTGTCTGGTGAGGATCACCAGCGCTGCGACCGTCCACTGAGGCCGGTGTTGTGGCAGCTTAGATGGAATCACTTCCCACAGGCGGATCGGGGCTTCAGGGCAGCGTAGGAGTTGGGGATGCAGGACAGAGGGGACCCAGCCAGGTCAGAGCAAGAAGGGGAAGCACACACAAAAGTCACTTCTGTACCTTTACTGGAAATAGTTCAGGAACACTCCGGAGCGCTGTAGGGTGAGGGGTGCACGTCTGGATTCTCCCCAGTGAGCGGGTGTACGGCCTCCTGTTTCTTGCCTCTCTGTAGTAAGTTTCTGACCTGCCTGGAGCTAGGCCTAACTTATTTTGTGTCCTGCATCGGCTGATCCTGTGGTAGGGCCTTCTGTTAGAGTACACACCCCCTGGTATATGGGGCCTCGGTAACTCCTGACCCTGGTATAACAGTCAGCGTTTGGTATTCCTGAGACATGTAGTTCACCAGGGGTTCTGGTTGTCCTCTGCTGCGTGTAAAGAATCCCTGCAGACTCGGACCCGTTGTCCGGTATATGGTTTCTGGGGTGAGCTGGTAAAGCCCCTCTGCCCCCAATGCTACTCGCTCCTCTAGCCTTCGGCCTACTAGGGCCCTCACTAGGCTATACACACTGGCAGTTAGCTGGCTGCCTCTTCTACTGCTCTCTGAGTGTCAGCAACGCTCCTAGCTCGCTTAACTCGAGCTGCTTGAGTCTGGCTGAGCTCCACTGCAGACTGACTTGTTTTTCTGTGTCTCACTCTGCAGGAACTGGCTGTCGACTCCAGACTATTCTGTCTCCACTCACTTCCTGAGGAGAACAAACTCACAGACCGCCTTTGCCTAGCTCCACCCTCCGTATTTATATCCCTATCCGGGCTCCCTCTGGTGGACTGAGGTAGGGTGGAGGTGTGTGTATGCTCCGATGGCATCTTGTGGAGAAATCCTTTAATACACCCCTCCAGGATCTGTGGCTCCATGCACAGCAGGGCGCCACAAACCCCATCCTGGTGGCCGCAACACGCCGTGTGACAGCAGAGAGAAGCTCTGAGCTGAACCACTACACCTGTGAGTAAAGACTTGGATGACTTTAACCTTTGTCTCTGTCTGTTCCTTACTCCATGGCTCTGCACCCGCCAACGCTCTATTCCACGCTCTCTCTCTCTCTATGCTGCCCTGAGGCCTTGCTCCACCTGTGCGTAGCCGTACCATCTGAGCTGTCTGAACACCGGCCTCAGAGGACTGCCACAGCGCTGGTGACCCTCACCAGAAACCACAGGTGGCGTAGTCAAACAACCACTCATCCAGAAGCCCATAATTTTGTATGTGACAGCCCTGGGCACGGACCAGGCCAAGGCCACGACGACATCTCCCACAACTACAGGCCCGCCGTCCGAGTTCACCTTCCCAGGGAGGGCTAGAGCGTCACAACTTGGTGTAGTCGCCAGGATTTCGTGCACGTGTCAACGGCAGAAGTCTATACCCATTGCCAACGGGTACTGTGCGCCTTTCTAAAGACTGTATTTCCACATTCCATGTGGCGCCCGCCCAAGAAGAACAGACGCCATTATGTGCTGTGCGCCTTTCTAAAGACTGTATTTCCACATTCCATGTGGCGCCCGCCCAAGAAGAACAGACGCCATTATGTGCAGGGAAAACAACAACCTCTTAAGACCTCCCATCGTGGGCAAGGTTCACAAATGGCGCCAAAAATATAGACCGCCCCTTGCTACAGAGACTGTCCGCATGGATGTGTCCGTCAAAACAGATGGGACGTCCCAGGGAATGCCCGTCTGCAAGCTGCCATTGAACCGCCCCTGAAAGAGGAGGAGAGAGAGAGGGAGACAAGGTGTGGTTCGAGCAAGTCTAGACAGACCACACCTGGAGGCCGCAATGGAAGAAGACCAGGAATCACCCTCCGCCGCTGGCCCACCGCCAACCACCTCCCTCACCCTGGAGGGATACAGCGTTCGATTAGCACCGGAGGAGGCCGAGTTCCCCCGCGGCAAGACGCAGAACTTGACCCGGAGAGTGGAAGAGGCCCAGCGGAGAGCAGTCGAGGAATGGAGGAAGGAGATGTGGGAGAAGCTTGCAGCCCGACACCCGGAGGTTCCGCGCCCTGTCAGCGATACTCCAGCCCCGGCGGAAATGGAACAAGACCAGGAGGCCGCATCCAGCCCAGGAGCGGGTAAGGAAACAACCCCTGCCCCGGGCGCCGAATGCGTCAACCTCCTCCTAGACTTCCTGCCGCCACCTCCATCCCCGGGCGCTACCGTTTGGGAGCAGCTACTAACCCCGGACCCTGAGGCCCAAGCTGTCGCAGCCTCCGGAAGCCTGCTGCCCCTCACACTCCCGGAGCCGTCACCACCTGCCCTCGCCTGGGTGTACTCACACACCAACCCGGACTGGTCCGCCAAGATGGAGGACCAACAGCGGCCCCCGCTAACACTGTTACCAGCACCCCCGGTTACAAGTGTGACACCCCAGGGGTCTGGTTGCCACAGTAATAGAGATATTACGTCTGAGAGCAGGTGGGAGGTCTTTTGGTCAGGAATCCTATGCATGCCACACCTCCTGCCCAGTCCTGGGAGGGGAAGAACTTCCCCTATATAAAACTGGGGCTGAGGCAGGGTTAGGGAGGGAAAGAGCAGAGAACACAGACAGAGACACAGTCTGGTCTGTAGTGGAGCAGCTTTAGGAACAAGAAAGATCAGGAGCTCTGGGGAAGTCGTGCTAAAAGGAATCAGGGGCTGGCAGCTGTAGAGCTCGCCCTGATTGAAGAGTTACCACCGGACCCGGAGTCCGAGGCTGTGGGGACTAATCCTTACCCAGCAGCAGAAACCGACCGGCAGGGGATTTCAGGTCCTCTGGCCAAGAAACCCGAAGGCACGGTCACACGCGTGGGACCAGCACCGCCATCGTGGAGCGGAAGCCACTAGAAGGCCCCGAGTCACCGGCCATACGGGTGAGCACCACACGGTACACTCAGGGACGTGGGCTACTTTTACCCGCCTCTAGCAAGGTAGCCAGAAGAGTACAATTAGTTGGGGAGGCCTACAACTCCGCCTGGCCAGGGGAAATCCCATCTGCTCAAAGACTGACCAGGCCCCGATCGCTAGCCAGTACTCCGGGAGGGTCTATCTTTATCACCAGTAAAGACCCTGAACTACACCGCATCGTCTCTGAGTGGTTCCTGCTACCCCCATCATCCACGTCGGCTGCCCTGAGGCCATACCCCTCCCGTTGGGGGTTATACCATCCACGCTGCACAATCCTTCCACCGGCCTCAGCGGTCTGCCCTGCAGCGGCAGCTCCATAGCTGCATTCAACGGGTGGCGTAGTCGTCCAACATCTACTGCTAATACTTAGCCACACAGTTTGACTCCCTGGGCACGGACCGGGTCACCGCCACGAGACTACTACCCCCAACAGGCCCGGCTCCGGGTAGTCCCCGCATGCGCAACGCTACACCAAGTAGGCCCAGGGGCGCGTCAACTTTGGCGTAGTCGGCAGGATCTCGTGCCCGCAACCACCGGGTACTGCGTGCCTGAAAAAGACTGTTCAAACTTACCTGTGGTGAAGATTCCCGCCATCCGGCGCCATCTTCTGCCTTCTTCCCGCCATCCGTGAAGTTTTCCCGCCATCCGGCGCCATCTTCTGCCTTCTTCCCGCCATCCGTGGAGTTTTCCCGCCGTTGGACGCCATCTTGAAGACGCCGCGCGGGAAGAAGAGGGGCGTGGACTCTGAAAGCGCGCGAGAACTGAAGCCCCGCCTCACGTCAGGACGTTGCGTAAGGTCCTGGAAGGAGCCCAGCAGACGCCGACGTCACAGGAGCGCGACGGAAGGTCCTCAACCCTGACGATCCACTGCGGAGCCGCGGCCTACGGAAGAGGATCATCGCAAGGTAGGCCACGGTCCACTAGGGGGGAGGAGGATGTCGAATACGGAGGAGAGCTTCACTGCCTCAACCCCCGCCAGCGCCACCGCTGCTGCAGTCATGCCTTTCACCATGCCCTATATCCCGGGAGCAGCCTGGCTACCCCAGTACTCAGGGGAGTCACATACCCTGAATGACTTTAAAGAAAAGCTGATAGCCTCTTCCAGGTGTACCCCCTCACAGAAGAGCAAAAAGTGAGCATCCTGGTGGCCCAACTAACCGGGGCAGCCCAAAGGGAGGTAAAGTCCTGGCCACCTGGGAGGAGGACTGTCGCAGGGATACTAACCCGGCTGAGGGACACCTTTGATACCCGCACCTCAGCCGAGATTAAGCTTAGATTCTATGGGTGCAAGAAGCGAGCATATGAGAGTATAAGGGACTATGCACTAAACCTACAAGAGGCCCTGAGAGCCATTAAGCAGACCGACCCTGACAGCGTGGGAAACGAGGACAGGCTGTTGACCGAGCAATTTATAGAGGGACTATATTGCAATGTCCACCGAACCCAGTTGCGGGCCATAGCCTTACAGGATCCTCATCTGAACTTTGCACAGTTCAAGGACAGAGCCATCCGGGTGCTCCGAGAACCGACACCGGGTGGCGTTGTGACCCACAGGCGCCAAGCTATCACTTACCACCAGGAGGCGGCGCCCTTGTCGGCAGGGCCTGTGGGGGCTGATGCGCAGGCTTTGAACAATGACCCGGCTCCGGACCTGCACCATCAGGTCCAAGAGCTAGCTAAAAGCGTTGCTGCGCTAACCCGAACTGTGCAGTCTTTACAGGTTTCCACTCCAGGGAAGATCCAGCTGGCATCCGGACCGGAGGACATCCCGTGGCGTCGACCAAGGAGGACCCCACCGGCCAGAGGAAGACCCAGCGACCGGTACAACGAGGACGGACAACCCATCTGCCGCCGCTGCAATCAACCCGGACATATGGCAAGGTACTGTCCTTTAAACTGGCACAACCTGGGGTAGAGGGCCAACCCCCAGGAAAAAGATCACCAGGCCCATCGAACTGGCGCGACAAATATGTGGGAGGACGTCCAGTCTTGCCTGTGGTACTGGATGGCATCCCTATGAGTGCCCTACTGGACACCGGGTCGCAGGTCACCACCATCCCGTACGTGCTCTTCAAGCAGTACTGGAATGACTCGGATATAACCCGCTATCCAGATGACGACTTGAGTATCATCGCCAGTAATGGTCAGCCCGTGCCACAGATCGGATTTAAAGAAATGACCATTAAAATCGGTAGAGTCGAACTGGCAGCACAGGGACTGATCATTGTAGACATTGACAAGCGCGAGAGTCACCCAAAGATAACTCTAGGAACTAATGTGATTGAAAATTGTCTTGCAGAGGTGATTTTCATTTTACAGCAGGTTGCCAAGAACGCCAGCTCCGGCCAGCAGCGAGTGCTCCAGAAAGAGATCCGGGCGCTGATGCGACGGCAACAGGTGGAACTCTCCGGTGGTGAGATTGGTAACGTAAGAATGTGTGACCCTTTCCCTATTGCCATGCCCCCGAAAAGTGAAATGATGATTTGGTGCCGGGCAGCTATTGGTCTGAGAGGTAGAGATTACCAGGCCATGGTAGAACCAATCTACTCAGACAGTAGGCCCACCATTTTGACAGCACGGGGGGTAGTTGATGTACGCCATGGGAGGGTGCCCGTTCGTATAATAAATATCGGGAAAAGGGAAGTATACCTGCCCCGGTATGCTACGCTAGCCAAATTATATACTATCAACCAAAATTCTATACAGTCTGTGGAACCCTTGCCTCCATCTCACCCGGAGGAAGGTAACGGCTCTATGAAAATAATGGAGGATTGGTGTCAGCAACTACATTTGGGTACTGACTCCACTCTCTCCCACCAGAAACAGGGAGTCTACCGGGTGGTTCGATGTACGAGAGAGTGTTTAGTAAACACCCGTTAGACTTCGGGCGAGTCAAGGGGGTAGAACACCACATCCCCACGGGAGACCATCCTCCCATAAAAGAGAGGTATCGACCCGTACCCCCTGCACACTACCAACACACCAAGGGGATGCTTAGAGACATGAAGGAGGCTGGGGTAATCAGGGATAGCTGTAGCCCCTGGGCAGCTCCACTAGTTTTGGTCAAAAAGAAAGACAACACCATGAGAATGTGTGTAGATTACCGGAAAATTAACCGTATCACACATAAAGATGCGTACCCCTTACCAAGAATAGAGGAGTCTTTGGCTGCTTTAAAATCTGCTAACTTCTTCTCCACCTTGGATCTCACTAGCGGGTACTGGCAGGTTCCTGTAGCAGAGGCGGACCGGGAGAAGACCGCATTCACCACCCCGATGGGACTTAGCGAGTTTACCTGCATGCCGTTCGGACTCTGCAACGCACCAGGAACCTTCCAGCGATTGATGGAATGCTGTCTGGGACACCGAAACTTTGAGACGGTCCTGTTATACCTGGACGATGTCATCGTCTATTCCAAGACCTACGAGGACCACCTGAAACACCTGGCGGAAGTGTTCGAAGCTCTGGCAAGTTACGGCCTAAAGGTGAAACCCTCCAAGTATCACCTCCTGAAGCCAAAGGTGCAGTACCTGGGACACGTGGTGAGTGCTGACGGAGTGGCTCCCGACCCTGATAAGATCACCGCAATTAAGGAATGGCCAAGCCCCTCCAGCGTAAAGGAAGTGAGGCAGTTCCTCGGGTTGGTAGGCTACTACCGAAGGTTCATTCCCGGTTTCACCAAAAAGGCAGCTCCTATGCAGGACCTCCTGATAGGCCAGTCCAGGAAGGCCAAGAACCAGAAGCCACCCTTCAGATGGGAGAAGCTGGAAGAAGAGTCCTTCCGCCAGCTGAAGATGGCCCTCACGGGGGATGAAATCCTGGCGTACCCTGATTATAGCCAGCCCTTTATCCTCTACACCGACGCCAGTAACATCGGGCTAGGAGCCGTACTGTCCCAGATCCAGCAGGGGAAGGAACGGGTAATTGCTTACGCCAGCCGAAAACTGCGACCCACCGAAAGAAACCCTGAGAATTACAGCTCATTTAAGCTAGAGTTCCTGGCAGTGGTGTGGGCAGTCACCGAACGCTTTAAGCACTACCTCGCTGCTTCCCGGTTCACCGTGTACACGGATAACAACCCGTTGACACACCTGGACACTGCAAGACTCGGTGCCCTAGAGCAGAGATGGATGGCCCGCTTGTCCAACTATGAGTTTACAATCAAATACCGGGCAGGACGCTCCAATACCAACGCGGACGCCCTGTCCAGGATGCCGAACCTACCGGACGTAGGGGAAGATTCAGAGGAACTGGAAGAAGTTGAACTCCCCGCGTTCCACCGTCATGGGACTATCCAGTATTCCCACCGTGTAAGGAGTAAGCAATCCGCTACGTTCAACCCATTACCTCATTACAACTGGGCGGAGACGCAAGACAGTGACCCTGCCGTCCGACTGGTAAAGGAGATGCTGACTCGGCCAGATGCACGCCTTGACCCAGACGCTCCGGAGGAAGCCAAGCAACTGTGGGCTGAGAAGAGTCGACTGTTCCTTTACAAGGGGAAATTGTGCCGCAGAATGGTTAACTCCCGGACGCATGAACTAATCTGGCAAGTAGTGGTGCCAAGAAGAGACGCAGCTATGGTGATGGAGGCATACCACGACGGAGCTGGGCACTTCGGATGGAAGAAGCTGGAGTTCCTGCTGCGCGGGCAGTTCCATTGGGT
The DNA here is from genome assembly GCF_046119375.1 of Phyllobates terribilis. Lineage (NCBI taxonomy): Eukaryota > Metazoa > Chordata > Amphibia > Anura > Dendrobatidae > Phyllobates > Phyllobates terribilis. Next base: position 3,834,004 of record NW_027362848.1, on the reverse strand, counting down.
AGGCATGAGAGGAACCATCGAGAGGTGGTGCAGAGACTGTGGCCCGTGCAACCTAAGAAGGAAGGACCGTGCCAGCCAGAAGACTCCCCTGCAGTCCATCGTCACCAGACAGCCGTTGGAACTGGTAGCCTTGGATCATGTAAAACTGACCCCAAGCAGAAGTGGCTACGTCGACGCGTTAACCATCGTGGATCACTACTCCCGGTTCTTGGTTGTCGTCCCCGTCAAGGACTTAACGGCTCAAACAGCAGCTAGAGCCTTCCAGCAGCACTTCTGCAGTCCACACGGATACCCGGAGCAGGTGCTGACGGACCAGGGGCCTGCCTTTGAAGCGGAAGTCTTCCAGGAGTTCTGCACCCTGTATGGCTGCCGGAAGATTAGAACAACACCCTATCACCCGCAAACTAATGGACTTTGTGAGAAAATGAACCAGGTGGTGATAGATCTTCTGAAAACATTGCCCCTGGAAGAACGTAGTCTGTGGCCTGAAAAGCTGCCCGACCTGGTGGACCTATACAACCACATCCCTGTAGGTTCCACCAACTGTACCCCGGCTTACCTAATGAGGGCAAGACCTGGTAAGCTTCCTGTTGATCTGGAAATGGGAGTCCTGACACCCGAGGACACTTCACCAGAAGCAGACTGGGACACAGAGAGGCAGCAGCAGTACCGGAAAGTACAGGAGAGCGTGGAGCGAAGTCTCTGTCAAGCTAGGGAAAGACAAGAGAAAACTTACAACCAGTATGCTCCCGCTGTTCCCCTGGTGCCCGGAGAGCAGGTCTTGAAGAGGAAAAGACGGCTCCACAAGTTGGACGACCAGTGGGAGAAGGACCCGTACACCGTACTGCCCTCAAGCCACGACAACCCAAAGATCTGTACAATCAGTAAAGACGGAGGGGGAAACCACAGCCATTGTATCCCGGGATCACCTGAAGAAGTGTCCTGAACAGCTACGGAACCCTGAAGAGGAACAAGAAGACCCTCGACCCGTAGAGGAAAGGGAAGATATGGTTAGTACTGTGCTCGGAGACTTCCCTCGGTCTTGGACTCAAGTCAATGGTGCTGTTGTGGTACCCGTCCTCACGTTCCTCCAACCAGCATCCCAAGTGCCTACGGAGACACAGGTAGAGCTGGAAGAACAGCCGGTCCAGGAGGCAGAAGACCCCACACAAGCAGACCAGGAGAATCAACCCTCTGCTTATAGTGAGCCTGCCATACCCCTAGTGAGCCAAAGAGTCCGTAGACGGCTGCCCAGTTTACCCTTGACAGCTCCTATACCCTGTAGCTCAGGACCAGTCAGCCAGCTCCGTAGGTCCACTAGGGTCACTAGAGGCCAGTTGCCCATACGGTGGAGGATCTAAATATTCAAGCTATTTTATTAATGTTTACCTGTTTATTGTTGCTTGTGTATAATTATGTGTTTCTAGTTATTTGTAGGAGTCTTTGGTGGATTTACCGGGAATCTTTTGTGCACATAGTTGGAGCGTAACCCAGGACGGACTAAAAGACTGATAAGGACTCGGGGCAGGACAGACCCCTACCTGGTTACGTCTCCCTGTTTTTGGTGAAATGGACACCCTTGTTTCTTGAAAAACTGCACCCGGTTGCGGACACGCCGTGACCATCCTAATGTTTTTCTTTATTGCGTTGTTTCTGTTTGTAATTTGTTATGCTACAAAAATATGTTTAGTCCCGGAGTACTAAATTTCACTAGGGGGGAATGTGACACCCCAGGGGTCTGGTTGCCACAGTAATAGAGATATTACGTCTGAGAGCAGGTGGGAGGTCTCTTGGTCAGGAATCCTATGCATGCCACACCTCCTGCCCAGTCCTGGGAGGGGAAGAACTTCCCCTATATAAAACTGGGGCTGAGGCAGGGTTAGGGAGGGAAAGAGCAGAGAACACAGACAGAGACACAGTCTGGTCTGTAGTGGAGCAGCTTTAGGAACAAGAAAGATCAGGAGCTCTGGGGAAGTCGTGCTGAAAGGAATCAGGGGCTGGCAGCTGTAGAGCTCGCCCTGATTGAAGAGTTACCACCGGACCCGGAGTCCGAGGCTGTGGGGACTAATCCTTACCCAGCAGCAGAAACCGACCGGCAGGGGATTTCAGGTCCTCTGGCCAAGAAACCCGAAGGCACGGTCACACGCGTGGGACCAGCACCGCCGTCGTGGAGCGGAAGCCACTAGAAGGCCCCGAGTCACCGGCCATACGAGTGAGCACCACACGGTACACTCAGGGACGTGGGCTACTTTTACCCGCCTCTAGCAAGGTAGCCAGAAGAGTACAATTAGTTGGGGAGGCCTACAACTCCGCCTGGCCAGGGGAAATCCCATCTGCTCAAAGACTGACCAGGCCCCGATCGCTAGCCAGTACTCCGGGAGGGTCTATCTTTATCACCAGTAAAGACCCTGAACTACACCGCATCGTCTCTGAGTGGTTCCTGCTACCCCCATCATCCACGTCGGCTGCCCTGAGGCCATACCCCTCCCGTTGGGGGTTATACCATCCACGCTGCACAATCCTTCCACCGGCCTCAGCGGTCTGCCCTGCAACGGCAGCTCCATAGCTGCATTCAACGGGTGGCGTAGTCGTCCAACATCTACTGCTAATACTCAGCCACACAGTTTGACTCCCTGGGCACGGACCGGGTCACCGCCACGAGACTACTACCCCCAACAGGCCCAGCTCCGGGTAGTCCCCGCGTGCGCAACGCTACACCAAGTAGGCCCAGGGGCGCGTCACAAGCCCAAAGGGAGAGGAGTTTAGATGGGACAACCGGGGGGGGGATCTAATGAGGTTTCTCCGGGAGACCCAAGCTGAGGCTCAACAGTGGGAGGAGTATTGCCGGCATGAGCTCCTCCAGCTAGAGCGAGAAAGGCATGCACGGAGGGTCCGCTGCGAGCAGTTGGAGGTACGGTCAAAAGCCGCTAAGGCCAAAGCCCGCCAGGCGCAGGCCTCCCGCTTCAGCCCCCGGGAGGAAGGACTCATAGTCAGATTCCACCAGGAGGCGGGATGGGACTTTATCCGCAGCCCCCAGTTCGCTCAAGACATGTTTGTAAATAGGCAGGACGTGGAGCCCCATCTGGAGGAAGGAGACCCTGACCGCAACCTACACCCGGGAGACTTGGTCTCCTACACCCGCCACCACGGGGTGCGCGGGTTGTACGCCCTGGAGGTACGCCGGGTGTTTAAGGAAGACGCCTCTCCGCGCGTTCCCACAAGTGACCGGTCAGGATCAGTGGGAAAGCATGAGCCGTACCCCCGGTGGAGATACCACCTGTAATGCGGCCCCGGCGGCTGAACTTCCTTGTTATAGTTTTTTTTTTGTTCTCCTTGTTGCCGTTCATTTTGAAAAGACGTTATGCCAGCAGACGGTGAGCAGTCAGCAGACTGGATTGTAAATAGTTTGCACCTATTCAGGTGCTCCCTATTGGTTTTATATGTGCAACAACAGACCTCAGAACAAAAACCTGTCTGGGTGGCACCATTGGAGGTCCAACTCAGGATCGCCGTGCCCTGCGGCCACTCCAGGCCCTACGTGGAGGGTTTTCTTTGGACAGGTCCCTCATGCTGCTGAGCCTGCACTTGCACAAGAATTTCTACTGTTTTCTATACTTATATAATGTCTTAATATATATTTAATCTGCAACGTTTAAGAAAAATGCCTCCCATAATGGGAAGATTGTTTCTGTTGTTTACAAAAGCATTTAAAAATTTTTGAAGTCTGAAATATACCATGTATTTACTCTATTGCAGCCCGCGGACATGCTGTGTTTCACCGGGGGGGAATTTGGCGCCCCTCAGGGTTCAGTCGCCACAGGGGTACTGCACCTCAGACCGAGGTGTGGTATCTCCTCTCCAAGGTAAGGATGGAGTACTACACAGGACCCCTGCCACGCACTCAACACTACACCACTCCAGTTCAGGACGGGGATCTAAAGCACCATAGTGCAACCCTGGGTCTGAATGGAGGAGTTGGGGGGAACCAAAGTAAGGGGGAACCAAGTAGTGAGTGAGGGTGGAGGAAGCACTTTATAACACACCTTAATAGAATCATATATAAACAGATGCCATCTTTAATACAGGGTCTTTGGTTGCAGTTCTCTGGAGTGGTTAGTCAGTACAAGCGGCTGCTGTTCTAGGATTTTGTGATTCCCGGTCTCAGGCTTCGAGACTGGGGATTGGGGCAGAGTTGAGTTATAGCCAGCTCTGTTCCCAGTCTTAGTCCACACAAGAAGGCCCAGGAGGGGAACAGAGGAGATAGGCTCCACAGGCGAAAGGATCTCAGGGGGTGCGGACAGAGCGGAGTCGCCACCTGCATGCCTCATTCTGGCCTAGTCAGAGAGACCCTGCCGCAATAGGGGGTACCGGTACCCGATTGTCTGACCTTGCACTTCACGTCTCTGTCAGAAAAGTCCGGAGGTTTATGTGGATCCCAGGGGGATACAGACGGAGCGGAGTCGCCACCTGTATCCTCTAATCTGCGTTTTTCCAGAGGGACCTGGCCTTACACCAAGTTCTCACCACCAGTCACCAATAAGGGCACCCAGTCGGTCCGGGGGCTACACGAAACCCGTAAAGGACATCGCAGTACCCGTACGGAACTCAGTGGGGAACACAAGGAGGGAGAAGGAGAAGTAAGAGAAGAGATGAACACACTAGAGCTTGGGGTCCTGTCAAGTGCACCTGAAGTACTTGGAGTGTGCTGAACCCCATCCTGGTGGCCGCAACACGCCGTGTGACAGCAGAGAGAAGCTCTGAGCTGAACCACTACACCTGTGAGTAAAGACTTGAATGACTTCAACCTTTGTCTCTGTCTGTTCCTTACTCCGCAGCTCTGAACCCGCCAACGCTCTATTCCACGCTCTCTCTCTCTCTCTCTATGCTGCCCTGAGGCCATGTTCCACCTGTGGGGAGCCGTACCATCCAAGTTGTCTGAACACCGGCCTCAGAGGACTGCTGCAGCGCTGGTGACTGTAATGCACACGCCCGGACTGAGCGGCGTGTGCGTGTGATTGTAGTGATTCCACTGGACCATGAACCGGAGAGTGCCTGGAGGGGCGTGACTAAGTATCTGGCCGATCCGACCAAGATGGCACGACGGCATACGACGCCAGTGCACCAGGGAGAAACCGGGCAGAGGGACCAGGTGCTACTCCAGGTCAAACTCCGGACACGGGGGTTGACCCACACAGGGATTACTGGATCAGGCTGGTTAGGCTGGCGCACAGACTGGAGGGTATAGGCAGGCACGACTGGTATGCAGGCAGGCGGGTAAAGGCAAGCGCAGCTAGAGTGCAGACAGGGAGGCACTAGCAGGTAGGAACACAGGCGGGATAGGACCCAGTACACACTGGGACTCAGGAACAATACAGGTAGAGGGGTACAGGCAAGCACAGCTAGAGTGCAGACAGGGAGGCACTAGCAGGTAGGAACACAGGCGGGATAGGACCCAGTACACACTGGGACTCAGGAACAGGCAGGTTAGGCTGGCACAGACTGGTGGATATAAGCAAACACGGCAGGTATGCAGATGGGTGGATACAGGCGAGTATGCAGGCAGGGAGGTACTGGCCGAAAGGACGGGCTGGAGCACAGAAAGGTTAAGACCCAGTACAGACTGGGTCACAGAACCGCAGATGCGGTAGACAACCACAGCAGAGAGGGAACGCCCGAAGCGGTGGGCAAGAACAGAGCAGGACAGGGCTGCCGGAGCAGCGGGCACAAGCAGGGCAGGACAGGACTGCCAGAGCAGCGGGCAGAAGCAGGGCAGGACAGGACTGCCGGAGCAGCGGGCAGAAGCAGGGCAGGACAGGACTGCCGGAGCAGCGGGCAGAAGCAGGGCAGGACAGGACTGCCGGAGCAGCGGGCAGAAGCAGGGCAGGACAGGACTGCCGGAGCAGCGGGCAGAAGCAGGGCAGGACAGGACTGCCGGAGCAGCGGGCAGAAGCAGGGCAGGACAGGACTGCCGGAGCAGTGAGCAAGGAGTCAGAGCAGGCTAGAACCGCCGGAGCGGTAAGCAAAGGAGTCAGAGCAGACTAGAACCGCCGGAGCGGTGAGCAAAGGAGTCAGAGCAGGCTAGAACCGCCGGAGCGGTGAGCAAAGGAGTGAGAGCAGGCTAGGCTGAGTAGGGAGGACAGGGCTCTGTTCACACGGAACAGACAGGAAGGGAAAGGCAGAGCCAGACACCCACAGGGTACTTGCAGTGAAGTAGCGAGTGGACCACAAACTCACAAACGGGAGTACAGAGACAACAAGCAGGAGTTAGGTACGAGTTCAGACTCTGCAGAAAAAGGAAGGGAACGGACATAGAGGCAAAACAGGTAAAGGATAGGAGAGAGTTCAGACTGGAACTGAGTGTACGGAGGAGACCGACACTGCAGCGGGATACAGGAGCGGGTCTGGGAATACGGCCCCCAGAGAGGCAGGACGAACAGGCAAGGAGCGTGTTCAGACAGGACAGACAAGATACAGGAGCGGGTCTAGGTAATCAGCCCCTAGAAGGCGAGAGGAACAGGCTAGGAGCGTGTTCAGACAGGTCAGACAAGATACAGGAACAGGTCTAGGTAATCGGCCCCTAGAAGGCAGGAGGAACAGGCTAGGAGCGTGTTCAGACAGGTCAGACAAGATACAGGAACAGGTCTAGGTAATCGGCCCCTAGAAGGCAGGAGGAACAGGCTAGGAGCGTGTTCAGACAGGCCTGGAAATACAGCCTCCAGGATAGGCAGACAAGAGAACACAGAACGGGACCTGGCACCTTCAGAGTGCAAGCACACACTGAAAGAAACACTATGCTCAGGCAGGAATAGATGGGCGCAGCTGAGCTATATACCAGGTGACAGACAGCAATAGGCTGAGGACGCACAAGGGGTGTGACCCACAGCAGGTACAAAAAGCAGGAAGTGATCGGGCGCTGCCCTTAAGCAGCAGAAACAGACACAAACAGACAGCATGGAGGGAAGCCAGAGAGACATTCTGGACAGGAGATCAAGTGCGCGCTCTTGCACAGTGGGAGATGGACCACTATGCAAGGACGCCGCCAGGTATGTTACAGTACCCCCCCCCTTACGCCCCCTCTTCTTCAGGCCTGCCAGAATCTTCCGCAGGGAATTCGAGGGCCAATTCTTCACTTCGAAGAGATCACTTCCACTGTCCACCGGAAAAACTGGTCTCCTCTGGGTAGCTAGGATGCTACCTCCCATCCAGCCATCCTCAGCAACAGACGAAACGGGTGGAGTACCAGGAACAGCACACAAGGAAGTCTCTCTCCACATATTTTCAGGTGGCACCCCAGAGGGTACAGGAGACAACTGGAAGTCCTCCACCGGGTTGGAGGGGGACAGAGACTTGGGGGTAATCTCTGCTTCGAGGTACATCTTGTCAAGCTCACAGGAAGAAATAGACGGGTTATCAGGTACATAATGAGGAAAAGTCACTGTCTCTTTGTTTTCTGGTGGTACCCCGGAGGATTCAGGAAACTACTGGAGGTCCTCCGCCGGGTCAGAAGAGTGCAGAGGCTCAGAGAAAACATCTGCTTCAGAGTACACTAGGTCGGACTCACTGGACGAAGCAGGCGAGGTATCGGGTACCGAGTATAGGAAAGTCTCTGTCCATTCTCCACCAGGTGGCACCCCGAAGGGTTCTGGAGACAACTGGCGGTCCTCCGCCTGGTCAGAGGGGTGTAGAGACTCACGGGTAACCTCTGCTTCAGAGTACACTAGGTCGGACTCACTGGACGAAGCAAGCGAGGTATCAGATCCAGGATATAGGAAAGTCTCTGTCCATTTACCACCAGGTGGCACCCCGAAGGGTTCTGGAGACAACTGGAGGTCCTCCGCCTGGTCAGAGGAGTGTAGAGACTCGGGAGTAACCTCTGCTTCGGAGTACACTAGGTTGGACTCACTGGACGAAGCGAGCGAGGTATCAGGTACATAGTATAGGAGAGTCTCTGTCCTTTCGCTACCAGGTAGCACCCCGAAGGGTTCAGGAGACAACTGGAGGTCCTCCGCCTGGTCGGAGGGGTGTAGAGACTCGGGGGTAACTACCACTTTGGGGTACCCATTGTCAGGCTCACAGGACGAAGCGGACAAAGTATCGAGTACCGGGTGTAGAGAATTCTCTCTCCATTTGTCATCGAGTGGTATCCCGGAGGATTCAGGAGGCAACAGGGGGTCCTCCGCCAGGTAGTAGAGGTGCACAGACTCTGAGGTAACCACAGCTTTGGAGCATCCTTGGACATGCACACCGGTTAAAGTGGGTGAAGCATCTGATGCCGGGTGCAGGAAGTTCTCCTGTGTGGAGTCTGGATGGGCAGAAGTCTCTTCGGGCAGGAGAACTGGTGCACTACCCACGCACATTACCCGTTGGGGCTTCTCCGGGATACAGGGAGATGAAGCTTCAGTAGGGACTTCAAGGTTGGGGTCAGGAGGTCTCAGGGAGGACAGACCCTGGCGTGACGGCTTGCCTCTACGTCTAGCACGTCTGGACTGCCTCTTGAGGTTGGGAGAAGTATTCCGGAAAGCGTAGTCACCCTGTGAGGATTCTGGGTGGGCAGTAGTCTCATTGGGCTGGAGGACTATTGCGCTACCCACACACATTACCCATTGGGGCTGCTCCGGGATATTGGGAAGTGAAGCTTCAGCAGGAGCCTCCGGGTTAGGATCATCGAAGACCATTAGAAAGGCCACCAGGAAGGCCATTAGGTCCAGGAGGATCGGATCCTGTGTTTCATATAGGGGGTTGATCCATTCCAAGGCATCACCCGCCAGGTAAGACATAATGAATGCCACCTTAACCCGATCGGTGGGAAAACATAGAGGGTAGAACTTGAAGTGTAGCATGCATTGCTCCACAAATGCACGACTTTGTCTAGGATCCCCATAATAACGTAGCGGATCCGCGGGAACGAGAGCAGATAGATCCATCTGGACGGGTGCGTAATTCGCCTGGAACTCAGCTAAAGGAAAAAAAAAATATTTATTTATTTATTTTAATGCATGTATTCGCTGGAAAACTTCTCAGAGAGCGAAGGCCGTGGGGCTCAACGGGAACCATGGCCTGAGCATGCTGTAATGCACACGCCCGGACTGAGCGGCGTGTGCGTGTGATTGTAGTGATTCCACTGGACCATGAACCGGAGAGTGCCTGGAGGGGCGTGACTAAGTATCTGGCCGATCCGACCAAGATGGCACGACGGCATACGACGCCAGTGCACCAGGGAGAAACCGGGCAGAGGGACCAGGTGCTACTCCAGGTCAAACTCCGGACACGGGGGTTGACCCACACAGGGATTACTGGATCAGGCTGGTTAGGCTGGCGCACAGACTGGAGGGTATAGGCAGGCACGACTGGTATGCAGGCAGGCGGGTAAAGGCAAGCGCAGCTAGAGTGCAGACAGGGAGGCACTAGCAGGTAGGAACACAGGCGGGATAGGACCCAGTACACACTGGGACTCAGGAACAATACAGGTAGAGAAGTACAGGCAAGCACAGCTAGAGTGCAGACAGGGAGGCACTAGCAGGTAGGAACACAGGCGGGATAGGACCCAGTACACACTGGGACTCAGGAACAGGCAGGTTAGGCTGGCACAGACTGGTGGATATAAGCAAACACGGCAGGTATGCAGATGGGTGGATACAGGCGAGTATGCAGGCAGGGAGGTACTGGCCGAAAGGACGGGCTGGAGCACAGAAAGGTTAAGACCCAGTACAGACTGGGTCACAGAACCGCAGATGCGGTAGACAACCACAGCAGAGAGGGAACGCCCGAAGCGGTGGGCAAGAACAGAGCAGGACAGGGCTGCCGGAGCAGCGGGCACAAGCAGGGCAGGACAGGACTGCCAGAGCAGCGGGCAGAAGCAGGGCAGGACAGGACTGCCGGAGCAGCGGGCAGAAGCAGGGCAGGACAGGACTGCCGGAGCAGCGGGCAGAAGCAGGGCAGGACAGGACTGCCGGAGCAGCGGGCAGAAGCAGGGCAGGACAGGACTGCCGGAGCAGCGGGCAGAAGCAGGGCAGGACAGGACTGCCGGAGCAGCGGGCAGAAGCAGGGCAGGACAGGACTGCCGGAGCAGTGAGCAAGGAGTCAGAGCAGGCTAGAACCGCCGGAGCGGTAAGCAAAGGAGTCAGAGCAGACTAGAACCGCCGGAGCGGTGAGCAAAGGAGTCAGAGCAGGCTAGAACCGCCGGAGCGGTGAGCAAAGGAGTGAGAGCAGGCTAGGCTGAGTAGGGAGGACAGGGCTCTGTTCACACGGAACAGACAGGAAGGGAAAGGCAGAGCCAGACACCCACAGGGTACTTGCAGTGAAGTAGCGAGTGGACCACAAACTCACAAACGGGAGTACAGAGACAACAAGCAGGAGTTAGGTACGAGTTCAGACTCTGCAGAAAAAGGAAGGGAACGGACATAGAGGCAAAACAGGTAAAGGATAGGAGAGAGTTCAGACTGGAACTGAGTGTACGGAGGAGACCGACACTGCAGCGGGATACAGGAGCGGGTCTGGGAATACGGCCCCCAGAGAGGCAGGACGAACAGGCAAGGAGCGTGTTCAGACAGGACAGACAAGATACAGGAGCGGGTCTAGGTAATCAGCCCCTAGAAGGCGAGAGGAACAGGCTAGGAGCGTGTTCAGACAGGTCAGACAAGATACAGGAACAGGTCTAGGTAATCGGCCCCTAGAAGGCAGGAGGAACAGGCTAGGAGCGTGTTCAGACAGGTCAGACAAGATACAGGAACAGGTCTAGGTAATCGGCCCCTAGAAGGCAGGAGGAACAGGCTAGGAGCGTGTTCAGACAGGCCTGGAAATACAGCCTCCAGGATAAGCAGACAAGAGAACACAGAACGGGACCTGGCACCTTCAGAGTGCAAGCACACACTGAAAGAAACACTATGCTCAGGCAGGAATAGATGGGCGCAGCTGAGCTATATACCAGGTGACAGACAGCAATAGGCTGAGGACGCACAAGGGGTGTGACCCACAGCAGGTACAAAAAGCAGGAAGTGATCGGGCGCCGCCCTTAAGCAGCAGAAACAGACACAAACAGACAGCATGGAGGGAAGCCAGAGAGACATTCTGGACAGGAGATCAAGTGCGCGCTCTTGCACAGTGGGAGATGGACCACTATGCAAGGACGCCGCCAGGTATGTTACAGTGACCCTCACCAAAAACCGCAGGTGGTGTAGTCGAACAACCACTCATCCAGAAGCCCATAATTCTTTATGTGACAGCCCTGGGCACGGACCGGGCCAAGGCCACGATGACATCCCCCACAACTACAGGCCCGCCGTCCGAGTTCACCTTCCCAGGGAGGGCTAGAGCGTCACAATAACAGGGCCCTACATTGCTTATTATATACAGTATAATGGCCACACAGTGCTCCATACAGAATTAATGAGCCACACATAGTGCTCCATACAGTAAAATGGGCCCCACATAATCCTCCATACAGTATAATGGCCCCACATAATCCTCCATACAGTATAATGGGTCCCACATAATCCTCCATACAGTATAATGGCCCCACATAGTCCTCCATGCAGAATAATGGCCCCACATAGTCCTCCATACAGTATAATGGCCCCGCATAGTCCTCCATACAGTATAATGGCCCCACATAGTCCTCCATACAGTATAATGGCCCCACATAGTCCTACATACAGTATAATGGCCTCATATAATCTTCCATGCAGTGTAATGGTCTCACATAGCCCTTCATACAGAATAATTGGCCCCACATAGTACTCCATAGAGTATAACAGGGCCCCACATAGTACTCCATACAGTATAACAGGGCCCTACATTGCTTTCCATACAGTATAATGGCCATACAGTGACAGTGCTCCATACTGAATAATGAGCCCCACATAGTTCTCCATATAGTATAATGGACCCCACATAATCCTCCATACAGTATAACAGGGCCCTACATTGCTTTTGTGGCGCCCCTGAGGGTTCAGTCGCCACAGGGGTACTGCACCTCAGAATGAGGTGTGGTATCTCCTCTCTTAGGTAAGGATGGAGTACTGCACAGGACCCCAACCACACACTCAACACTACACCACTCCAGTTCTGAAGGGGGCCTAATGCACCATAGTGCTGCCCCTGGCCTTAATGGAGGAGTTGGGGGGAACCAAAGATTAGGGGGAACCAAGTAGTGAGTGAGGGTGGAGGAAGCATTAATCTACAGCACTTAACTAGAATCATATATAATCAGAGGCCATTTTAGCAACAAAGTCTTTGGTCGTGGGTCTTTTGGTCGGCAAGTCAGCACAAGGCTGCGGCTGGCTGAGGGTCCACGGTTCCCAGTCTCAGGCCTCGAGACGGGGGTCGGGGCAGAGTTATAACTGGCTCTGTCCCCGGTCAGGGTCCAACTAAGAAGGCCTAGGAGGGGAGCAGAGTTGACAAGCTCCACAGGCGAAAGGACTTCACGTCTCTGTCGGAAAAGTCAGGAGGCTTATGTGGATCCCAGGGGGATACGGACGGAGTCGCCACCTGTATTCCCTAATCTGAGTTTATCCAGAGGGACCCGGCCTTACACCACGTTCTAACCACAAGTCACCAAAAAGGGCACCCAGTCGGTCCGGGAGCTACAAGTTACCCAAAAAGGACATTGCAATACCCGTATGGGACTCAGTGGGGAGAAGGAGAGAGAAGGAGAAGTAGGAGAAGAGAGAGACACACTAGAGCGGGGGTCCTGTCAAGTTCCCCTGAACTACCTGGAGTGTGCTGAGCCCCACCCTGGCGGCCGCAGCTCGCCGTGTGACAGCAGAGAGAAGCTCTGAGCTGAACGATCAAATCTGTGAGTAAAGACTTGGATGACTGCAACTACTGTCTCTGTCTGCTCTTTCCTCCGCGGCCCTGCACCCGCCAACGCTTTACTTCACTCTCTCTTCTCTACGCTGCCCTGAGGCCCTGCTCCACCTGTGGGGAGCCGCACCAGCTAAGCTGCCTGAACACCGGCCTCAGAGGACTGCCGGAGCGCTGGTGATCCTCACCAGAAACTACAGGTGGCGTCACAAACATTCCCCTTTTTCCCACACAAACCCCCCCCTTCTTTTTCCCTTTTTAAAGAGTGACCCCAGGGTACGGGCCCGGGAGCCGACCACCGCGACATCCCCCCCGCCCCAAGGTCAGGCAAACAACAACTAAGGCCCAGGCGCTGAGTCGTCCCTCCCCCAATCCCCTGGGCGTGTCATCTCCCATACAGTATAATGGCCCCACATAGTCCTCCATACAGTATAATGGCCCCACATAGTCCTCCATACAGTTTAATGGGCCCCGCATAGTCCTCTATACAGTATAATGGCCTCGCATAGTCCTCCATACAGTATAATGGCCTCGCATAGTCCTCCATACAGTATAATGGACCAGACAGAGTCCTCCATACAGTATAATGGTCTCACATAGTGCTCCATACTGTATAATGGGCTCCGCATAGTCCTCCATACAGTATAATGGCCCCACATAGTCCTCCATACAGTATAATGGCCCCATATAGTCCTCCATACAGTATAATGGTCTCACTTAGTGCTCTATACTGTATAATGGGCCTCACATAGTCCTCCATAGAGTATAATGGGCCCTACATAGTCCTCCATACAGTATAATGGCCTCGCATAGTCTTCCATACAGTATAATGGCCTCGCATAGTGCTCCATACTGTATAATGGATCACACATAGTGCTCCATACAGAATAATGGTCTCACATAGTCATCCATACAGTATAATGGGCCTCAGATAGTCCTTCATACAGTATAATGGCCCCACATAGTCCTCCATACAGTATAATGGGCCCCGCATAGTCCTCCATACAGTATAATGGCCTCGCATAGTCCTCCATACAGTATAATGGCCTCGCATAGTGCTCCATACTGTATAATGGACCACACATAGCGCTCCATACAGAATAATGGTCTTGCATAGTGCTCCATACTGTATAATGGGCCCGACATAGTCCTCCATACAGTATAATGGCCCCACATAGTCCTCCATACAGTATAATGGCCCCACATAGTCCTCCATACAGTATAATGGGCCCCCGCATAGTCCTCCATACAGTATAATGGCCTCGCATAGTCCTCCATACAGTATAATGGCCTCGCATAGTGCTCCATACTGTATAATGGACCACACATAGTGCTCCATACAGAATAATGGTCTCGCATAGTGCTCCATACTGTATAATGGGCCTCACATAGTGCTCCATACTGTATAATGGCACAACACAGTGCTCCATTACGGACCTCCCTTGAAATCCTGACTATAGCCGTGCTTCAAAGGAGACCGTGATTTTCACTAACTGCAGCAATACTGTGGCATCGCTGTATATAGCACAAGCTATAAGTTAAAAGCTATTTTAAAAGTTTTAAAAGATATTTAAAAAAAAAAACATAAAAGTTCCAATCACCCCCATTTTCCTGCATTAAAAATAAAGATATTAAAAAATTAAAAAAATACACATATGCGATATCGCTGCATTCAGAAAAGTCTGATCTATCAAAATAAAACCACAAGCAACACGATTCGTAAACACCATAAAACAGAAAAATATTCAAAAACACCAAAATGACATTATTTTCTGCAATACCCCTAAAAATGCTGTAACAAGTGATCAAAATGTCATATCCATTCCAAAATGGTATCAATAAAAATATAGAAACGTTACGGGTCTCGGAAAATGGCGACAACCCAAAAATGGTTTTATTTCAACCTTCTGATTTGTTTTCACCGGTAAAATAATGAAAGAACTGGACTTGTTTGGTATCGCTGTAATCGTACCGATGAGCAGAATCACACTGCAAGGTCATTTTTACCACAAAATGTACACTGTAAAAATAATTTCCAAGAAACTATGTCAGATTGTGTGTATTTCTCAATTTCACCGAACTTGGAATTTTTGTTTCCTGTTTTCCAGTACAAAGTGGTAAAATCAATGGTGTCAATCAAAATTACAATTCGTCCCCCAAAAAACAAGCCCTCATATGTCTATGTGGACAGAAAAGTAAAAAAAGTTATGGCTGTGGGAAGAAGGGGAGGAAAAAACTAAAGTTCAAAAACAGAAATTGGCCCTGTCAGGAAGGGGTTAACTGCTTCTGCACTCTGGAGCCCGAGAGATTAGAGCTTTGGGTTTGGGCATATTTAGAATCATAGAATCATAGAATCATAGAATGGTAGAGTTGGAAGGGACCTCCTGGGTCATCTGGTCCAACCCCCTGCTCAAAGCAGGATTCACTAAATCATCTCAGACAGATGTCTGTCCAGCCTCTGTTTGAAGACGTCCATTGAAGGGGAACTCACCACCTCTCGTGGCAGCCTGTTCCACTCATTAATCACCCTAACTGTCAAAAAGTTTTTTCTAATATCTAATCTGTGTCTCCTCCCATTTAGTTTCATCCCATTGCTTCTAATCTTTCCTTGTGCAAATGAGAATAAAAATGATCCTTCTACAATGTGACAGCCCTTGACATATTTGTAGACAGCTATTAAGTCTCCTCTCAGTCTTCTTTTTTGCAAGCTAAACATTCCCAAATCCTGCAACCGTTCCTCATAGGACATGGTTTGCAGACCAGTCACCATTCTGGTCGCTCTTCTCTGAACTTGCTCCAGTTTGTCTATGTCTTTTTTAAAATGTGGTGCCCAAAACTGTACACAGTATTCCAGATGAGGTCTGACCAAAGAGGAGTAAAGACCAATAATGACTTCACGTGATCTAGACTGTATGCTTCTGTTAATACATCCCAGAATTGTATTTGCCTTTTTTGCTGCTGCATCACACTGTTGACTCATGTTCAGTCTATGATCTATTAGTATACCTAAATCTTTTTCACATGTACTGTTGCTTAGCTCTATTCCTCCCATTCTGTATATGCTTTTTTCATTTTTATTGCCCAGATGTAGTACTTTGCATTTTTCCCTGTTAAAAACCATTCTGTTGGTTGCTGCCCACTGCTCCAGTTTATTTAGGTCTTTTTGAATCCTCTCTTTTTGAAGTATTTGTTGCAGCATTTCCTCGTACCAACAAAGTGAATGAGATTCCTGAGGCGTCGTGCACACGCTGCTTCTTTTTTCCTCGCAGATTAGAAGCAGTTTTATATTTGCAGCCTGTCAATCCATTCAGCGATTTTCATCAGATGCATGGGGGGAAAATGCAAGTAAAAAATATGGTAAAAGTGTGCGAATTTATGTTATGTTGTGTTTTTTTGTATTTTTTCTGTATTTTCATGACTATGAAAATTGTACATTCACACCGAAGGCATCAAAACTATGAATTAACACATGTGGAATTATATACTTAACAAAAAAGTGTGAAACAACTGAAAATATGTGAAATCGAAGAAGGAAAATTATATTATCCAAAAGATAATAGTCCTCTTAATATAGATCAGCCTGAACAATGTACGGCCATAGTCAAATTAGACGTCCTTACAAAGGGTTTTACTCTAAACATGGGAGATGTCTCAGGTAAGGGTCATGAATGTGAATGTTTATGGTGTTATCAAAAGAATGAAGCACTGGAAGGCGATGTGAAGTATATCCATAAAATACACCCAGAATGTGCAAAGTATGGGGACAGATGGTAGAAAAGGTTTGGATTTGATGATAAACTTAGTTTGATGAAATGTGAAAATTTGGTGGAAAAAATAGGAAAGTGCAGTGAGAAATTAAAAAAGTATGGACTTACAAGTGCAAATATATGGTTGTGTGAAGCCTGAAAGAGAGAAAATGGCCGACATGCAGAAAAATATTATAAAGACAAAAAGAAGGATAAAAAGGGACTGGTGTTAGTAATCCAGGATGGGTGTGATATTGTCCTCACACAGAAAGACTTGAATGAAGAACAGGGTTACAGAGGTAGGGGAGAGGTAGAGGAAGAGGTAGGGGAGTGGGCGACAAAACATCTTGTTGGCATTGCAGGAAGATTGGGCATTTTCTTCGAGAATGCCCTGACAGACAAAAAATAACCCAGATGGCACAAATGCCACAGAATATGCAGTAGTAACTCAGGATAAAGTCCTGATGGCCAAAGCACTCCGAAACACCTATCAGCACAAGCAGCCATCGCAACATACTGACATTACATGAGACTAGTCTTATTGTCCTACAAATCCTCAAAGAGATGCAACAAGCATCCCCAAAATCTGAACAAACTACATGGGTAATAAAAGGTGCTATCTTCAAAGATGGCATATACGTATCTGCAGAAAACAAATATATATTGCCCAGTAACCTCTTTAGATATGCTGCAGTATTGAGCCATAGCACAGGAGAGATGGTAAAGATCATAAAGTATTTACAGCATGCGACTTTACTAACTACTCAAAGTTTTGTCTCACCTGCTTTCTTGTCCATTATTGGAAACATTGTCTGTCGTAAGTGTTGAAGTAGAATACACCTGAGTGTTATTGTCACCTGGCATGTTATATCTTATACCAAATCTCTTAAGATGCCTGATTGACTCATTTCACAAGTTATTATATAATATTGGCTAAGTGTCTGTATGTCAGTGTTCATGATAGATATTGATTTTTAGAGTTGTTGGCTGTATGTGTGATAGGCACCGGAGCGCAGGGCCTAGACCCTCCAGTATGCCGGGCATGGGTCGGATACTCTCTGCGGTCCCCTGGTCGCAAGGACGGTGGTGGCTGTGACCGACGCCTGGAGCTGCGGAGTCACATTTTAAGGCGCGCTTGAAGACATCAGGGCTAGGCATCAATCGGATCACCTGGGGTAGAGCATTCCAGAGAACTGGCGCAGCATGAGAGAAGTCTTGGAGACGGAGGTGCGAGGTTCGGATTATGCGGGATGTTAGTCTTAGGTCATTTGTGGAACGGAGAGCACATGTAGGAAGATAGACTGAGATGAGAGAGTTGATATAAGGTGGTGCAGAACTGTGGAGAGCTTTGTGGGTGAGAGCAATGAGTTTATAGTGGACCCTGTAGCGAATGGGTAACCAGTGTAATGACTGGCACAAGGTGGAGGCATCAGTGAAGCGGCTGGACAGAAATACGACCCTGGCTGCCGCATTCAGGACAGATTGGAGAGGGGAAATTTTGGTAAGAGGGAGACCGATCAGAAGAGAGTTGCAGTAGTCCAGACGAGAGTGAATAAGAGCGACAGTAAGAGTTTTAACAGTTTCAAAAGTGAGAAAAGATCGGATTCTGGAGATGTTTTTAAGATGCAGGTGACAAGAGCGAGTGAGTGATCGGATATAGGGAGTAAAGGAGAGGTTAGTGTCGAATATGACCCCAAGGCAGCGGGCGTGCTGCTTGAGAGTTATGGTTGAACCCTCCAAGGTAATTTCGATGTTAGGTAGAGTTAGGTTAGTAGAGGGGGAAAACACCAGAAGTTCAGTTTTGGAGAGATTCAGTTTAAGATAGAGGGAGGACATTATGTTAGACACAGCAGACAAACAATCCTTGGTATTTTGTATTAGGGTAGGGGTGATGTCAGGGGAAGAAGTGTATAATTGGGTGTCGTCAGCATAGAGATGATACTGGAACCCAAATCACCTAACTCTGGGTTAAGTTGTCTCTCTGTTACAGGATAAATAGACCCCATGTCATGATACACTCAGGTGGGACAATGTTGACTGTATTGAAGGTTTTGCTCCGATCCTACACCTATTCCAACACATTTGGTTACCTTACTTTCTGTTACCTCAGCGAAAACCCTTCAAGAGAATAGATGTGGAATCAGACTGTACATTAGCAGAATAATTGGCTAAGATAACAACACTCAAATAAGTCTCTACCCCTAATTTTTTCTCAGGAGAACTGCTACCGAAACCTGAGGTTGTGAAACGTGCTGACTGGGTCCTTGTGAAGGTAATAAAGAAGAAACACTGGCACCAGCCTAAGTGGGAAGGTCCTTACCAAGTCCTATTGACCACTCCCACTGCTGTCAAAATTGCTGAACGTACATCACGGATACATCTGTCCCACTATTAAAAGGGTTGACGGAAGTCTAGGGAAAGTTAGGCAGGGAACAAACCCAGTCTCCTAAAGCATAAACCCGGCTACAAAGGGGGGTTCTCCAAAAGGGAGAATTCATCTCAAACCGGTGAAGACACCCGCTTCCCTTTTCCCGGAGGACGGAGACAGGGTAGGCAGTAGAAGAAAAAAAAGATGTACTAGGGACAGTTATTTTGGGAATCCTACACATGGTTATGGGAAATTGGAAGGTAATAGATCCAGCAGGATGGGAAAGTCCAGAGGGTTGGAGAGGTTTTGGATTTAATAATTTAAATCTCACTTTTGAAGTAGGTCAGACGGTCACCTTTTTGATGGACTTCTGCCTGTTATATAAAGGAGGTGAAGATGGAGAACAAGCTGCCAAACTAACTGGGTCAGAAAAATATGTTTGTGTTATAAACCAAAATAACAGGGGAGTCCGAATGTTTACTAGTTGGTCCCTTGCTGGATGGACAACCAAGACTATGGGTATAAAATTTATGGCCACACAGATTTGAAATCCAGGTTCCTCATTAGGAAAAAATAAACTTCCCGTTGCACAAAAAAGGATGATTGTAGCAAAATTAGTATTAATCTTAAAAAAAACCTAAGATGAGAGACCAAAGGTTATATGGTATTGGATCTGATGCATCAGGAACAGACCCAATAGGACATTTCTACATAGAAGTTCAGAATGATACCAAAACACGCCCCAAGGAAAGTATGTCAGAAAGAACCATAATGGAGTCCATGGGTCCCACAGTTGGGTTCGCTAACTTAATCTATGAAGATAAACTAGCTCTAGAGACAATCTATGAGGAGAAAAATGAATGGTTAGAATTGCTTAGATATACTGCAAAAAGCCTTAACAAACTAAACTGTGTAGCTTGAGCAACAGCCAGACCACAGCTAGGTACTGTCCCTTTTCCCCTACATGATCAGGAGGACCCAGAAGGGTTTCAGTACATAATTAAACTATATGGAAAACTTCCTGTCCCCTCAGATAAGGAAAGAAAATGCAAAACATTATCACTTTTATTTCCCCCACTTAAAAAAAACAGATATCCACCAACAGGTGATTACTTATCCTGGTAACTATACTTGTTTCAGTCTTCCTGGGAACGGACATGACGAACTCCAGGACGACTTTTGTAGAGAACTAAACAATGTTTCCCACAACACCAACTACTCAGTCATATGGTCAAAACGGACCACCCTGAGAGAAGACATATGGTGGTCATGTGGTGACAAAAGAATACCAGCCAGATTGCCGTATGGTTCTAAAAGGGATTGTGCGGTTATCCAGCTAGTCATGCCCTTCCACCTATTGTCAACAGGAACATGGTCAAAGGTATGTGGTGGGAGTAGACAGAAGCGTGACACCCCCCGAGAATCCTTAGATTTTAGTGTATATGTGGCACCCCAGGGGTCTGGTTTTCCACAGTAACAGCAATGTTATGTCTGAGAGCAGGTGGGAGGTCTCTTGGTCAGGGATCCTATGCATGCCACACCTCCTGCCCAGTCCTGGGAGGGGAAGAACTTCCCCTATAAAAACCTAGGGCTGAGGCAGGGTGAGTGAGTAGAGAAGAAGCAGAGAAAAGAAGCAAATATAGGAAGAAAGAACAGGAGCTCTGTGGGAGCAGTGTTACAAGGAGTCAGGGGCTGGCAGCTACAGAGCTCGCCCTGACTGAGAAGTTATCACCGGACCCGGAGTCCGAGGCTGTGGGGACTAACTCCTATCCAGCAGCAGAAACCGACCGGCAGGGGATTGCAGGTCCTCTGGCCCAGAAACCCGAAGGCCCCGAGTCACCGGCCATACGGGTGAGCACCACACGGTACACTCAGGGACGTGGGCTACTTATACCCGCCTCTAGCAAGGTAGCCAGAAGAGTATCGTTAGTTTGGGAGGCCTACAACTCCGCCTGGCCAGGGGAGATCCCATCTGCTCAAGGACTGACCAGGCCCCAATCGCTAGCCAGTACTCCGGGAGGGTCTATCTTTGTCACCAGTAAAGACCCTGAACTACACAGTACCGTCTCCGAGTGGTTCCTGCTACCCCCATCATCCACGTCGGCTGCCCTGAGGCCATACCCCTCCCGTTGGGGGTTATACTATCACGCTGCACAATCCTACCACCGGCCTCAGCGGTCTGCCCTGCAGCAGCAGCTCCCTGGCTGCACTCAACGGGTGGCGTAGTCGTCCAACATCTACCGCTAAAACAGCGCCACTTAGTCTGACTCCCTGGGCACGGACCGGATCACCGCCACGAGACTACAACCCTCAACAGATCCGGCTCCGGGTAAGCTCCCGCGTGCGCAACGCAGCGCGACACAGGCCCAGGGGCGCGTCAACTTTTGGCGTAGTCGGCAGGATTTCGTGCCCGCAACCACCGGGTACTGCGTGCCTGAAAAAGACTGTTCAAACTTACCTGTGGTGAATATTCCCGCCATCCGGCGCCATCTTCCGCTTCCTTCCCGCCATCGGTGGAGTTTTCCCGCCATCCGGCGCCATCTTCAGCCTTCTTCCCGCCATACGTGGAGTTTTCCCGCCATTGGACGCCATCTTGAGGACGCCGCGCGGGAAGAAGAGGGGCGTGGACTCCGAAAGCGCGCGAGAACTGAAGCCCCGCCTCACGTCTGGACGTTGCGTAAGGTCCTGGAAGGAGCCCAGCAGACGCCGACGTCACAGGAGCGCGACGGAAGGTCCTCAACCCTGACGATCCACTGCGGAGCCGCGGCCTACGGAAGAGGATCATCGCAAGGTAGGCCACGGTCCACTAGGGGGGAGAAGGATGTCGGATACGGAGGAGAGCTTCACCGCTCCAACCCCCGCCAGCGCCACCGCTGTTGCGGTCATGCCTTTCACCATGCCCTATATCCCGGGGGCAGCCTGGCTACCCCAGTACTCAGGGGAGTCACATACCCTGCAGGACTTTAGAGAAAAACTGGATAGCCTCTTCCAGGTGTACCCCCTCACAGAAGAGCAAAAAGTAAGCATCCTGGTGGCCCAATTAACCGGGGCAGCCCAAAGGGAGGTAAAGTCCTGGCCACCTGGGGGAAGGACTGTCGCAGGGATACTAACCCGGCTGAGGGACACCTTTGATACCCGCACCTCAGCCGAGATCAAGCTTAGATTCTACGGGTGCAAACAGCGGGCACATGAGAGTATAAGGGACTATGCCCTGAACCTACAAGAGGCCCTGAGAGCCATTAAGCAGACCGACCCTGACGGCGTGGGAGACGAGGACAGGCTGTTAACTGAACAATTTATAGAGGGTTTATATTGCAATGCCCACCGAACCCAGTTGCGGGCAATGGCCTTACAGGACCCTCATCTGGGATTTGCACAGTTCAAGGACAGAGCCATCCGGGTGCTCCGAGAACCGGCACCAGGTGGCGTTGTGACCCACAGACGCCCCACTACCACCTACCACCAGGAGGCGGCGCCCTTGTCGGCAGGGCCTGTGGGAGCTGATGCGCAGGCTTTGAACAATGACTCGGCTCCAGACCTGCACCATCAGGTCCAAGAGCTAGCTAAAAGCGTTGCTGCGCTAACCCGAACTGTGCAGTCTTTACAGGTTTCCACTCCAGGGAAGATCCAGCTGGCATCCGGACCGGAGGACATCCCGTGGCGTCGACCAAGGAGGACCCCACCGGCCAGAGGAAGACCCAGCGACCGATACAACGAGGACGGACGACCCATCTGCCGCCGCTGTAATCAACCCGGACATATGGCAAGGTACTGTCCTTTAAACTGGCACAACCTAGGGTAGAGGGCCAACCCCTAGGAAAAAGATCATCAGGCCCATCAAACTGGCGCGACAAATATGTGGGAGGACGTCCAGTCTTGCCTGTGGTACTGGATGGCATTCCTATGAGTGCCCTACTGGACACCGGGTCACAGGTCACCACCATCCCGTACGTGCTCTTCAAGCAGTACTGGAATGACTCGGATATTACCCGCTACCCTGACGACGACTTGAGTATCATCGCCAGCAATGGTCAGCCCGTGCCACAGATCGGATTTAAAGAGGTGACCATTAAAATTGGTAGAGTTGAACTGGCAGCACAGGGACTGATCATTGTAGACATTGACAAACACGAGAGTCACCCAAAGATAACTCTAGGAACTAATGTAATTGAAAATTGTCTTGCAGAGGTGATTTTCCTTTTACAGCAGGTTGCCAAGAACGCCAGCTCCGGCGAGCAGCGAGTGCTCCAAAAAGAGATCCGGGCACTGATGCGACGACAACAGGTGGAACTCTCCGGCGGTGAGATTGGTAGCGTGAGAATGTGTGACCCTTTCCCTATTGCCATGCCCCCAAAAAGTGAAATGATGATTTGGTGCCGGGCAGCTATTGGTCTGAGAGGTAGAGATTACCAGGCAATGGTAGAACCAGTTTACTCAGACAGTAGGCCCACCATCTTGACAGCACGGGGGGTGGTTAATGTACGCCATGGGAGGGTGCCCGTTCGCATAATCAATATCGGGAAGAGGGAAGTGTACCTGCCCCGGTATGCCACGCTAGCCAAATTATATACCATTAACCAAAATGCTATACAATCTGTGGAACCCTTGCCTCCATCTCACCCGGAGGAAGGTAACGGCTCTAAGAAAACAATGGAGGACTGGTGTCAGCAACTACATTTGGGTACTGACTCCACTCCCTCACATCAGAAACAGGGAGTCTATCGGGTGGTTCAAGAGTACGAGAGAGTGTTTAGTAAACACCCGTTAGACTTCGGGCGAGTCAAGGGGGTAGAACACCACATCCCCACGGGAGACCATCCTCCCATAAAAGAGAGGTATCGACCCGTACCCCCTGCACACTACCAACACGCCAAGGGGATGCTTAGAGACATGAAGGAGGCTGGGGTGATCAGGGATAGCTGTAGCCCCTGGGCAGCTCCACTAGTCTTAGTCAAAAAGAAAGACAACACCATGAGGATGTGTGTAGATTACCGGAAAATCAACCGTATCACACACAAGGATGCGTACCCCTTACCAAGGATAGAGGAGTCTTTGGCTGCTTTAAGATCTGCTAACTTCTTCTCTACCTTGGATCTCACTAGTGGGTACTGGCAGGTTCCTGTAGCAGAGGCGGACCGGGAGAAGACCGCATTCACCACCCCGATGGGACTTAGCGAGTTTACCTGCATGCCGTTCGGACTCTGCAACGCACCAGGAACCTTCCAACGATTAATGGACTGCTGTCTGGGCCATAGAAACTTCGAGACGGTCCTGTTGTACCTGGACGATGTCATCGTATATTCTAAGACTTATGAGGACCACCTGAAACACCTGGCGGAAGTGTTCGAAGCTCTGGCAAGCTACGGCCTAAAGGTGAAACCCTCCAAGTGTCACCTCCTGAAACCAAGGGTGCAGTACCTGGGACACGTGGTGAGCGCTGACGGAGTGGCTCCCGACCCTGATAAGATCACCGCAATTAAGGAATGGCCAAGTCCCTCCAGTGTAAAGGAAGTGCGGCAGTTCCTCGGGTTGGTAGGCTACTACCGCAGGTTCATCCCCGGTTTCACCAAAAAGGCAGCTCCTATGCAGGACCTCCTGATAGGCCAGTCCCGGAAGGCCAAGAACCAGAAGCCGCCCTTCAGATGGGAGAAGTTGGAAGAGGTGTCCTTCCGCCAGCTGAAGATGGCCCTCACGGGGGATGAAATCCTGGCGTACCCGGATTACAGCCAGCCCTTTATCCTCTACACCGACGCAAGTAACATCGGGCTAGGAGCCGTGCTGTCCCAGATCCAGCAGGGGAAAGAACGAGTAATCGCTTACGCCAGCCGAAAACTGCGACCCACCGAGAGAAACCCTGAGAATTACAGCTCATTTAAGCTAGAGTTCCTGGCAGTGGTGTGGGCAGTCACCGAACGCTTTAAGCACTACCTCGCTTCTTCCCGATTCGTCGTGTACACGGATAACAACCCGTTGACACACCTGGACACAGCAAGACTCGGTGCCCTAGAGCAGAGATGGATGGCCCGTCTGTCCAACTACGAGTTCACAATCAAATACCGGGCAGGACGCTCCAATACCAACGCGGACGCCCTGTCCAGGATGCCAAACCTACCGGACATAGGAGAAGATCCAGAGGGACTGGAAGAAGTCGAACTCCCTGCGTTCCACCGGCATGGGACTATCCAGTATTCCCACCGGGTAAGGAATAAGCAAGCCGCTACGTTTAACCCCTTGCCTCACTACAACTGGGAGGAAACGCAAGACAGTGACCCTGCCGTCCGACTGGTGAAGGAGATGCTGACTCGGCCAGAGGCTCGCCTTGACCCAGACGCTCCGGAGGAAGCCAAGCAACTGTGGGCTGAGAAGAGTCGACTGTTCCTTTATAAGGGGAAGTTGTGCCGCAGAATGGTTAACTCCCGGACGCATGAACTAATCTGGCAAGTAGTGGTGCCACGAAGAGACGCAGCCATGGTAATGGAGGCATACCACGACGGGGCTGGACACTTCGGATGGAAGAAGCTGGAATTCCTGCTGCGCGAGCGGTTCCACTGGGTAGGCATGAGGGGAACCATCGAGAGGTGGTGCAGAGACTGTGGCCCGTGCAACCTAAGAAGGAAGGACCGTGCCAGCCAGAAGACTCCCCTGCAGTCCATCGTCACCCGGCAGCCGTTGGAACTGGTAGCCTTGGATCATGTAAAACTGACCCCAAGCAGAAGTGGCTACGTCTGCGCACTAACCATCGTGGATCACTACTCCCGGTTCTTGGTTGTCGTCCCCGTCAAGGACTTAACAGCTCGAACAGCAGCGAGAGCCTTCCAGCAGCATTTCTGCCGTCCACACGGGTACCCGGACCAAGTGTTGACAGACCAGGGACCTGCCTTTGAAGCGGAGGTCTTCCAAGAATTCTGCACTCTGTATGGCTGCCGGAAGATAAGGACGACACCCTATCATCCGCAAACTAATGGACTTTGTGAGAAAATGAACCAGGTGGTAATGGATCTTCTGAAAACGTTGCCCCTGGAAGAACGCAGTCTGTGGCCTGAGAAGCTGCCCGATCTGGTGGACCTATACAACCACATCCCGGTAGGTTCCACCAACTGTACCCCGGCTTACCTAATGAGGGCAAGACCTGGTAAGTTACCTGTTGACCTGGAAATGGGAGTCCTGACACCTGAGGACACTTCACCAGAAGCAGACTGGGACACAGAGAGGCAGCAGCAGTACCGGAGAGTACAGGAGAGCGTGGAGCGAAGTCTCTGTCAGGCTAGGGAAAGACAAGAGAAAACTTACAACCAGTATGCTCCCGCTGTTCCCCTGGTACCCGGAGAGCAGGTCTTGAAGAGAAAAAGACGGCTCCACAAGTTGGACGACCAGTGGGAGAAGGACCCGTACACCGTACTGCCCTCAAGCCACGACAACCCAAAGGTCTGTACCATCAGTAAAGACGGAGGGGAAACCACAACCATTGTATCCCGGGATCACCTGAAGAAGTGTCCCGAACAGCTACGGAACCCTGAAGAGGAACAAGAAGACCCTCGACCCGTAGAGGAAAGGGAAGACATGGTTAATACTGTGCTCGGAGACTTCCCTCGGTCTTGGACTCAAGTCAATGGTGCAGTTGTGGTACCCGTACTCACCTTCCTCCAACCAGCATCCCAAGCACCTACGGAGCAACAGGTAGAGCTGGAAGAACAGCCGGTCCAGGAGGCAGAAGACCCCACACCAGCAGACCAGGAGGATCAACCCTCTGCTTGCAGTGAGCCTGCCATATCCCTAGTGAGCCAAAGGGCCCGTAGACCGCTGCCCAGTTTACCCTTAACAGCTCCTACACCCTGTAGTTCAGGGCCAGACAGTCAGCTCCGTAGGTCCACTAGGGCCACTAGAGGCCAGTTACCCGCACGTTGGAGGATTTGAAGTGTATAAATTGTTTTATTTGTGGTTACCTGTTTATTGTTGCTTGTGTATAATTATGTGTTTCTAGTTATTGTTATTGTTATATCTTGTTATGTTTTTCTAAAATATGTTTAGTCCCGGAGTACTAAATTTCACTAGGGGGGAATGTGGCACCCCAGGGGTCTGGTTTTCCACAGTAACAGCAATGTTATGTCTGAGAGCAGGTGGGAGGTCTCTTGGTCAGGGATCCTATGCATGCCACACCTCCTGCCCAGTCCTGGGAGGGGAAGAACTTCCCCTATAAAAACCTAGGGCTGAGGCAGGGTGAGTGAGTAGAGAAGAAGCAGAGAAAAGAAGCAAATATAGGAAGAAAGAACAGGAGCTCTGTGGGAGCAGTGTTACAAGGAGTCAGGGGCTGGCAGCTACAGAGCTCGCCCTGACTGAGAAGTTATCACCGGACCCGGAGTCCGAGGCTGTGGGGACTAACTCCTATCCAGCAGCAGAAACCGACCGGCAGGGGATTGCAGGTCCTCTGGCCCAGAAACCCGAAGGCCCCGAGTCACCGGCCATACGGGTGAGCACCACACGGTACACTCAGGGACGTGGGCTACTTATACCCGCCTCTAGCAAGGTAGCCAGAAGAGTATCGTTAGTTTGGGAGGCCTACAACTCCGCCTGGCCAGGGGAGATCCCATCTGCTCAAGGACTGACCAGGCCCCAATCGCTAGCCAGTACTCCGGGAGGGTCTATCTTTGTCACCAGTAAAGACCCTGAACTACACAGTACCGTCTCCGAGTGGTTCCTGCTACCCCCATCATCCACGTCGGCTGCCCTGAGGCCATACCCCTCCCGTTGGGGGTTATACTATCACGCTGCACAATCCTACCACCGGCCTCAGCGGTCTGCCCTGCAGCAGCAGCTCCCTGGCTGCACTCAACGGGTGGCGTAGTCATCCAACATCTACCGCTAAAACAGCGCCACTTAGTCTGACTCCCTGGGCACGGACCGGATCACCGCCACGAGACTACAACCCTCAACAGATCCGGCTCCGGGTAAGCTCCCGCGTGCGCAACGCAGCGCGACACAGGCCCAGGGGCGCGTCATATACATAGATGACATTGGAGTTCCCAGAGGAGTGCCCAACGAATACAAGGCTAGGAACCAGGTAGCAGCTGGGTGGGAGTCCATCATATGGTGGGTGACAATAAATAAAAATGTAGACTGGATAAACTACATATACTACAACCAACAGAGATTTGTTAATTACACTGGAGATGCAGCTAAAGGGATAGCTGAGCAGCTAGGACCAACTTCCCTCATGGCTTGGCAGAACAGAATGGCATTAGGCATCCTCTTAGCAGAAAGAGAAGATGTATGTAGTATGTTGGAGGATTTTGTTGCAATTTCATCCCTAATAATACTACAGCTCCTGATGGTAGCATCACCAATGCCCTTGATGGACTGACTGCCCTATCTAATAAACTGGCTGAGAACTCTGGATATGTTGACAATTTTTCTTCCTGGATTGAAGGATTGTTTGGGAAATGGTGTGGCCAGGTCACTTCCGCGCTGATATCTCTGGCCATTGTGGCCAGTGTACTCCCTGTTTGTGGCTGTTGTGCTATACTGTGCATTAGAGGACTCGCACAAAGACTTATTGACTCTGCCATAACAAAGACTATGTATGGAGGAATGGAGACTATGGAACCTGATGATAATGATTCTGAACATTATACCTTCCCCAAAAATAACCAAGACTCTGAAATCCGATGGGTCCTGTGAAAACCGTAATAAGAGAACAAAAGCCCTGATGGGTACAGAGATGTGATATTGACATTTACAAAACGGGGGAATGTTATAATCATTTTTGTAATAACTATATAATGTGTGTATATATATATATACAGTATATATACAGTATATATAGTTTTACTGAAAGGTCCTAGAATGAGTGGAAAGTAGACAGATGTTATCTTTGCGGTCAGAAACAACTGACTCTGAGATGTGTAGAGACACTAATCATTTCTTTGGAGAAACAGGACGCTTAGAATATAATCTATAGTCTGCTGCAAGAATTCATTTTCGTTGACTCTTACCTGATTTTGCATTATATATATGTGGCACCCCAGGGGTCTGGTTTCCACAGTAACGGCAATGTTATGTCTGAGAGCAGGTGGGAGGTCTCTTGGTCAGGAATCCTATGCATGCCACACCTCCTGCCCAGTCCTGGGAGGGGAAGAACTTCCCCTATATAAACCTGGGGCTGAGGCAGGGTTAGAGAGTTGAGAGGGAGAGTTCAGCCAGGAGGGCTGACAGGGAGCTGTGGCTCCGGCTGGGCCCAGCTCCTGGGCCATGCCAGAAGTAGAGAAGAGAAGCAGCATAGGAAGAAACAACAGGAGCTCTGTGGGAGCAGTGTTACAAAGAGTCAGGGGCTGGCAGCTGCAGAGCTCGCCCTGACTGAGAAGATTTCTTACCGGACCCAGAGTCCGAGGCTGTGGGGACTAACTCCTACCCAGCAGCAGAATCCGTCAGGCAGGGGATTTCAGGTCCTCTGGCCAAGAAACCCGAAGGCACGGTCACACGCATGGGACCAGCACCGCCGTCGTGGAGCGGAAGCTACTAGAAGGCCCCGAGTCACCGGCCATACGGGTGAGCACCACACGGTACACTCAGGGACGTGGGCTACTTATACTCGCTTCTAGCAAGGTAGCCAGAAGAGTATCGTTAGTTTGGGAGGCCTACAACTCCGCCTGGCCAGGGGAGATCCCATCTGCTCAAGGACTGACCAGGCCCCAACCGCTAGCCAGTACTCCGGGAGGGTCTATCTTTGTCACCAGTAAAGACCCTGAACTACACCGCATCGTCTCTGAGTGGTTCCTGCTACCCCCATCATCCACGTCGGCTGCCCTGAGGCCATACCCCTCCCGTTGGGGGTTATACCATCCACGCTGCACCATCCTTCCACCAGCCTCAGCGGTCTGCCCTGCAGCGGCAGCTCCATAGCTGCATTCAACGGGTGGCGTAGTCGTCCATCATCTACCGCTGATACAGCGCCACTTAGTCTGACTCCCTGGGCACGGACCGGATCACCGCCACGAGACTACAACCCTCAAGAGAACCGGCTCCGGGTAAGCTCCCGCGTGCGCAACGCAGCGCGACACAGGCCCAGGGGCGCGTTAACTTTTGGCGTAGTCGGCAGGATTTCGTGCCCGCAACCACCGGGTACTGCGTGCCTGAAAAAGACTGTTCAAACTTACCAGTGGTGAAGATTCCCGCCATCCGGCGCCATCTTCTGCCTTCTTCCCGCCATCCGCGAAGTTTTCCCGCCATCCGGCGCCATCTTCTGCCTTCTTCCCGCCATCCGTGGAGTTTTCCCGCCGTTGGACGCCATCTTGAAGACGCCGCGCGGGAAGAAGAGGGGCGTGGACTCCGAAAGCGCGCGAGAACTGAAGCCCTGCCTCACGTCCGGACGTTGCGTAAGGTCCTGGAAGGAGCCCAGCAGACGCCGACGTCACAGGAGCGCGACGGAAGGTCCTCAACCCTGACGATCCACTGCGGAGCCGCGGCCTACGGAAGAGGATCATCGCAAGGTAGGCCACGGTCCACTAGGGGGGAGGAAGGATGTCGGATACGGAGGAGAGCTTCACCGCTTCAACCCCCGCCAGCGCCACCGCTGTTGCGGTCATGCCTTTCACCATGCCCTATATCCCGGGGGCAGCCTGGCTACCCCAGTACTCAGGGGAGTCACATACCCTGCATGACTTTAGAGAAAAGCTGGATAGCCTCTTCCAGGTGTACCCCCTCACAGAGGAGCAAAAAGTGAGCATCCTGGTGGCCCAATTAACCGGGGCAGCCCAAAGGGAGGTAAAGTCCTGGCCACCTGGGAGGAGGACTGTCGCAGAGATACTAACCCAGCTAACCGAGGAGGAGCTGCAGTACTACCAATACGAGGAAAGCCAAGAGGACCCGGACGGGTCTGAGGACTACCCTCAGGAGGGAGCACAAAGAGGACATAGCTACTGAAGGGAAGTAGCGTGAATAAAGAGCTGTAAATAGTTACCCGTAAGGGTACAAGGACTGCTGCTAATTAAAATATGGTCCCCGTTGGGATTAGTGAATTGTTCCCCATGTGCCCCTATCTTAAACCAGGCTGAGGACTGTGAGCAGCTATTCCTTATCCTCACTGGCCGAGGACTGAGAGCGGCCATATCCTGTAAATAATTATGTGTTTCTAGTAATTTATGGGAGTCTTTGGTGGATTTACCGGGAATCCTTTGTACATGGTTGGAGCGTAACCCAGGAATGGACTAAAGACTGTTAAGGACTCGGGGCAGGACAGACCCCTACCTGGTTACGTCTCCCTGTTTTGGTGAAATGGACACCTTGCTTTTCTTCAAAGACTGCACCCGGTTGCGGACACGCCGTAACCATCTTTATGTGTTTTTCTTATTGTATTATTATTGTTTATACCTTGTTATGTTTTTCTAAAAATATGTTTAGTCCCGGAGTACTAAATTTCACTAGGGGGGAATGTGGCACCCCAGGGGTCTGGTTTCCACAGTAACGGCAATGTTATGTCTGAGAGCAGGTGGGAGGTCTCTTGGTCAGGAATCCTATGCATGCCACACCTCCTGCCCAGTCCTGGGAGGGGAAGAACTTCCCCTATATAAACCTGGGGCTGAGGCAGGGTTAGAGAGTTGAGAGGGAGAGTTCAGCCAGGAGGGCTGACAGGGAGCTGTGGCTCCGGCTGGGCCCAGCTCCTGGGCCATGCCAGAAGTAGAGAAGAGAAGCAGCATAGGAAGAAACAACAGGAGCTCTGTGGGAGCAGTGTTACAAAGAGTCAGGGGCTGGCAGCTGCAGAGCTCACCCTGACTGAGAAGATTTCTTACCGGACCCGGAGTCCGAGGCTGTGGGGACTAACTCCTACCCAGCAGCAGAATCCGTCAGGCAGGGGATTTCAGGTCCTCTGGCCAAGAAACCCGAAGGCACGGTCACACGCATGGGACCAGCACCGCCGTCGTGGAGCGGAAGCTACTAGAAGGCCCCGAGTCACCGGCCATACGGGTGAGCACCACACGGTACACTCAGGGACGTGGGCTACTTATACTCGCTTCTAGCAAGGTAGCCAGAAGAGTATCGTTAGTTTGGGAGGCCTACAACTCCGCCTGGCCAGGGGAGATCCCATCTGCTCAAGGACTGACCAGGCCCCAACCGCTAGCCAGTACTCCGGGAGGGTCTATCTTTGTCACCAGTAAAGACCCTGAACTACACCGCATCGTCTCTGAGTGGTTCCTGCTACCCCCATCATCCACGTCGGCTGCCCTGAGGCCATACCCCTCCCGTTGGGGGTTATACCATCCACGCTGCACCATCCTTCCACCGGCCTCAGCGGTCTGCCCTGCAGCGGCAGCTCCATAGCTGCATTCAACGGGTGGCGTAGTCGTCCATCATCTACCGCTGATACAGCGCCACTTAGTCTGACTCCCTGGGCACGGACCGGATCACCGCCACGAGACTACAACCCTCAAGAGATCCGGCTCCGGGTAAGCTCCCGCGTGCGCAACGCAGCGCGACACAGGCCCAGGGGCGCGTCATATATACTAGAAATAGGCCCGATGCTATTGCATCGGGAGTGCGGTGAAATGAACCTCTGTGTACCCTTAGTGGTGCTAACAGGAGCAGTGGCCATGTGTCACACCATTTGCGCTTTCCAACATCCCTGTTCTATATCATCCTTCCGCATTTGTGTCTTGTATTTGTTGCATCATTTGACGTCGTTCACACCTGTGCACTGTCTCTTCCTTGTTGTGTGCTGTATTTTGGGATCTGGTGTTGTGTTTCTTGAGTGATGGTCACTATGTGGTGTCTCCCTGTGTGCGGGTTTACACTATATGGTCTCTTGGAAGCTGTTGTGACTATAATTGGATGTGGTCCATTGTTTTGTGGAGTTTGATGTGTGTGTGATTGTCCGTTTCCAAGGTGGAGCAAAAAAACAGAAAGGAAGTGAAAGGATCCAATTTATTACCATGTCACAAATAATGGCAAAGCTTCATACTTTACATAATAGGAACAGAAAGACAATCCATAGAAATGTTATTAGATTCTATTTTTATGTATTAGATAGATGGAACTATGAAACCTGAAAGACATACTGATAGGATGTTTAGATTGTGAGCCCCAATGGGGACAGTGCTGCAAATGTATGTAAAGCACTATGGAATTAATAGTGCTATATAAATGAATCAATATTATTATATGATATAAATATATTATTTATGTATATATGGTGAAACTATGTAAGTATGTATCTATAATGTCTCCTCAATCTATATATATATATATATATATATATGTATATATATATATATATATATATATATATGTATATATATATATATATATATATGTGATATATCTAAGGGGTAGCGTTCCTCCTTATGGAGAGTGACACACCGGCTCTGGCACGTCAAGGTAAGGAGGCTTATTCGCCATGCAATGCTTCTCTGGGAAATTGAATATGCAAATTGCCTCTTCAGAGAAAAAGACCTCAGTCCAGAGCCTCTCACCTCGCCAAATCAGTTCTCATACTTTGCACTGACGAGGGCCAACAGCCCGAAACGCCGTGTCTGCAAATTGAGATTCTGATTTGGCTTTTATCCTAAGTCATATTGCACGACTCGTTAAAGGGTTGATTGTGACTTGTAGGATTGCTGCTTCCAATAGGTGGCGCTATAGAGTACAAGTCCTCTTTTTCTCTGAAGAGGCAATTTGCATATATATATATAACAACATTAACAAACATATATATGTATGTGTTTAGCTATGATGTATGTACTGTATGTACTAAAAATATAGAATTATTTAAAGTATATAATATCTATCATATATCTATGTATAATATATGTCTAAAATCTACATTTTTTAAGATATAAATACAGATATATATATGAATATATATCTATGTAGCGATGTCTCTATCCACATGAATTAGAGCCAGAGGAGGTGATATGGTGAACAGACGTCCCACTCATCTCTTCAGCTGTTCACAAAAAACCCAGCCCAGTGAAAAGACAAATAAGTCTCTCAGCATCTTTGACGCTGTAGTTACAAATATGGGTTTCCATCACCAACTGTTTAAAAGTTGATGATACATATCTCCTCTGTGATGACCTTAAATACTTCTATATATATGTATTTACAACAAAATTAATGGTGCAAAATATATGTTATCTATATACAGTACAGACCAAAAGTTTGGACACACCTTCTCATTTAAAGATTTTTCTGTATTTTCATGACTTTGAAAATTGTACATTCACACTGAAGGCATCAAAACTATGAATTAACACATGTGGAATTATATACTTAACAAAAAAAGTGTGAAACAACTGAAAATATGTCTTATATTCTAGGTTCTTCAAAGTAGCCACCTTTTTCTTTGATGACTGCTTTGCACACTCTTTGCATTCTCTTAATGAGCTTCAAGAGGTAGTCACCGGAAATGGTTTTCACTTCACAGGTGTGCCCTGTCAGGTTTAATAAGTGGGATTTCTTGCCTTATAAATGTGGTTGGGACCATCAGTTGTGTTGTGCAGAAGTCTGGTGGATACACAGCTGATAGTCCTCTTGAATAGACTGTTAGAATTTGTATTATGGCAAGAAAAAAGCAGCTAAGTAAAGAAAAACGAGAGGCCATCATTACTTTAAGAAATGAAGGTCAGTCAATGCGAAAAATTGGAAAACCTTTGAAAGTGTCCCCAAGTGCAGTTGCAAAAACCATAAATCGCTACAAAGAAACTGGCTCACATGAGGACCGCCCCAGGAAAGGAAGACCAAGAGTCACCTCTGCTTCTGAGGATAAGATTATCCGAGTCACCAGCCTCAGAAATCACAGGTTAAGCGCAGCTCAGATTAGAGACCAGGTCAATGTCACACAGAGTTCTAGCAGCAGACACATCTCTACAACAACTGTTAAGAGGAGACTTTGTGCAGCAGGTCTTCATGGTAAAATAGCTTCTAGGAAACCACTGCTAAGGACAGGCAACAAGCAGACGAGACTTGTTTGGGCTAAAGAACACAAGGAATGGACATTAGACCAGTGGAAATCTGTGATTTGGTCTGATGAGTCCAAATTTGAGATCTTTGGTTTCAACCACCGTGTCTTTGTGCAACGCAGAAAAGGTGAACGGATGGACTCTACATGCCTGGTTTCCACCGTGAAGCATGGAGGAGGAGGTGCGATGGTGTGGGTGTACTTTGCTGGTGACACTGTTGGGGATTTATTCAAAATTGAAGGCATACTGAACCAGCATGGCTACCACAGCATCTTGCAACCGCATGCTATTCCATCCGGTTTGCATTTAGTTGGACCATCATTTATTTTTCAACAGGACAATGACCCCAAACACACCTCCAGGCTGTGTAAGGGCTATTTGACCAAGAAGGAGAGTGATGGGGTGCTACGCCAAATGACCTGGCCTCCACAGTCACCAGACCTGAACCCAATTGAGATGGTTTGGGGTGAGCTGGACCTCAGAGTGAAGGCAAAAGGGCCAACAAGTGCTAAGCATCTCTGGGAACTCCTTCAAGATTGTTGGAAGACCATTTCCGGTGACTACCTCTTGAAGCTCATCAAGAGAATGCCAAGAGTGTGCAAAGCAGTCATCAAAGCAAAAGGTGGCTACTTTGAAGAACCTAGATTATAAGACATATTTTCAGTTGTTTCACATTTTTTTGTTAACTATATAATTCCACATGTGTTAATTCATAGTTTTGCTGCCTTCAGTGTGAATGTACAATTTTCATAGTCATGAAAATACAGAAAAATCTTTAAATGAGAAGGTGCGTCCAAACTTTTGGTCTGTACTGTACGTATTAGTACGCCCTGGGCCGTAAAGGGGTTAAGACCCATAGTGGTGGGGATTGGTTCCCATGGTAAAAAATTAAGTGCCTGGATGGATTTTTACCTACAGCCTCTGGTTCAGGAAACTCCGAGTTACATTAGGGATTCAAAATTCATAGTGACCATTTTTGATAAATTTGAATGGCCAAAAAACTTTGGATGATTGTCCTGTGATGTGGTGGCATTATACCCCCTCAATTCCACACCATATTGCTTTAGCATGTTTAACCTACCACCTTGACACATACAGTTCGTACACTATAGAAATAAAAGAATTTCTGGTCATAGCAGTACAGTTCCTCTTAGAGCGTAATTATTTTAGCTTTGATAAAAGTTTTTTTTTTTACAGAAAAGAGGAGTCAGCATGGGCAGCAAATTTTCTCCTTCGCTAGCGAACATAGTGATGTGTAGGTGGGAGGAGCTTTTCATTTACCATAATGATAACACATATAGTGGACACATTGTGGGGTACGGTAGATTTATTGATGACCTCCTCCTGGTGTGGGGGGGCACACAGGAGGAGGTGGTACAATTTGTACAGTACATCAACTGCAATAATTTTAATCTTAAATTCACTTAGTTCTACCATTCATCCAAAATTACTTTTTTGGATCTCGAATTGGAGGCTACCAAGGAGAAAGAATTGGTCAAAATTAATCCCCACAGAAAATCTACAGCCTCAAATTCTATTCTATCAGCTAAATGTTGTCATCCGCCACATATTAAGAGAAATATCCCTTACGGTGAGCTCATACGAACAATACGAAATTGTTCAGATAACATCACTTTTCAGAAGGAATCAGAAAAAATTAGTAACAGACTATCCAATAGGTGCTATCCCGAGTGGTCTTTAAGAAAAGCGAGTAGAATTGTCTCCAATATAAATCGGAAAGATATACTCCGAAATAAACAGAAAAATAACATTAACACATTGGATACTAGGGTAACGTTTTCTACCACCTATAGTCCTCAGTATAATAAAATTACATCTAGAATTAAAAAGTATAACCCTATTATATATCAGAGCAAGAAACTAAAAAACCTACTTTCTAATGCCATCCGCTTTGTAGCCAGGAAAGCGCCCGCTCTGGGAACCATCCTTTCTCCTGGCTTATACACCAGTGAGACTAATACTGTACAACCAAATTGGCTCAGCACAAAAGGTTTCTTCAGATGTGGAGCCAATCGGTGCAAAGCGTGTCTACATGCGGTTAAAACAGATAGTTTTATGTCCTTAAGTAATGATAGAGAATATAAAATTCATGATTTCCTCAATTGTAATTCATCAGGGGTTATATACCTTATAGAATGCACCTTGTGTAAGGTCCACTATGTGGGTTGTACCACAGGTGCGCTGAAAGTCCGTATCAGAAGACATCTTTCTGATGCGATTAATTTGGAAGCCATAAATACATCAGCAGTATCGAGGCATTTTGCGAGAGTTCATAAAGGTGACACCTCATTCTTTAAATATATGGAGATAGAGAAGGTATATAGATCCACACGAGGGGGGGATCATAAGTGCAAACTTCTGAACCGGGAGTCCCGGTGGATTTTCACATTGGATACCACAGGGGTTAAATTCAAGACAGGATCTGATACTGCAGTATTAAGAAATATAATTCTGCATTTATTTCCATGCATGTACACTGGGTACGGAAAGCATTCAGACCCCTTTAAATTTTTCACACTTTGTTTCATTGCAGCCATTTGGTAAATTCTAAAAAGTTCATTTTTTTCTCATTAAAATCCACTCTGCACCCCATCTTGTCTGAAAAAAAACAGAAATGTAGAAATTTTTGCAAATTTAATAAAAAAGAAAAACTGAAATATCACACGGGCATAAGTATTCAGACCCTTTGCTCAGTATTGAGTAGAAGCACCCTTTTGGGCTAGTACAGCCATGAGTCTTCTTGGAAATGATGCAACAAGTTTTTCACACCTGCATTTTGGGATCCTCTGCCATTCTTCCTTGCAGATCCTCTCCAGTTCCATCAGGATGAATGGTAAACGTTGGTGGACAGCCATTTTCAGGTCTCTCCAAAGATGCTCAATTGGGTTTAGGTCAGGGCTCTGGCTGGGCCAGTCAAGAATGGTCACATAGTTGTTCTGAAGCCACTCCTTTGTTATTTTAGCTGTGTGCTTAGGGTCATTGTCTTGTTGGAAGGTGAACCTTTGGCCAAGTCTGAGGTGCAGAGCACTCTGGAAGAGGTTTTCATCCAGGATATCTCTGTACTTGGCCGCATTCATGTTTCCTTCAATTGCAACCAGTCGTCCTGTCCCTGCAGCTGAAAAACACACCCATAGCATGATACTGCTGTTATGATCTGCTACAAGAACTAAGGAAAGAGAGGAAATCTGTCCATACAATAGGACTAAGCTGATTCCCTACGATGCAGCAGGCAACCTGTTCCTTGTGAACAGACCCGCCTTCGTCCGCGGCTAGTCTGAACGCAGACCTATAGATTAAATGGAGGGGTCCCTAAAAGAACTAAGGACTGGGACAAAATTGGACACCTCCTGGCAGAAGTAGTAGCAGAAGAAGACAAACAGACAAAAGTACTTAGTGGTCCAAGGACCAAACAAACTAGAGAGATACAGTAGGTACAAAGCACCTGGCTAGATTAAAAGTCAAAGTAACACTGAAGTCCAGCAAAGCCTGAAGGGCGGAGCTGGAATAAATAGGCAGAAGGTCACGTGACCACAAAATAGAAAAAACTAACAGGAGGGTTCTAACAACTGCCACCACCATGTTTCACTGTTGGGATTGTATTAGGCAGGTGATGAGCAGTGCCTGGTTTTCTCCACACATACCCCTTAGAATTATCACGAAAAAGTTCTATCTTTGTCTCATCAGACCAGAGAATCTTATTTCTCATAGTCTGGGAGTCCTTCATGTGTTTTTGAGCAAACTCTATACGGGCTATCATATGTCTTGCACTGAGGAGAGGCTTCCGTCTGGCCACTCTGCCATAAAGGCCCAACT
This sequence comes from Phyllobates terribilis, assembly GCF_046119375.1. NCBI lineage: Eukaryota > Metazoa > Chordata > Amphibia > Anura > Dendrobatidae > Phyllobates > Phyllobates terribilis. Next base: position 3,795,308 of record NW_027362848.1, on the reverse strand, counting down.
GGTGGAGGGCTGCAGTGATAGTTGACTTTGTGGAACTTTCTCCCATCTCCCTACTGCATCTCTGGAGCTCAGCCACAGTGATCTTGGGGTTCTTCTTTACCTCTCTCACCAAGGCTCTTCTCCCACGAATGCTCAGTTTGGCTGGACGGCCAGGTCTAGGAAGACTTCTGGTGGTCCCACACTTCTTCCATTTAAGGATTATGGAGGCCACTGTGCTCTTATGAACCTTGAGAAATTCTTTTAGAACCTTGGCTAGATCTGTGCCTTGCCACAATTCGGTCTCTGAGCTCCTTGGGCAGTTCCTTTGAGCTCATGATTCTCGTTTGGTCTGACATGCACTGTGAGCTGTGGGGTCTTATATAGACAGGTGTGTGCCTTTCCAAATCAAGTCCTATCAGTTTAATTAAACACATTTGGACTCCATTGAAGGAGTAGAACCATCTCAAGGAGGATCACAAGGAAATGGACAGCATGTGACTTAAATATAAGTGTCTGAGCAAAGGATCTGAATACTTATGACCATGTGATATTTCAGTTTTTCTTTTTTAATAAATTTGCAAAAAAATTCTACATTGCTGTTTTTTTCAGTCAAGATGGGGTGCAGAGTGTACTTTAATGAGAAAAAAAAATGAACTTTTTAGAATTTATCAAATGGCTGCAATGAAACAAAGAGAGAAAAATTTAAAGGAGTCTGAATACTTTCCGTACTCACTGTATGTATCTATATACACTGCTCCAAAAATAAAGGGAACACTTAAAACAACAGAATATAACTCCAAGTAAATCAAACTTCTGTGAAATCAAACTGTCCACTTAGGAAGCAACACTGATTGACAATCAATTTCACATGCTGATGTGCAAATGGAATAGACGATAGATGGAAATTATTGGCAATTATCAAGACACCCTCAATAAAGGAGTGGTTCTGCAGGTGGGGACCACAGACCACATCTCAGTACCAATGCTTTCTGGCTGATGTTTTGGTCACTTTTGAATGTTGGTTGTGCTTTCACACTCGTGGTAGCGTGAGACAGACTCTACAACCCACAGAAGTTGCTCATATAGTGCAGCTCATCCAGGATGGCACATCAATGCGAGCTGTGGCAAGAAGGTTGGCTGTGTCCAGAGGCTGGAGGCGCTACCAGGAGACAGGCCAGTACACCAGGAGATGTGGAGGGGGCCGTAGGAGGGCAACAACCCAGCAGCAGGACCGCTACCTCCGCCTTTGTGCAAGGAGGAATAGGAGGAGCACTGCCAGAGCCCTGCAAAATGACCTCCAGCAGGCCACAAATGTGCATGTGTCTGCACAAGCGGTTAGATACCGACTCCATGAGGGTGGTATGAAGGCCCGACGTCCACAGATAGGGGTTGTGCTCACAGCCCAACACCATGCAGGACGCTTGGCATTTGCCACAGAACACCAGGATTGGCAAAGTCGCCACTCGCGCCCTGTGCTCTTCACAGATGAAAGCAGGTTCACACTGAGCACATGTGACAGACGTGACAGAGTCTGGAGACGCCGTGGAGAGCGACATCCTTCAGCATGACCGGTTTGGCAGTGGGTGAGTAATGGTCTGGGGTGGCATTTCTTTGGAGGGCCGCACAGCCCTCCATGTGCTCGCCAGAGGTAGCCTGACTTCCATTAGGTACCAAGATGAGATCCTCAGACCCCTTGTAAGACCATATGCTGGTGCTGTTGGCCCTGGGTTCCTCCTAATACAGGAAAATGCCAGACCTCATGTGGCTGGAGTGTGTCAGCAGTTCCTGCAAGATGAAGGCATTGAAGTTATGGACTGGCCCGCCCGTTCCCCAGACCTGAATCCGATTGAGCACATCTGGGACATCATGTCTCGCTCCATCCGCCAACGTCACGTTGCACCACAGACTGTCCAGGAGTTGGCGGATGCTTTTGTCCAGGTCTGGGAGGAGATCCCACAGGAGACCATCCGCAACCTCATCAGGAGCATGCCCAGGCGTTGTAGGGAGGTCATACAGGCACGTGGATATATATATATATATATATGCCTTTTTGTCATTCTAGTAGTAGGGCATAATTAAGACATGATTTGTTGAAACGCGTAGGTCTCTAAGCTATGATAGTTGCACATTTGCTGTATTCTTTGTGGAGCAGTGTTTCATATGGCTAATAAAAGCTAAGTTTTAATATTTTTTCTACTAAACAAACCTTTACGCTGGATCATTTGCACTTTTCCCTTGTCTGACTACACTTACGTTTCGCCCTGGTACCACTTATCTGCATCTCCAGAAGTTTCCCATTTCTCTATTATACTCTTCAAATTACATTTTGAGACTTTCTCCTCCTGTTGTTGCACATATTTTTTTTCCCTTCATCTGCACAGGTATCATTAATCTATCAACTATAATGGCCGTACCAGGTCCTGCAGGTCCTGTATCCCGTACCCATGACGTGGGCAGTGCACGGCATGCCGCTAGTTTTTATTCTGAGTGCTCTTATATACGGTGTTAGTTTTACACAATGTTGAGCCTGTGATTTGCAGAGTGAAATGTCTGACTGCTAGAACAGAAGTATACGGCAGATTCTACAGCATGGATACATAAAGGACGTCCTGGGGGAATATACCTCCCTCCAACACTCGTCCAGTCCCTGCCTCACACTAGAGACATTTATAATAACTCCAGGACTATGGAGCTGGTCATTTTCTCATAATCTGTGGCCATTATTAGTGATCTCGCATTGTACGGTAATATCACCCTGGAGGTTGTGATGTATTTAGTGTAATAGCGCCATCTAGAATATACAGTATATATCAGGCGATACCATGCTTTCTATAGTTAGTCGTCTTATGTGCCCTCTATAGCTATCTGTTATACTTTATATTTCTTTATAATAATTTATAATAAATTACTCGATAGTTTTACAGCTTTATGATGTTTATTAATCTGCTGTAATTATAAAAGAAAGTCCAACCTTACAGTGGACACAGGTGGAAGTGTCCTCCATGATGGTGTAGGCTGAGGTGGAGCAAGTATATAGTCAGTGGGGGATCAAGATGACCAGTATTCTCCAGGGTTTCCTGTTATCAGGGAGGGACCCGGTGTATGCAATCAAAAGATCTTATCCTCTGACCGGCTGTGTGCCATCAACAGATAATGATCCTCTGTCCGGCTGTGTGCCATCAACAGGTAATGACCATCCGGCAGTGCGACATCAACTGGTCATCACCCTCCAGCTGTGTGCCATCAACAGGTAATTACCATCCGGCAGTGCGCCATCAACAGGTAATGACCCTCTGGCTATGGCCATCAATAGGTCATCACTCTCCGGCTGTGTGCCATTAACAGGTAATGACCATCCGGCAGTGCGCCATGAACAGGTAATGACCATCCGGCTGTGTGCCATCAACAGGCAATGATCCTCTGGTTATGGCCATCAATAGGTCATCACCCTCCGGCTGTGTGCCATCAAATGTTTTTATCTTCTGTCCAGTTTTGTGCCATCAAGAGGTAATGACCCTCCAGCTGTGGACCATCAACAGGTCATCACCCTTCGGCATTTAGGCTTCTTGTCTTCTGTAAGATGCGATTCTTGAGTCTCCTGATGTTAAAAAATATTTAAAAAATCACCGATTAAACTAATAATCTATCTAGTACATAAGCATCACAATTTATAATCTATCTAGTGCATAAGTATGACAATTTAGCTCACAGAACATACACTATGCTAAAACATTAGACCCTACAAGCAGAAATTTGCTAAACTAACATAAATATAACTGACAAATCAGTAGAAAAATCGCTACCAATGGCACAGCTCTCTTCACATCAACCTGTAACCATAGTAGATAAAAAATAGAGGACAATGCTCATAGTCAGTTATCAACAATTCGGCATGGGGCATCCCACCAGAGACATTATAATATCTAGTAGATTATAGATGGCAATAGAATTTACCAACAAGCACATAGTACGCCAAACTCAAGTACATAGTATGCCAAACCTCGACACGTTTTCCTAAAATAGGTTCATCAGAAGCACATACTAGACAGTGATACTTAGCAAAGCGTTCATAGATATATGCGCCATATGATAAGGTGCTAAAGTGCAAGTGTGTGACGAAATATCCATTCGATTTCAGGTGCAATGCTGCATTGTATGTAGTAAGATGGTGCCCATCAGACAGCATGTATAGGACTAACCTGTGATGAAAACACAAGCAATGGGAAAGTTCAAGCAGTTGCCTTCTCAATCTTCCTCGCCTCTAAGACATCTAAGGAAACATCTTCTCCTCTTGATTTTGGGTGGAGGTGTTGTAGGCATTTCAGGCTCTGGCATTCTAGGTTCTGACATACTAGGTTCTGACATGGTAGGTTCTGGTGTTCTAGGTTCTGGTGCTCTTGGCTCTGGAATTCTGGGTTGTTGGCTTCTCTGAAAAATCAGTAACCTCTCTTTATGCTCCGTGGAATTTCGAGCTCTTCTTCCTATATTGTTGTGAGGGATCGTTCTGACCCAGACAATATCACTGAACGCCACTTTATAGTTGCAACTAGGAACCTTTTTCGCATCCTGCGGTGCAGGAGCCATGGATGGAGTAGAACATTTGCCATTGGGCTGGACAGGTGTTCTCCTGGAGTCTTGCTCCTGAATCTGAGGGATGCAAATCGGCTCCTTACAAGCACTTTGTTCCTTCAGAATGGTTTTGTTCTCAGGAGTTTTCTGATTGTTTCACCAGGTTCAGACATTGCCCACTTGCTCAGGACAAGACTAAAGGCCAAATACTCTAGTATTGTCAGTAGTGTCATCACCGCAACAAAAACTGCGTCACGGAAGAGCCAAAGAGGAAGATTGATGGAAGCTTGATAGGTGCTTCTCCTGAGATCCACGGGTAGTGGGTCATCCTATAATAAAGAAAAAAAAACATAATAAAGTCCTGTATATTTATACCCAATCCAGTCAAACAGAGAGCCCTTGTTATTATACAGTGATGGATACATTATCAAGCAACTTTCAGAAATATCCCATTGAGAAGATCAGGAAGAAGTTTGGGATTCACCTCCAGGGTCCATGGAATATTATTTACAGTTGGACTTTCATATGACGGACGGTCATGTGTCCAGTATGAGAAGTCCTGCAAGAGGCGATATTCTCATTAGCTGATCCTTGTGACCTCCATATTGATGAGAACATACTCGCCCTCAGTGTACTGTAATGTGGGGGGTAGAGCAACGTAAAGCACAGAAATGATAGGGTGATACTCATCATCTCCAGAGGTCTCTCAGCACCAAGGTATGGTCAATGAGATACAAGCTGCAGATGGGCCGAGGCTTCTAATATACCCAGGGGTGACATCACAAAGCCCTCTGTGACATCATTGCACAGTTCTATCCATCATGTCACTGATACTTTGGACCTAACTAAATGTCTAAAAGAGAACCCTTCCACATGATTTCCAATCACGGAGCAGCTTCAGTTTTTCAAGAACAGTTTAAAAAATATAATCTGTGCTGTGATTGGTCACAATGGCACATGAAGCAGAACGTCTTTAGATCTTTTAAAGGGAAAGTGTCAGCAATTTTTTTACAATTGTAAAATTGTAAAGTATTTATATTTATATATAAATACACATATATATTTAAAAAGGTTTTAATGGTATAAAATCTTAAAAAATATTTTAACTGTTTTGATGTTTTCATCTTGTAAACACTAGGGGGAGCAGCTGCTGACATTTCTATGAAAACAGTGACGCACCCCCTGGGCCATGTTGTGCAGCGTTGCGCATGCGGGGAATACCCGGAGCCGGATCTGATAGGGGTAGTAGTCCTCGTGGCGGTGACCCGGTCCGTGCCCAGGGTGTCAAACCAAGTGGCAGAACTTAGAATAAGATGTTATAGAGTTCGACTACGCCACCCGTTGAATGCGGTTATGAAACCGCCGCTGCAGGGCAGACCGCTGAGGCCGGTGGTACGGTTGTGCAGCGTGGATAGTATAACCCCCAACGGGAGGGGTATGGCCTCAGGGCAGCGGACGTGGATGATGGGGATAGCAGAATTGCACGCGGGCACCAGGAACCACTCAGAGACGGTGCGGTGTAATTCAGGGTCTTTACTGGTGGCAAAGGTAGACCCTCCCGGGAGTACTGGCTAGCGATCGGGGCCTGGTCAGTCTGTGAGCAGATAGGATCTCCCCTGGCCAGGCGGAGTTGTAGGCCTCCCCAACTATTGTACTCTTCCTGGCTACCTTGCTAGAAGCGGGTAGAAGTAGCCCACGTCCCTGAGTGTACCGTGTGGTGCTCACCCGTATGGCCGGTGACTCGGGGCCTTCTGGTAGCCTCCGCTCCACGCCGGCGGGGCTGGTCCCCTTGCGTGTGACCGTGCCTTCGGGTTTCTTGGCCAGAGGACCTGAAATCCCCTGCCGGTCGGTTTCTGCTGCTGGGTATGGATCAGTCCCCACAGCCTCGGACTCCGTGTCCGGTGAGATCTCTTCAGTCAGGACGAGCTCTACAGCTTCCAGTCTCTGACCCCTTTTATCACTGCTCCCACAGAGCTCCTGATCTTGCTCTCCCTGTATCTGCTCCACTCCAGACCAGACTGTGTCTCTGTCTGGGACTCCTCTTCTTCTTTTTCTAACCCTGCCTCAGCCCCCAGTTTTTATAGGGGAAGTTCTTCCCCTCCCAGGACTGGGCAGGAGGTGTGGCATGCTTAGGGCACCTGACCAGAAGACCTCCCACCTGCTCTCAGACGTAATATTGCTATTACTGTGGTAACCAGACCCCTGGGGTTCCACATTCCCCCCTAGTAAAATTTAGTTCTCCGGGACTAAACATATTTTTGAAAACATAACAGGGTATAAACAGGAACAATACAATAAGGAAAAACACGTTAGGGTGGTCACGGCGTGTCCGCAACCGGGTGCAGTTTTTTTTTAAGCAATAAGGGTGTCCATTTCACCAAAGAACAGGGAGCCGTAACCAGGTGGGGGTCTGTCCTACCCCGAGTCTTTAGCAGTCTTAGTCCATTCCTGGGTTACGCTCCAAACATATATACAAAGAATTCCGGTTAATCCACAAAAGACACCTATAAAATAACTGGAAAAACATAATTATTTACAAGCAACAGTAAACAGGTAAATACCAATAAAACAGTCTGAACACTTTAGATCCTCCAACGTTCTGGCAACTGGCCTCTAGTGGCCCTAGTAGACCTACGGAGCTTACTGACCGGTCCTAACCTACAGGGTGTAGGAGCTGTCAAAGGTAAGCTGGGCAGCTGTCTACGGGTTCTTTGGCTCACTAGGGGCAAGGCAGGCTCACTATAAGCAGAGGGTCGATTCTCCTGGTCTGCTTGTGTGGGGTCTTCTGCCTCCTGGACCGGCTGCTCTTCCAGCTCTACCTGTTTTTCCGTGGGCACTTGGGATGCTGGCTGGAGGAAGGTGAGGACGGGTACCACAACAGCGCCATTTACTTGTGTCCAAGACCGAGGGAAGTCTCCGAGTACAGTACTGACCATTTCTTCCCTTTCCTCTGCGGGTCGAGGGTTTTCTTGATCTTCTTCAGGGTTTCGTAGCTGCTCGGGACACTTCTTCAGGTGATCTCGGGAGACAATGGCTGTGGTTTCTCCTCCATCCTTACTGATTGTGCAGATTTTTGGGTTTTCATGGCTTGATGGCAGTACGGTGTACGGGTCCTTCTCCCACTGGTCGTCCAACTTGTGGAGCCGTCTCTTCCTTTTCAAGACCTGCTCTCCAGGTACCAGGGGAACAGCGGGAGCATACTGGTTGTAAGTCTTCTCCTGCCTTTCTCTTGCTTGACAGAGACTTCGCTCAACGCTCTCCTGTACTTTCCGGTACTGCTGCTGCCTCTCTGTGTCCCAGTCTGCTTCTGGTGAAGTGTCCTCGGGTGTCAGGACTCCCATATCCAGATCAACAGGCAGCTTACCAGGTCTTGCTCTCATTAGGTAAGCCGGGGTACAGTTGGTAGAACCTACAGGGATGTGGTTGTATAGGTCCCCTGATCAGGCAGTTTCTCAGGCCACAGACTGCGTTCTTCCAGGGGCAATGTTTTCAGAAGGTCTATCACCACCTGGTTCATCTTCTCGCAGAGCCCATTGGTTTGCGGATGATAGGGTGTTGTTCTTATCTTCCGGCAGCCATACAGAGTGCAGAACTCCTGGAAGACTTCCGCTTCAAAGGCAGGTCCCTGGTCCGTCAGCACCTGCTCTGGGTATCCGTGTGGACGGCAGAAGTGCTGCTGAAAGGCTCTAGCTGCTGTTTGAGCCGTTAAGTCCTTGACGGGGACTACAACCAGGAACCGGGAGTAGTGATCCACGATGGTTAACGCATAGACGTAGCCACTTCTGCTGGGGGTCAGTTTTACATGATCCAAGGCTACCAGTTCCAACGGCTGCCTGGTGACGATGGACTGCAGGGGAGTCTTCTGACTGGCACGGTCCTTCCTTCTTAGGTTGCATGGGCCACAGTCTCTGCACCACCTCTCGATGGTTCCTCTCATGCCTACCCAGTGGAACCGCCCGCGCAGCAGGAACTCCAGCTTCTTCCATCCGAAGTGCCCAGCCCCATCGTGGTATGCCTCCAGTACCATAGCCGCGTCTCTTCTTGGCACCACTACTTGCCAGATCAGTTCATGCGTCCGGGAGTTAACCATTCTACGGCACAACTTCCCCTTGTAAAGGAACAGTCGACTCTTCTCAGCCCACAGTTGCTTGGTTTCCTCCGGAGCGTCTGGGTCAAGGCGAGCATCTGGCTGAGTCAGCATCTCCTTCACCAGTCGGACGGCGGGGTCACTGTCTTGCGTTTCCGCCCAGTTGTAATGAGGTAAGGGGTTGAACGTAGCGGATTGCTTACCCCTTACACGGTGGGAATACTGGGTAGTCCCATGACGGTGGAACGCGGGGAGTTCAACTTCTTCCAGTTCCTCTGGATCTTCCCCTACGTCCGGTAGGTTCGGCATTCTGGACAAGGCATCCGCGTTGGTATTGGAGCGTCCTGCCCGGTATTTGATTGTGAACTCATAGTTGGACAGGCGGGCCATCCATCTCTGCTCCAGGGCACCGAGTCTTGCAGTGTCCAGATGTGTCAACGGGTTGTTATCCGTGTACACGGTGAACCGGGAAGAGGCGAGGTAGTGCCTAAAGCGTTCGGTGACTGCCCACACCACTGCCAGGAACTCTAGCTTGAATGAGCTGTAATTCTCAGGGTTTCTTTCGGTGGGTCGCAGTTTTCGGCTGGCGTAAGCAATTACCCGTTCTCTCCCCTGCTGGATCTGGGACAGTACGGCTCCTAGCCCGATGTTACTTGCGTCGGTGTAGAGGATAAAGGGCTGGCTGTAATCAGGTTATGCCAGGATTTTATCCCCCGTGAGGGCCATCTTCAGCTGGCGGAAGGACTCTTCCTCCAGCTTCTCCCATCTGAAGGGCGGCTTCTGGTTCTTGGCCTTCCTGGACTGGCCTATCAGGAGGTCCTGCATAGGAGCTGCCTTTTTGGTGAAACCGGGAATGAATCTTCGGTAGTAGCCTACCAACCCGAGGAACTGCCGTACTTCCCTTACGCTGGAGGGTCTTGGCCATTCCTTAATCGCGGTGATCTTATCAGGGTCGGGAGCCACTCCGTCAGCACTCACCACGTGTCCCAGGTACTGCACTTTTGGTTTTAGCAGGTGACACTTCGACGGTTTCACCTTCAGACCGTAGTTTGCCAGGGCTTCAAACACTTCCGCCAGGTGTTTCAGGTGGTCCTCGTAGGTTTTGGAATAAACTATAACATCGTCCAGGTACAGCAGGACCGTCTCAAAGTTCCGGTGTCCCAGACAGCATTCCATCAATCGTTGGAAGGTTCCTGGTGCGTTGCAGAGTCCGAACGGCATGCAGGTAAACTCGCTAAGTCCCATCGGGGTGGTGAATGCGGTCTTCTCCCGGTCCGCCTCTGCTACATGAACCTGCCAGTACCCGCTAGTGAGATCCAAAGTGGAGAAGAAGTTAGCAGATTTTAAAGCAGCCAAAGACTCCTCTATCCTTGGTAAGGGGTACGCATCTTTGTGTGTGATACGGTTGATTTTCCGGTAATCTACACACATTCTCATGGTGTTGTCTTTCTTTTTAACCAAGACTAGTGGAGCTGCCCAGGGGCTACAGCTATCCCTGATTACCCCAGCCTCCTTCATGTCTCTAAGCATCCCCTTGGCGTGTTGGTAGTGTGCAGGGGGTACGGGTCGGTATCTCTCCTTTATGGGAGGATGGTGTCCCGTGGGGATGTGGTGTTCTACCCCCTTTACTCGCCCGAAGTCTAGCGGGTGTTTACTGAACACTCTCTCGTATTCCTGGATCACCCGGTAGACTCCCTGCTTGTGGTGAGCGGGTGTGGAGTCAGTACCCAAATGCAGTTGCTGACACCAGTCCTCCATTTGTTGCTTAGAGCCGTTACCTTCCTCTGGATGAGATGGAGGCAAGGGTTCCACGGACTGTACAGAATTTTGGTTGATGGTATACAATTTGGCTAGCGTAGCATACCGGGGCAGGTACACTTCCCTCTTCCCGATATTTATTATGCGAACGGGCACCCTCCCATGGCGTACATCAACCACCCCCCGTGCCGTCAAAATGGTGGGCCTACTGTCTGAGTAGACTGGTTCTACCATTGCCTGGTAATCTCTACCTCTCAGACCAATAGCTGCCCGGCACCAAATCATCATTTCACTTTTCGGGGGCATAGCAAGAGGGAAAGGGTCACACATTCTCACGCTACCAATCTCACCACCGGAGAGTTCCACCTGTTGCCGTCGCATCAGTGCCCGGATCTCTTTTTGGAGCACTCGCTGCTGACCGGAGCTGGCGTTCTTGGCAACCTGCTGTAAAATGAGAATCATCTCTGCAAGACAATTTTCAATCACATTAGTTCCTAGAGTTATCTTTGGGTGACTCTCGCGCTTGTCAATGTCCACAATGATCAGTCCCTGTGCTGCCAGTTCAACTTTACCGATTTTAATAGTCACCTCTTTAAATCCGATCTGTGGCACGGGCTGACCATTGCTGGTGATGATACTCAAGTCGTCGTCAGGGTAGCGAGTTATATCCGAGTCATTCCAGTACTGCTTGAAGAGCACGTACGGGATGGTGGTGACCTGTGACCCGGTGTCCAGTAGGGCACTCATAGGAATGCCATCCAGTACCACAGGCAAGACTGGACGTCCTCCCACGTATTTGTCACGCCAGTTCGATGGGCCTGGTGATCTTATTCCTAGGGGTTGGCCCTCTACCCCAGGTTGTGCCAGTTTAAAGGACAGTACCTTGCCATATGTCCGGGTTGATTGCAGCGGCGGCAGATGGGTTGTCCGTCCTCGTTGTATCGGTCGCTGGGTTTTCCTCTGGCCGGTGGGGTCCTCCTTGGTCGGCGCCACGGGATGTCCTCCGGTCCGGATGCCAGCTGGATCTTCCCTGGAGTAGAAACCTGTAAAGACTGCACAGTTCGGGTTAGCGCAGCAACGCTTTTAGTTAGCTCTTGGACCTGATGGTGCAGGTCTGTAGCCGGGTCATTGTTTAAAGCCTGCGCATCAGCTCCCACAGGCCCTGCCGACAAGGGCGCCGTCTCCTGGTGGTAAGTGGTAGTAGGGCGTCTGTGGGTCACAGCGCCACCTGGTGCTGGTTCTCGGAGCACCCGGATGGCTCTGTCCTTGAACTGTGCAAAGTCCAGATGAGGGTCCTGTAAGGCCATTGCCCGCAACTGGGTTCGGTGGGCATTGCAATATAGACCCTCTATAAATTGTTCAGTCAACAGCTTGTCTTCGTTTCCCACGCCGTCAGGGTCGGCCTGCTTAATGGCTCTCAGGGCCTCTTGTAGGTTTAGTGCATAGTCCCTTATATTCTCATGTGCTCGCTGCTTGCACCCGTAGAATCTAAGCTTGATCTCGGCTGAGGTACGGGTATCAAAGGTGTCCTTCAGCCGGGCTAGTATCTCTGCGACAGTCCTCCTCCTCCCAAGTGGCCAGGACTTTACCTCCCTTTGGGCTGCCCCTGTTAATTGAGCCACCAGGATGCTCACTTTTTGCTCTTCTGTGAGGGGGTACACCTGGAAGAGGCTATCCAGCTTTTCTCTGAAGTCAGTTAGGGTATGTGACTCCCCTGAGTACTGGGGTAGCCAGGCTGCCCCCGGGATATAGGGCATAGTGAAAGGCATGACCGCAGCAGCGGTGGCGCTGGCGGTGGCTGTGGCAGTGAAGCTCTCCTCTCTATCCGACATCCTCCTCCCCCCTAGTGGACCGTGGCCTACCTTGCGATGATCCTCTTCCGTAGGCCGCGGCTCCGCAGTGGATCGTCAGGGTCGAGGACCTTCCGTCGCGCTCCTGTGACGTCGGCGTCTGCTGGGCTCCTTCCAGGACCTTACGCAACGTCCGGACGTGAGGCGGAGCTTCAGTTCTCGCGCGCTTTCGGAGTCCACGCCCCTCTTCTTCCCGCGCGGCGTCCTCAAGATGGCGTCCAATGGCGGGAAAACTCCACGGATGGCGGGAAGAAGGCAGAAGATGGCGTCAGATGGCGGGAAAACTCCACGGATGGCGGGAAGAAGGCAGAAGATGGCGTCGGATGGCGGGAATCTTCACCACAGGTAAGTTTAACAGTCTTTTTCAGGCACGCAGTACCCGGTGGTTGCGGGCACGGAATCCTGCCGACTACGCCAAAGTTGACGCACCCCCTGGGCCATGTTTTGCAGCGTTGCGCATGCGGGGAATACCCGGAGCCGGATCTGATAGGGGTAGTAGTCCTCGTGGCGGTGACCCGGTCCGTGCCCAGGGTGTCAAACCAAGTGGCAGAACTTAGAATAAGATGTTATAGAGTTCGACTACACCACCCGTTGAATGCGGTTATGAAACCGCCGCTGCAGGGCAGACCGCTGAGGCCGGTGGTACGGTTGTGCAGCGTGGATAGTATAACCCCCAACGGGAGGGGTATGGCCTCAGGGCAGCGGACGTGGATGATGGGGATAGCAGAATTGCACGCGGGCACCAGGAACCACTCAGAGACGGTGCGGTGTAATTCAGGGTCTTTACTGGTGGCAAAGGTAGACCCTCCCGGGAGTACTGGCTAGCGATCGGGGCCTGGTCAGTCTGTGAGCAGATAGGATCTCCCCTGGCCAGGCGGAGTTGTAGGCCTCCCCAACTATTGTACTCTTCCTGGCTACCTTGCTAGAAGCGGGTAGAAGTAGCCCACGTCCCTGAGTGTACCGTGTGGTGCTCACCCGTATGGCCGGTGACTCGGGGCCTTCTGGTAGCCTCCGCTCCACGCCGGCGGTGCTGGTCCCCTTGCGTGTGACCGTGCCTTCGGGTTTCTTGGCCAGAGGACCTGAAATCCCCTGCCGGTCGGTTTCTGCTGCTGGGTATGGATCAGTCCCCACAGCCTCGGACTCCGTGTCCGGTGAGATCTCTTCAGTCAGGACGAGCTCTACAGCTTCCAGTCTCTGACCCCTTTTATCACTGCTCCCACAGAGCTCCTGATCTTGCTCTCCCTGTATCTGCTCCACTCCAGACCAGACTGTGTCTCTGTCTGGGACTCCTCTTCTTCTTTTTCTAACCCTGCCTCAGCCCCCAGTTTTTATAGGGGAAGTTCTTCCCCTCCCAGGACTGGGCAGGAGGTGTGGCATGCTTAGGGCACCTGACCAGGAGACCTCCCACCTGCTCTCAGACGTAATATTGCTATTACTGTGGTAACCAGACCCCTGGGGTTCCACAACAGAATACAGCTAGCTCGCATTATGACTGCAGTAAAAGTGGGCGGGATCTGCTCACATGGGTGTGATGTCACTCCTCCCCTTCTGGGCGTTTGCAAAAAGGTAAATGAGACTGTAGTTTAGGATCACAGTGCGGAGCGATCACTGGTGACTGCAAAGTGATATATAAGGGACAACACCAAAGTCATTAATCACTACAAGGACAAGGCAGGAATGTGGGAGTCAGAGGGGTCACCCCACACTTATATCCCCTCTGATTGTCACTTCCTAAGCTCCTTTCCCTGCCATAACCTCTTATTCCCGCAGGTAAATTCTTACAGGACCCCCCTCCCCATCCCCTTCCCCTGCCGCAGCTGATTCTAAACGTCCTCCATATGTAATAATAGACAGGTACTCACCGGCAGCCTATGGTAATTCACAGGGTAGAACAGGGTACAGCACAGAAACAATATGGCGATCCTCATTGTCTCCAGGGGGTATCTCAGCACCAAGATATGGCCAATGAGAAATGAGTAGAGATGAGCGTTGTTCTACTCGAACTGTTCGCCAATCTCAAATTCGAGCTGTTTTGGGCGGTGTTCGAGCCTTTCGGCGAACACGAACAATTTGAGAAAAATTCGGCTGTTCGAGGTTATGTTCGATAACTGTTCGTGCACCAAAATCATAACTGGATTTTTTCTCAGTAATGATGAAAATTAATGTTAATACGCAGTTTGAGTGTACAGCGGGGTGGGGGGAGGGGCAGGGGATGGATCTCTGCAGGAACAATGAAGAACTCCATTTTTTTTTCTCTTTCCCGCATTTACAGTGGGGAGGTGCAATCTGTCAGCCTATCAGCAGCGCACACACGGAGCGAAGTGCTTTTTTTCACACAAGCAAGGGCATGTGTCATTGGCAGTGTATGTCACATGTCCTTGCCCTATAAGACCAAGCCATTTTCCCCGTCGCCACCATTTTCTCACTGCTGCAGCTGCGTGTTAGACGGCACCGCTGTTGCTGTGTGCGCTATACCTTGTTAATTTCAAGCCAATTTTCGCACAAATATACAGATAGCTTGGGAGTAGGGAATAGTTGTGATTGCAGTCCTTTTAAGGACTAGGTTACAGCATTTCCTACGACTTTTATCAGGGAGGTCTGTGCTCTTAAATAGATCGGTTGTGGGAGTAAAGACTAATTGTAATTGCAGTCCTTTTCAGGACTAGGTTACATCAGTTCCTATCAGTTTTTGCCAGGCAGGTCTGTGCCAGTGCTGTGCAAGTTTTTTTCACAGCATTTGGCTGAATCTAGCAAAGCTAATCCTTTTTGGCCTATTGCAGAGTGTGTTAGTCAGTGGAGTAGCCTATCTGTGTTGCAAGATATACCACCTGTGTATAGAATACCAATTTTTTTACTGCACCTAGTGAAGTAAAATCTTTTGGGCATAGCATCATTCTATTAGTCCATCTATACTGACCTCCATCAGGTTGCAAATTAAAACTAATTTTTATCTGCATCTACAGTACCTCTGAAAAAATATTTGGGCTTCTAGCAGTGTGTGGGACTTGTTCTATTAGTCCATCTATACTGACCTCCATCAGGTTGCAAACTGAATATATTTTTTTCTGCATCTACCTCTGAAAAAATATTGGGCTTCTAGCTGTGTGTGGGTCTTGTTCTATTAATCCATCTATACTGACCTCCATCAGGTTGCAAACTGAATATATTTTTTTCTGCATCTACCTCTGAAAAAATATTTGGCCTTCTAGTAGTGTGTCGGACTTTCTCTATTAGTCCATCTATACTGACCTCCATCAGGTTGCAAATTAAAACTAATTTTTATCTGCATCTACAGTACCTCTGAAAAAATATTTGGGCTTCTAGCAGTGTGTGGGACTTGTTCTATTAGTCCATCTATACTGACCTCCATCAGGTTGCAAACTGAATATATTTTTTTCTGCATCTACCTCTGAAAAAATATTGGGCTTCTAGCTGTGTGTGGGTCTTGTTCTATTAATCCATCTATACTGACCTCCATCAGGTTGCAAACTGAATATATTTTTTTCTGCATCTACCTCTGAAAAAATATTTGGCCTTCTAGTAGTGTGTCGGACTTTCTCTATTAGTCCATCTATACTGACCTCCATCAGGTTGCAAATTAAAACTAATTTTTATCTGCATCTACAGTACCTCTGAAAAAATATTTGGGCTTCTAGCAGTGTGTGGGACTTGTTCTATTAGTCCATCTATACTGACCTCCATCAGGTTGCAAACTGAATATATTTTTTTCTGCATCTACCTCTGAAAAAATATTGGGCTTCTAGCTGTGTGTGGGTCTTGTTCTATTAATCCATCTATACTGACCTCCATCAGGTTGCAAACTGAATATATTTTTTTCTGCATCTACCTCTGAAAAAATATTTGGCCTTCTAGTAGTGTGTCGGACTTTCTCTATTAGTCCATCTATACTGACCTCCATCAGGTTGCAAATTAAAACTAATTTTTATCTGCATCTACAGTACCTCTGAAAAAATATTTGGGCTTCTAGCAGTGTGTGGGACTTGTTCTATTAGTCCATCTATACTGACCTCCATCAGGTTGCAAACTGAATATATTTTTTTCTGCATCTACCTCTGAAAAAATATTGGGCTTCTAGCTGTGTGTGGGTCTTGTTCTATTAATCCATCTATACTGACCTCCATCAGGTTGCAAACTGAATATAATTTTTTTCTGCATCTAGCTCTGAAAAAATATTTGGCCTTCTAGTAGTGTGTCGGACTTTCTCTATTAGTCCATCTATACTGACCTCCATCAGGTTGCAAATTAAAACTAATTTTTATCTGCATCTACAGTACCTCTGAAAAAATATTTGGGCTTCTAGCAGTGTGTGGGACTTGTTCTATTAGTCCATCTATACTGACCTCCATCAGGTTGCAAACTGAATATATTTTTTTCTGCATCTACCTCTGAAAAAATATTGGGCTTCTAGCTGTGTGTGGGTCTTGTTCTATTAATCCATCTATACTGACCTCCATCAGGTTGCAAACTGAATATAATTTTTTTCTGCATCTAGCTCTGAAAAAATATTTGGCCTTCTAGTAGTGTGTCGGACTTTCTCTATTAGTCCATCTATACTGACCTCCATCAGGTTGCAAATTAAAACTAATTTTTATCTGCATCTACAGTACCTCTGAAAAAAATATTTGGGCTTCTAGCTGTGTGTGGGACTTGTTGTATTAGTCCATCTATACTGACCTCCATCAGGTTGCAAATTCAAAATAATTTTTTTCTGCATCTAACCCAGCCAATAGTTTTGGCCTAATACCACAGTTTGGCCACTCAGCTCTGCTCGGTTACCATCCATTGTTTTTTTGTGCAAACAACTCCAGAGTTGTGAATTAGTTAACCACCAAAATGAGTGGAAAAAGGCCTGCTGCTGGTGGAAAGGGGAATAGGCGTGTTGGGAAGGGGAAAAAAGGTTGTGTCCGTGGGGTAGGTGTTAAAGCAACAGTAACATCTGCAGAAGAAAGACCATCTTCCAGCCAAACTAAAATGTCTACTTCTTTTAGCGGACAATGTGATAAGATCCCTTTCTTACGGCCACGCCAATCGCTACAAATTCCAGATGAGGCACAAAAACAGCAGGTGCTTCAACGGATATCAAGTGCTCCTTTAAGTGGGCTCTCCTCCACATCAACTTCAACATCACAAATACTCCAGTCCTCAAAGGTGTCACCCAAATCGCACTTGCTTCCTCACAGCTCCCAAATCTCCAGCTGCCCGTCTGAGTATGAGGTAGAACAGATGGTTGAGTCTGCAGAGCTGTTTACTCATACTATAGCCTGGGAATCAGAGGTCGACTCCAGCGCTTCTGTGAATCCAGACGAGGAAATGATCTGCACTGATGCCCAGAATCTTTATGAGTCGGATCCAGGACCAGACGCAGAAGGTTCTGACCATAATGTAGACCCTCATTCCCAAACTGTAACTCCTGTTGGTGGAGACAATGAGGAAGACGATGATAAGACTCAAATACCTGATTGGAGCGACAACTTTAGTTTTTTGTCAGGGCAGGAACAGGTTGGCTCTGAGGACGACGGGTGTGATAACGCACAGGGTGATGATGATGAGGTCGGAGATCCCACTTACTGTCAACCCACAGTCAGCCAAGAGATGAGGTCAGCAGAGGAGGTGGAGGAAGATGCTAGTGACGACGAGGTCAGGTTGCGCCTTCCTGGACAGAGACGTAGTACTGGAAGCACGTCAACAACTGCATCCTCAAACACAACTCTGCCTCTCACCACAAGTCGTGGTGGCTCTTCAGGTCGCATGGGTGCTAAGCCTTGCATAGCCTGGGCATTTTTTCAGATCGATAAAGATGACCCAACTCGTGTTATCTGTAACATTTGTCAGCAAAAGCTAAGTAGAGGCCAAAAAATACATAGTTTGAGTACTTCATGCATGAACCGGCACATGGACATGAAGCATAAGTTGCAGTGGGAAGCTCAGTGTGCTACAATGCGGCCTAGCCGGCCGGGCCAACCACCGTCTGCCATATCTTGTGCATCCGCGGCCTCTTCATCCTCTGTGACTGGGGGGACAGCAGTCACACCTGTTTTGGGGCGCAGACCTGCCACCTCTTTACCCGCAACAGCCAGCGTGATTGGCAGGTCATCATTTTCTTTGGAGGTGGTAACACCAGCTGGTGTTGAGTGCTGTCCGACATCGATAGCACCACCTTTGGATCAAGGCAACCTAACATGTCCGCCTGCATCTTCCTCACAGACCGGCAGTTTGCCGGGGACACCCTTATCAACCCCGTCTAAGCACAATAGCCAGCCCTCGGTCCCTCAGATGTGGACAAGTAAAAGACCATTTCCTCCTAGCCATGAGAAAGCTAAGAGGTTGAATTTCACCATCTGCAAGCTCTTGGCTACAGAAATGCTGCCTTTCCGCCTGGTGGACACAGAGGATTTTCGAGACCTTATGTCCGTCGCAGTGCCCCAGTACCAGATGCCCAGTCGGCACTACTTCTCAAAGAAAGGTGTGCCTGCGCTCCACCAGCATGTCGCACACAACATCACCGCTTCTTTGAGAAACTCTGTGTGTGACAGGGTGCATTTCACCACAGACACTTGGACGAGTAGGCATGGACAG
Organism: Phyllobates terribilis; assembly: GCF_046119375.1. Taxonomy (NCBI): domain Eukaryota; kingdom Metazoa; phylum Chordata; class Amphibia; order Anura; family Dendrobatidae; genus Phyllobates; species Phyllobates terribilis. The sequence goes on along the minus strand of NW_027362848.1, from coordinate 3,776,468 downwards.
GGGCGTTACATGTCGCTGACTGGGCACTGGGTAACTATGGTGACAGCAGGACAAGGGGCTGCTGTCCAAGTCTTGCCGTCCCCACGAGTTGTGCGTCAATCCTCTTTATGTCAAAGTTCCTCCACTGCTTCTGCCTCCTCAACCTCCTCTCGGTCTTCCACCTGCACCCAAAGCCTGTCTGGTCATGCCACAAGCTTTCTAACTGCGCAGAAGGGATCCTGCACACCTCCTTACTATGCTGGCAGTAGGGCTCAACGTCATCAGGCGGTTTTTACATTGAAATGTCTGGGAAATGTGAGTCACACAGCTGAGGAGTTGTGGTCAGCTCTGGAGAACCAATTTCATGAATGGTTGTCTCCACTGGACCTGAAACCAGGGAAGGCCGTGTGCGACAATGCTGCAAACCTGGGTGCGGCCCTTCGCCGGGGCAATGTCACACACGTGCCTTGTATGGCTCACGTGTTGAACCTGGTTGTCCAGCAATTTTTAGCCCACTATCCCAGACTAGATGGCCTTCTGCAGAGGGCACGGTCGCTGTGTGCTCACTTCCGCCGTTCGCATCCCGCAGCTCAGCCACTTACATCTCTACAGAAGTCGTTGGGCCTGCCACTTCACCGGCTAAAATGCGATGTGCCTACCCGGTGGAATTCAACTCTGCACATGTTGCAGCGACTGTGGCAGCACCGACAAGCCCTGGTGCAATACGTTCTGACGTATAGCCTGGGCCAACGAGATTCAGAGGTGGGGCAAATCACGCTGGAGGAGTGGTCTCAGATCAGGGACCTATGCACCCTTCTGCACAGTTTTGAAATGGCGACGAAGATGTTTAGTGCTGACGATGCCATTATCAGCATGACTATTCCGGTGATTTACATGCTGGAGCACATGTTAAACAGAATTCGGAGTCAGGTGGTGGCACAAGAGGAGGTGGAGGAAGTAGAGGAGGAGGAGTTGTATGCGGAAGGGCTAACATCTGCAAGGTCCAGAAGGTCGGCAGCACCAAGGCGGCAGGCATGTGAGGGTGGGGGAGATGGTTTTACCAGGGCGCATGGTAGCAGCCAAACTAGTGAGGAAGGTGCAGGAGCCCAGGAAGAAGTGGAGGACGAACTGATGGAAGACTCATCAGATGAGGGAGACCTTGATCACATTTCTGTTGTGCGAGGTTGGGGGGAGAGGACAGAGGAAGGAAGCATGATTGTTACCTCGCCACCAACACAACAGGGACTTGGTGCTCCTGGATGCGCAACACACATGAGTGCCTTCTTGCTGCACTACCTGCAACATGACCCTCGAATTGTGAGAATTAGAAATAATCCTGACTACTGGGTTGCCACACTGTTAGATCCCCGGTACAAAAGTAAATTTGCAGAAATTATTCCTGCCATAGAAAGGGATGCACGCATGCAGGAGTATCAGCAGAGACTGTTGCAGAATCTTACATGTGCTTTTCCACAAAATACCAGTGGTGCACGTAGTGAATCTCACAGTTCCAACTTGCCAACCGTGGGACCGTCAAGTGTTCAGCACTCAAACCGTAACAGAACCACAGTATCTGCTGGTAACATCAATTTTGCAGAATCATTTCACCACTTTTTTAGCCCATCCTTTGCAAGGCCACAGGAGACAAGAAGTCTGACACATAGTCAACGCCTAGAGACGATGGTACAGGAGTATCTCCAAGTAAACATTGAAGCCACGACTGTGTCACTGGACCCTTGCTCTTTTTGGGCTTCCAATCTGGATAAATGGCCGGAGCTAGCCACTTACGCCTTGGAGATCTTGTCATGCCCCGCAGCCAGCGTTCTGTCTGAACGTGTGTTCAGCGCTGCTGGTGGTGTGCTGACAGATAAGCGCACGCGGCTCTCCACTGATAATGTAGACAGACTCACGTTCATAAAGATGAACAAATCATGGATCCGAAACGACTTTTCTACCCCTGTGTCATCCTGGGGAGAGTAAAAGATTGATGATTGGTTAAAATCACCCTACCAAACGTTTTAAGCTTTCAAATTACTAATCATGTTTATCTGTATCTTGACTGGAAAATAATTTGGGCTTTGTAGCAGTGTGCAGCACTGATCCTATTAGGCCATCTATAATAAGCTCCACCAGATTTAAAATTAAAAATAATTTTTAGCTGCATCTAGCCCGGAAAATAATTTTGGGGCTCCGAGATGCGCAAGACACATAAGTGCCTTCTTGCTGCACTACCTGCAGCATGACCCTCATATTGTCAGAATTCGAAGTAATCATGACTACTGGGTTGCCACACTCTTAGATCCCCCAAACTTTTCGATCAACCTTTTCATTTTAATAAAGACCAAAAAAATGGTCATTTTTGAAATTATAAGCATTAGCAGGTTGTTAGAAACTGAAATCAAACAGTTTTCAACTCAAAACTTTATTCTAGGTGATGTTACATTTTCACATAGGACCCCTTGTTCGAAAGGAGCTTCTGAACTCTCTCGTCCATTGAATTTGTCAGGTTTTGGATGGTTTCTGCTTCAATTGTTTTGCATGAGGACAGAATACCCTCCCAGAGCTGTTGCTTAGATGTGAACTGCCTCCCGCCATCATAGACACTCCTTTTAATGATGCTCCAAAGGTTCTGAATGGGGTAGAGGTCAGGGGAGCATGGGGGTCACACCATAAGTTTGTCCCCTTTTATGCCCATATCAGCCAGAGATGCAGATGTTTTATGTGCAGCATGAGATGGTGCATTATCATGCAGAAAAATGATCTTGCTGTGAAATACACGGTTCTTCTTCTTGAACCATGGCAGGAAGTGCTGTTTGAGAAAATCCACATACATTATGGAGTTCATCTTTAGCGCCTTCAGGGATCCTAAAGGGGCTGACAATCTCTCTCCCCATGATTCCAGCCCAAAACATTACTCCACCTCCTCCTTGTTGGCGCTGTAGCCGTGTTTGCGTGGGGTGTCCATCAACCAGCCATCCTCCACTCCATCCATCTGGACCATCGAGCGCTGCACGGCACTCATCCGTGAACAAAACAGTTTTGAAATCAGTCTTCATGTAATGTTTGGCCCACTGGAGCCGTTTCTGCTTGTGTGAAGTGGATAGAGGAGGTCGACAGGATGGCGTATGCACAGCTGCAAACCTCTGAAGGACCCTGCATCTTGTTGTTCGGGGGACGTTGGAGGCACAAGCAGCTTCAAAAACTTGTCTGCTGCTATGACAAGGCTTTTTTGCCGCTGCTCTTTCAACCTGACGTAATTGCCTGTAGGAAAGAGTCCTCAATTTGCCCTTATCAGCACGCACACGTGTGTACTGTGAATCAGCTACATACTTCTTGATTGCCAAGACACTTCATCCTGATCATCGCACAATGTTGATTGTAGTCATGCCTTGACCTAAACACTCCACAATTTGTTGCTTCTCAGCAGCCGACACATCCTTTTTCTTTCCCATTTTGGCAGAAAATGTAGGCTGCTTAATAATGTGAGAGAGCCTTCTTAAGTAGTCTTGCCTTTCATTGGACACACCTGCCAAACTAATTAGCACAGGTGTCTGCAATTGCTTACAGTGATATAAAGAGCCCTGACACACATCACCATCAATGAGTTTAACTGACAAACAAACAAATTCTTCCCTTATCACTCCTAAACACTTTTTGCATAATAATTTGGAACGCGGTGTACATGTGCTTTTCCACAAAACACCAGTGGTTCACGTAGTGAATCTTACAGTTCTAACTTGCCAACCGTGGTCTGTATGGAATTGTTCAATAAAGGGCCCAAAATTAAGATAACATAGATGGGAGAGGTCTCTATGAATAGGAATTCCTAAGTATTTGATACCCTGTGAGGGCCAGGCAAAGGGAAAGTTGGACTGGATGGAATCCTATATGGATTTGGGGAGGGAGACATCGAGGGCCTCAGACTTCGCTGCATTGATTTTAAAATTTTACCATGTAACAAAGTGATCTATTTCAGCCATAACAGCATGGATGGATATATGTGATTGAGTGATATATACTAGGACATCATCAGCAAATAGAGAGCACTTGTACTCGGTGCCTCCCACCTCAATCCACCTAATATTGGGGTTATGGCGAATTGATGAGAGCAGGTGCTCCGTCACTAGGATGTATAAGAGAGGGGACAGAGGACATCCCTGCCTTGTCCCATTGGTGATTGTGAAAGGTGATGAAAATGTTCTGACGCACCCCCTGGGCCTTGGGACACCCGGAGCCGGACCCTTTTTGGTGGATGCTGGTGGTTGTAGTCTTCGTGGCGGCGACCCGGTTCCGTGGCTCAGGGCGGTCAAACCAGTGGCGGAACTATTTATGTGGTTTTGATGTTTAAATGTCCGACTACGCCACCCGTGGATTGCGGTCAGAGTGAACCGCTGCTACAGGGCAGACCGCTGAGGCTGGTGTTGTGGGTGCAGCAGAGCGTAGCATAACTCCCCACGGGAGGAGTATAGCCTCAGGGCAGTGTATGCGGAGGATGGGGGTGATGGTGCAGGGCAGCAGCAGTAACGACACGGAGTCAGTGATGCAGTCCAGGGCCTTTACTCACAGTTCTTATTATCCAGACCACGTCTGCAGGTAACGGCTGCCCACGTCGTACTGTGCTCACCAGGTGAGGAGCTCAGACAACTCCCAGATAACTTTGGAGCACTTCACAGGACCCCCTTTGTGTGTCCTTTGTCTGGCCTTTCTTACCAACACTTCTGTCCGGCTGCCTCGGGCCTCCTCTTGGTAAACTTGGCGCCAGTTTCCCTGACCCTATGTGGTGCCTTCCTAGCGGGTGTAGCGAGGGGCTGCGCCACATAAAATGTCAGAGACTCCGGTTTCTAGCTGAGGGTCGTTTCCTGCCTCCACTAGTTCGGGGACCGGTCTCCCCCTTTGGCCTGACCCCTCCACGCAGGTGGATTCGGGCGTGCGGTGGCGACTCGCCCGTCCGCACCCCTGGGATCCCTTCATTCCTCGTTCCTGGAGCCTTCTCCGCTCCTCTTCCTTCCTTCTCCCTCTTCCAGGCCTGGGCCTCTGTTACTAGGCCCGCCTCCGGAGCAGAGCTCATGCAGAGCCCCTGCTCCCTGCCACTTCTGCTCAGACTTCTCTGCACTGAACTAAGATGGTGCCCACCTTTTATACTCCCTTCTCAATGCACCCAGGAACTGCTTCCTCCCTGCTCCTGCACTACAGGGTTCCCCTTCCTCAGTGTTCCCTCCCCCCACTCCAGCCAGGGACAGGGACTGTCGTGCCCATCTCAGGGGCATATTGGTCGCCCTGCCCCACGACAATGTGGTGTAATGCATGCAGGTGTCGGGTCCTGATCCACACTCCATCCTTACCTGAGAGTGAGATATCACACCTCTGGGTGAGGTGCAATACGTCTGTAGCAACCGAGCCCTCAGGGTGCTACAGTTCCATTTATCTTCAGCCTAGGTGACGTATTGCGATACAGGGCCGTGATTTTGGCTATAAAAGGGTCCCCTAGACCCCTACCCCAAGCTTTATAAGAGAATCATATATGGCGTGCCAGGAGACTCTATGGAATGCTTTCTCAGCATCCAACGAGAGTATCTAATTACAAATTTTTAACTGCATCTAGCCCAGGAAATACTTTGTGCCTAGTAGCAGTGTCTGCTAGTCAGCGGATTATCCCGGCTGTTAAGCAAGCTACACCACCTGTAGTTTAGACACTTAATTTTTTCAAAGGAAATGCTTCGGGACCATGGGATACTCAGTGAAGAGCATCAGGAGGCACCCCAAGGCATAGGGGCTGGGACTGGCAGTAGGATGCCTTGCGGTGGACAGCCGAGCTCGATCCTTATAAAAGCTTTTTAACTGCAGCAGCTTTAGTGGACGCTACTGGAGCTGGAATTACGCGGCTGCTGGCATGAGACTTGCCCTCCAATAGATCCTTGTAAATGGATTTAAAGTGTATTCATTCAAATTAGAGAGACAATTTAAATTAAAAAGCTTAGAGCTGCCTCCACCACAGGGGGGCTCGCTCGACCCACCAGCGGACAGGCACCAGTATTGGGAGAGGGGGACTGGCCATCAGGGTTCACCGCGGCTCTGGCACAAACCCGGCGACACGGAGGTGGCACGGGCAGGAGCGGACTGGCCGTGTCGGCTTCTCACTTTTTGGATTTTAGAAGGGCATGACATGCCTATATCTGTGTCTCCCCCTCCTTTTACTCCTCCACCTCTTTTATTTTCGCATGACTATATGTACTTGTCACTTTTCCATGTGTTAGTTGTGTCTTCTGAGCAGTTTGTCAGCTTTTGGACACCTTTGAAGGTGTTTTCTATGTGTTTCTATGTGTTTTTGTTTGCCTGCCATTGGTGTTAACGGTGTTCGAAGGTGTTCGACGAACAGTTCGACGAACAGTTCGGCGAACACACGGGTGTTCGACGAACCGAACCGAACTCGAACACTACGGGGGTGGCTCAACACTAGAAATGAGCTCCAGGTGGATGGAGACCCCTTATATACCCCAAGGGTGACATCACAACGCCCTCTGTGACATCATCACCCACAACATTCCGTCACATGACATCATAAGGGGGTCAGTATCCTGTATGGAGCATTATATGGTGCCCATATTACTGTATGGAGGACTATACTGTCCGGTCTGCACTGTGCGCTGTGAGGATTCGCCGGTTTCTGAGCTATTGTAGAATTTACAATAGATATCGCTTGTGTAATGGGGCATTATAAGGGGGGAACAGCCTGCATGGAGCGTTATATGGGGGCCAATATTTTGTATGGAGCGTTATATGGGGGTCAGTATTCTGTATGGAGCGATATATGGGGAACAGCATTCGGTATGGAGCGATATATGGGGGACAGTATTCGGTAGGGAGCGTTATATGGGGCCAAGTATCCTCTATGGAGCGTTATATGGGGACCAGTATCCTGTATGGAGCATTATATGGGGACCAGTATCCTGTATGGAGCATTATAAGGGGGTCAGTATCCTGTATGGAGCATGATATGGTGCCCATAATACTGTATGGAGGACTATATTGTCCGGTCTGCACTGTGCGTTGTGAGGATTCGCCGGTTTCTGAGCTATTGTAGAATTTACAATAGATATTGCTCATGTAATGTAGTAAGTGAAATCCTTGGCCTTGTACTATATATATATATTTCTCTGCGGTATCTGTGCATCATGAATCATGGTATGTGTTAAAGGGGCCCACAATTAATTAACTTGGAGTGGGGGGAATCAGAGATGCACGGGGGGATGAGAGATGCATGGGGGGGGCCCTTCATGCCCCCTATGAAGGACGGGGGGGGCCCCAAAAAAATTCTTGCACAGGGGCCCACTACAGTTTGTGTCCGCCCCTGTGTAGTACGCTGTGTTTTTCTACACTCCTAAAATAACATATCAGCAGAGTAAAGGTGGTCACACATAAGCCCAGGTCTGCTAGATAGATACCTATGAATTATTATTTTGTATATGTTTTCAAACATACTTCATCAATGAAATCATCATGGTAAACTTCAACTCCACATAATAGTATATGATGTAGCAGTCACTAATTATCTTGAGTGCTTCATCTGATGTCCGTGCACATTGTATACATAGTATACCACATACAGTACAATATATATAGGAGAATATACAGTATGACTGGTATATAGAGACGAGCAATTTGTAGAACCGTGGTCCAGTGGTCAGATGAATATTCTGTGGCTGCTGAACAGGAGCCACCACATAGTCTCCTTTTTACAGCCCCACATAGCCTTCCATATACTGTACAGTGTGAGCCCCACATAGCCTCCTATATACAATGTGAGCCCTCACACAACCTCCTATATGAGTATGAGCCCTCACATAGCCTCCTCTATACAGTATCAGTCCCCACATAGCCTCCTGAATATAGTGTGAGGACCCACACAGCCTCCTGCATATAGTGTGAGGACCCACTGTGTGAGTACAGTGTGAGGACTGGTCGTCGGATATGTTGCACGCTTATTGAGATGTGTTATTGACAGCTCTATCATTTTTCTTGCCACTATCTTGTTAAATATACAGGTTGGATACATTTGGTGTTCATGCCATATAAATTCCTGTTTATAACGAGTACATATTTATGATAGGTAGCTTTGTTTTACTACCATTGGCAGGCATTAACTGGATTTTAGGTCCTAGTGACGTTTTATATCTTTTTTACCTACGTATTCATTAAAGGTTATGTTTTAACCTCTTTCACTACTTTAATTGCTTCATATTACCTTTATTGAGTGGTGACTTGTATGATAGTGTGGGAGCACCAGCTCCAGGCGTCCCTGAAGAGGGGCAGGGAAAAAGTAAAGGGGGCAGTGGGAAGGGGGTTTATCCAAGGAGGGGTGAGGTCAGCAGAGTATGAGAGACAGACTCATCCTAAACCAGGGGTCTCAAACACGCGGGTCGCATGTGGCCCTTCAGACTGGTTCATGCGGCCTGTGTGCACCATAGACCCCGATCGCGGCCCGGTCCAGGAGCTGCCAACAGCTGCACTTTAGTTCAGTGTATTGCTGCGCAGAGACCGGCTCTCTGCATGATACAATACCAATGCCAGCCACCGGCCTATCAGAGGCCAGCAGCGGACATCCGCGTCCCAGCGCAGCGGTGCATGACATCACTAACATGGGCAGATGTCAGCTGCTGGCCTCTGATAGGCCAGTGGCAGGCATTGGTCTCTGCGCAGCAATACACTGAACTAAAGAGCAGCTGCCGGAAGCTCCTGGACCAGGCCGCGATCGTCAAGGGGTCTATGGTGCCTGCGCCCGCATATGCAGAAAGGACACCGAGGGAACGGAGGACAGGTGAGAAGAGACTTTTTTTTTTCTTATATATGTATGTGAAGAATGGAACAGCGGACATTCCTACAATATAGTGACCTGAATGGGGACATTCCTACAATATAGGGACCTGAATGGGGACATTCCTACAATATGGGAACCTGGATAGGAACATTCCTACAATGTGGGACCTGGATGGGGACATTCCTACAATGTGGGACCTGAATGGGGACATTCCTACAATATGTGGACCTGGATGGGGACACATCTACAATGTGGGGACCTGGATAGGAACATTCCTACAATGTGGGACCTGGATGGGGACATTCCTACAATGTGGGACCTGAATGGGGACATTCCTACAATATGGGGACCTGGATAGGAACATTCCAACAATGTGGGACCTGGATGGGGACATTCCTACTATGTGGGACCTGAATGGGGACATTCCTACAATATGGGTACCTGGATAGGAACATTCCTACAATGTGGGACCTGGATGGGGACATTCTTACAATGTGGGACCTGGATGGGGACATTCCTACAATTTGGGACCTGAATGGGGACATTCCTGCAATATGGGGACCTGGATGGGGACATATCTACAATGTGGGGACCTGGATGGGGACATATCTACAATATGGGGAACTGGATTGGGACATATCTACAATGTGGGGACCTGGATAGGAACATTCCTACAATGTGGGGACCTGGATAGGAACATTTCTACAATGTGAGGACCTGGATGGGGGACATTCCTACAAGATGGGGACATTATAACAGGATGGGGACCTAGATGGGGGACATTACGACAAGATGGGGACCTGGATGGGGGACATTACGACAAGTTGGGGACCTGAATGGGGGACATTACGACAAGATGGGGACCTGGATGGGGCATTACTACAAGATGAGGACCAGGATGGTGCATTACTACAAGTTGAGGACCAGGATGGGGCATTACTACAAGATGAGTACCAGGATGGTGCATTACTACAAGATGAGGGCCAGGATGAGACATTACTACAAGATGAGGACCAGGATGAGACATTACTACAAGATGAGGACCAGGATGAGGCATTAGATGAGGCATTACTACAAGATGAGGACCAGGATGAGTCATTAACCCCTTTGCAACCCAAGGTGGTTTGCACATTAATGACCAGGCCAATTTTTACAATTCTGACCACTGTCACTTTATGAGGTAATTACTCTGGAACGCTTCAACGGATCTCCCTGATTCTGAGACTGTTTTTTGTGACATATTGTACTTCATGATTGTAGTAAAATTTCTTCGATATCACTTGCGTTTATTTGTGAAAAAAATGGAAATTTTGCAAAAATTTTGAAAATTTAGCAATTTTCAAAATTTGAATTTTTATGCCCTTAAATCAGAGAGATATGTCACACAAAATAGTTAAAAAATAACATTTCCCACATGTCTACTTTACATCAGCACAATTTTGGAACCAACATTTTTTTTACTGGGGAGCTATAAGGGTTAAAAGTTGACAAGCGATTTCTCATTTTTCCAACAAAATTTAGAAAACCATTTTTTTAGGGACCACATCATATTTAAAGTCACTTTGAGGGGTCTTTATGACAGAAAATACCCAAAAGTGACACCATTCTAAAAACTGCACCCCTCAAGGTGCTCAAAACCACATTAAAGAACTTTATTAACCCTTCAGGTGCTTCAAAGGAATTTTTGGAATGTGTAAGAAAAAAATTAGCATTTAACTTTTTTCACAAAAATGTTACTTTAGACCCAATTTTTTTTATTTTCGCAGGGGTAACAGGAAAAAATAGACCCCAAAATTTGTTGAACAATTTCTCCTGAGTAAGCAGATACCCCATATGTGGGGGAAAACCACTGGTTGGGCGCACGGCAGGGTACGGAAAGGAAGGAGTGCCATTTGACTTTTTAAATGTAAAATTTGCTTGAATAATTAGCGGACGCCATATTGCATTTGGGGAGCCCCTGATGTGCCTAAAAAGTGGAAACCCCCCACAAGTGACCCCATTTTGGAAACTAGACCCCTCAGGGAACTTATCTAGATGTGTGGTGAGCACCTTGAACCCCCAGGTGCTTCACAGAAGTTTATAACATTGAGCCGTAAAAATAAAATTTTCACATTTTTCCCACAAAAATGTTTTTCAGCCCCCACTTTTGCATTTTCATAAGGGTAACAGGAGAAATTGCACCATGCAGTTTGTTGCTCAATTTCTTCTGAGCAAGCAGAAACCCAATATGTGGGGGAAAACCACTGTTTGGGCGCACAGCAGGGTTCGGAAGGGAAGGAGCGCCATTTGACTTTTTGATTGTAAAATTTGCTTGAATAATTAGCGGACGCCATATTGCATTTGGGGAGCCCCTGATGTGCCTAAACAGTGGAAACCCCCCACAAGTGACACCATTTTGGAAACTAGACCCCTCAGGGAACTTATCTAGATGTGTGGTGAGCACCTTGAACCACCAGGTGCTTCACAGAAGTTTATAACATTAAGCCGTAAAAATAACATTTTCACATTTTTCCCACAAAAAATGTTTTTCAGCCCCCACTTTTGCATTTTCATAAGGGTAACAGAAGAAATTTCACTATGCAGTTTGTTGTGCAATTTCTCATGAATTAGCAGATACCCCATATGTGGGGGCAAACAACTGTTTGGGCGCGCGGCAGGGTTCGGAAGGGAAGGAGCACCATTTGACTATTTGATTGTAAAATTTGCTTGAATAATTAGCGGATGTGCCCCTGATGTGCCTAAACAGAAGAAACCCCCCACAAGTGACACCATTTTGGAAACTAGACCCCTCAGGGAACTTATCTAGATGTGTGGTGAGCACCTTGAACCCCCAAGTCCTTTACAGAAGTTTATAACATGGAGCAGTGAATATAAAAAGATCAAACTTTTTCCACAACAATGATGTTTTAGCCCCAATTTTTTTATTTTCACAAGGGTAAGAGGAGAAAATGGACTCCAAAAACTTTTGTGCAATTTCTCCTGAGTACGCCAATACCCCATATGTCGGGAAAATACAGTGTTTGGGCGCATGGCAGAGTTCAGAAGGGAAGGAGCCCTGTGTGACTTTTTGAACGCAAAATTGGCTGGAATCGATAGCGGACGCCATGTCGCGTTTGAAGAGCCCCTGATGTGCCTAAATAGTTGAAACCCCCCACAAGTGACCCCATTTTGGAAACTACACCCCTCAAGAATTTTATCAAGAGGTAAAGTGAACATTTTGAACCCAGAGGTACGACACAAAATTTGATGACATTAGGTCATCATATTGATTAAGTTGTCATTAGTCTTGAGCGCAAGTGCTCGCTACTTGAGTTTGCATTGGGTACTCGGGTATGCACCATGTATCACGGGTGCTCAACTGAAATGCTCGAGTCTCCTCCCACATGTTTCACGGTTATTAGACACCCCCTAAAAAACATGCGGGGATCGCTCGAGCATGGCAGGCAATCCCCGCGAGGTTATTTTGGCCGCGAAGCATATGGGGCGGAGACTCGAGCACCCGCGATACTCAATGCATAACCGAGTACCCGATGCAAACTCAAGTAGCGAGCACTTGTGTTCAACACTAGTTGCCAGATCGTTATCTTTTTTTTTTTTATTTTTTAATAAAAAAAAAACAACCCTTACCCCCAACCCTAACCCTACCCTAGCCCAACCCTGACCCCAACCCTAACATTAGCACAACCATAACCCCAACCCCAGCCCTAGTGTTTATTTTTTACGCCATTCCTCGTGCGGTATAAGTGATTAGACGACCTTATTCTTCGGATCGGTGCGACTATAGAGATACCAGGATCATATCGGGCTTTTATGATTGACAGCTGACACACACTAAAAGACACATATTTTGTAAAATCTAGTTTTTGCATCGCCATATTTTGAGAGCTATAATTTTTCCATATTTTGGCCGACAGAGTCATGTGATGGATTATTTTTTGCGGGACAAGTTGACGTTTTCATTGGTGCCATTTTCAGGCACGTGACATATTTTGATCACTTTCTATTCCAGCTTTTGGGAGGCAGAATAAACAAAAACCTACAATTCAGGAATTGTTTTTTTTTTTAATTTTATTATTCTACTCCGCGTGTGGTAAAATTGATAAGGTAGCTTTATTCTTCGGGTCAGTACATTTACAGTGGTACCACATTTATATAGTTTTTCTATGTTTTGGCGCTTTTACACAATAAAAGACATTTTATAGAAAAAAATATTTTTTTGCATCGCTTTATTCTGAGAGCTATAACTTTTTGAATTTTCGGATTATGGAGCTGTATGGCAGCTTGTTTTTTGCGGGACAAGATTACATTTTCAGCGGTACCATTTTTATCTATATTCATCTTTTTGATCGCGTGTTATTCCATTTTTGGTTTGGCGGTATGATGATAAAGCATTGTTTTTTGCTTTGTTTTTTTTTTTTAACGTGTGCAATGAAGGGGTTAACTAGTGGGACAGTTTTATAGGTCAGGTCGTTCCGGACGCGGCGATACCAAATATGTGTACTTTTATTGTTTTTTTTGTTTTTTTCATAATAATATTTATTGATGGGTACATTATATTTTTATTTTTGGTGGATTATTTTTTTTATTTTTTAAAAAATATTTTTACAATTTTTTTTACATTTTTTTTTCACTTTCTGAGAGGTTTTACACTTTTTTACTTTGTCCCACTCTGGGACTCTCACTTTTTTAGTCAGATCGAGCACCATCCCTGAGCCATGCAGGCAGTCAGCGCTGCACAGTGAGAAGATTGTTCGGTCATGCACTGCGCATGACCAAACAATCTTCCTGCTGTCTGGTGACCCGGATGTTGTCATGACGACATCGGGTCATCATGGCAACACCCGGGAAGCCGCGGCAGACAGAGCTGGAGGCCGGAAGAGGAGGTGAGTATTGCGATCACCTCCCCTTGCCACCGCAATGCTGCGATCGACTTCGATCGCAGCATTGCGGGGGTTAATGTGCCGGGAGCGGTGCGGGACCGCTCCCTGCACATAGTACCGGGTGTCAGCTGTGACAATCAGCTGACACGCGGCGGCGATCGCGCCCGCACAGCCTGTGTGCGCGCACGATCGCCATGACGTACTAATAAGGGTCAGGCTCTTAAAGCCCAGGGCACAGACGCGTATTAGTACGTCATGGGCTGTAAAGGGGCTAATACAAGATGAGGACAAATTCAAAAGGTGTATAGAAAAAAAATGATATCACTAAAAATGTCATTTAGTCATGCAAAGAATGCGGACCATCTACCCAGCCGAGTTTGAGACCCTTGCTTTATAAAGTATCTTAGCTTAACAAACAGTTGTTTCTGAGAAGCTAATGATAGCAAATGATCAGGCAATATTTTCTGTGCATTTTTCCATTTCATTCTACTTGCGCCTCCTTTTCGCAAACATTCTGTTGCAATTTTTGGGTTAACTCCTTTATTTGGGATTTTATCTTATTGATCTCCCCTATGCATATTCCCCGTACATATGCTTTCATAGCATCCCATATAAATCTCGTAGATGACGACCCATCATTAAAACGAAAATATTCTAAGATTCTAGAGCTAAGAGTAGGACCAATTAGTTGCAGCCAAAAAGGATTGATGTGCCATGTATATTCCCCCGGAGACCTCACAACACCCATCTGCAGTTGTACCTGTATAGGCGAGTGGTCAGAGACACTCCTTGGCAGATACCTCACTGATTTAATATAGGGTATGATTGATTCAAAGCCAATAGCTTGGTCTATTCTTGACAAAGAATGATGGGAGGCGAAGTAACAGGAATATTGTCTGACATCAGGGTGCCGTATTCTCCATAGGTCCACTATGCCTACCTCCTCTAGCAGATAATGTAGAGATGTATATTGTGCATTTTGAAAAATATTTCCAGTATGGAATTTATCCCAGAAAGGGTGGAGGTAGGTGGCAAAATCCCCTCCCCCTGCGAGGTTGTGATTTAGGAGGATGTTAGTTTTAGATCAGTTGCAGAACGGAGGGCACGGGAGTGGTGATAGACAGAAATGAGGGATGAGATATAGGGTGGTGCAGAACTGTGGAGGGCTTTATGGGTGAGAGAGATGAGTTTGTATTGTATTCTGTGGTGAATGGGTAACCAGTGCAATGACTGGCACTGGTTAGAGGCGTTGGTGAAGCGGCCTGATAGAAATACGACCCTGGCTGCTGCATTCAGAATGGATTGGAGAGGAGAGAGTTTGTTTAGAGGGAGACCAATTAGAAGAGAGTTGCAGTAGTCCAGATGAGAGTGAATAAGAGCGACAGTAAGAGTTTTTGCAGTATCAAAGGTGAGAAAATGTGGGGTTCTGGAGATGTTTTTAAGGTGCAGGTGACAAGAGTGAGTGAGTGATTGTAGCCCAGTCAAGAGAGCTTGTAAAAGAACTTCTACATGATGTTTCAAGGATGGAAAGAGACTGCCATCTACTGGCCAGACGCAGTCAAGCTGAACCAAGATATGCAAGGGAAGTTGCAGGGAGAGCAAGTTCAGACGCTGGACCTGATCAGATGACTTCCAGGAAGGAGTTCCGGAAAATAAGAGGCCAGCGCGCCAAACCTGAGGGGTCTTTGGCGCCAAGCAGCAGAAAGGAGCAGATGTGTTCCCTGCGTCCTGAGAAACCCTGCGTGACAGGCCTAAGCCAGAGGCCTGTGAGGTGCCACAGCCGGGCACCGGTAAAAGAGCTCCGGATATCTCGCGGATGTTACCTGAGTGCTGTGCCTGCTGAGGAGACTAGGAACCTAATTGCGGTGCTGAGTGAGTTTGCGGAACCCGACGTCGCCCACCGACAGACGAGGCCTGGACCCCCCTATCCAAGGCTCGAGAGACTGCCTCCAACAGCCAAGCAGAGAGGAGTTGAGAGACGGTTACCCCAGGAAAGTCACGCCAGCGGAAGCGGAGGAGCTGCATACGAGAACAGGGCCGTCACTTCCACTGTTCACCCACAGTACCGGGGACAATTGGGTTTAGATAATCAGGTTGGGAGGGGAACGGTTGGGACTAAAGGAGCACAACGTGATCTAATTGAATTTATGCGGAAGAGACTCACGGCCTAGCGTGAATAACCGATGACCCCCGCTAGGGCCAAATGTACAGTTAAAGAACTTACGTGGTGTCTCCCATGACTGAGGGCATCACCCTACTTAAGAGACTTCGCCTTACTTAAGAGACTTCACCTTACTTAAGAGACTTCACCCTACTAAAGAGACTGCACCTTACTTAAGAGACTTCACCTTACTTTGCGAGGCTTCACCTTACTTTGAGAGACTGCGTCTTATTTTTAGAGATTTTGCCTTTTGCTGATATATTGAATTACTGTTCATTACCCTTGTTACTAATCCCTTGTTCAGAATACCTGTTGCATAAAATTGTTTATTTTCATCTCAGACTGTTCTCGCCTTGTGTCTCTGTGCGTTGCATTCCAGCACCTGCATTACATTTGGCGTAGTCGGTAGGATGCAACATTCAGACGCAGAGATGGGGGATCAGTCTGTGGCTGGGTCCGGTCGGACCCATATACCCCTGGGGGCTATGCTCAGCCATCTTCCCAAGTTTTCAGGGGATGGCATGTCACTGTGGGACTGGGTAGAAAGACTGAGAAGTATGCTACGGATGTACCCCCTTGATCCCCTAGCCCAGTCGGAGCTGGCCCTCCTAACTCTTGATGGAGAGGCCCGTCAGACTGTGATGTACCGCCCACCTGGGGACCGTGACACCGTGGATAAAGTGATAAAAATTTTAGAGGACATGCACGGTGACACTACAGATTTGGGACACTTGCACTTACGGTTGTTCCAGCGGGTCCAAGGGGAAAATGAGACAGTAAATCAGTATGTTAATGCGTTGCAGGAAGTGACGGCCCATATCACTAAGAAAGCTCGAGATGGGAACCGAGGACTGGGACCATTGGATGAGGTGTTGCGTGACCAACTGATTGCCGGCTTGAAAGACCCTTCCCTGAGGCAGATCCTGAAGGAGCGGCTGCGATTTGAGCCCTGATATGGGCTTCCTGGAAGTAGGGGCTGAAGCTAGAGTGCTGGAGAGAGAAGTTCCTGTTCTCAAAGCCACAGTTAGAAGTCAAGAGGCAATTGCTCCTGGATTCACCAACCAAGAGCCTGATTGGGTACGGGAAATAAGTCAGGAAATTCGAGACATTCGGGGTGAGCTGATTGCTATTAGAAAGCCCCCTACTGCCCCCTTGCCAACGGACCGTACTGCTCAACGCGGACGGAGACCAGAACAATAGAGACGTTCCTACCCGGCCCCAGCACGGCATGTACCCGACATATCGGCAGAAAGAGGACCGGAGTGCTGGACTTGCGAAGGTAGGGGGCATATCTCCAAAGACTGTCCCAACCGAGAAAGGAGGAGGAAGGGACAGCCGTTAAACTAAAATGCCCCACGGTTGTGGAGCATACCGTGGTGTCTCGTGCTTCAGAGGGTAGAAGAGGGAGCTCTGAAGACATTGTCTCCGAGAGGCCCATCATCTGGGCTGAATTCAATGGGCAGCGGATCCGCTGTTTGTTGGACATCGGGTCTCAAGTGACCACTATACCTGAGACGTATTTCCAAAGTCACTTTCCTGAAGTCATTCGTCCCTGCCGGGAACCCACTGTCAAATTGGTGGCGGCCAATCAACTACCTATCCCAGTAGCGGGAGTAGTATGGATGTCCATGCGGGCATGTGGAAAGGACCTCGGTCGAAAAGGGATCGTACTAACCACAGGGCCCGGAGGCGATGGGCCCATTGTAACCCTGGGCATGAATGTGCTGAAAGAAGTCGGACAGTTCCTGGCTGAGGGCTGTAGCAAAAACAACTGGACCCGCGCCACTCGAGACCCAGTTAGCAAGAGAGTGTTCCAACACCTCGTGCTTGTCAGCCAGATTCAAAAATTGCCCGCTACCTCTCAGTACCTTGGCAAGGTATCGATACCGCCCGAAGCCACAATGACACTGCCGGTGGGACAGACTGTACTCACGTTGCCGGTGCTGGCACATGTGTCCTTAGAGGGTGTGGACATTCAAACTGAACCGATGGAAGGAGAAGAAGCGCCCTCTGGACTCCTGATTGCTCAAACCCTGGCAACCGTGCGGCACGGCCGAGTACCCGTGCGCTGCATCAATTTAGGTGGCACCAGTTTACAGTTGTTGCCCCGACAAGAGGTGGCGCGAGTGTACATAATGCCAGAGGCCCTTACTAGAGCGGACGCTATAGGGCTGGCAGCTGTGGAAGGAAAACCATGGACCCTGGAGGTGTCCCTCAACAGCCAGGAGAATGGAAGAGAACCGTTGGCTGGACGCCACCTTCTGGAAGAAATGGAGGCTAATCTGACTGAGTTTTCTGCTGGACAAGTAAGGCAGATCGAACAACTTCTACAGCGATATCAGGGAGTGTTTGCACAGCATGAAGATGATTTCGGGTGCACTCGGGACATTCAGCACGAAATACCCACTGGAAATACTGCTCCCATCCGAGAGAGATATCGGCAGATCCCGCCTCAAATGTACCAGGAGGTGAAAGAGCTGTTGGCCCACATGTTGCAGAACGGTGTGATCCGTGAAAGTCAGAGCCCCTGGGCGGCTCCGATCGTGCTGGTCCGAAAGAAGGATGGTACTCTGAGATTTTGCATGGACTATCGAAAGCTGAATGCCTGTACAGTCTGGGACTCCTATCCACTCCCCCGAATCGAAGAGTCTCTATCTGCACTAGGAAGCGCCAAATTCTTCTCTTCCCTCGACCTGGCCAGTGGCTATTGGCAGGTCCCAGTAGCTGAGAAGGATCGTCCGAAGACCGCTTTTGTTCTCCCTATGGGCCAGTTTGAGTTCAATCGGATGCCGTTCGGACTAACAAATGCGCCAGGGACCTTCCAACGGCTGATGGAGAGATGCTTGGGGGACCTCAACTTTGAAGCCACTTTAATATATCTGGACGATATAATTATCTATTCCGCTACGTTTGAGGATCATCTCCGCCGATTGGAACAAGTGTTAGAACGGCTTCAGAGACACGGCCTGAAAATTAAGCCTCGAAAGTGTCGCCTCTTCAAACGAGAAATTGAGTATCTGGGGCACACTGTGTCCAGTGCAGGAGTACACCCCACTGCAGAGAAAGTAGCTGCCGTGCAGAAGTGGCCCACGCCCGCCAACCTAAGGGAACTGAGGGCGTTCCTGGGGCTTGCTGGATACTACCGCAGATTCATTAAAGACTTCGCTGAGATTGCGATCCCGCTCAATGAATTGCTGAGAGGAACAGCTGGGGGAGCCAAGCGACAGCCCATCCAGTGGGGCCAACGACAAGAAGAGGCATTCCGAGCATTTAAAATGGTGCTGACAGATGCCCCAATCTTGGCCTATGCCGACTTTTCGCAGCCTTTCGTGTTGTACACCGATGGAAGCTTTCATGGACTGGGAGCAGTGCTGGCTCAAGTACAAGGAGGAAAAGAGCGAGTGATCGCGTATGCCAGCAGGTCACTCCGAGATACGGAGAAGAATCCGGAGAACTACAGTTCGTTTAAGCTGGAGCTACTAGCACTGGTGTGGGCCATGACCGAGAAATTTGCTGAGTACTTGTCAGGGTCAGAAGTGCAAGTGCGGACAGATAACAACCCTTTGGCCCACTTGGAGAACGCCAAACTGGGCGTGTTAGGACAGCGGTGGGTCGCAAGGATGTCCAAATACCAGTATAAGATTGCCTATCGGTCCAAGGCCCTGAACAACCATGCCGATGCCCGGTCCTGGGTCACTCAGGCGGGGCCGAAGGAGGACAGAGATGAGGAGCTCGAAGGCAACGAGATTCCGGATTTCAGCCAGTTCGTCGCTGCCCAAGAGACCAGAGAGGAGCAGAAGCCCACTCAGATTCTGGGCCTTTCAAGAGACGAATGGATACATCTGCAGCAATCCGATCCGGAGTTAGCAAAATTGAGGGAATGGGTCGCCCTTAATCAAAGACCCGACCAGGAAGCCAGAGCCGCTTCACTTCCAACTACCCTACAAATCCTAGGTCAGTGGGAGAGGCTTCTCCTGAAGGACGGCTTGCTATGCCGAAGAATCCAGCTGCCTCGTGAGTTTGATGTTACCTGGCAGGTGGTATTTCCAGGAGCGCTAGTAACACAGCTCACTTCGGAGTAGAAAAGACCTTTCGGTGGTTGCAACGGCTGGTGTATTGGCCTCAACTGCAGCAAGAAGTCGAGGGAGTCTGCCGAGCATGTCGCCAGTGTGAGTTGAATAAGCCCCCGGAACAAAGAGCTCCCATTCAGACCATCCGAACTTCTGCCCCCTTGGAGGTCTTGATGATTGACTACTTGATGATAGGAACTTCATACAATGGTTATGGACAATGTTTGGTCATGACTGATCAATTCACCAAGTTCGCAGTAGTGACGCCTACTAAAGACCAGACGGCAGAAGCTGCAGCTAAGGCCATCTGTCAAGATTTCATCTGGATTTATGGGTGCCCGAAGCGAATACATTCTGACCAGTGGGCCTGCTTCCAAGGGCGAGTGATGGATGAGTTGTACCGCATCTATGGAATCGACCGTTCCCGAACAACGCCCTACCACCCGCAAGGGAACGGCGCATGCGAGCGCATTAACCGAACCCTGTTGCAAATGTTGCGAACGCTGGAAGCGGACAAAAAGATGAAGTGGCCCGAATATGTGTCCGAGCTGTTGTGGGTGTATAATAATCGAGTTCATGCGACCACCGGCTACACCCCTTACATGTTGCTGTTAGGAAGAAGTGGCCGAGAAATCACTGTACTGGAGCTAGACTCAGAAGACCCCGGCCCGGGCGGTAGACCAAGTACCTGGATTCGAGAACACCGGCGTCGGCTCCATACAGTTTCAGGAAGTAGAGTATGCAGTTCGGCCCCCGACGACAGGTGGATCACTTCAGCCAGGAGACCGAGTGCTGGTGAGGGCTAAACGATTTGGAAGTAAACTGGACCATCGTTGGGAGGCGATACCATATCGGGTGGTGAAGAAAGTTCACCCAGACAACCCAGTCTACGAGGTTAGGCCCGTAATATGCTGCGACCTTGCTCCTCTGAAGCAGAAGTCTGTAACGAAGTTGGGCCCCCAGATGTATTGGCTGAAGTGCCACATGCAGGAACCTTAGGGGATGAAGAAGGATGGGCCACAATGCAGTTGGGCCCGTCAGAACCGTTGATGCCAACCCCGAGTGGAATTCCAAAAGAGTCGGGAAATGATTTGCAATCCCCAGTGGTTGATTCCTCAGATCTCCCGGAGTCACCTCCGCAAGAAGAGCTCCGCAGAACTGAGCGGGCTAATGCCGGAATCCCTCCTAACCGGTATGCTCAGGAAGAGTTCATCTGGTCTCAAATCCAACAGAAAACGCAGGAGTGTGCCCAACTCCTGTCTGAGCTTGCACTGCCTGGAAGGAGGCATTAGTTCTGCGAGAAGCCTACTAGCCCGAGGACTGGCGAGCAAAAAGGAGGGAGGAATGTAGCCCAGTCAAGAGAGCTTGTAAAAGAACTTCTACATGATGTTTCAAGGATGGAAAGAGACTGCCATCTACTGGCCAGACGCAGTCAAGCGGAACCAAGATATGCAAGGGAAGTTGCAGGGAGAGCAAATTCAGACGCTGGACCTGATCAGGTGACTTACAGGAAGGAGTTCCGGAAAATAAGAGGCCAGCGCGCCAAACCTGAGGGGTCTTTGGCGCCAAGCAGCAGAAAGGAGCAGACGTGTTCCCTGCATCCTGAGAAACCCCGCGTGACAAGCCTAAGCTAGAGGCCTGTGAGGTGCCACAGCCGGGCACCGGTAAAAGAGCTCCGGATATCTCGCGGATGTTACCTGAGTGCTGTGCCTGCTGAGGAGACTAGGAACCTGATTGCGGTGCTGAGTGAGTTCGCGGAACCCGACATCGCCCGCCGACAGACGAGGCCTGGACCCCCCTATCCAAGGCTCGAGAGACTGCCTCCAACAGCCAAGCAGAGATGAGTTGAGAGACAGTTGCCCCAGGAAAGTCACGCCAGCGGAAGCGGAGGAGCTGCATACGTGAACAGGGCCGTCACTTCCACTGTTCACCCACGGTACCGGGGACAATTGGGTTTAGATACTCAGGTTGGGAGGGGAACGGTTGGGACTAAACGAGTACAACGTGATCTAATTGAATTTATGAGGAAGAGACTCACGGCCTAGCGTGAATAACCGGTGACCCTCGCTAGGGCCAAATGTACAGTTAAAGAACTTACGTGGTGTCTCCTATGACTGAGGGCATCACCCTACTTAAGAGACTTCGCCTTACTTAAGAGACTTCACCTTACTTAAGAGACTTCACCGTACTAAAGAGACTGCACCTTACTTAAGAGACTTCACCTTACTTTGAGAGGCTTCACCTTACTTTGAGAGACTGCGTCTTATTTTGAGAGATTTTGCCTTTTGCTGATATATTGAATTACTGTTCATTACCCTTGTTACTAATCCCTTGTTCAGAATAACTGTTGCATAAAATTGTTTATTTTCATCTCAGACTGTTCTCGCCTTGTGTCTTTGTGCGTTGCATTCCCGCACCTGCATTACATGATTGTATATGGGGGATAAAGGAAAGTTGTGTGTCAAATATGACTCCAAGACACCGAGCTTGCTGCTTGGGGGTTATGGTGGCACAACCCAAGAAAATTGAAAAGTCAGGTACAGGTAGGTTAGTAGAGAGAGAAAAAACAAGGAGTTCAGTTTTGGAAAGATTCAGTTTCAGATAGAGAGAAGACATGATGTTAGAGACAGCAGACAGACAATCACTGGTATTTTGTATTAGAGTGGGGGTGATGTCAGGTGAAGAGGTGTATAGTTGGGTGTCATCAGCATTGAGATGGTACTGGAAATCAAATCTGCTGATGGTTTGTCTAATAGGAGCAGTATACAATGAGAAGAGGAGGGGACCTAGGACTGATCCTTGTGGAACCCCGATAGTAAGAGGAAGATTAGAGGAAGAAGAGCCGGCAAAAGATACTGTGAAGGAGCGGTCAGAGGTAGGAGAAGAACCAGGAGGGAGCGGTGTCCTTGAGGCCTATACAGCGGAGCATAGTGAGGAGGAGCTGATGATCTACAGTGTCAAAAGCGGTAGAGAGATCCAGGAGAAACAGCAGGGAGTAGTGACCATTAGATTTAGCTGTTAGTAGATCATTAGAGACTTTAGTGAGGGCAGTTTCAGTAGAGTGTGAGGAGCGGAAACCGGATTGTAAAGGGTCGAGAAGAGAGTTATCTGAGAGATAGCGGATTAGGCGGGAATGGACCAGGCGTTCCTGGAGTTTAGAGATGAAGGGAAGATTAGAGACCGGTCTGTAGTTAGCAGTGCAGTTCTGGTCCAGGGATGGCTTTTTCAGTAAAAGGGTTATGATGGCATGTTTAAGTGAGGAGGGAAAGATACCTAAAGAAAGAGAGAGGTCAAATATTTTAGTTAGGTGGGTAGTGATGTCAAGGTAAAATATATATATTATAGAAAATCAATTAGTTTATTTTAATAGATTACCTAATCAGTGTGAATTAATATAGAGATGATGGAATAATCTATGTGTATGTATGTATGCAAATGTGTATATGCACATTGATTATGTTAATAGTTAATGATATATAACAGTTTCTGTTCTCAGGCTATGTGCCCACGATGCAGAAATGCTCCGGATTTTTCCTGAGCGTTTCTGCATCTCCCTGGCAGAAAAAATGTATGCGGATTGTACATGCGGATTTTACATGCGGATTGTACATGCGGATTTTACATGCGGATTGTACATGCGGATTTTACATGCGGATTGTACATGCGCATTTTACATGTGGATTGTACATGCGGATTTTACATGCGGATTGTACATGCGGATTTTACATGCGTTTTTCCTGCCAGGGACAAGCGGATGTGAAGCTTTCTTCACATGCATTTCCGCATGCGCATTGAAAAGCGCTTTCCAAGCGATTTTAACATCACTTGGAAAGTGCTTGACAACTTGGTCACACTATATAAATCCATGCAAACGGCATGGATTTATATAGTGTGTCCGAAAGAATGTTAAAAAATAAAAAATAAATGTCATACTTACCTTCTGATGGCCCCCGGTGTCTTTATCCGATGCGTCTCAGCTTGCCGGCAGCTCGCGGTACACTGAAGGACCTGCCGTCACATGACTAAATGACGTCAGCGCAGGTCCTTGAGTCCACCGCGATCTGCCGGCAAGCCAAGACAAGCACACCGGGGGCCATCAGAAGGTAAGTATAATATTTATGCTTTATTTTATTCTTTTTTTACAGGTACTATGGTACCTGGGTCCGGAGGAGAGTCTCCTCTTCTCCAGACCCGGGTACCATCCGCACATTGAAACGCATGGAATAAGCATGTACAGATCCAGTGATGCAGATTCCATGCGTTCCAATGCAAGTCAATGGTGGCGAAAACGCAGCGCTTCCGCAAAATAATTGGCCATGCTGCGTTTTTTTCCGCAATGATAAGACGCAGCGGAAATTTCTGCAGCATGTGCACAGCACATGTGGATTATCATTGGGGAACATGGCAGGCCTTCTAGCAAGCGTTTTTTAAGCGTTTCTGCAGCGGAATTGCCGCTGCGGAAACGCTTAAAAAACGCATCGTGGGCACACAGCCTTATTGTAGACATGAACAACTATGATTTCCTGGGAATGACGTATGTATGTGCATGGTTGATAACAGAGAGATTCATGTCGAGTTGGCAAAGATGGCGCTGAGAGACGACTTCACCCCTCCCATCAGAATTCCTAAGGTGTTACTGAGGCTAGGAGATACATGGATGAGCAAATTGCAGTGTGCCAAGTTATCAGAAGGAGCAATGAATTTTACTAATCCCACCTAGAAGTAGAATACTATATAACCCCATGTCTACATAATAAAGTATGTCATTTTGCGTGGTTTAGTCTCTGAGTGAAGTTTTTCAACCATATTAGCAAATTTGGTTGATTTGCATTCACTCGGACATCTTTAATTAGGAGGAGAGCAGTTACCTAGTGTATCTTAAATTGGTGAAACCTCCACAGTGACAGCTGGGGAAAGGAACTGAATGAGCTGTGAGGGAATAGGGTCACTGTTGCAGGTTGTAGGGAGGGAAGAAGTGAGGAGTCTGGTCACTTCTTTTTCTGTGACCAGCTCGAAGATGGAAAGTGAACTTGAGGTGCAGGAGGGAAGGGAATCCAGACTCTGAGGGGATTGTGTAAAAATGTCTTGACAGATATGATTGATTTTTTGTAGGAAATAAGTGGCCAGATCGTCAGCGCTTAGGTTGGTGACGGGGGTCTGTACTTTAGAGCTCAGGAGGGAGTGGAAGGTTTCAAAGAGTCGTTTAGGATTGTTGGCTAGAGATGTGATGAGAGTGGTAAAGTAGACTTGTTTAGCCGGATGGAGAGCAGAATTATAAGTTTTGAGCATGAACTTATAGTGGATGAAGAGAAACCAAAAACAAGAAAAATACCCAAATAATTGAAAGTAAATGTATAGTGGATGATGTTTTCTGTCAAAAGAGATTTTCTCCACGGATGCTCCACTCACAAAATAAGAATACTTTGTATGTACAATAAGGCAGGTACATAACTCATCATAGCTCAACATTTCCCGCTCATAATAGAATAACGGAATAGATTCAGGGATAGGCATTTTTTCATAATGGTATATGAAAAGTGCTTGGAGAAAACCGCCTCAAGGAGAAGTCTCTCATCCAGCTCCATTTCGCAGAGATCTCTTTTTGGCATCCATTCATGATAAAGCATCTGGAAGGGAGTCAAACATATGAACTTCACCCTAAGCCGAGCAGGGTAGATTATAGAATAGGAAATTTGCTTTTCACAGAGCCTCCTTTTTCTATCCCAGAACTTGACCCTCTTCTTCTGAACTTCTGTTGAAAAGTCAGGATAAATAGATATTTTCCTTCCATCAAGGGTAAGTGAAGAGTGGTCCCTGGCCTTTCGTAGGATAAGGTCTCTCTCTTTAAAATTTTGTAATTTGATGAGTACAGGTCTTGGTGGAGCACCCGGTGGCAAAGGACGTGTAGGAACTCTGTGAGCTCTTTCAATTGCCAAAAAATTGAGAGAGAGTGTTTTTGCCGAACATTGTAGTCAGCCAGGATTAAAAAAAAATCAACTGAATTACGACCCTCCGCTTTATCATGAACCCCGACTAAACGTATGTTATTTCGCCGATGCCTATTCTCTAGGTCATCAACCTTCTTGAGAAGGGCATTGATATTCTGAAGACCTCTCCTGAGATATTTATGTATAGTAGGCATTTGGTCCGCAACAGAACTCACTCTTTCCTCCAACTCATTGACTCGGCTGTTTATTTTCTTCATGTTTTGTCTGATGAGATTAATGTCCTCTCTAAGCCCTCCCATGTGTTTGTTGATAATTTCTAATGAGAAACTACAGGATTTTCCAGCAGAGAAAACATCTTGTCGTGTAGGCTCTTGCCCAGAATCATTGACTTCTCCATAGGTGTTGTTAGTGCTCTGCATTACCTGCACTTCTCTGTTTAACTGTTGCTGTGAGAGTGGTGCCACATTGCCTCCCCTGCACAGTCTCTGTATCTCTCTTCCTCTGTGAGCATACCTGATCAGGTTGTAAATCATCTGAAGGGTCAGAATCTAAGGTCAGTCTGGCAAATCTCCCCAGCTTTGCTGCAGCAGCCTCAGCATCTCTCACTCTGGCTGGTGTGGGGGAGGAGGCGCCATGTTGGAAGGCCCACTATCTGGACTCTGCTCCTTCTGATGCTTGCTTCTGGTCATGTCTGAGTGCACTTTAAGCTTCTCTGTGTACTTTCCCCCAGCCTTTGGTGTGAAGGAATCAATATTTCACTGCTAATAGGTGGAAATGAAAGGATGCAGAGCAGGAGCAAAGCACAGAGCTTCCATGTGAAGAGGCTGTCAGCAAAAGGTCCTTTTTAAAGGGGAATCTGTAACACTCCCATCATCTGCTCCTGAGCTCACATCAAAGACAGTCTGTATTATATGTATTTTATATGAGCACTGCACTTGGCTTTTTCTGGCAAAGAAGATGACACACCCGATCTGCCGCTCCATTTTACAATAGGAATAAAAGTGCCCTGTCAGGGATAAAAATTCCCCATTCTTCCAATCGGTACAGTCCCAAATGGTCAGACCAATCAATCACTGACCAATAAGATATCACCTCTCCTGTGGATCCTATGGAGTTATCACCTCTCCTGTGGATCCTATGGTCATAACTTGTTTTCACTAACAAAGTCCTTTACTGCAAATTACCGTAATTGTACATCCCAGTTATGGTATCGCACAGTAAGAGGTGCAGGAGCCTCCTGTATTTTACAGCCGACGCTCCACTATAATCGAGATAATGGCTAACAGGTTTTCATATACAGCTGTAGTGTGGACCCCTAGAATCAATTCCTATTGGGGCCCCAGACACCCCAGTTTGATCCTGGTTGGGGGTGGGGAGGGTAATTTTGCACCCTGTCGTAAAGAAAAATTGTAAAATCCAAAAAGACATCTCTGGAGAGGGGACATATCACCCTCACATTGAGCATATAGGATTATAACTAGAAAAATGAGAAAGAGCTGACACTTCAACCTCTATTGACGTATGGCCTCCTGCCGTGGTCAGGTAAATTCAACAAAGAATCTGATGAGAACCAGCCAACAAGTCTAGAATTTGCATACTCAGAGGCGGATAAGTACATTTCCGAAGCAAGGGCTTCCTCTTTTCAAAGGACTTGTCTCAGACACTCTGAAGACTGTGGTCAGTGATGAATATTGGGGTTTGCATCGATCCAATATTCATGGGAGATGTATTTTCGACATCGTAGCAAAGGGACGATCATAACGCATTCACTCACATCATTGTAAGACCAGCCGAACACCCCCAACTTAATATCGTTTAGATGGATAATGCTATCCATGCCATGTTTCATCTCTATAGAAAGGTAAAATCATGATAGAAAACATGACCATGATATTTCCCGCCCGAGACCTCCATGGGCGAAGATATCCTGAAAGTTGGGGACTCATAAACTTCTAAAAGATCTAGCACACCTATGATAAGTCCTCATATGAGCTCACCAATAGAAGGTATGTGGGTGTAACCGTGATCTTATTAAATCAGAGCTTGGATTTTGGTCATTGGTCAGTCCTGGAAGGTACAGCTTGCTGTAGTTGTATCTGTTTTCCTAAGGAGTTCTTCTAAGGAGTGCTTCCTTGCACTAAGCTCTGAGCTATTTCTCTGACACAGGTTTAGCACTTTTCTTTTATTATCTTTTTGATTTTATGTTAATGTATATATCATATTGTTTGTATCATCTTTGTGTATTTTTTATACACACTGCCTACTTTTCAAGATTAGATCACTTGTTTTTATTCTGTTATTCCCACACCCTATCATTTCTTTACTTAGAAAATTGGGCGTGAGGAACGATCAACACGCCCATATGATGGCGCGGTCGAGCATGTAAATTGTAACTCCCTACATGTATTTCTATAGCAGGACGAAGAACGTTTGGAGTTTGAAACGTGTAGGTTTCACAGAGGTCTCCACCTTTCTTTATTTTATTTTTGCAATGTGTATATCTTTTAATGGATTAACAATAAAATCATAATTTTATCTGCAATTGGATCTGGAAGCTGGCGCATCACAATGTCGGTGGATATGCACCTTCTCTTTTTGGTTGAGGAGAAGGTGACTCCTACAGGGTGAGATAGAAAAATGCAATGAGCCTAAGAACTATCAGGCAGGTAATTGCTTATTACGTGCTTGTTCTACCCTGTGGTGGCTCAAATTGTTCCTGGACCGCTTCTAACAGCGATTCTGCTGCTTCACGTCAACAGAACAGCTCTTCCTCTTCCCGACTGCTCAGTCAAAGAGGCGTGAATGCCAACTTTATGCTGATTGACAGACGGCTCCCTGCAGTTAGGCAGCAGGGAGCCAGCTGTCAATCAGCATGACACCGGCAGTCACACCCCATCAACAGATCAGAGCGGGAGCTGAAAAATCACTGTCAGGAGCGCTCCGTGACCACTCTGAACCAGCAGATATCGGCGCCTGGCACAACAGGCACATAGTTAGCAAATACTTGCCTGTTAGTTCTTAGGTCTAAGGTAAAAAAAAAAAAAAAAAAAAGTCCCGGACAACCCCTTTTAATATTAAGGAGCAGGAATTCTCCGCATGATGCTATAATCAAGAAAACATGAAATTCTCTCCTGCCCAGTCAGTCTGCCCGATCTGTTACACCATGATTACCAAAAACCTCGACTCATTCCACTGCCCACTTGTATTACCACTTACCCGGCTCTGCTTGGCCCCTGTTACCAGGCCATGTCTGACTGCAAGTGCACACTTCTGAACCGGGAGTCCCTGTGGATTTTCACATCCCCTCAATTTGACATAATGAATTTCAGTGACACAGAGGATTGTTCGGCTACACTGAACAAACTAGCATCTATTTTTGATAATAAACCGTCAGTGGTGACAACAGAACCGGATGAATTTAAAGATCTCATGTTCCAGGTGGAAAACAAAATGACCAGAGAACTTAAAGTTTGGTGGGATCTCACAACCTTGGACACATATATAAAAAAGGAAATGATCCCTAGAGGTCTGCGTTTAAAAAAATGTCGCCACCACTATATACAATGACGGTTTTCAAGAAGATCAGAATGCGATTCTTAGTCAATGTTCACTGAATCTTATGCACCTCATAATCAAACATGAGGAACTGGAACTGACTTAAATTAAATTGGATATTAAAAATATGCAATCGTCTTTGGGGAAATATGTGCAACTAAAAGAATTTAATATTTGTAATGACAAACTGAAATCTAATTTGGCCAAGTTGGAGAACACCATTATGGATATAAAAAGATCCAAGTTCAAAAGGGACAGTGAGGACTATGCGCAGAACAAGATTTATAGTTGGAATAAACAATTACCATCCATCTTAAAAAAACGCTCCCACAAACGTTTTCAGAGATCTGGAAGAGGGCGTTTTAAGGAGCATGATGATGTTACGGATAATTCTTTTGCTGCCACCTCTGATGATTACTCAGATTCATCTATGAGTTCAATGGGAGAAATGCAACAATTGTATTTTATTAAAAATAAATTATCTAGTGCTGGTGGAACGATTACAAAAAACGGAGGAAGAGGGTGTGGCGCCCCTGAGGGTTCGGTCGCCACAGGGGGGTACTGCATCTTGTGAAAGAGGTGTGGTATCTCCTCTCCCAGGTTAGGATGGAGCACCTGTCAGGACCCCATCTCATCACTCAACACTACACACTCCTGTCCTATGGGGGGCTAGTATGCACTAGGGTGCTGCCCCAGCAGGATAATGGAGATGGGGGAACCAAAGATAGGGGGAACCATGTAGTGGGTGAGGGTGGAGGATGCCCTTTTAGGTTACACTTGTAGATACATATTTAATAGCCAGCCATCTTAAGTTCATGGTTGTTTCATTGTGGTCTTCACAGCTGGCAGTGGCCTTGTGTAGGAGCCTGCAGCGTGCTGGAGATGCACGGTCCTCATGCTCTGGCCTTGAGACGAGGAGCAGGATAGAGTTAACAGAGGTCTCTACCCGGTCAAGGTCCCTGCTTAAGAAGGCCTGGAGGGGAGATGAGGAGGAGAGCTCCGCAGGCAAAAGGATCCCAGGGAATACGGACGGAGCGGTATACGCCACCTGTACTCTCCATTCTGGCCTAGTCAGAGGGACTCCTGCTGCAAGAGGGGTACCGGCCCCCGATATCTGACTTTGTTACTTCACGTCTCAGTCGGAAAAGCCCGGAGGCTAAGTGGTTCCCACCAGGTAACGGACGGAGCGGAGTCTCCACCCATGCCCTTGTTCTGTGTATAGCCAGAGGGAGACCCAGCCTTGCAACACTCACCGCACACGGACAGGAGAGGCCCAAGGGGGAGATTTCTAGGAACACGCTGGTTCTGGGGATCCTGATAGATGCACCTGAACAACCGGGGTGTGCCGAACCCCCTTCTCTGGTGGTCACAGCACGCCATGAGGAGCAAGGAGAAGCCTTGCTGCTGACCTCTAACAACGTGAGTAAAGCTTGGAAGACTACATCCATTGCCTCCGGTCCATTATTGCAGCGCGACACCACACCGCACCACTGCACCTACTACGACTCCCCTCATCCTCCTTTTTCCTCTGCCCTGAGGCCCTGCTCCGCCTGTGGGGAGTAGTACTGCCATCGGCTGCCACAACATTCCGCCTCAGAGGACTGCACCAGTGCTAGTGGCGCATCACCAGACACCACAGGTGGCGTAGTCGTTTATCCACTCATAATTGCCACTCATCAACTGGCCCCTATTTTTAATGTGAGCGCCCTGGGCACGGACTGGGCCGAGGCCGCGACTGCATCCCCATTCTACCAACTGGGCCCGCCGTACGAGTACACCCCTTTCCAAGGGAGGGCTAGCCGCTACTGAAACAGCTAGTGGCGGGTCACACAAGGGCGGGACGTAAGCGTAAATGCAAACAAGTACCCAACACAGAGCAAAAAACGCCATTATTAGAGTCACCTGTTTGAAATCTCTCTAGCTACATCTTATCTGAGAGTCAAATTTCTCTCCTGGCTAAAGGCCTGAGCTTTTCACCTTCTAACGAATTCGACATTTTCAGAACAATTCTGGATGTTAACAAACTAGCACGTAACCTCACCATCCGATGTCATTTTATGGACATGAAAAATCCACAGAATACAGCTTCAGAAGAAGTTTCTCCTAGGACAAGCCAGGATTCCATGTTATTATTCACAGAACAACAGTCTTTATTACAAATGAAACAATTCGAGACGGAATCTTTAATTCCAAATGTAAATTTAAATGACGACTTTCGGGCTGGTAATCCTTTCTTTTACCCACTTCAGTCCAGACCATTGGTTCTGGATCAGTTCCAGGACTTAATTGAAAAAGAACTAGTGGAATTAAAGAATGAATTATCTTCTACTAATCATTTGGACTCTAATCTGACATATAGAGAAAAAGACGCTCTGAAAAAATTAAAGGATAATTCAGACATACTAGTCCGCTCAGCGGATAAAGGTGGCACTATAGTACTGAATGCAGGATTGTATAAAAAATTGAATTTGATGGATTTAGAAAATAGGGATGTTTATTTGGAGTTAGCTAGAGATCCTACTGTTGAGTTTAATGCTGCTATGTATAATCTATTAAACGAAGGTTTGCACTGAGGGGCCCTAAAAAAAAAATTAATGGAATATTTATACGTAGATCACCCAATTGTTCCAGTTTACCATTCGCTGACAAAAATACATAAAAATATTTTCCTACCACCTTTAACCCCTTTACTACCCAAGGTGGTTTGCACATTAATGACCAGGCCAATTTTTACAATTCTGACCACTGTCACTTTATGAGGTAATTACTCTGGAACGCTTCAACGGATCCCCCTGATTCTGAGATTGTTTTTTTCGGGACATATTGTACTTCATGATTGTGGTAAAATTTCTCCGATAACACTTGCATTTATTTGTGACAAAAACTGAAATTTGGCGAAAATTTTTGAAAATTTAGCAATTTTCAAAATTTGAATTTTTATGCCCTTAAATCAGAGAGATATGTCACACAAAATAGTTAATAAATAACATTTACCACATATCTACTTTACATCAGCACAATTTTGGAACCAAATTTTTTTTCTATTAGAGAGCTATAAGGGTTAAAAGTTGACCAGAGATTTCTCATTTTTCCAACAAAATTTACAAAACCATTTTTTTTGGGACCACATCACATTTGAAGTCACTTTGAGGGGTCTTTATGACAGAAAATACCCAAAAGTAACACCACTCTAAAATCTGCACCCCCAAGGTGCTCAAAACCACATTCAAAAAATGTATTAACCCTTCAAGTGCTTCACAGAAATTTTTGGAATATGGAAGAAAAAAGTTAACATTTAACTTTTTTCACAAAAATGTTACTTTAGACCCAATTTTTTTTATTTTCACAGGGTTAACAGGAAAAAATGGACCCCAAAATTTGTTGTTCAATTTCCCCTGACCACACAGATACCCCATATGAGGGGAAAAAACACTGTTTAGGCGTACGGCAGGGTTCGGAAGGGAAGGAGCGCCATTTGACTTTTTGAAAGTAAAATTTGCTTGAATAATTAGTGGACGCCATGTTGTGTTTGGGGAGCCCCTGATGTGCCTAAACAGTGGAAACCCCCCACAAGTGACACCATTTTGCAAACTAGACCCCTCAGAGAACCTTTATAGAAGTTTAAACATGGAGCCATGAAAATAAATAATCAAACTTTTTCCACAAAAATTATGTTTTAGCGCCAATTTTTTTATTTTCACAAGGGTAAGAGGAAAAAATGGACCCCAAAAACTTTTTGCAATTGCTCCTGAGTACGCCAATACCGTATATGTGGGGAAAATACAGTGTTTGGGTGCACAGCAGAGTTCAGAAGGGAAGGAGCACTGTGTGACTTTTTGAACGCAAAATTGGCTGGAATTGAGGGCGGACGCCATGTCACGTTTGAAGAGCCCCTGATGTGCCTAAATAGTTGAAACCCCCCACAAGTGACCCCTTTTTGGAAACTACACCCCTCAAGGATTTTATCAAGGGGTATAATGAACATTTTGAACCCGGTACGACACATAATTTGATAACATTAGGTCATCATATTGAATAAGTTGTCATTAGTCTTGAGCACAAGTGCTCGCTACTTGAGTTTGCATCGTGTACTCGGGTATGCACCATGTATCGCACGTGCTCGAGTGACATGCTCGAGTCCTGCCCACATGTTTCACGGCTATTAGACACCCAAAACAAACATGCAGGGATTGCTGGCGCATGGCAGGCAATCCCCGCACGTTTTTTTTGACTGTGAAGCGTATGGGGCAGAGACTCGAGCACCCGCGATACTCAATGCATACCCGAGCACCCGATGCAAACTCAAGTAGCGAGCACTTGTGCTCAACACTAGTCGACATATCGTCATCGTTTTTTTTTTGCTTTTGAAAAAAATCCCAACCCTAGCACAACCCTAACCCTAGAGTTTATTTTTCACACCGTTCCTTGTGCGGTATAAGTGATTAGACGACTTTATTCTTTGGGTCGATTACAGCGATACCAGAATCCTATCGGGTTTTTATGATTGACAGCTGTCTCACACTAAAAGACGCATTTTTTTGCAAAATCTAGTTTTTGCATCGCCATATTTTGAGAGCTATAATTTTTCCATATTTTGGCCGACAGAGTCATTTGACAACTTGCTTTTTGCGGGATGAGTTGACGTTTTTATTGGTACCATTTTCAGGCACGTGACATTTTTTGATCGCTTTCTATTCCGATTTTTGGGAGGCAGAATAAGCAAAAACCAACAATTCAGGAATTGTTTTTCTTAATTTTTTTATGCTGTTCCGCATGTGGTAAAATTGATGAGGTAGCTTTATTCTTTGGGTCTGTACGTTTACAGCGGTACCACATTTATATCTTTTTTCATGTTTTGGCGCTTCTACACAATAAAAGCTATTTTCTAGAAAAAAATATTTTTTTGCATCACTTTATTCTGAGAGTTATAACTTTTTTATTTTTCAGCTGATGGAGCTGTATGGCGGCTTGTTTTTTGTGGAACAAGATGACGTTTTCAGTGGTACCATTTTTATTTATATTCATCTTTTTGATCGCGTTTAATTCCATTTTTTGTTTGGCGGTATGATGATAAAGCATCATTTTTTGCTTTGTTTTTTATTTAAATTTTTTACCGTGTTCACTAAAGGAGTTAACTTGTGAGACAGTTTTATAGGTCAGGTCGTTTCGGACGTGGCGATACCAAATATGTGTACTTTTATTGTTTTGTTTGTTTTTTTTCATTATAATATTTATTGATGGGTACATTATATTTTTATTTTTGGTGGATTATTTTTTTTTTACATTTTTTTACCACTTTTTTTTACTTTTATACTTTGTCCCACTATGGGACTTTCACTTTTTATACTCTGATCGCCTGTATAACATAGGGATGGAGCACCATCCCTGTGCTATACAGGCTGTCAGCGCTGTAGATGCAGAACATACTTTGGTCATGCACTGTGCATGATCAAAGTATCTTTCTGCTGTCTGGTGACCCGGATGTTGTCATGACGACATCTGGGTTACCATGACAACCACGGAACCCAGCCTCAGACAGCGCGCGACGGCGGGGAAGAGGTGAGTATGCAGTACTTACCTCCGCAATGCTGTGATCGACTTCGATCGCAGCATTGCGGGGGTTAATGTGCCGGGAGCCGTGCGTGACCGCTCCCAGCACATAGCAAAAATCAGCTCACACCCGGCGGCGATCGCGCCCGCACAGCCTGTGTGTGGCTGAAATCAACAGGGCGTACTAATACGTACCTGGCTCTTAAAGCCCTGGGCGCAGGTACAGTACATATTAGTAAGCCCTGGGCTGTAAAGGGGTTAAGACCCATAGTGGTGGGGATTGGTTCCCATGGTGAAAAATTAAGTGCCTGGATGGATTTTTACCTACAGCCTCTGGTTCAGGAAACTCCGAGTTACATTAGGGATTCAAAATTCATAGTGACCATTTTTGATAAATTTGAATGGCCAAAAAACTTTGGATGATTGTCCTGTGATGTGGTGGCATTATACCCCCTCAATTCCACACCATATTGCTTTAGCATGTTTAACCTACCACCTTGACACATACAGTTCGTACACTATAGAAATAAAAGAATTTCTGGTCATAGCAGTACAGTTCCTCTTAGAGCGTAATTATTTTAGCTTTGATAAAAGATTTTTTTTTACAGAAAAGAGGAGTCAGCATGGGCAGTAAATGTTCTCCTTCGCTAGCGAACATAGTGATGTGTAGGTGGGAGGAGCTTTTCATTTACCATAATGATAACACATATAGTGGACACATTGTGTACGGTAGATTTATTGATGACCTCCTCCTGGTGTGGGGGGGCACACAGGAGGAGGTGGTACAATTTGTACAGTACATCAACTGCAATAATTTTAATCTTAAATTCACTTAGTTCTACCATTCATCCAAAATTACTTTTTTGGATCTCGAACTTGAGGCTACCAAGGAGAAAGAATTGGTCAAAATTAATCCCCACAGAAAATCTACAGCCTCAAATTCTATTCTATCAGCTAAATGTTGTCATCCGCCACATTAAGAGAAATATCCCTTACGGTGAGCTAATACGAGCAATACGAAATTGTTCAGATAACATCACTTTTCAGAAGGAATCAGAAAAAATTAGTAACAGACTATCCAATAGGTGCTATCCCGAGTGGTCTTTAAGAAAAGCGAGTAGAATTGTCTCCAATATAAATCGGAAAGATATACTCCGAAATAAACAGAAAAATAACATTAACACATTGGATACTAGGGTAACGTTTTCTACCACCTATAGTCCTCAGTATAATAAAATTACATCTAGAATTAAAAAGTATAACCCTATTATATATCAGAACAAGAAACTAAAAAACCTACTTTCTAATGACATCCGCTTTGTAGCCAGGAAAGCGCCCGCTCTGGGAACCATCCTTTCTCCTGGCTTATACACCAGTGAGACTAATACTGTACAACCAAATTGGCTCAGCACAAAAGGTTTCTTCAGATGTGGAGCCAATCGGTGCAAAGCGTGTCTACACGCGGTTAAAACAGATAGTTTTATGTTCTTAAGTAATGATAGAGAATATAAAATTCATGATTTCCTCAATTGTAATTCATCAGGGGTTATATACCTTCTAGAATGCACCTTGTGTAAGGTTCACTATGTGGGTTGTACCACAGGTTTCGCTGAAAGTCCGTATCAGAAGACATCTTTCTGATGCGATTAATTTGGAAGCCATAAATACATCAGCAGTATCGAGGCATTTTGCGAGAGTTCATAAAGGGGACACCTCATTCTTTAAATATATGGAGATAGAGAAGGTATATAGAGCCACACGAGGGGGGATCATAAGTGCAAACTTCTGAACCGGGAGTCCCTGTGGATTTTCACATTGGATACCACAGGGGTTAAATTCAAGACAGGATCTGATACTGCAGTATTAAGAAATATAATTCTGCATTTATTTCCATGCATGTACACTGGGTACGGAAAGTATTCAGACCCCTTTAAATTTTTCACTTTTTGTTTCATTGCAGCCATTTGGTAAATTCTAAAAAGTTCATTTTTTTCTCATTAAAGTCCACTCTGCACCCCATCTTGACTGAAAAAAACAGAAATGTAGAAATTTTTGCAAATTTAATAAAAAAGAAAAACTGAAATATCACACGGGCATAAGTATTCAGACCCTTTGCTCAGTATTGAGTAGAAGCACCCTTTTGGGCTAGTACAGCCATGAGTCTTCTTGGAAATGACGCAACAAGTTTTTCACACCTGCATTTTGGGATCCTCTGCCATTCTTCCTTGCAGATCCTCTCCAGTTCTGTCAGGATGAATGGTAAACGTTGGTGGACAGCCATTTTCAGGTCTCTCCAAAGATGCTCAATTGGGTTTAGGTCAGGGCTCTGGCTGGGCCAGTCAAGAATGGTCACATAGTTGTTCTGAAGCCACTCCTTTGTTATTTTAGCTGTGTGCTTAGGGTCATTGTCTTGTTGGAAGGTGAACCTTTGGCCAAGTCTGAGGTGCAGAGCACTCTGGAAGAGGTTTTCATCCAGGATATCTCTGTACTTGGCCGCATTCATGTTTCCTTCAATTGCAACCAGTCGTCCTGTCCCTGCAGCTGAAAAACACACCCATAGCATGATACTGCTGTTATGATCTGCTACAAGAACTAAGGAAAGAGAGGAAATCTGTCCATACAATAGGACTAAGCTGATTCCCTACGATGCAGCGGGCAACCTGTTCCTTGTGAACAGACCCGCCTTCGTCCGCGGCTAGTCTGAACGCAGACCTATAGATTAAAGAGAGGGGTCCCTAAAAGAACTAAGGACTGGGACAAAATTGGACACCTCCTGGCAGAAGTAGTAGCAGAAGAAGACAAACAGACAAAAGTACTTAGTGGTCCAAGGACCAAACAAACTAGAGAGATACAGTAGGTACAAAGCACCTGGCTAGATTAAGAGTCAAAGTAACACTAAAGTCCAGCAAAGCCTGAAGGGTGGAGCTAGAATAAATAGGCAGAAGGTCACGTGACCACAAAATAGAAAAAACTAACAGGAGCGTTCTAACAACTGCCACCACCATGTTTCACTGTTGGGATTGTATTAGGCAGCTGATGAGCAGTGACTGGTTTTCTCCACACATACCACTTAGAATTATCACCAAAAAGTTCTATCTTCGTCTCATCAGACCAGAGAATCTTATTTCTCATAGTCTGGGAGTCCTTCATGTGTTTTTGAGCAAACTCTATGCGGGCTTTCATATGAGGAGAGGCTTCCGTCTGGCCACTCTGCCATAAAGGCCCAACTGGGGGAGGGCTGCAGTGATAGTTGACTTTGTGGAACTTTCTCCCATCTCCCTACTGCATCTCTGGAGCTCAGCCACAGTGATCTTGGGGTTCTTCTTTACCTCTCTCACCAAGGCTCTTCTCCCACGATTGCTCAGTTTGGCTGGACTGCCAGGTCTTGGAAGACTTCTGGTGGCCCCAAACTTCTTCCATTTAAGGATTATGGAGGCCACTGTGCTCTTATGAACCTTGAGTAATGCAGAAATTCTTTTATAGCCTTGGCTAGATCTGTGCCTTGCCACAATTCGGTCTCTGAGCTCCTTGGGCAGTTCCTTTGAGCTCATGATTCTCATTTGGTCTGACATGCACTGTGAGCTGTGGGGTCTTATATAGACAGGTGTGTGCCTTTCCAAATCAAGTCCTATCAGTTTAATTAAACACATTTGGACTCCATTGAAGGAGTAGAACCATCTCAAGGAGGATCACAAGGAAATGGACAGCATGTGACTTAAATATGAGTGTCTGAGCAAAGGATCTGAATACTTATAACCATGTGATATTTCAGTTTTTCTTTTTTAATAAATTTGCAAAAAAATTCTACATTGCTGTTTTTTTCAGTCAAGATGGGGTGCAGAGTGTACTTTAATGAGAAAAAAAATGAACTTTTTAGAATTTATCAAATGGCTGCAATGAAACAAAGAGTGAAAAATTTAAAGGAGTCTGAATACTTTCCGTACTCAATGTATCTATAAATGTAGCACCCTGAGGATTCGGCTGCTACAGGGGTATTACACCTCAATCCAGAGGTGTGGTATTCCACTCCCGGGTAAGGATGGAGTGTGGAACTGAGCTCAGTAGGCTGCATGCACTACATACATCCCATTTCCGGGGGACAGACCAATGGTACTCCCACTAGAGAAATGTGCAGGTACGACAGTGTCTGTCCCTGGCTGGAGTGGGAGGGGGGTGGAACATCCCAGTAGTGTAGGGGCAGATAGGGGGAGCAGTCTGGGTAATGCTAGGAGCTCATTGGGTGCTGGTCACCTGAGCTCACACATAGAGGGAGTATATAAGGTGGGAACCATCTTAGATCAGGGTCAGTCTGTGAGACGTCAGTCTTTTGTAGAGGTTTAGTCAGAGAAGCAGAGCAGCTCAGCCAGCTCCAAGGCCAAGAGAGAGAGAGAGAGGAGAAAGAAGGACCCAGAGGGGGAGAAGAGGGAACTCCAAGAACCCAAAATTAGACCAGAGGGTGAAGAGTTGGCACAAGGGTACCGGATCCCAAGCTGGTGGAGGGCCCTAATCCTTAGCCAGAGACCGGAGGTCGTGGGCAGGATCTGCCACGACCACCCACCAAATCCACCCGGAAGGCACACCAGGAATAGGGTCAGGGAACCCAGAGACAAGGGTTTTACCAACAAGAGGCCCGAGGGAGCCGGACTTAGGTGGATCCCTGGTGGGGAAGGCCAGAGAGAAGGACAAGTCAGAAAGGGAGCTCAGGACCACGCTCCAGAATCACCTGGGGGTTGGCCGAGTCCAGGACCTGGTGGACGCAGCACGGCTCGGGCGGTCACTCAAGGCCGGAGTGACCAGAACAACAGCAGTAAGTAAAACCCTGAACTGCACAGCCCGACTCGGAGTCTTATTACCACTCTCACTGCACCACCACAACCACCACCCTCTACAACTGACCCCCTGAGGCTATACCCCTCCCGTTGGGGGTTATACTACCTGAGCTGCACACACACCACCAGCCTCAGCGGACCCTGCTGCAGCGGCGGCCGTAGTGACCGCAAATCAACGGGTGGCGTAGTCGACACTAAAGAACATCCAGTAACATCTGTAGGACTGCCACACACTGAGCTTGACACCCTGGGCACGGACCGGGTCACCGCCACTCGGAGACTACAACCCCCATCTGATCCGGCTCCGGGTATCCCCCAAACAACACTGGCCCAGGGGGCGCGTCATAAACACTGCTCCAAAAATAAAGGGAACACTTAAAACAACAGAATGTAACTCCAAGTAAATAAACTTCTGTGAAATCAAACTGTCCACTTAGGAAGCAACACTGATTGACAATCAATTTCACATGCTGATGTGCAAATGGAATAGACGATAGATGGAAATTATTGGCAATTATCAAGACACCCTCAATAAAGGAGTGGTTCTGCAGGTGGGGACCACAGACCACATCTCAGTACCAATGCTTTCTGGCTGATGTTTTGGTCACTTTTGAATGTTGGTTGTGCTTTCACACTCGCGGTAGCATGAGACAGACTCTACAACCCACAGAAGTTGCTCAGATAGTGCAGCTCATCCAGGATGGCACATCAATGCGAGCTGTGGCCAGAAGGTTGGCTGTGTCCAGAGGCTGGAGGCACTACCAGGAGACAGGCCCGTACACCAGGAGATGTGGAGGGGGCCGTAGGAGGGCAACAACCCAGCAGCAGGATCGCTATCTCCGCCTTTGTGCAAGGAGGAACAGGAGGAGCACTGCCAGAGCCCTGCAAAATGACCTCCAGCAGGCCACAAATGTGCATGTGTCTGCACAAATGGTTAGATACCGACTCCATGAGGGTGGTATGAGGACCCGACGTCCACAGATAGGGGTTGTGCTCACAGCCCAACACCATGCAGGACGCTTGGCATTTGCCACAGAACACCAGGATTGGAAAAGTCGCCACTCGCGCCCTGTGCTCTTCACAGATGAAAGCAGGTTCACACTGAGCACATGTGACAGACGTGATAGAGTCTGGAGTCGCCGTGGAGAGCGACATCCTTCAGCATGACCGGTTTGGCAGTGGGTGAGTAATGGTGTGGGGTGGCATTTCTTTGGAGGGCCACACAGCCCTCCATGTGCTCGCCAGAGGTAGCCTGACTTTCATTAGGTACCGAGATGAGATCCTCAGACCCCTTGTGAGACCATATGCTGGTGCGGTTGGCCCTGGGTTCCTCCTAATGCAGGACAATGCCAGACCTCATGTGGCTGGAGTGTGTCAGCAGTTCCTGCAAGATGAAGGCATTGAAGCTATGGACTGGCCCGCCCGTTCCCCAGACCTGAATCCGATTGAGCACATCTGGGACATCATGTCTCGCTCCATCCGCCAACGTCACGTTGCACCACAGACTGTCCAGGAGTTGGCGGATGCTTTAGTCCAGGTCTGGGAGGAGATCCCACAGGAGACCATCCGCAACCTCATCAGGAGCATGCCCAGGCGTTGTAGGGAGGTCATACAGGCACGTGGATATATATATATATATACTGTACCTTTTTGTCATTCTAGTAATAGGGCCATAATTAAGACATGATTTGTTGAAACGCGTAGGTCTGTAAGCTATGATAGTTGCACATTTGCTGTATTCTTTGTGGAGCAGTGTTTTATATGGCTAATAAAAGCTAAGTTTTAATATTTTTTCTACTAAACAAACCTTTACGCTGGATCATTTGCACTTTTCCCTTGTCTGACTGCACTTACGTTTCGCCCTCGTACCACTTATCTGCATCTCCAGAAGTTTCCCATTTCTCTATTATACTCTTCAAATTACATTTTGAGACTTTCTCCTCCTGTTGTTGCACATATTTTTTTTCCCTTCATCTGCACAGGTATCATTAATCTATCAACTATAATGGCCGCACCAGGTTCTGCAGGTCCTGTATCCCGTACACATGACGTGGGCAGTGCACGGCATGCCGCTAGTTTTTATTCTGAGTGCTCTTATATACGGTGGTAGTTTTACACAATGTTGAGCCTGTGATCAGCAGAGTGAAATGTCTGACTGCTAGAACAGAAGTATACGGCAGATTCTACAGCATGGATACATAAAGGACGTCCTGGGGGAATATACCTCCCTCCAACACTCGTCCAGTCCCTGCCTCACACTAGAGACATTTATAATAACTCCAGGACTATGGAGCTGGTCATTTTCTCATAATCTGTGGCCATTATTAGTGATCTCGCATTGTACGGTAATATCACCCTGGAGGTTGTGATGTATTTAGTGTAATAGCGCCATCTAGAATATACAGTATATATCAGGCGATACCATGCTTTCTATAGTTAGTCGTCTTATGTGCCCTCTATAGCTATATATTATAATTTATATTTCTTTATAATAATTTATAATAAATTACTCGATAGTTTTTCAGCTTTATGATGTTTATTAATCTGCTGTAATTATAAAAGAAAGTCCAACCTTACAGTGGACACAGGTGGAAGTGTCCTCCATGATGGTGTAGGCTGAGGTGGAGCAAGTATATAGTCAGTGGGGGATCAAGATGACCAGTATTCCTCAGGGTTCCTTGTTATCAGGGAGGGACCCGGTGTATGTAATCAAAAGATCTTATCCTCTGACCGGCTGTGTGCCATCAACAGGTAATGATCCTCTGTCCGGCTGTGTGCCATCAACAGGTAATGACCATCCGGCAGTGCGACATCAACTGGTCATCACCCTCCAGCTGTGTGCCATCAACAGGTAATGACCATCCGGCAGTGCGCCATCAACAGGTAATGACCCTCTGGCTATGGCCATCAATAGGTCATCACCCTCCGGCTGTGTGCCATCAACAGGTAATGACCATGCGGCAGTGCGCCATGAACAGGTAATGACCATCCGGCTGTGTGCCATCAACAGGTAATGATCCTCTGTCCGGCAGTGTGCCATCAACAGGTAATGACCATCCGGCAGTGCGACATCAACTGGTCATCACCCTCCAGCTGTGTGCCATCAACAGGTAATGACCATCCGGCAGTGCGCCATCAACAGGCAATGACCTTCTGGCTATGGCCATCAATAGGTCATCACCCTACGGCTGTGTGCCATCAACCGGTAATGACCATCCGGCAGTGTGCCATGAACAGGTAATGACCATCCGGCTGTGTGCCATCAACAGGTAATGATCCTCTGTCCGGCTGTGTGCCATCAACAGGTAATGACCCTCTGGCTATGGCCATCAATAGGTCATCACCCTCCGGCTGTGTGCCATCAAATGTTTTTATCTTCTGTCCAGTTTTGTGTCATCAAGAGGTAATGACCCTCCAGCTGTGGGCCATCAACAGGTCATCACACTTCGGCATTTAGGCTTCTTGTCTTCTGTAAGATGCGATTCTTGAGTCTCCTGATGTTAAAAAATAATTAAAAAAATCACCGATTAAACTAATTATCTAGTACATAAGCATCACAATTTATAATCTATCTAGTGCATAAGTATGACAATTTAGCTCACAGAACATACACTATGCTAAAACATTAGACCCTACAAGCAGAAATTTGCTAAACTAACTTAAATA
Source organism: Phyllobates terribilis (assembly GCF_046119375.1). NCBI lineage: Eukaryota > Metazoa > Chordata > Amphibia > Anura > Dendrobatidae > Phyllobates > Phyllobates terribilis. The sequence continues at coordinate 3,733,015 of NW_027362848.1, read as the reverse complement.
TAACTGACAAATCAGTAGAAATATCGCTACCAATGGCACAGCTGTCTTCACTTCAACCTGTAACCATAGTAGATAAGAAATAGAGGACAATGCTCATAGTCAGTTATCAACAATTCGGCAAGGGGCATCCCACCAGAGACATTATAATATCTAGTAGATTATAGATGGCAATAGAATTTACCAACAAGCACATAGTACGCCAAACTCAAGTACATAGTATGCCAAACCTCGACACGTTTTCCTAAAATAGGTTCATCAGAAGCACATACTAGACAGTGATACTTAGCAAAGCGTTCATAGATATATGCGCCATATGATAAGGTGCTAAAGTGCAAGTGTGTGACAAAATATACATTCGATTTCAGGTGCAATGCTGCCTTGTATGTAGTAAGATGGTGCCCATCAGACAGCATGTATAGGACTAACCTGTGATGAAAACACGAGCAATGGGAAAGTTCAAGCAGTTGCCTTCTCAATCTTCCTCGCCTCTAAGACATCTAAGGAAACATCTTCTCCTCTTGATTTTGGGTTGAGGTGTTGTAGGCATTTCTGGCTCTGGCATTCTACATTCTGACATACTAGGTTCTGACATGGTAGGTTCTGGTGTTCTAGGTTCTGGTGCTCTTGGCTCTGGAATTCTGGATTGTTGGTTTCTCTGAAAAATCAGTAACCTCTCTTTATGCTCCGTGGAACTTCGAGCTCTTCTTCCTATATTGTTGTGAGGGATCGTTCTGACCCAGACAATATCACTGAACGCCACTTTATAGTTGCAGCTAGGAACCTTTTTCGCATCCTGCGGTGCAGGAGCCATGGATGGAGTAGAACATTTGCCATTGGGCAGGACAGGTGTTCTCCTGGAGTCTTGCTCCTGAATCTGAGGGATGCAAATCGGCTCCTTACAAGCACTTTGTTCCTTCAGAATGGTTTTGTTCTCAGGAGTTTTCTGATTGTTTCACCAGGTTCAGACATTGCCCACTTGCTCAGGACAAGACTTAAGGCCAAATACTCTAGTATTGTCAGTAGTGTCATCACCGCAAAAGAAACTGCATCACGGAAGAGCCAAAGAGGAAGATTGATGGAAGCTTGATAGGTGCTTCTACTGAGATCCACGGGTAGTGGGTCATCCTATAATAAAGAAAAAAAACATAATAAAGTCCTGTATATTTATAGCCAATCCAGTCAAACAGAGAGCCCTTGTTATTATACAGTGATGGATACATTATCAAGCAACTTTCAGAAATATCCCATTGAGAAGATCAGTAAGAAGTTTGGGTTTCACCTCCAGGGTCCATGGAATATTATTTACAGTTGGACTTTCATATGACGAACGGTCACGTGTCCAGTATGAGAAGTCCTGCAAGAGGCGATATTCTCATTAGCTGATCCTTGTGACCTCCATATTGATGAGAACATACTCGCCCTCAGTGTACTGTAATGTGGGGGTAGAGCAACGTAAAGCACAGAAGTGATAGGATGATACTCATCATCTCCAGAGGTCTCTCAGCACCAAGGTATGGTCAATGAGATACAAGCTGCAGATGGGCCGAGGCTTCTAATATACCCAGGGGTGACATCACAAAGCCCTCTGTGACATCATTGCACAGTTCTATCCATCATGTCACTGATACTTTGGACCTAACTAAATGTCTAAAAGAGAACCCTTCCACATGATTTTCAATCACGGAGCAGCTTCAGTTTTTCAAGAAAAGTTTAAAAAATATAATCTGTGCTGTGATTGGTCACAATGGCACATGAAGCAGAACGTCTTTAGATCTTTTAAAGGGAAAGTGTCAGCAATTTTTTTACAATTATAAAATTGTAAAGTATTTATATTTATATATAAATACACATATATATTTAAAAAGGTTTTAATGGTATAAAATCTGAAAAAATATTTTAACTGTTTTGATGTTTTCATCTTGTAAACACTAGGGGGAGCAGCTGCTGATATTTCCATGAAAACAGAATACAGCTAGCTCGCATTACGACTGCAGTAAAAGTGGGCGGGATCTGCTCACATGGGTGTGATGTCACTCCTCCCCTTCTGGGCGTTTGCAATAAGGTAAATGAGACTGTAGTTTAGGATCACAGTGCGGAGCGATCACTGGTGACTGCAAAGTGATATATAAGGGACAACACCAAAGTCATTAATCACTACAAGGACAAGGCAGGAATGTGGGAGTCAGAGGGGTCACCCCACACTTATATCCCCTCTGACTGTCACTTCCTAAGCTCCTTTCCCTGCCATAACCTCTTATTCCCGCAGGTAAATTCTTACAGGACCCCCCTCCCCATCCCCTTCCCCTGCCGCAGCTGATTCTAAACGTCCTCCATATGTAATAATAGACAGGTACTCACCGGCAGCCTATGGTAATTCACAGGGTAGAACAGGGTACAGCACAGAAACAATATGGCGATCCTCATTGTCTCCAGGGGGCATCTCAGCACCAAGATATGGCCAATGAGATATGAGCTCCAGGTGGATGGAGCCCCCTTATATACCCCAAGGGTGACATCACAACGCCCTCTGTGACATCATCACCCACAACATTCCGTCACATGACATCACCCAGCACCAGCATCATGTGACCCAGTGTAAATAGAAACGGTCCCTGTTGCCTATAGCAACCATTCAAAACTAAGTTTAAACTTTTCCAACAGCGGCTCTGTGATGGCAGTTTCTTCTTGTGGACGGTTGTGATAAATCTGCAGAACATCTACATAACGCGACATGTAGAAAATCCTGTCTTTTCCCCTCTGTTCTTCCTCTGGTGCTACAGAGACGGATAGAAGGAGCTTTTCCAGACCTTACAGTGCACAATATGGGACCTAATCACTGATATCCCAGATCTCCTCAGTACAAGCATACCGCCAACCTATGAGGACTAGAAAGAGGGCGAAACCATGCGGCACGCGTAGTCTGACCACGCCCCTATCCACACCCCAAGCCACGCCCTTTTTATACTTTGGCAGGAGGAGATGTCTGTGCAAAGCGCAAGTTATCAAAAGGCTGAAGGAACACTTTATCAACATGAATGAAGGTTTTGAAGGGCATCCACTGTCCCGGCACTACCGGAAGTTCCACAACCAATCTTATAAGGACCCTAAGTTTTGTGGGATCCGATTAGTCCCCAGAAAATGGAGGGGAGGTGATTACCTGAGATTAATGTCGCGGATAGTGTTGAGCATTCCGATACTGAAATATCGGGTATCGGCCGATATTCGCGGTATCGGAATTCCGATACTTAATTCCGATACTATTGCAATATCGTATACCGGAATCGGAAGTTCCCATAATGCAATGAGACATTTTCATTTTATTCAGCCAATGAGGATCCTAAGAAGTGTGGGCACATCCTGTTAGGCATGTAGGCATCTTAACTAATGGCATGGCTGTGATTGGCTGCTGAAATGATGTCATGATGCACTATAAAAGCCACCGCCGCCATTTTGAGCTCACTCTGCTGTGAATTCAGTTAGGGATAGGACGCTGTTGTTCTGAGGGACAGTTTTAGCTACCTATTTGCTCTATACTGCTTTACCCAAGCTACTTTCTAAATCACTGTGCCTTGCAGTGCTAGTGCACAGTTCCCTGTGCTGTTCACCGCTATCTGCAAGGTCTGTGTGTGTGAGTGCAGCTCACCCTGTAGTGTGTGCTTCAGCCAAGTCTGGTTGTAGTGCACTCAGTGTGTGTCACTGCCTCATACATTGTCCTTTTTTGCCAATTCATAATTTTTCCTGATATCTCCTATTAGTGTGGTGGTTCCATCTGTATTCAGCTAAATTGGTTCCAAACACACTATATAGGAGTAGATAGAGAAATTTTTTTCCGTCTTGCAGCACTAGTGCACAGTGCTCTGCATCTGTACTGTTCACCGCTGTCTGCAAGGTCTGGTGTGTGAGTGCAGCTCACCCTGTAGTGTGTGCTTCAACCCCGTCTGGTTGTAGTGCACTCAGTGTGTGTCACTGCCTCATACATTGTCCTTTATTGCCAATTCATAATTTTTCCTGATATCTCCTATTAGTGTGGTGGTTCCATCCATATTCAGCTAAATTGATTCCAAACACACTATATAGGAGTAGATAGAGGAGCCTTTCTGCAGCATTGGGCCCTGCAGCCCCAGCCAGATTAGTATTAGCCTATTTTTTGCAGCCTCATCTATTGCATTGTAGGTTACCTTCCTACATTGTAATAGCTACAAAAAGTTTGTGATACTATCGTTATTACATCTTTAGGCACATCCAGTGTCTTTTTGTGACAAAAAAAACCTAAATAAAGTTCACCAAACACTCCACTTTACAGTTGTGTAGGCCACATTAGCTCATATTAAAGTCTAGTCCACACTTTATAAAATTAGTGTTTCTTATACCTGTTAGCAGCTGTTCAGGAATAAGCACACTAAGCCCTTAGTACTTTTCTGCCTATCTTTATCAGTCTATCAAGATGAAGAAGGCAGGGAGTAAGGCATGTGGTCGTGGTCGTGGGCGTGGGCGTGGAGTTTCTGCAGGGAGAGGACGTGAGGATTCTGTGCCTGCAGGGAGAGGACGTGGGGATTCTGTGCCTGCTGCGGGCACCAGTGACTCAGCATCCCCCAGTTTTACCAGGGAACAGTCCTTTATGCGCAGCTTTGTAGGAGCTAGCCGTACCCCACTGCTGCGCGAGGACCAAATTGAAGCCGTTGTCGGATGGATGGCAGCTAACGCATCGACTTCAATTAGTTCCAGATCCTCTCAGGTCCTGAGCACTGAAGAGCACCCATCTGTCTCTTCACCACCTGCCAAATTGCCCAGGCAGTCAGAGAGCCCTGGACAGGAGCCATCTCTACTTCTGTTCTCTGAATCTCTTGGCTTGGAAAGAGGGGGCCAGCCAAGCAGAATTCGAGAATTTGAAGAAGAGGTAGTATGCAGTGATGCGCAACCGTTTTGTCTCTCTGAATCTGAAGAGGCGGGTGGGCCAGTGCCTATGGTCAGCAGCACACCTCAGTACGCATCTGATGATGAGACTCAGGTGCCACTTTCTGGTGCGTACTGTGCTGTCGAGACTACCCAGGAGAAGCAGTTGTTTGAAGAGGGTGGTGTAGATGATGAGGTCCTTGACCCATCATGGCGTGAGGGACAGGAAGGTGGTGGGAGCAGCTCTGAGGAAGAGATTCCCCGAACGGCCCAAAAAGGAGGGAGAGGGAGGGGGCAGACTTGGTTGCCTGTAGCCTCCACTTCGGCACCCATTAGGAGCATGGCTCTTCCAAAATCCAAAGCGGGCGCTCCCAAGACTTGCAGTGCCTGGTCCTTTTTTGACACAGTTGCAGATGACATTTGCTTTGTCAAATGCAAGCTGTGTAATCAGAAGGTGAAAAGAGGGAAAAGTGTCAGCAACCTCAATACCACAAATATGTGGAAACATGTGCGGACCAAGCACGTGGTGGAGTTACACAAACACACTGAAGACCTAGGCCAACCTACAGCGCCACCTACCACCTCTTCAGCTCGTGTTGTAGCCTCTTCCTCCAGCTCACACACAGCTGGTTCGGCTTCCTCACAGGATCGCCATGGAAGAATCTCTGGCACTGTTGTACAGAGACACAGTGTAATTCCACCCACAGCACCACTTTCCCAGTCATCCTCACACTCCCAGGCCAGTCTACAGCCATCGTTAGCACAGGCATGGGAGAAAAGGCACCCATACTCGGCAAACCACCCCCGAGCACAGGCTCTGAATGCTGGCATTGCTAAACTACTGGCCCTTGAAATGCTATCATTCAGGCTGGTGGAGACTGACACATTCCGTAACTTTATGGCATTGGCAGTCCCACAATACAACGTGCCCAGCCGCTTTTATTTCAGCAGGCAAGCCGTCCCTGCCCTGCAACATCATGTGGAGGGAAAAATTAAACATGCGCTACAAAACGCCGTCAGTAGCAAGGTCCACCTGACCACTGATGCGTGGACCAGTAAGCATGGACAGGGACGATACCTTTCCCTCACTGCCCATTGGGTAAATGTTGTGGAGCCGGGTACAGATCTTGAGAGTGGCGCTGTACGTGTTCTGCCAACTCCAAGGATTGCAGGAATCCAGTCTGTACACATTGACTCCTCCTCATACTCCAGTTCCTCTGAATCAGCGCTGCAGGAGCCGTCACGGTCTACCTCCACATCGACCCGTGAACGGTTACCTGTTATGATGACCGATATGAGCACAGCCGTGGCCAAACGTCAACAGGCCGTATTAAAATTAATTTCTTTGGGGAATCGAAGCCACACAGCGCAGGAGCTCTGGAATGCCATCAAGCAGCAGAGTGACGTGTGGTTTGTGCCAGCGAATCTCCAGCCAGGCATGGTAGTGTGTGACAATGGCCGAAATCTGGTGGCAGCTCTGGGCCTAGGCAACCTCACTCACATCCCATGTCTGGCACATGTGCTCAACTTGGTCGTGCAGAGTTTTTTGAGGGACTATCCGGATCTTGATGCACTGCTTCACAAGGTCCGCATAGAGTGCGCTCACTTGCGGCGTTCCAGCAATGCAAGATCACGCATTGCAGCTCTGCAGCGCCGATTATGTCTTCCGGAACATCGCATCATATGTGACCTACCCACCAGGTGGAATTCAACGTTACATATGTTGGAGAGGTTGTGTGAGCAGCAGGCAGCAGTAATGGAGTACCAGCTGCAGCAGGCGCAAACAAGTCGCAGTGCGCGCCGTTCACACTTCACCACCACTGAGTGGGCCTCTATGAAGGACATTTGCCACGTTTTGCGTGCCTTCGATTATTCCACGCGGATGGCGAGTGCAGATGATGCACTAGTCAGCATGACTATCCCCCTTATCTGCCTGCTTGAAAAAACACTGCAAGCACTAAGGGACGAGGTTTTGGAAGAGGTGGAGGATGAGGAGTCACAAATGCCATCTGCTTCTCTACAGTCTGCGCAATGTGGTTCCTCACAAAGGCCTAGGCAGGGGACACTTTGTGAGGAGGATGAGGAGGAGTCAATGGATGAGGAAGACATCTGTCCAGAGGAGGGAGGTACACAATGCTCTAGTAGTCAGTATCTAGAGCGAGGGTGGGGTGATGCAGAGCAGGCAGAGATCACGCCTCAAGCAGGGGACAGCGTTTCTTAGCCAGTTGGCAGTCTGCAGCACATGGTTGATTTCATGCTGCAGTGCCTCAGAAACGACCGCCGCATCGCCCACATTCTCAACACGGCTGATTATTGGGTGTCCACCCTCCTAGATCCTCGCTACCGGGACAACTTACAAAGCCTCATAACACCATTGAACCGGGAGCGTAAAATGCGGGAGTACCAAGACGCACTGGTGCATTCCATCATGTTCTCCATTCCAACCGAGAGCAGTGCTGCTAGTGCTTTACAAAGCAGCTCAGTGCGTCGAGGCAGTGGAGGAAGCTCTGCACAAAGAGGGAGCAGAAGCAGCGCCTCAGCACAAGGCAAGACCAGTATGGCCGAAATGTGGCAAAGTTTTGTGTCCCCGCCGCCACAAATGTCTACACCATCACAGACAGCTCCAGTCAGCAGGAGGCAACGTTTCCGTCAGATGGTGACAGACTACATGTCTTGCCCTCTTAGTGTACTCCCAGACGGCTCTTCTCCCTTCAAGTTTTGGGTCTGTAAGCTGGATACATGGCCAGAGCTTAGTCAGTATGCACTGGAGGTGCTAGCTTGCCCTGCTGCTAGTGTATTATCGGAACGCGTCTTTAGTGCCGCAGGTGGTGTACTAACAGACCGTCGCATGCGACTATCCTCCGATAACGTTGACCGGCTTACTTTTCTCAAAATGAACAAGGCCTGGATCTCTCATGAATTTGCCAGTCCTCTTCCAGAATAAATAATTGGTTGGCAACAGTATCCAGGTCTCCTGTTCTGTTCATGTTTCTACCACCTGAACTGTAATCCCTGAGCTCCAACACCGCCAGTTGGCGCTCGGAAGTGCCGTCTGCACAGTCAACACTTGCTGCCGTGTTATTGGGGTTCAGTAACGTCAGCTGTTCTCCTGCTGTGCGGACGGCAATTTCTCCTGATTTGTCCACATCCACTGTACTACACATTTTAAAGTTGCTCCAATTACTCCTCTGGCTCCTCTGTTTTCATTCTTATCCCTGGGCTCCAGCACCGCCAGTTGGCGCTCGGAAGTGCTGTCTGCACAGTCAACACTTGCTACCATGTTATTGGGGTTCAGTAACGTCAGCTGTTCCCCTGCTGTGCGGACGGCAATTTCTCCTGCTCTGTCCACATTCTCACTACTACAGATTTTAAAGTTGCTCCAATTACACCTCTGGCTCCTCTGTTTTCAGTATTATCCCTGAGCTCCAACACCGCCAGTTGGCGCACGGAAGTGCCGTCTGCACAGTCAACACTTGCTGCCGTGTTATTGGGGTTCAGTAACGTCAGCTGTTCTCCTGCTGTGCGGACGGCAATTTCTCCTGCTTTGTCCAAATCCACTGTACTACACATTTTAAAGTTGCTCGAATTACACCTCTGGCTCCTCTGTTTTCATTCTTATCCCTGGGCTCCAGCACCGCCAGTTGGCGCTCGGAAGTGCCGTCTGCACAGTCAACACTTGCTGCCGTGTTATTGGGGTTCAGTAACGTCAGCTGTTCCCCTGCTGTGCGGACGGCAATTTCTCCTGCTCTGTCCACATTCTCACTACTACAGATTTTAAAGTTGCTCCAATTACACCTCTGGCTCCTCTGTTTTCATTCTTATCCCTGGGCTCCAGCACCGCCAGTTGGCGCTCGGAAGTGCTGTCTGCACAGTCAACACTTGCTACCATGTTATTGGGGTTCAGTAACGTCAGCTGTTCCCCTGCTGTGCGGACGGCAATTTCTCCTGCTCTGTCCACATTCTCACTACTACAGATTTTAAAGTTGCTCCAATTACACCTCTGGCTCCTCTGTTTTCATTCTTATCCCTGGGCTCCAGCACCGCCAGTTGGCGCTCGGAAGTGCCGTCTGCACAGTCAACACTTGCTGCCGTGTTATTGGGGTTCAGTAACGTCAGCTGTTCTCCTGCTGTGCGGACGGCAATTTCTCCTGATTTGTCCACATCCACTGTACTACACATTTTAAAGTTGCTCCAATTACTCCTCTGGCTCCTCTGTTTTCATTCTTATCCCTGGGCTCCAGCACCGCCAGTTGGCGCTCGGAAGTGCTGTCTGCACAGTCAACACTTGCTACCATGTTATTGGGGTTCAGTAACGTCAGCTGTTCCCCTGCTGTGCGGACGGCAATTTCTCCTGCTCTGTCCACATTCTCACTACTACAGATTTTAAAGTTGCTCCAATTAAACCTCTGGCTCCTCTGTTTTCAGTATTATCCCTGAGCTCCAACACCGCCAGTTGGCGCACGGAAGTGCCGTCTGCACAGTCAACACTTGCTGCCGTGTTATTGGGGTTCAGTAACGTCAGCTGTTCTCCTGCTGTGCGGACGGCAATTTCTCCTGCTTTGTCCAAATCCACTGTACTACACATTTTAAAGTTGCTCGAATTACACCTCTGGCTCCTCTGTTTTCATTCTTATCCCTGGGCTCCAGCACCGCCAGTTGGCGCTCGGAAGTGCCGTCTGCACAGTCAACACTTGCTGCGGTGTTATTGGGGTTCGGTAACGTCAGCTGTTCCCCTGCTGTGTTCACGGCAATTTCTCCTGCTCTGTCCATATTCACTGTGCTACTTATTTAAAACTTGCTCCAATTACACCTCTGGCTCCTCCGTTTTTAGTATTTACCCTGGGCTCCAATACCGCTAGTTGCTGCTCAGAAGTGCCGTCTGCACAGTCAACGCTTGCTCCAGTGTTATTGGGATTCAGTAACGTCAGCTGATCCCCAGCTGTGTGTCCGGCAAATTCTCCTGCTTTGTCCACATCCACTGTAGTACGGATTTAAAACCTCCTCCAAATACACCTCTGGCTCTTCTGTTTTTAGTATTTACCCTGGGCTCCAGCACCGCCAGCTGGTTCTCGGCAGTTCCATTGGCTCTTGTACCTTCTGCTACCCATCCGGGTTCCAGTACCGTCAGCTGGTTCTCGGCAGTGTCTTTGGCACGGGTACTCCCTCCTGCCCAGCCTGGTTCCAGCACGCCAGCTGTTTCCGGGTAGTGTCAACGTCACTTTGCCTCCAATGCGTTGTCCTGTCGTGTTGCGGTCGGGTTAGCCGACTCTATGGTGCCTGCAGTTTAGGTGACTCCTATGTGGGCTGCGGGATCTGGCAATGAAGGCTGGTTCCATAGTGCCAATAGGACAAGCACCCTCTGTAGGACTGTGGGTTTTGGTAACTGCGGCCGGCTCGCGGCCTTGAACTTTTTTTTTACATGGGTACCTTCTGCTACCCATCCGGGTTCCAGTACCGTCAGCTGGTTCTCGGCAGTGCCTTTGGATTAGGTGCCTCCTTCTCGGTATCCAAGTTCCACCAACGTCTGCTGGTCCTTGGTAGTGCTTTCTGGCACAGGTACCTCCTGCTTAGTAACCGAGTTCCAGTAACATCAGCTGGTCCTCGGTAGTTCCATTGGCTCTTGTACCTTCTGCTACCCATCCGGGTTCCAGTACCGTCAGCTGGTCCTCGGTAGTTCCATTTGCTCTTGTATCTTCTGCTACCCATCCGGGTTCCAGTACCGTCAGCTGGTCCTCGGTAGTTCCATTTGCTCTTGTATCTTCTGCTACCCATCCGGGTTCCAGTACCGTCAGCTGGTTCTCGGCAGTGCCTTTGGATTAGGTGCCTCCTTCTCGGTATCCAAGTTCCACCAACGTCTGCTGGTCCTTGGTAGTGCTTTCTGGCACAGGTACCTCCTGCTTAGTAACCGAGTTCCAGTAACATCAGCTGGTCCTCGGTAGTTCCATTGGCTCTTGTACCTTCTGCTACCCATCCGGGTTCCAGTACCGTCAGCTGGTCCTCGGTAGTTCCATTTGCTCTTGTATCTTCTGCTACCCATCCGGGTTCCAGTACCGTCAGCTGGTTCTCGGCAGTGCCTTTGGATTAGGTGCCTCCTTCTCGGTATCCAAGTTCCACCAACGTCTGCTGGTCCTTGGTAGTGCTTTCTGGCACAGGTACCTCCTGCTTAGTAACCGAGTTCCAGTAACATCAGCTGGTCCTCGGTAGTTCCATTGGCTCTTGTACCTTCTGCTACCCATCCGGGTTCCAGTACCGTCAGCTGGTCCTCGGTAGTTCCATTTGCTCTTGTATCTTCTGCTACCCATCCGGGTTCCAGTACCGTCAGCTGGTTCTCGGCAGTGTCTTTGGCACGGGTACTCCCTCCTGCCCAGCCTGGTTCCAGCACGCCAGCTGTTTCCGGGTAGTGTCAACGTCACTTTGCCTCCAATGCGTTGTCCTGTCGTGTTGCGGTCGGGTTAGCCGACTCTATGGTGCCTGCAGTTTAGGTGACTCCTATGTGGGCTGCGGGATCTGGCAATGAAGGCTGGTTCCATAGTGCCAATAGGACAAGCACCCTCTGTAGGACTGTGGGTTTTGGTAACTGCGGCCGGCTCGCGGCCTTGAACTTTTTTTTTACATGGGTACCTTCTGCTACCCATCCGGGTTCCAGTACCGTCAGCTGGTTCTCGGCAGTGCCTTTGGATTAGGTGCCTCCTTCTCGGTATCCAAGTTCCACCAACGTCTGCTGGTCCTTGGTAGTGCTTTCTGGCACAGGTACCTCCTGCTTAGTAACCGAGTTCCAGTAACATCAGCTGGTCCTCGGTAGTTCCATTGGCTCTTGTACCTTCTGCTACCCATCCGGGTTCCAGTACCGTCAGCTGGTTCTCGGCAGTGCCTTTGGATTAGGTGCCTCCTTCTCGGTATCCAAGTTCCACCAACGTCTGCTGGTCCTTGGTAGTGCTTTCTGGCACAGGTACCTCCTGCTTAGTAACCGAGTTCCAGTAACATCAGCTGGTCCTCGGTAGTTCCATTGGCTCTTGTACCTTCTGCTACCCATCCGGGTTCCAGTACCGTCAGCTGGTCCTCGGTAGTTCCATTTGCTCTTGTATCTTCTGCTACCCATCCGGGTTCCAGTACCGTCAGCTGGTTCTCGGCAGTGCCTTTGGATTAGGTGCCTCCTTCTCGGTATCCAAGTTCCACCAACGTCTGCTGGTCCTTGGTAGTGCTTTCTGGCACAGGTACCTCCTGCTTAGTAACCGAGTTCCAGTAACATCAGCTGGTCCTCGGTAGTTCCATTGGCTCTTGTACCTTCTGCTACCCATCCGGGTTCCAGTACCGTCAGCTGGTCCTCGGTAGTTCCATTTGCTCTTGTATCTTCTGCTACCCATCCGGGTTCCAGTACCGTCAGCTGGTTCTCGGCAGTGTCTTTGGCACGGGTACTCCCTCCTGCCCAGCCTGGTTCCAGCACGCCAGCTGTTTCCGGGTAGTGTCAACGTCACTTTGCCTCCAATGCGTTGTCCTGTCGTGTTGCGGTCGGGTTAGCCGACTCTATGGTGCCTGCAGTTTAGGTGACTCCTATGTGGGCTGCGGGATCTGGCAATGAAGGCTGGTTCCATAGTGCCAATAGGACAAGCACCCTCTGTAGGACTGTGGGTTTTGGTAACTGCGGCCGGCTCGCGGCCTTGAACTTTTTTTTTACATGGGTACCTTCTGCTACCCATCCGGGTTCCAGTACCGTCAGCTGGTTCTCGGCAGTGTCTTTGGCACGGGTACTCCCTCCTGCCCAGCCTGGTTCCAGCACGCCAGCTGTTTCCGGGTAGTGTCAACGTCACTTTGCCTCCAATGCGTTGTCCTGTCGTGTTGCGGTCGGGTTAGCCGACTCTATGGTGCCTGCAGTTTAGGTGACTCCTATGTGGGCTGCGGGATCTGGCAATGAAGGCTGGTTCCATAGTGCCAATAGGACAAGCACCCTCTGTAGGACTGTGGGTTTTGGTAACTGCGGCCGGCTCGCGGCCTTGAACTTTTTTTTTACATGGGTACCTTCTGCTACCCATCCGGGTTCCAGTACCGTCAGCTGGTTCTCGGCAGTGCCTTTGGATTAGGTGCCTCCTTCTCGGTATCCAAGTTCCACCAACGTCTGCTGGTCCTTGGTAGTGCTTTCTGGCACAGGTACCTCCTGCTTAGTAACCGAGTTCCAGTAACATCAGCTGGTCCTCGGTAGTTCCATTGGCTCTTGTACCTTCTGCTACCCATCCGGGTTCCAGTAACATCAGCTGGTCCTCGGTAGTTCCATTGGCTCTTGTACCTTCTGCTACCCATCCGGGTTCCAGTACCATCAGCTGGTTCTCGGCAGTGCCTTTGGATTAGGTGCCTCCTTCTCGGTATCCAAGTTCCACCAACGTCTGCTGGTCCTTGGTAGTGCTTTCTGGCACAGGTACCTCCTGCTTAGTAACCGAGTTCCAGTAACATCAGCTGGTCCTCGGTAGTTCCATTGGCTCTTGTACCTTCTGCTATCCATCCGGGTTCCAGTACCGTCAGCTGGTCCTCGGTAGTTCCTCAGCTTTCTTGTACCTTCTGCTACATTTCCAAGTTCAAGCTTTTTGAAATGGTTCTTGGTAATCACTCTGGATCTCCCTGACGAGGACCCTGAAGACGAGGACCCTGAAGACCAACCCTAAGAAGACGAGGACCCCGAAGACAATGACCCTGAAGACGAGGACCCTGAAGACCACCCCGAAGAAGACGAGGACCCTAAAGACCACCCCGAAGAAGACGAGGACCCTGAAGACCACCCCGAAGAAGACGAGGACCCCGAAGACGAGGACCCAGAAGACCAACCCGAAGAAGACGAGGACCCCGAAGACGAGGACCCCCGAAGACGACGACCCTGAAGACCACCCCGAAGAAGACCAAGAAGATGACCCTGAAGAAGTTGACCAAGAAGACAAAGAAGAGAAGACAAGCACCAAGATACAGAAAAACAAGAGACAGAAAACCAAGAAGCAGAAATACAAGAAGCTGCAGAACAAAAAGCGGAAGAACATTAAGCATAAGACTAAAAATCAGAGCAAAAGATAATATCTAAATTATAAGCAGAAGATGACTAAGCAGTGTATGGGGGTGAGTCTGTTCCTCCTCGTGGTGCCCCTGGAAAAGACCTGCTGCTGCAGGCCAAACTGAACGCGGACAAATCCTGTTGTAAATCTTTTGTGACGGGCAGAACGAAAGGTGTAATGTCCAACCTTTTATAGATAACAACTACAGGAATGCCTGTCACAAATAAGAATATGATGAAGAAGAAGAATATGAAGAAGATGAAGAAGTAGAATATGAAGAATGTAAAAAAAAGAATAATACGAAGAAGGTGAAGAAGAAGAAGGTGAAGAAGAAGTGGATGAAAAAGATGCTGAGGATGATGAAGGAGAAAGTGTGGGAGAAGTAAAAAAGAAGGTGAAGAGCATGGAAGTAGTGAAACATAAATATCTGACAAAATATAAAAATACTTAACATAGTTAATATTTCCGTAACTCAGAACATAATAAAAAAATATTAATTCCTGCTATTCCATTTGACTGGGCTAAACCTCTATGCCTTTATTGTCTCCCCCACCTCCCCCAATACATTCTACATTATTCTTAGTTGTTTTCCTTCATGTAGAAATAACCTACAAGGAAAGAAAGGGTTTATTTTAATTCCGATATTTATGTCCCATTGACTTGCATTGGTTTCCGGTATCGGAATCGGCGATATCCGATACTTTTTCGGTATCGGTCCGATCCAATCCGATCCGATATTTCCCGATATCGGAAGGTATCGCTCAACACTAGTCGCGGATGGAATCCAAATGGATCTTCACATTAAATAGCTTGGCTCTGAAGGCCCTTAATCACGAGAGTCAGCTGTATGCCTTCAACTCGCAGCGGTATATACTGTATGTATTTTTTATCCTAGTACCAATTGAACATTTACATTGCACTTTTATGAACCTCCTTATATTTTATCAATATAATATGTCTTTTGGATATATTCCTTTGAATCCACCTATTTTATATATGTATTTGTTTCTATATATTGATACCCCTATTGGAGATACAATATAATGTTTTTATTTTTCTCCTTCATTTTTTCCTTTTTATCTCTGGATGGTACTAAGTGCCGAATTTATACTATCCTGGTAATATACACTGATTAACAGACTGTTTTTTATAGCCATCAGAAATATAAGTATATAATTTTTATTCATTTTTAACTAATTGTGAAAGTTTGAACAATGTCTTTTTTATTATTATTTTTTTCACACACAGTCTATTCTTATTGGAATTCTATCTTAGTTCTATTGCACCTCCATATGTCCTTTTCCACCGTCTTGATAGTATTGGATCTTCCTCCATTTCTTTGGTTGTATTATCTTTGTGGGGGGCGTTTGGACTTTATTAGGTTACCAGTTTGACTACCAGCGAGAAGCTGACGAAGAGGAACTGTGAGTCCTCGAAACGCGTAGTTTTTTTTTTCCTATACAGGACATCGAAGGAGAAGGAGAGAGTCAATGCACAGGGATAAGCCCTACTGATATCCAGAAGATATATATACAGTAACCATATCATATTATTGATACAAAATATAAATGCACAGAGTCAATAATATCACTTAAAAACACCAAATCCCATCCTTACTTTGCAAGATACCTATTCCAAAGGTGTATCTAGGTTTTCTGGCACCCGGTGCAGCAGGGGCTGGCTGGCACATTTTAGCCTGGGGGGCAAGCACACAGCAGTGGCCCATGAGTAGCGGCCCATCCTTATCATGTTTATTACCAGATGCATCATAAGCCTATATTCACACGACCGTATTGTCTAAGTGTTGCCCATGAAAAAAGCTGACAGCACTTGGACCAGTTCAGATGAGTGTTTGTAGTGGTCAGACATAGTACATATTATTCTTATGTATTACTATTTTTAAAGCAGATATACCTTATTAGAGATGTAGTACCAGGGGCGGACCTACCGGCCGTGCAGCCGGTTCATTGAACGGGGACCCCCGAGGGAGAGGTGGCCCCTCCAGCCTCCAGCAGGACCGCCATCATGGCATGACTGCCCTGACTCCAGCATGGGGCCCGGCCGGTCGGGGCCCCCTCGGAGCCCCCCTCTTGTGCGTCTCCTCATGGGCCCCCCCCCGCAGGACCTCCTGCCGTCACATGACCGGAGATGTGCCTGCGCTCAGCATGGGCCCCATGCTGAGCGCAGGGACATCTCCGGTCATGTGACGGCGCCGGCACAATACTTACCCCTCCCCGTGCCTCCGCAGCGTCTGCCGCGTCCTCTGACTGTGACGTCTCAGGTCAGAGGGCGCGGTGACGTCTTTACACCGCGCGCTCTCTCCTGAGCTGTCACATCAGAGCGGGAAGACGCGCGCAACGCTGGAGTCCGGATCAGCAGCAGGTAAGAAGTGAGGTGAGTATTTGATTTTTTTTTTTTTATGTATGGGGGCATGGGGTATTTAATGGTGGGGGGAGAGTGGGTGTGACATCCTGCATGGGGCATTATATGGGGGGGTGGTGTGACATCCTGCATGGGGCATTATATAGGGGGGGGATTGGCATCTTGAATGGGGCATTATATGGGGAAGGGGGGAATTGACATCCTGCATGGGGGCATTATATGGGGGTGGGGGGGGGCTGTGACATCCTGCATAGGGCATTATAAGAGGGGAAGTGACATCCTGCATGGGGCATTATAAGAGGGGAAGGGGGGAAGTGACATCCTGCATGGGGCATTATAAGAGGGGAAGGGGGGAAGTGACATCCTGCATGGAGCATTATAAGGGAGGGGGGGCGTGACATTCTGCATGGGGCATTATAAGGGAGACGGTGTGACATCCTGCATGGGGCATTATAAGAGGGGGAGGGGGGAATTGACATCCTGCATGGGGCATTATATAGAGGGTTGGTGTGTGACATACTGCATGGGGCATTATAAGGAGGGGGGGTGACCTCCTGCATGGGGCATTATAAGGGAGGGGGTGGTCTGACATGCTGCATGGGGCATTGAAAAGGGGGGAAGTGACATCCTGCAAGGGGCATTATATGGGGGGAAGAGGTGACATCCTGCATGGGGCATTTTATGGGGGTAGATGTGACATCCTGCATAGCGCATTAAAAGGGGGGTGTTATCCTGCATGGGGCATTATAAGGGGGGAACAGCCTGCATGGAGCGTTACATGGGGGCCAATATTCTGTATGGAGAGTTATATGGGGACCAGTATCCTGTATGGACCATTATATGGGGACCAGTATCCTGTATGGAACATTATAAGGGGGTCAGTATCCTGTATGGAGCATTATATGGTGCCCATATTACTGTATGGAGGACTATACTGTCCGGTCTGCACTGAGCGCTGTGAGGATTCGCCGGTTTCTGAGCTATTGTAGAATTTACAATAGATATCGCTTTTGTAATGGGGCATTATAAGGGGGGAACAGCCTGCATGGAGCGTTATATGGGGGCCAATATTCTGTATGGAGCGTTATATGGGGGTCAGTATTCTGTATGGAGTGATATATGGGGGACAGTATTCGGTAGGGAGCGTTATATGGGGGCTAGTATTCTGTATGCAGTGTTATATGGGGACCAGTATCCTCTATGGAGCGTTATATAGGGACCAGTATCCTGTATGGAGCATTATAAGGGGGTCAGTATCCTGTATGGAGCATGATATGGTGCCCATAATACTGTATGGAGGACTATACTGTCCGGTCTGCACTGTGCGTTGTGAGGATTTGCCGGTTTCTGAGCTATTGTAGAATTTACAATAGATATCGCTCATGTAATGTAGTAAGTGAAATCCTTGGCCTTGTACTATATATATATATATTTCTCTGCGGTATCTGTGCATCATGAATCATGGTATGTGTAGCACCCTGAGGACTCGGCTGCTACAGGGGTATTACACCTCAAGCCAGAGGTGTGGTATTCCACTCCCGGGTAAGGATGGAGTGTGGAACTGAGCTCAGATAGCTGCATACACTACATACATCCCATTTCCGGGGGACAGATCGACGGTACTCCCACCAATATATGTGCAGGTACGATAGTGTCTGTCCCTGGCTGGAGTGGGAGGGGGGTGGAACATCCCAGTAGTGTAGGGGCAGATAGGGGGAGCAGTCTGGGTAATGCTAGGAGCTCATTGGGTGCTGGTCACCTGAGCTCACACATAGAGGGAGTATATAAGGTGGGCACCATCTTAGGACAGAGTCTTTTGTAGAGTGAGTCAGTCTTTTGTAGAGTGAGTCGGTCAGGAGCAGAGCAGAGAAGCTCAGCCAGAAGGGCTGACAGGGAGTTGTGGTTCCGGCTGGGCCCAGCTCCAAGGCCAAGTCTGAGAGAGAGAGAGAGGAGTCAGAAGGACCCAGAGAGAAGAAGAAGGAACCCCAAGACCCCAGAATACAAACAGCAGGGTGAAGGGTTGGCACCCAGGGTACCGGATCCCAAGCTGGCAGAGAGAAAAGCACACCTTAGCCAGAAACCGGAGGTCGTGGGCAGGATCTGCCACGACCCTCACTAAATCCACTAGGAAGGCATACCAAGTATAGGGTCAGGGAACCCAGAAGAGGTGTACCCACCAAGAGACCCGAGGGAGCCGGACATAAGTGGATCCCTGGTGAGAACGGCCAGAAGAGAGGGAAAGTCAGACAGGAGCTCAGGACCACGCTCCAGAATTGCTTGGGGGTTGGCCGAGTCCAGGACCTGGTGGACGCAGCACGGCTCGGGTGGTCGCTTCAGGCCAGAGTGACCATAAGAACACCCGTAAGTAAAAACCCCTGAACTGCACAGCCCGACTCTGAGTCTTCTTGCTTAGCTCTCCTGCACCTGCACAACCACCATCCTCTACATCTGACCCCCTGAGGCTATACCCCTCCCGTTGGGGGTTATACTACCACAGCTGCACACATACCACCAGCCTCAGCGGACCCTTCTGCAGCGGCGGCCTTTTGACCGCAAATCAACGGGTGGCGTAGTCGACACTAAGAACACCAATAACATCTATCAAGACTGCCACACACTGAGTTTGACACCCTGGGCACGGACCGGGTCGCCGCCACTCGGAGACTACAACCCCCATCTGATCCGGCTCCGGGTATCCCCCAAACAGCACTGGCCCAGGGGGCGCTTCAACTTTGGCGTAGTCGGCAGGATTTCGTGCCCGCAACCACCGGGTACTGCGTGCCTGAAGAAAAGTTCCAAATTTACCTCAAGAAGAAGTCTCCCGCCGGTTCCAGAGGGTCCCCACCATGGGACGCCATCACGGATCGTTTCCCGCCGGTTGCCCGCCATCTGCAGCTTTTTCCCGCCATCCACGGAGTTTCCCGCCACTGGGAGACAATTCCTGCCATTTCCAGAAGATTTCCCGCCTTGGAAGAGCGGACGCCATTATGGGCGTGCCAGAGGGTGGCAAGAGGTCACCTCCCATCGTGGGCCAGGTCAAGGAATGGCGCCAAAAGCGGAAACCGCCCCCACCAACGGAGACTGTGATGCTGGAGATGTCCATCTGCGTGAGAGAACTGCCCCTGGAACTGACAATCACAAAGTTGCCCCAGGACCACCTTCAATGTGGGCGGAGACAGAACAAGAGAGCGAAGATGGGTGCAGCCTGGAGAAGTCTGGAGAGAGCGCACCCGGAGACAAGAAGTCTGGAGAGGACTCCGGAGAAGTCGTACCCGGAGATGGAGGGAGAGGCAGGCAGCACCGACCCAGTGGTCAGGAGCCTGTTGCAAGCGACAACCCCAGAAGGCCTGGTGGAGATCCTGGCACAGCTCCCCCGAGACCGGGAGCGTGCACAGACCGCACTGGAGGGCTTGGCTCAGAGGATGGCCCGAGTGCAGCGGGACGTACTGGCCGCATGGAGCAGAGAGATGGCCCAGCAGGCTGGAACCCGCCAGCGAAGCACGCCACCCGAGACGAGGAGACAGACCGCCTCTGAGGATGGTGCAGGAGGAGTGAAGGCCGGAGACGGCGCCGAGAAGGGAGCTGGACAGATGGAGGCAGGTAAAGGGGACGTCACTACCCCGAGCCGAGAAACCGCGTGCCTGCCCCAGCTCCCCGTCGCAGAGCCCGAAATTCCCCCTGCCGTGCCCGTCGCTGCATCGTCACCGCTCCAGACAAGGCCTCAAGCAGAAGCCGCGGCCGCGACCCCTGTGACGTCATGCGCCTCAACCCTGAGCGCGGCAAAGCAGGAAACACCACCGGCCTGGTCGCAAGGTCTAGTACCCCCGGGCGCCGCAGTACCAACAGCGCCCTCTACCTCCACTGAGCCACCGGCCTGGTCGCTGGGCCAAGTAACCCCGGGCGCCGCCGTCTTCACGGTGCCCTTTACGTTCAGGGTACCCCAGGCCTGGTCGCAAGGCCAGGCGAACCCGGGCGCCGCCACCACCACAGCGCCCTCAACATCTAGAGTGCCGCACCTGGGTGAAGATTTGTTTGCCCAGCACACGTGCCCGGATGGGCAGCCCTTTGTGTGGCCACCGGAGTTCCACCATCCCCGACTCCGGAAAGAAAGACCCCTAGATGAGCCCCTGATTCCGGTTCCGAAGCCCGTTAAGATCACCCCACTCTCGTTGGAGGAAGCGCAGTTTGCGTGGGACCCCACCGGAGGAGACCTCATGGGATTCACCCAAGAGACTCGGGCAGCCGCAGCTGAGCGTGCGGAGTGCTGCCGGCAGCAGTTAGAGGTCTTTGACCGCGAGCGAAGGGAGAGGCGGGTCCGAGAGCAGCGGCTGCAGGAACAGAGCGCAGGGCAGAAGAGCAGGACCAGGAGGAACCCCCGTGCAGCCCACGGTCCCCGTGCCACCGGGACTGTAATTAAATTCCAACTGCAGCACGGTTGGGGTTTCATCAGGGATCATCAAACCCCCGGCGACGTCTTCGTGACCAGAAGAGACGTCGAGTCCCATCTGCCGGAGGGACACAGAGGTCGTGACCTATATGTAGGGGACGAGGTCACGTTCACCCGGCACAAGTGTGCCAAAGGACCCTACGCTCTCCATGTACACCGGCTGACGGAGAAGGAGCTACGGTGTGAAGAGGAGCAAGAGGATCCGGACGGGTCTGAAGGAGGAGCAGGAGTACGCCGTCATTAAAGTACGGTAAAGAGACTGTATATAGTTACCCGTCAGGGTATAAGAACTGTTACTGCTGCTAGTTAAAATATAGTCCCCGTTGGGACCAGCAAATTGAACTGAAACCCGTGTGTCCCTATTCCCACTGACCGAGGACTGTGAGCAGCCATCCCTTTTCCCCACTGGTCGAGGACTGAGAGCGGCCACCTTCCCTTGTATATAGTTGCGCTTTCTAAGGCGCCCCCTACCGGTTTTATAGGAAACTGTTGTTTTTACTACAAGAGACTGTCGCACTTTACCCGGTCACAAGTTGCACCGTGGCCGGAGGAACAAGAGTGTTATTTATGAAAAGCTTTATATGAAAAGTTTATGCTGATAATATATGATGTTTTATATGTTTATGTTTTATGAAAAAAAAAAATGTATGTTTGTGGATGTTTTTATTCTCTTACAGCCTGAGGACGTGCTGTGATTTACCAGGGGGGAATGTAGCACCCTGAGGACTCGGCTGCTACAGGGGTATTACACCTCAAGCCAGAGGTGTGGTATTCCACTCCCGGGTAAGGATGGAGTGTGGAACTGAGCTCAGATAGCTGCATACACTACATACATCCCATTTCCGGGGGACAGATCGACGGTACTCCCACCAATATATGTGCAGGTACGATAGTGTCTGTCCCTGGCTGGAGTGGGAGGGGGGTGGAACATCCCAGTAGTGTAGGGGCAGATAGGGGGAGCAGTCTGGGTAATGCTAGGAGCTCATTGGGTGCTGGTCACCTGAGCTCACACATAGAGGGAGTATATAAGGTGGGCACCATCTTAGGACAGAGTCTTTTGTAGAGTGAGTCAGTCTTTTGTAGAGTGAGTCGGTCAGGAGCAGAGCAGAGAAGCTCAGCCAGAAGGGCTGACAGGGAGTTGTGGTTCCGGCTGGGCCCAGCTCCAAGGCCAAGTCTGAGAGAGAGAGAGAGGAGTCAGAAGGACCCAGAGAGAAGAAGAAGGAACCCCAAGACCCCAGAATACAAACAGCAGGGTGAAGGGTTGGCACCCAGGGTACCGGATCCCAAGCTGGCAGAGAGAAAAGCACACCTTAGCCAGAAACCGGAGGTCGTGGGCAGGATCTGCCACGACCCTCACTAAATCCACTAGGAAGGCATACCAAGTATAGGGTCAGGGAACCCAGAAGAGGTGTACCCACCAAGAGACCCGAGGGAGCCGGACATAAGTGGATCCCTGGTGAGAACGGCCAGAAGAGAGGGAAAGTCAGACAGGAGCTCAGGACCACGCTCCAGAATTGCTTGGGGGTTGGCCGAGTCCAGGACCTGGTGGACGCAGCACGGCTCGGGTGGTCGCTTCAGGCCAGAGTGACCATAAGAACACCCGTAAGTAAAAACCCCTGAACTGCACAGCCCGACTCTGAGTCTTCTTGCTTAGCTCTCCTGCACCTGCACAACCACCATCCTCTATATCCGACCCCCTGAGGCTATACCCCTCCCGTTGGGGGTTATACTACCACAGCTGCACACATACCACCAGCCTCAGCGGACCCTGCTGCAGCGGCGGCCTTTTGACCGCAAATCAACGGGTGGCGTAGTCGACACTAAGAACATCAATAACATCTATCAAGACTGCCACACACTGAGTTTGACACCCTGGGCACGGACCGGGTCGCCGCCACTCGGAGACTACAACCCCCATCTGATCCGGCTCCGGGTAATCCCCAAACAGCACTGGCCCAGGGGGCGCGTCATATGTGTTAAAGGGGCCCACTGAAACTCTGTCACCCAGGGCCCACAAAAACCTGGAGCTGGCCCTGGGGGTAAGTATAACAAGTTGTATTTTTCTTACATACAATTAATTAACTTGGAGTGGGGGGAATCAGAGATGCACGGGGGGATGAGAGATGCACGGGGGGGGCCCTTCATGCCCCCTATGAAGGGCGGGGGGGGCCCCCAAAAAATTCTTGCACAGGGGCCCACTACAGTCTGTGTCCGCCCCTGTGTAGTACGCTGTGTTTTTCTACACTCCTAAAATAACATATCAGCAGAGTAAAGGTGGTCACACATAAGCCCAGGTCTGCTAGATAGATACCTATGAATTATTATTTTGTATATGTTTTCAAACATACTTGATCAATGAAATCATCATTGTAAACTTCAACTCCACATAATAGTATATGATGTAGCAGTCACTAATTATCTTGAGTGCTTCATCTGATGTCCGTGCACAGCTTGCACTGCCTGGAAGGAGGCATCAGTTCTGCGAGAAGCCCACTCGCCCGAGGACTGGCGAGCAAAAAGGAGGGAGGAATGTAGCCCAGTCAAGAGAGCTTGTAAAAGAACTTCTACATGATGTTTCAAGGATGGAAAGAGACTGCCATCTACTGGCCAGACACAGTCAAGCGGAACCAAGATATGAAAGGGAAGTTGCAGGGAGAGCAAGTTCAGACGCTGGACCTGATCAGGTGACTTCCAGGAAGGAGTTCCGGAAAATAAGAGGCCAGCGCGCCAAACCTGAGGGGTCTTTGGCGCCAAGCAGCAGAAAGGAGCAGACGTGTTCCCTGCATCCTGAGAAACCCCGCGTGACAGGCCTAAGCCAGAGGCCTGTGAGGTGCCATAGCCGGGCACCGGTAAAAGAGCTCCGGATATCTCGCGGATGTTACCTGAGTGCTGTGCCTGCTGAGGAAACTAGGAACCTGATTGCGGTGCTGAGTGAGTTCGCGGAACCCGACGTCACCCGCCGACAGACGAGGCCTGGACCCCCCTATCCAAGGCTCGAGAGACTGCCTCCAACAGCCAAGCAGAGATGAGTTGAGAGACGGTTGCCCCAGGAAAGTCACGCCAGCGGAAGCGGAGGAGCTGCATACGTGAACAGGGCCGTCACTTACACTGTTCACTGTTGGGAGGGGAACGGTTGGGACTAAAGGAGCACAACATGATCTAATTGAATTTATGCGGAAGTGACTCACGGCCTAGCGGGAATAACCGGTGACCCCCGCTAGGGCCAAATGTACAGTTAAAGAACTTACGTGGTGTCTCCCATGACTGAGGGCATCACCCTACTTAAGAGACTTCGCCTTACTTAAGAGACTTCACCGTACTAAAGAGACTGCACCTTACTTAAGAGACTTCACCTTACTTTGAGAGGCTTCACCTTACTTTGAGAGACTGCGTCTTATTTTGAGAGATTTTGCCTTTTGCTGATATATTGAATTACTGTTCATTACCCTTGTTACTAATCGCTTGTTCAGAATACCTGTTGCATAAAATTGTTTATTTTCATCTCAGAGTGTTCTCGCCTTGTGTCTCTGTGCGTTGCATTCCCGCACCTGCATTACATGATTGTATATGGGGGATAAAGGAAAGTTGTGTGTCAAATATGACTCCAAGACATCGAGCTTGCTGCTTGGGGGTTATGGTGGCGCAACCCAAGAAAATTGAAAAGTCAGGTATAGGTAGGTTAGTAGAGAGAGAAAAAACAAGGAGTTCAGTTTTGGAGAGATTCAGTTTCAGATAGAGGGAAGACATGATGTTAGAGACAGCAGACAGACAATCACTGGTATTTTGTATTAGAGTGGGGGTGATGTCAGGTGAAGAGGTGTATAGTTGGGTGTCATCAGCATTGAGATGGTACTGGAAATCAAATCTGCTGATGGTTTGTCCAATAGGAGCAGTATACAAGGAGAAGAAAAGGGACCTAGGACTGATCCTTGTGGAAGATTAGAGGAAGAAGAGCCGGCAAAAGATACCGTGAAGGAGCGGTCAGAGGTAGGAGAAGAACCAGGAGGGAGCGGTGTCCTTGAGGCCTATACAGCGGAGCATAGTGAGGAGGAGCTGATGATCTACAGTGTCAAAAGAGAGATCCAGGAGAAACAGCAGGGAGTAGTGACCATTAGATTTAGCTGTTAGTAGATCATTAGAGACTTTAGTGAGGGCAGTTTCAGTAGAGTGTGAGGAGCGGAAACCGGATTGTAAAGGGTCGAGAAGAGAGTTATCTGAGAGATAGCGGATTAGGCGGGAATGGACCAGGCGTTCCTGGAGTTTAGAGATGAAGGGAAGATTAGAGACCGGTCTGTAGTTAGCAGTGCAGTTCTGGTCCAGGGATGGCTTTTCAGTAAAAGGGTTATGATGGCATGTTTAAGTGAGGAGGGAAAGATACCTGAAGAAAGAGAGAGGTCAAATACTTTAGTTAGGTGGGTAGTGATGTCAAGGTAAAATATACACAGTATAGACCAAAAGTTTGGACACACCTTCTCATTTAAAGATTTTTCTGTATTTTCATGACTATGAAAATTGCACATTCACACTGAAGGCATCAAAACTATGAATTAACACATGTGGAATTATATACTTAACAAAAAAGTGTGAAACAACTGAAAATATGTCTTATATTCTAGGTTCTTCAAAGTAGCCACCTTTTGCTTTGATGACTGCTTTGCACACTCTTGGCATTCTCTGGATGAACTTCAAGAGGTAGTCACCGGAAATGGTTTTCACTTCACAGGTGTGCCCTGTCAGGTTTAATAAGTGGGATTTCTTGCCTTATAAATGGGGTTGGGACCATCAGTTGTGTTGTGCAGAAGTCAGGTGGATACACAGCTGATAGTCCTACTGAATAGACTGTTAGAATTTGTATTATGGCAAGAAAAAAAACAGCTAAGTAAAGAAAAACGAGTGGCCATCATTACTTTAAGAAATGAAGGTCTGTCAGTCCGAAAAATTGGGCAAACTTTGAAAGTGTCCCCAAGTGCAGTTACAAAAACCATCATGCGCTACAAAGAAACTGGCTCACATGAGGACCGCCCCAGGAAAGGAAGACCAGGAATCACCTCTGCTTCTGAGGATAAGTTTATCCGAGTCACCAGCCTCAGAAATCGCAGGTTAACAGCAGCTTAGATTAGAGACCAGGTTAATGCCACATAGAGTTCTAGCAGCAGACACATCTCTTCAACAACTGTTAAGAGGAGACTTTGTGCAGCAGTCCTTCATGGTAAAATAGCTGCTAGGAAACC
The DNA here is from genome assembly GCF_046119375.1 of Phyllobates terribilis. NCBI lineage: Eukaryota > Metazoa > Chordata > Amphibia > Anura > Dendrobatidae > Phyllobates > Phyllobates terribilis. The sequence goes on along the minus strand of NW_027362848.1, from coordinate 3,707,030 downwards.
ACTGCTAAGGACAGGCAACAAGCAGAGGAGAACTGTTTGGGCTAAAGAACACAAGGAATGGACATTAAACCAGTGGAAATCTGTGCTTTGGTCTGATGAGTCCAAATTTGAGATGTTTGGTTCCAACCACCGTGTCTTTGTGCAACGCAGAAAAGGTGAACAGATGGACTCTACATGCCTGGTTCCCACCGTAAAGCATGGAGGAGGAGGTGTGATGGTGTGGGGGTGCTTTGCTGGTGACACTGTTAGGAATTTATTCAAAATTGAAGGCAAACTGTACCAGCATGGATACCACAGCATCTTGCAGCGGCATGCTATTCCATCCGTTTAGTTGGACCATCATTTATTTTTCAACAGGACAATGACCCCAAACACACCTCCAGGCTGTGTAAGGGCTATTTGACCAAGAAGGAGAGTGATGGGGTGCTACGCCAGATGACCTGGCCTCCACAGTCACCAGACCTGAACCTAATCGAGATGGTTTGGGGTGAGCTGGACCTCAGAGTGAAGGCAAAAGGGCAAACAAGTGCTAAGCATCTCTGGGAACTCCTTCAAGATTGTTGGAAGACCATTTCCGGTGACTACCTCTTGAAGCTCATCAAGAGAATGCCAAGAGTGTGCAAAGCAGTCATCAAAGCAAAAGGTGGCTACTTTGAAGAATCTAGAATATAAGACATATTTATCAGCTGTTTCACACTTTTTTGTTAAGTATATAATTCCACATGTGTTAATTCAGTGTGAAGGTACAATTTTCATAGTTATAAAAATACAGAAAAATCTTTAAATGAGGTGTGTCCAAACTTTTGGTCTGTACTGTATATTATAGAAAATCAATTATTTTATTTTAATAGATTACCTAATCAGTGTGAATTAATATAGAGATGATGGAATAATCTATGTGTATGTATGTATGCAAATGTGTATATGCACATTGATTATGTTAATAGTTAATGATATATAACAGTTTCTGTTCTCAGGCTATGTGCCCACGATGCAGAAATGCTCCGGATTTTTCCTGAGCGTTTCTGCATCTCCCTGGCAGAAAAAATGTATGCGGATTGTACATGCGGATTTTACATGTGGATTGTACATGCGGATTTTACATGTGGATTGTACATGCGGATTTTACATGCGTTTTTCCTGCCAGGGACAAGCGGATGTGAAGCTTTCTTCACATGCATTTCCGCATGCGCATTGAAAAGCGCTTTCCAAGCGATTTTAACATCACTTGGAAAGTGCTTGACAACTTGGTCACACTATATAAATCCATGCAAACGGCATGGATTTATATAGTGTGTCCGAAAGAATGTTAAAAAATAAAAAATAAATGTCATACTTACCTTCTGATGGCCCCCGGTGTCTTTATCCGATGCGTCTCAGCTTGCCGGCAGTTCGCGGTACACTGAAGGACCTGCCGTCACATGACTAAATGACGTCAGCGCAGGTCCTTGAGTCCACCGCCATCTGCCGGCAAGCCAAGACAAGCACACCGGGGGCCATCAGAAGGTAAGTATAATATTTATGTTTTATTTTATTCTTTTTTTACAGGTACTATGGTACCTGGGTCCGGAGGAGAGTCTCCTCTTCTCCAGACCCGGGTACCATCCACACATTGAAACGCATGGAATGCGCATGTACAGATCCAGTGATGCGGATTCCATGCGTTCCAATGCAAGTCAATGGCGGCGAAAACGCAGCGATTCCGCAAAATAATTGATCGTGCTGCGTTTTTTTCCGCAATGATAAGACGCAGCGGAAATTTCTGCAGCATGTGCACAGCACATGCGGATTATCATTGGGGAACATGGCAGGCCTTCTACCAAGCGTTTTTTAAGCGTTTCTGCAGAGGAATTGCCCCTGCGGAAACGCTTAAAAAACGCATCGTGGGCACACAGCCTTATTGTAGACATGAACAACTAAATGATTTCCTGGGAATGACGTATGCATGTGCATGGCTGATAACAGAGAGATTCATGTCGAGTTGGCAAAGATGGTGCTGAGAGACGACTTCACCCCTCCCATCAGAATTCCTAAGGTGTTACTGAGGCCAGGAGATACATGGATGAGCAAATTGCAGTGTGCCAAGTTATCAGAAGGAGCAATGAATTTCACTAATCCCACCTAGAAGTAGAATACTATATAACCCCATGTCTACATAATAAAGTATGTCATTTTGCGTGGTTTAGTCTCTGAGTGAAGTTTTTCAACCATATTAGCAAATTTGGTTGATTTGTTTTCACTCGGACATCTTTAATTAGGAGGAGAGCAGTTACCTAGTGTATCTTAAATTGGTGAAACCTCCACAGTGACAGCTGGGGAAAGGAACTGAATGAGCTGTGAGGGAATAGGGTCACTGTTGCAGGTTGTAGGACGGGAAGAAGTCTGGTCACTTCTTCTTCTATGACCAGCTCGAAGATGGAAAGTGAACTTGAGGTGCGGGAGGGAAGGGAATCCAGACTCTGAGGGGATTGTGTAAAAATGTCTTGACAGATATGATTGATTTTTTGTAGGAAATAAGTGGCCAGATCGTCAGCGCTTAGGTTGGTGACGGGGGTCTGTACTTTAGAGCTCAGGAGGGAGTGTGTAGCGTCGGCGTCCCTGCCTCCTGCTAGGCAGCACGCGCTGCTTCCCGGTCACTGTGCCTAGGGCGCGCGCGCGCTCCCTCTCTCTTAAAGGGGCCGCGTGCGCCGTCCTAAGGAGTCTCCGGCCAATGGCCGGAGGATCTCACCATATATAAGGCACCTCCTCCAAAATGGAGGTGCCCGAGCAATGTTGTTGCAAAGCCTTTCAACTCTGCTTCAGCCCTCAGGTCCCGTTGCCAGCTTGTTTTCCAGTGCTGTCTACCTGCTTGCAATCCTGCGGTCCGACAGTCTGCCTACCAGCATCTGCCAGTCTGTCTATGGATCAGTCCGCCTGCGGACCAGGAAGCACCTGCCAGATACCTGCCTGATACCTGTCTACCTGCTTGCAATCCTGCGGTCCGACAGTCTGCCTACCAGCACCTGCCACTCTGTCTATGGATGAGTCCGCCCGCGGACCAGGAAGCACCTGCCAGATACCTGCCTGATACCTGCCTGATACCTGCCTGCCTGCCAGCCTGTCCAGAGACTCTTACCCGCTCACCTGGGAGCGCTCACCTGCTACCCGCCTGCTAGCCTACCTGGAGGCTTAGCCGTCACTTGCTGTGACCACCTGCCTGTCCAGAGACTCTTACCCTCCTGTCACTTGCCGTGACCACCTGCCTGTCCAGAGACTCTTATCCTGCTGTCACTTGCCGTGACCACCTGCCTGTCGAGAGACTCTTACCCTGCTGTCACTTGCCGTGACCACCCGCCTGTCTAGAGACTCTTATCCTGCTGTCACTTGCCGTGACCACCTGCCTGTCGAGAGACTCTTACCCTGCTGTCACTTGCTGTGACCACCTGCCTGTCCAGAGACTCTTACCCGCTCACCTGGGAGCGCTCACCTGCTACCCGCCTGCTAGCCTACCTGGAGGCTTAGCCGTCACTTGCTGTGACCACCTGCCTGTCCAGAGACTCTTACCCTCCTGTCACTTGCCGTGACCACCTGCCTGTCCAGAGACTCTTATCCTGCTGTCACTTGCCGTGACCACCTGCCTGTCGAGAGACTCTTACCCTGCTGTCGCTTGCCGTGACCACCCGCCTGTCTAGAGACTCTTATCCTGCTGTCACTTGCCGTGACCACCCGCCTGTCAAGAGATTGTCCCCGTCACTCGCCGTGACCTCCTGCCCTTCTACCCAGAGACTGTCCCTGTCACTTGACGTGACTGCCTGCCCGCTTTCCCTGGGAGCCACCCGCTTCCTTACAAGGGCTGCCCCTTTGAATAGTAGCTCAGAGGTTCCACCTCTCAGACCCGTTACAGACTGGAAGGTTTCAAAGAGTCGTTTAGGATTGTTGGCTAGAGATGTGATGAGAGTGGTAAAGTAGACTTGTTTAGCCGGATGGAGAGCAGAATTATAAGTTTTGAGCATGAACTTATAGTGGATGAAGAGAAACCAAAAACAAGAAAAATACCCAAATAATTGAAAGTAAATGTATAGTGGATGCATGCCTATAACCCAGTGAACATCCACAGTCTAAAGTGGTCCATATATCCACTGTAAGGCTTATCAGCTCAGGTAATATTGCCGCCTGATCATTTAGAGAGAATACAATTAGAAAAATCTTGACAATCAGAAATTAAAAACCTATTGATAAAAAAGAATATAAATGTCTGGTTTTAATAATTACAGAAATTTCTAGCTGATATATTCCTTAACATGATCAACACTCGTATAAGACGTAGATAGTACTCGGACCTCACAAGTGACCGCGGTCAGATAGTATTTAATCTAAATCACAATTAGTCAGGAAGCAGGAAACCACTAGAATAAAATTTCGCAAGTACAACAAACGTGATTGTATATTATCATTAGGCTCTATTTAGTAGCTTTACCGAGAATTCTATAATAAAGGCTCAGTGGTCAATGTTCTCGTGTATAAAACATTCACATAACATAAAAATAAGTAACAATGCAGAACACTGACGTGGTAAATCTAAAGCTTCCTCCTAAAAGGAAAACCCCACGCGGGGAGAGGACCACATCTGAAGACTCGACAATGACACATTATGATGGAATGATCATCTCGGAGCTTCTCCTGCTGAGCCTTCACCTCTTTCCAGGACATCGAGGAAAAAAAGAAAATACCTGACTATTCAAGGAACCATTCCTGAATAATTCTTAGTATTCTAGGATATTTGGCTGCATCCGTTCTTTATGGAAATAAGGATCTACAAAAGCCAAACTGTTGTAAAATGCAGCAAATGTTCTATTGTGTGGTATACTGGGATCTACGGGGGCTTCAAACTCTGGGGTGACCATTATAAAGCAGCACAGAGCCCATTGTATAAACTCTACTGGTATATTTAGCTGTATTAGAACCAAAATATCTAACTGAAGGCCCACCATACATATTAGACTAATGTTGACCTATCCCACCGATATTGACAGATTCAGCTGAAACTCAAATGTGTATGGGGGCCCAAACAACTGATTGTTGGGGAAGTTAAAGGGGTATTCCTATCTCCAAGATCCTATCCCAATATGTAGTAGGTGTAATAATAATATTAGCAAATACCTCCAATTAGAAATGTAGTATAGTCCTTCTGATTAGCAATGTTGCTTACCCCATGTGCAAGGCATTGCAGTAGCTTAGGCATCCATGGTTACGACCACACATAGTTACGCTTAGTGGTCGTAACAATGAATACCTAAGCTACTGCAATGCCCTGCACATGGGGTAAGTGACATAGCTAATCAGAAGAACTATCCTACATTTATAATTGTAGGTATTTGCTAATATTATTACACCTACTACATATTGGGATAGGATTTTGGAGATGAGAATACCTCTAAAGTGTCCGACATGTCCGATTTTGCACTATTGATCCTTCTGTTTTCCTGGAGATAACTTATCACCAAAGATGTAGGACTGCGGTTCTCTTATAGAGAACACAGAGACACTCGGCTGAAGTACTCTTGTGTATGGGACAACGCTTTACTGTTGGAATTGCTGTGGCATATGAGAGGAGATTGACTATGAGCATCACTATCACGGTGAAAATATTTAGGATTTTTAAAGTCCTAATTTTAGGAGGTCCAAGTCCTAAAAAAATATTATTAACCAGGAACAATGTATTATTTAGAAAAAGACTCATCCATCGCCTGATTGGATTGTTTATAGTCATCTCATCTGCCCATGTAAACAGGACGTGCTGCCGACAATAAGCAACCATCTTGGTGCACTTTGTATCGGCCCTTTTGAAAAGGCTTTATATGAGCACCGGTGGACTTGTTAGTGGGGCTGTGGCCTGACGCTGATGATTGGCCACACTATCTATCAGTATTCGGTCAGTATTTTTTCTCAGGAGTGGGAGCCAAAACCAGGTGAGGAACAATCAGAGAAACGGTCTAATAGAAACAAGTCACCAATTCTGCATTTATCACCCACTCCTGGTTTTGGCTCCCACTCCTGAGAAAAAATACTGACCGAATACTGATAGTGGGGCCGTGGCCTCAGTCCACAAGTCCACAGTGCATGACCGTGCTCATTCATGTGTATTTGTACATGTGAGATCTGAAATGAACGTGAACGACTGTGACCTGTTTGGTGAGATAAAGGTTACTGACGCACTTGATCTAAACTTAGTCCCGCAGTCCGGCTTCACCCATTTTTTTCCTACAGATCTTATTACCTGAACTTATCATGTGTCTTCCCAGGCTGTAAACAGAGAGGAGGCAGTACATTGTAAAGACGAGGCCTACAGCGTCCAAAGCCCAAACCCGAGAAGCCAACAACTAATCTGTCCGGTGTACAAATACATTCCACCCCTCTGTTATCCTGATCAGACAAGGAGCTCACATGGCTCATTACAGGACGGGACGGAAGTTCTCTTAAAGTGATCTACACCTCCGACATTAAATGTGACGATACGTTTCTAATGTCTAGACGGAGTGAGCCGTCTTTCTTTTTGACGAAGAAGAAGCCTGTTCCCACCGGGGAGGTAGATTTCCGGATAAATCCCCGGGCCAGATTCTCCTCAATATATTCAGACATGGACCGGGTCTCAGCAGCGGACAAAGGGTAAATACGCCCACGGGGAGGAGTAGCACCGGGTATCAGGTCGATTGGGCAATCGTATGGTCTATGAGGGGGTAATGTCTCTGCTTCTCTTTTATTAAAGACATCCGCATAAGACCAATAGGGAACCTGTAGGCCGGGTAGATTGGCTGGGGTAGGAGAAGGACGGGCAGGAAGAACGGGAACTAAACAAGTCTTATGGCAGTCCTCTCCCCAGCGAAGGACTTCTCCGGTCTGCCAATCAAGCACGGGTGCATGTTTCTGGAGCCAAGGTAGGCCTTGCAAGAGGGCGTGAGAGAGTCCAGGCAGAACATGGAAGAAGATGCTCTCAGAGTGCAGCATTCCCACCTGCAGAGTTATGGATTCGGTGATGAGTTGAATGGGATGCGGTAAGAGACCCCCATCCACGGAGGCGACAGATAAGCGTACAGCCAGGGGTTTGGTGGGAATGTGGTATTTCTCTACCAGGGATAGAGAAATGAGATTTCCGGCAGCTCCAGAGTCAAGTTGAGCTAGTTCACAGAAACTGTTCTCCCCGCAGATGATAGAGACCGACAGCATCAGAGATGGAGAGGGTTTACTCTTGTCTAGGACGACCTCTCTGAGCGATCCTAGACACAGGCGTTTCCCGACCTCTCCGGGCAGGAACGGATCCGGTGCTCCTTACTGCCACAGTAGAAGCAGCTCCCCTCGGCACGGCGTAATTCTTGACGGGTTTTGACCATATTGGTCTGGTCGACCTGCATAGGCTCAGGTGAGTGCGCCTGAGGAGGAACGGAGGAACGGAGGAAGTGACGGGTTTCTGAAAGGTAGGGGCAAGGCGTGGAAACCTCCTCTCACGGGTGACCTCTTTGGTGCGCTCCTGGAACCGGATGTCAATCCGGGTGGCGAGTGTTATTAAGTCGTCGAGAGTGGTAGGAATGTCCCGACCGGCGAGTTTATCTTTAATACGGCCGGACAGACCCTCCCAGAAGACGGACACCAGGGCGTCGTTATCCCAGGCAAGCTCCGAAGCAAGGGTACGGAACCATATGGCATATTGGCCCACGGTGAGACTTCCTTGACGGAGGCGTAGCAGAGATGAGGCGGATGAGGTCTTCCCTCCTGGTTCGTCGAAGACTTTCCAGAAAGCCGTGAGAAAGGCTGGCAGGTTGGACACCAGGGAATCTCCTCTCTCCCATAGAGGATTTAGCCAAGCCAGCGCCTCCCCCGTGAGATGGGACATGATGAAGGCTACTTTGGCTCGGTCGGTGGAAAACTGGTGTGCCAAAAGTTCGAAGTGCAGAGTGCACTTAGTTAGTGAAGCCCCGTGCCTGACCGGGATTTCCGCCAAAACGAGGCGGGGCGGAGAGACGGGGACCGGGAAGGGATGCTATGGTATTGATGGGCAGCGGCGGTGCCGGGGTAGTAAGTGTGCGAGTGGAAGCAGCTCCCGATGAGACAGTCAGTGTGTCCAGGCGAGAGTTAACACTACGCAGGTGACTCAGGATGGACTTTTGTTGGGACCTCTGACGGGAAAGTTCATGACATAGGTCCGAGAGCGAGGGAGCTTGGGTGCCACCGGGTTCCATGGCCCGAGCAAACTGTAACGGGTGTGGGAGGTGGAACCTCTGAGCTACTATACAAAGGGCAGTCCTTGTAAGGAAGCGGGTGGCTCCCAGGGAAGGCGGGTAGGTAGACACTGCAAGTGACAAGGACAGTCTCAGGGTAGAAGGGCAGGGCAGTCACAGCAAGTGACGGGGACAGTCTCTTGACAGGCGGGTGGTCACGGCAAGTGACGGGGACAGTCTCTTGACAGGCAGGTGGTCACGGCAAGTGACAACAGGGTAAGAGTCTCTGGGCAGGCAGGGGGTCACGGCAAGTGACGGCAGAGCCTCCAGGTAGGCTAGCAGGCAGGTAGCAGGTGAGCGCTCCCAGGTGAGCGAGTAAGAGTCTCTGGACAGGCAGGTGGTCACAGCAAGTGACGGATAAGCCTCCAGGTAGGCTAGCAGGCAGGTAGCAGGTGAGCGCTCCCAGGTGAGCGAGTAAGAGTCTCTGGACAGGCAGGTGGTCACAGCAAGTGACTGCTAAGCCTCCAGGTAGGCTAGCAGGCAGGTAGCAGGAGAGCGCTCCCAGGTGAGCGGGTGAGAGTCTCTGGACAGGCAGGTGGTCACAGCAAGTGACGGCTAAGCCTCCAGGTAGGCTAGCAGGCGGGTAGCAGGTGAGCGCTCCCAGGTGAGCGCTCCCAGGTGAGCGGGTAAGAGTCTCTGGACAGGCAGGCAGGTATCTGGCAGGTAGTTCCTGGTCCACAGGCGGACTGATCCATAGACAGACTGGCAGGTGCTGGTAGGCAGACTGTCGGACCACAGGATTGCAAGCAGGTAGACAGAAATCAGGCAGATATCAGGCAGGTATCAGGCAGGTATCAGGCAACGGGACCTGAGGGCTGAAGCAGAGTTGAAAGGCTTTGCAACAACAGAGCTCGGGCACCTCCATTTTGGAGGAGGTGCCTTATATATGGTGAGGTCCTCCGGCCATTGGCCGGGGACTCCTTAGGACTGCACGCGCGGCCCCTTTAAGAGAGAGGGAGCGCGCGCGCACCCTAAGCTCATTGACAAGGAAGCAGCGTGAGCTGCCAGCAGAGCGGGAGGAAGACGCCGGGCACGGAGCGGAGAGGCAGGGACGCCGACGTTTAGTCGTCACGTGATTGTAGCAGCCGTCACGTGATTGTGGCAGCCGTCATGTGATTGTGGCAGCCGTCACGTGATTGTGGCAGCCGTCACGTGCTGGTATAACACGCTGCAATTAGAAATGGGAATCGGCACAGGAGTCACAATATAAAGTCAGTGCTGGTAGTAACACAAGAATCCAACAAGCTGAGCGTCCACACGTCGTCCAACAGCCCAACATGGATGATGAGAAGCTGCAGGACGTCACATAATCTGCGATATTCAGGCAGAGAACACAAACCGCAATGTGCTGCCACCGACATCTTCATCAGCTCAGGAGGAGGCGACTGTGTAAGAACATCACCGTTTTGTTTTCCCCCCTGAATATCGTGGATTATTAGATGACTGATGTTCTGCTACTTTTTCTTTTTGAAGTTGTCTACACACATAATGGCTGCAGAGGACTGAGAGAAAGTCCACAGGGAACAAAACAGAAGTCGGGAACAGAAGGGGAGACGAGGGCTGAGCCACTTACACAGACAGAAAGCTGAGGAGGACATGTTATTACTCCAGGATCTGCTCCATTCATTCCCTATGTGGCATCCAAGCGCTGAGCTCGGCTTTTTCCAGAGCCCCATAGAGAATGAATGGAGCTGCAGTTGTTCCCTGACTTTCCGTTCCTTCCCGATCAGACGATGGTTCGCAGTGGTCAGACCCCACGATCAGTAAGTGATCACTGAGCCTGTGGATAAGTGATAACTAAAGTTGACAAATCCCCAGGCCCGGATGGGATACACCCGCGAGTACTGCAGGAATTAAGTAACGTCATAGATAGACCATTATTTTTAATCTTTAAAGATTCCATAATAACAGAGTCTGTACCACAGGACTGGCGTATAGCAAATGTGGTGCCAATATTCAAAAAGGGGACAAAAACCAAACTTGGAAATTATAGGCCGGTAAGCTTAACCTCTACTGTGGGTAAAATCCTGGAGGGTTTCCTAAGAGATGCTATAATAGAGTATCTGAAGAAGAATAACCTCATGACCCAATATCAACATGGGTTTACGAGGGACCGTTTCTGTCAAACTAATCTGATCAGCTTTTATGAGGAGGCAAGTTCCGGACTGGACCGAGGAAATGTAGTGGATGTTGTGTATATGGACTTTTCAAAAGCTTTTGATACGGTTCCACACAAAAGGTTGATACATAAAATGAGAACAATGGGGATAGGGGAAAATATATGTATGTGGGTTAAGAATTGGCTCAGTGATAGGAAACAAAGGGTGGTTATTAATGGAAAACACTCAGACTGGGTCTCATTTAACAGTGGGGTACCACAGGGGTCAGTATTGGGCCCCTTTCTTTTTAACATATTTATTAATGACCTTGTAGGGGGCATACAGAGTAATATTTCAATATTTGCAGATGACACTAAACCTTGTTTTGTTTTGTTTAGTGGCCAGTGTCAGGCTGCTGCTGCAAAGGCAAATAAAATAATGGGATGCGTTAAAAGAGGCATAGATGCTCATGAGGAGAAGATAATTTTACCTCTATACAAGTCATTAGTGCGACCACACTTAGAATACTGTGTTCAGTTCTGGTCTCCGGCGTATAAGAAAGACATAGCTGAACTAGAGCGGGTGCAGAGAAGAGCGACCAAGGTTATTAGAGGACTGGGGGGTCTGCAATACCAAGACAGGTTATTACACTTGGGGTTATTTACTGTGGAAAAAAAAAGACTTAAGGGTGATCTTATTACTATGTACAAGTATATGAGGGGACAGTACAAAGACCTTTCTACTGATCTTTCTACTCTGAGGCCTGAGACGGGGACAAGGGGGCATCTTCTACGTCTGGAGGAAAGAAGGTTTAATCATAATCACAGACGGGGATTCTTTACTGTAAGAGCAGTGAGACTATGGAACTCTCTGCCGCATGATGTTGTAATGAGTGATTCACTGTTAAAATTTAAGAAGGGCATGGATGCCTTTCCTGAAAAGTATAATATTACAGGTTACAAAAACTAGATTCCATGATAGGGCGTTGATCCAGGGAACTAGTCTGATTGTCGTATGGAGTCGGGAAGGAATTTTTTTCCTCAATGTGGAGCTTAGTGTTTGCCACAGGGTTTTTTTTTGCCTTCCTCTGGATCAACATGTTAGGCTATGGGTTGAACTAGATGGACTTAGTCTTCCTTCAACCTTAAAAACTATGTTACTATGTATGTAACTTGTTATCTTCAGACATCCCCTCTAAGCAATGGCGCACGCCAGCAGTGAAGGCGGGAGGAGGCGCTGGGTACAGGGAAGACTTTACCTCTGGGGGCCACATATAGGGCATGTGAGGGGTGGACACTTCCCGTATTCATCATTACTGAGCCCCCGCTCTGTACCGCTCTTATCTGAGTGCAGGAGACACAGCAGTCACTAATCAGCCACTCTCCGGTCACTTGCAGCCGTCCGAGCTCTGCTGTGCCTGTTAGGGGTGAAGTTCGGGTCCTAGGAGGCAGCGACTACGCAGCCTGCAAAGCAGATCACAGCCCGGGTACCGCGTCTCCGGATAAATCTCCACCTTGTGAGCTGCTTCTTGTGCAGCAGCCCCATGCAAGTCGCTCCGCTCTCCTCAGCCAGCTCCTGCTGAAGACTGAGCTCCTCTGCCCAATCTAGGAGCCCAATAGCCCTGATCACACCAGTGGTAGCCCAGTGCTGCTGGGGGGGGGCAGGGCTAGGTCCGATTTACAGATAGCAAACTAATCAGCCCTAGATATTTCTAATAGCTGCAGAGCAGGCGACATAACTCTGACCGGTGTCCGCATAGACCTCTCCTCAGCCAGGGTCTAATAAGAGCAGTAAGATGGCCGTCATGGGGTCCATTGTTAGATCTCGGCTGCCATAGAAACTCATCGGCACCATGATCGCGCCTCCCTCTCCGGTCTTAAGTGCCTAAATGCTGTGACAGCCACTGACTGTGTCATATAAGGGGTTAAGCTGCCAGGATCAGGGTTGGCTCCACTGCTGGCGCCTGAGGCAGGAGCGGGACTGTGTTATACCGCCACACGACTGCCGCAGATCTTGTAAGAGCCCTGACTGCACCTGCCTGATGATAATGTGTCCTATAACGCGGGTCCTGGTACCAGACTGCCCTTTACATATTAATCACTAGCTGGGAACCAGTTACTTTCAGGTTCTAGTTTCTGATGTGTTTCCAGGACCTGTAGTTATCAACATTTTACCCTTAAGGCCCAGTTATAATATTACTGCAACACTCTCACTACATATGAGCGCCCTGTACCTGTATACCTGCCCTGTGTGCGGCACAAAAGTATATAACAAAATGTGTGTACACAAATACCTATCTCCTGAATGGTATTACTGCTAGATCTCCTGTACATAGAAATATGAGGTTCTTAGCGCACACTTTGAGCAAATTGTGCGAGCCCATCTGCCAACGTCAAGGCGACCTCTTCAGATGGGTCCCTACACTAACACTACACTAACTTACTAACTGGGACCCCCATTTTTAATGTTTATTATTGCTGTACTAATGCAATCAATTGTACCTGTTATAATTCATTTTTTTAATTAGTTTTATAATTTTTTATTACTCTTGTGTTTATGATAATGGTATTACTAAAATCCCTATACTTAGTGTTGATCCAGAAGAAGGCAAAAACCCCAGGACACCTTCAGCCAATTTGTGTCACAGGGGAAAAATTCCTTCTTGACCCCGAGAAAAGGCGATCAGTCCTAGGACCCTGGATCAAATCTAATAATGTTATTACTAGTTATTAATAATTCTTATTAATATTACACAACTAATTGTACTGCTACTGTAGTTATTAGTATTTTAATTTAGGTTTTTGTACTTTTTATAGATTATATATTATTTATGTCCTGCTATCTTATTACTTTGCTATTCTAACTTTTCTATAACTACTTAAAATAATCAAAACAACACTATAATTATTTTTATATTCTTACTATTATTAACATCCTGCTATCTGATTACAGTATTATTCTACTTTCCTATCACTACTAATACTACCCTATACCTAGAGTGTTGATCCAGAAGAAGGCAAAAACCCCAGGACACCTTCAGCCAATTTGTGTCACTGGGGAAAAATTCCTTCTTGACCCCGAGAAAAGGCGATCAGTCCTAGGACCCTGGATCAAACCTAATAATGTTATTATTAGTTGTATAATTAATATATTACTTATTGTACTACTGGAGTTATTTTAATTTATGTTTTTATTTTTATAAATATAGCTATTTAATATTCTTATTATTATTAATAACCTGCTATATTTTTACATTATTATTATTCTCTCCTATCACTACTAATACTACCCTATAGCTACAGTATTGATCCAGAAGAAGGCAAAAACCCCTGGACACCTTCAGCCAATTTGTGTCACAGGGGAAAAATTCCTTCTTGACCCCGAGAAAAGGCGATCAGTCCTAGGACCCTGGATCACACTGCTATTCTACCTACTACTATTACTACTGTTATTTTATTACTATTTTATTTATTTCTTACTATTAGCACTAGTATTATTACTCTTATTACACTAATACTGATACACTACCACTATATTACACTATCCTGCTGTTATTTGGTGGTCTGATACTTACCAGCCGGTATTGCCGTATGTGATGTTATCGGCAGAGAGGTTCCAGCAGGATGGTCCACATGATGTTCCTCTTTCCTCTCAAATACCGGTTGATGTACTGGCGGAAGTTGGTCTGGTTCTCCTTCTTCCTTCTTGTTGTTGGGATCGGTTGTCTTCTTTTCTGGCCTTTGGCCGTCACTTCCCCCCTAGGGATCTTGATGTGGAGTTTCATCTTCTTTGCTTTCTCTTCTTTCTCTTCTTCCTCTTCTTCCTCTTCTTCCTCTTCATCCAGGTAGGCGCACAGTTCTTTTAGTGTCTTCTGTCTTAAATCCATGATGTCCAGCTTTATCTTCTTTGCTGCTTTCTCCTCTTCTTCCTTCTCTTCTTCCTCGTCTTCCTCTTCATCCAGGTACTTGCGCCGTTCTTTTAGTTCCTTGCGCCTTTCTTCCCTCTTCCTTTTCTCCCTGGCTTTATACTCTTCGATGCATCTTCTTTGGGCAATGGGGTTGGTCGGCATAAGGCACTGGAAGAGAAGAGATGAAGTTAGGAGGCTACAAGGAAGATCCGAATACACAGCTACCTTATAGAAGAGGCCGTAGCGTTGCCCTGAGTCGTCTCACTGACCTCCTTCTTGTAGAGGGGAGAAGGGAGAAACTTCACACAATATGCCAGTCTCCTCAGCTGTTCCTCAGGACTGATGTAATCTGCAGAAAACACAACCAGATATTAGGAGCAATCCTCACCGTACAAAGAGGACGTATGTATGTTAAGACTGTCAGAAGGAGCTCACTGATGGATTCTCAGTTAACTAGTTCTGCAGCCAGCAATAGACAGTACAGCACAGAGGGTACAGGAGGCAAACTGTGCACAATTTTCAATAAAACTCAGAAAAATATTTACCACCAAGTATATGCATTAAAGGAAAGAAAATGTCCCCACAGATGAGTCTGTTTAATGAAAGCCCCAGAAAGCCATGTAACAAGAGTATAGAGAACGGTGAGTGAGTGATGGATACTACCTGCTCCAACGCTGGCAGAATACTCCATCCCCATGGTGTCCGCTGATATCTTCTCTTGTAGAAATGTCTCCACAATCTATAAAACCTCAGGAGGCGTCAGCAGAGGGTTTGGGGATTGGCTGATATTTCTTTGGTCTTAGAAACATTGGCTATAAATAATTCGGGGGCTCTGCTGGGGAAAGGGCCAATTGGGAAATGTGGAGGATATTTACTGTTCTGTATCTGAGCTTCATTAAAGGGGAATTATCAGATGGAACAAGTCATCCCCTTATCCCTGGGCTCGGTGACGACTGATAGATCAGTGGGGTCCGACCGCGGGAAACTCCAGCAATCACCAAAAAAGGGCAGTGACCCCCATTAGAAGTGATGGCTGGATCCTTCCAGATGGGAGATGTGATGAGTGTGGCGCCCCCCACTGGTGTCTCAGCGTATCATGTGTTGGGGAATAATGACTTCTCTGGTAAATGGGCTGATTCCTGTCAGTTGTGGTCGCTGAGTGCGTGTGATGGGATGTGGCTCCGTCCATTATATTATATCACGTCTTATACCTAGAATCTCTCGCTGATCGCAGGTGTCTGTCTTCACACTCAGATCAGATGGAACAAACTGACCACATAGGAGTTTTTTTTTTTTTTCAAATTCAAACCGAGCAATCCTATTGGCTGAGTATGACTGTCGTTACCATGGTGACAGAATTTTAAAGGGACAGAACATTAATAATGTATAATAGTGTATTTTATTACATATTTCACATAATAGTGGCTGATATATGGACCTGTACAGATAATATGTGGGCGCACACTTCTATAACTCCTCATATTTTTCATACAGCAATTTGGTGGTGCTGCAGAGATATTTTGGGCGTAATATAACTTGTGCTGGCAATTGATCATCTATAAAGTAGTCTGGTAATGTATGTAATGGTCCTAAGATTGTGCTTTTATGTTCAATACAAATCTAAATATTAATCAGACGTCACTCCCTGCTATTTGAAGGGTTTTTGTCCCTTTCCCTATGTCAGAGTAGTATCACATATAGCTCGGATACGCTGCAGCCTTCAGAACAATGAGGTCCGTTGTGGCTTTTCCCTGCACATTCGGCCATTATATAAGTGACGGCAGCTGCGTTGTGTCCCTGCACGGCTGATAGCGTCGCTGTGCAGGGATTCAGTATGGTGGAGCTGCGGCTCTTTTCTTTTATGGGTCGATACAAGTCTTGTTCAGACATATAAATATGCCTTGATTACATTGTAGAAAAGAAGGGTGACATTACAGGAGTCCCATACATTCTCAGTGTAAGATCAGTGGGGTCGGACCCCCGGCGCCAGGGAGTATATGTAGCACCCTGAGGATTCGGCTGCTACAGGGGTATTGCACCTCAACCCAGAGGTGTGATATTCCACTCCCGGGTAAGGATGGAGTGTGGGACTGAGTCCAGAAAGCTGCATGCACTACACACATCCCATTTCCGAGGAACAGACCAACGGTACTCCCACTTAGAAATGTGCAGGTACGACCGAGTCTGTTCCTGGCTGGAGTGGGAGGGGGGTGGTACATCCCAAGTAGTGTAGGGGCAGATAGGGGGAGCAGCCTGGGTAAAGATAGGAGCTCATTGGGTGCTGGTCACCTGAGCTCACACATAGAGGGAGTATTTAAGGTGGGCACCATCTAAGATCAGGGTCAGTCTTTGCAGAGGAGTCAGTCTGCCACAGTCAGTCAGTCTGTGAGGAGTCAGTCAGCCTTTTGCAGAGAAGCCAGAGGAAGAGGAGCAGAGCAGCCCCAGGCCCAGAGAGAGTGAGAGAGGAGAGTCAGAAGGACCCAGAGAAAACAAGCAGGAACTCTGAGAACCCATATACAAACCTAGGGTGAAGAGTTGGCAAAAGGGTACCGGATCCCAAACTGGTGGGGGCTCAAGCACACCTCAGCCAGAGACCGGAGGCCGTGGGCAGGATCTGCCACGGCCACCCACCACATCCACCCTGAAGGCAAACCACGTGTAGGGTCAGGGAACCCAAGGCCAAGGGTTTCCCAACAGAAGGCCCGAGGGAGCTGGACCTAGGTGGATCCCTGGTGGGGACGGCCAGAAGACAGGACAGGAAGGAGGGCTCAGGGTCACGCTCCGGACTTGCTTGGGGGTTGGCTGAATCCAGGACCTGGTGGACGCAGCACGGCTCGGGTGGTCACTTGAAGCTGGAGTGACCGGAACATCAGCAGTAAGTAAATACCCTAAACTGCACAACCCGACTCTGTCTTTAATTACCATCTATGCTGCACCACCACAACCCCCATCCTCTGCACCTGACCCCCTGAGGCCATACCCCTCCCGTTGGGGGTTATACCATCTAAAGCTGCACCAACACCATCAGCCTCAGCGGACCCTGCTGCAGCGGCGGCCGTAGTGACCGCAATCCAACGGGTGGCGTAGTCGACATAACGAACTTTGTAACATCTGTAGGACTGCCACATACTCTGAGCTTGACACCCTGGGCACGGACCGGGTCACAGCCACTCGGAGACTACAACCCCCATCTGATCCGGCTCCGGGTATTCCCCTAAAGAATATGGCCCAGGGGGTGCGTCAACTTTGGCGTAGTCGGCAGGATACCGTGCCCGCAACACCCGGGTACTGCGTGCCTGAAGAAAAGAACAAGTTTACCTCAAAAAGAAGTCTCCCGCCGGTTCCAGAGGGTCCCCGCCATCGGACTCCATCACAGATCGATTCCCGCCGGTTGTCCGCCATTAACAGCTTTTTCCCGCCATCTGCAGAGTTTCCCGCCACTGGGAGACGATTCCCGCCATTTCCAAAGGTTTCCCGCCTTGTCAGAGCGGACGCCATTATGGGCGTGCCAGAGGGTGGCAAGAGGCCACCTCCCATCGTGGGCCAGGACCGAAAATGGCGCCAAAAGTGGAAACCGCCCCCACCAACAGAGACTGTGATGCTAGAGGTGTCTGTCAGCGTGAAAGAACTGCCCCTGGAGCTGACAATCACCAAGTGGCCCCGGGACCGCCCTCGAAGTGGGAGGACTGAGAAGAAGAGAGCAAAGATGGGTGTCGCCTGGAGCAGTCTGGAGAGAGCGCACCCGGAGACAAGAAGCCTAGAGCTGAGTCCAGAAGAAGCTTACCCGGAGATGGGAGAAGAGCAGAGCAGCACCGGCCCGCTGGCCAGGAGCCTGCCGGAGACAACAGAAGGAGAGCAGAGCAGCACCGACCCGTTGGTCAGGAGCCTGCTAGAAGCAACGACCCCACTAGGCCTAGTGGAGGTCTTGGCACAGCTCCCCCGAGATCGGGAGTGTGCACAGACTGCGCTGGAGGGCCTCGCACGGAGGATGGCCCGGGTGCAACGAGAGACGTTGGCGGAGTGGAGCCGAGAGATGGCCCAGCGGACCGAGACTCGTCAGCGGAGCACGCCACCCGAGACGAGGAGACAGACCGCCTCTGAGGATGGCGCAGGAGGACTGAAGGCCGGAGACGGCGCCGAGAAGGGAGCCGAACGAAAGGAGGCAGGTAAAGGGGACGTCTCTACCCCAAACCGGGAAACCGCGTACCTGCCCCAGCTCCCCGTCGCAGAGCCCGAAGTACCCCCTGCCGTGCCCGTAACCGCAACGTCACCGCCACAGACTAGGCCTCAACCGGAAGCCGCAGCCGCGACCCCTGTGACGTCACACGCCTCGACCCCGAGCGTGACCAAGCAGGAAGTACCACCAGCCTGGTCGCAAGGCCTAGTACCCCCGGGCGCCGCAATACCAACAGCGCCCCCTACCTCCGCGGAGCCACCGGCCTGGTCGCAGGGCCAAGTAGCCCAGGGCGCCGCCGTCCTTACGGTGCCCTTCACTTTCCAGGTGCCCCAGGCCTGGCCGCAAGGCCTGGGCAACCCGGGCGCCACCACCACCGCGCCCATAAAACCAAGAGTGCCGCATCTGGGAGAAGATCTGTTCGCCCAACATACGTGCCCGGATGGGCAGCCCTTTATATGGCCACCGGAGTTTCACCATCCCCGACTCCGGAAAGAGAGACCCCTAGATGAACCCCTGATCCCGGCTCCAAAGCCCGTAAAGAGGATCTCGCCCCCGCTGGCAGAAGCGCAGTTTGAGTGGGACCCCACCGGAGAAGACCTCATGGGGTTCACTCAGGAGACCCGGGCAGCCGCAGCGGAGCGTGCAGAGTGCTGCCGCCAGCAGCTCGAGGTCTTTGAGAGGGAGCGGAGAGAGAGGCGTTTCCGGGAACAACAAGCCCAGATAAGGAGCGCGGAGCAGAAGAGCCGGGCCAGGAGGAGTCCCCGTGCAGCCCATGGTCCCCCTTCCACCGGGACTGTGATCAAGTTTAATATGTAGCACGGGTGGGGCTTCATCCGAGATCACCGCACCCCAGGCGACGTCTTCGTGACCAGGAGAGACGTTGAGT
Organism: Phyllobates terribilis; assembly: GCF_046119375.1. Taxonomy (NCBI): domain Eukaryota; kingdom Metazoa; phylum Chordata; class Amphibia; order Anura; family Dendrobatidae; genus Phyllobates; species Phyllobates terribilis. The sequence continues at coordinate 3,687,709 of NW_027362848.1, read as the reverse complement.
CCCACCTACCGGAGGGACACAGAGGACGTGACCTGTATATAGGGGACGAGGTCACCTTCACCCGGCACAAGTGTGCCAAAGGACCCTACGCCCTCCATGTGCATCGCCTGACGGAGGAAGAGCTGCGGTGTGAGGAGGAAGAACAAGAGGACCCGGACGGGTCTGAAGCTAAAGGTAACCACAAAGAAAGAGCAGGAGGACGTCGTCGTTGAGTACGGCAGAGTAGAAGCTGTATATAGTTACCCGTAGGGGTAGCAAAGAAACTGTTGCTGATAATATAGTCCCCGTTGGGACCAGCAAGTGTGAACTGTTTACCCGTTTATCCCTTAAATCCCACTGACCGAGGACTGAGAGCGGTCATTCCTCCCTAATACCTGGCCGAGGACTGAGAGCGGCCATATCCCTTGTAAATAGTTGCGCGTCCTAAAGCGCCCCCTACTGGTTTTATAGGAAAGCCACGAGTTCCAAAGACTGTCGCACTTTACCCGGTCACACGTTGCACAGTGACCGGAGGAGGAGCCAGAGGCGACGAGAATGTTATTAATATGAAAAGTTTTATGATGATGCTGATATATATATGATATTTTATATGTTTTTATTATGTTGTTTATATGAAAAAAAAAAAAAAAAAAAGTATGTTTGTGGATGTTTTATATCTCACAGCCCGAGGACGTGCTGTGATTTACCAGGGGGGAATGTAGCACCCTGAGGATTCGGCTGCTACAGGGGTATTGCACCTCAACCCAGAGGTGTGATATTCCACTCCCGGGTAAGGATGGAGTGTGGGACTGAGCTCAGAAAGCTGCATGCACTACACACATCCCATTTCCGAGGAACAGACCAACGGTACTCCCACTTAGAAATGTGCAGGTACGACCGAGTCTGTTCCTGGCTGGAGTGGGAGGGGGGTGGTACATCCCAAGTAGTGTAGGGGCAGATAGGGGGAGCAGCCTGGGTAAAGATAGGAGCTCATTGGGTGCTGGTCACCTGAGCTCACACATAGAGGGAGTATTTAAGGTGGGCACCATCTAAGATCAGGGTCAGTCTTTGCAGAGGAGTCAGTCTGCCACAGTCAGTCAGTCTGTGAGGAGTCAGTCAGCCTTTTGCAGAGAAGCCAGAGGAAGAGGAGCAGAGCAGCCCCAGGCCCAGAGAGAGTGAGAGAGGAGAGTCAGAAGGACCCAGAGAAAACAAGCAGGAACTCTGAGAACCCATATACAAACCTAGGGTGAAGAGTTGGCAAAAGGGTACCGGATCCCAAACTGGTGGGGGCTCAAGCACACCTCAGCCAGAGACCGGAGGCCGTGGGCAGGATCTGCCACGGCCACCCACCACATCCACCCTGAAGGCAAACCACGTGTAGGGTCAGGGAACCCAAGGCCAAGGGTTTCCCAACAGAAGGCCCGAGGGAGCTGGACCTAGGTGGATCCCTGGTGGGGACGGCCAGAAGACAGGACAGGAAGGAGGGCTCAGGGTCACGCTCCGGACTTGCTTGGGGGTTGGCTGAATCCAGGACCTGGTGGACGCAGCACGGCTCGGGTGGTCACTTGAAGCTGGAGTGACCGGAACATCAGCAGTAAGTAAATACCCTAAACTGCACAACCCGACTCTGTCTTTAATTACCATCTATGCTGCACCACCACAACCCCCATCCTCTGCACCTGACCCCCTGAGGCCATACCCCTCCCGTTGGGGGTTATACCATCTAAAGCTGCACCAACACCATCAGCCTCAGCGGACCCTGCTGCAGCGGCGGCCGTAGTGACCGCAATCCAACGGGTGGCGTAGTCGACATAACGAACTTTGTAACATCTGTAGGACTGCCACATACTCTGAGCTTGACACCCTGGGCACGGACCGGGTCACAGCCACTCGGAGACTACAACCCCCATCTGATCCGGCTCCGGGTATTCCCCTAAAGAATATGGCCCAGGGGGTGCGTCATATACAGAAGGAGCTTGTGATTGTCTTACTTTAGTGGTCTTGTAAGCTCCTCATCCCACACTTTTCCTGTATAGGACATATAGCTTTTCTGTATACATAACTCTTATGTAAAAACAACATCCTCCATGCACATTTCTGTAGGTTGCCTGATGGTTCAGGTGTATTTACATCATTTTTTTCTGCTGCCCGACCTAACAGCGTTCGCTTGCTCTTTTAGCAATCCAATTGTATTGTTTCACATTTGGGGCGATTGTGTCCGCAGCAGGTTTCATTGTGGGGTTATATAATGGGCACTATTTTTCTAGGCTTATTTGGATATTAATGCCTTTGTGAATAGATACTTTGCTGCTACCTTGCTCTTTATTATATTGTGGTGGGCAGTCTGTAGTCATATATTGAGATTTTCTGTGACTAGTTGGGCATATATATGTGAGGATTAACCATATCAGTACCTTGCAATGGTTTTGTTATTCATTGGGGCAATTGTTGCTTTTTAGTGTTTTTTTTAACATGTCTTGTATGTTTAGTCTTTAATAAAATTCTATATTTTTGCTATTCCTTGGTGATCCCTGTCATTGCATCCTTTCTTTCTCCTTGTTTCTTTGCATCTCTATTATGTAGCTGCAGGGTTAGGGACGGCCGGTTCCTTGCAGGAATAGTTATCAGGACGGGTGCGGTTTCTGCTGTAATAACTCATTCATGTGACCCATCAGTCATCACCCGATCAGCCGGGCAATGCTCAGCACAGGCCGCCGTCATCCCACTTCTGGACATCTATTATATAGACACTCCACAACTGCTCCTTCTCTTCAGAATTCAGAAAGATTTTTTTTTTAATTTTTTTATTTTTTTATTTCCGCAGCCATGCAGTGACGCTAGGTAGGTGCAGAGCTAAAGGGAAACCCACCTTAGAAGAAAACTCTAGGGTCCTGATCACTAGAAATGAGAGCTTAAAGGGAATCTGTCACTAGGTTTTTGCCATATATTCCGAGAGCAGCATGATGTAGAGACAGAGACCCTGATTCCAGCGATGTGTCACTTTCTGGGCTGCTTGCTGGTGTTTTGATAAAATCTTTGTTTTATCAGTAGGAGGTTGTGACTAGAAGACTAGTAAACCTGCAACCAGGTATCCCTCATTTTTCAGGAGTGGTCCAAATTAAATAAAAAAGCGGTCTATAGGGCGCTAAAAGAATGTGTGGCACCCCAGGGGTCTGGTTTCCACAGTAACAGCAGTGTTATGTCTGAGAGCAGGTGGGAGGTCTCTTGGTCAGGAATCCTATGCATGCCACACCTCCTGCCCAGTCCTGGGAGGGGAAGGACTTCCCCTATATAAAGCTGGGGCTGAGGCAGGGTTAGAGAGAGGAGAAGAGTTGAGAAGAAGAGAATCAGCATAGGAAAGAAAGATCAGGAGCTCTGTGGGAGCAGGCTAAAAGGAATCAGGGGCTGGCAGCTGAAGAGCTCGCCCTGATTGAAGAGTTACTACCAGACCCGGAGTCCGAGGCTGTGGGGATTAACCCAGACCCAGCAGCAGAAACCGCCCGGCAGGGGATTTCAGGTCCTCTGGCCAAGAAACCCGAAGGCACGGTCACACGCGTGGGACCAGCACCGCCGTCTTGGAGCGGAAGCCACTAGAAGGCCCCGAGTCACCGGCCATACGGGTGAGCACCACACGGTACACTCAGGGACGTGGGCTACTTTTACCCGCCTCTAGCAAGGTAGCCAGAAGAGTACGATTAGTTGGGGAAGCCTACAACTCCGCCTGGCCAAGGGGGATCCCATCTGCTCAAGGACTGACCAGGCCCCGACCGCTAGCCAGTACTCCGGGAGGGTCTATCTTTGTCACCAGTAAAGAACCTGAACTACACCGCATCGTCTCTGAGTGGTTCCTGCTACCCCCATCATCCACGTCGGCTGCCCTGAGGCCATACCCCTCCCGTTGGGGGTTATACCATCTACGCTGCACTATCCTACCACCGGCCTCAGCGGTCTGCCCTGCAGCGGCAGCTCCATAGCTGCATTCAACGGGTGGCGTAGTCGTCCTACATCTACTGCTGATACTCAGCCACACAGTTTGACTCCCTGGGCACGGACCGGGTCACCGCCACGAGACTACTACCCCTATCAGATCCGGCTCCGGGTAGGCTCCCGCGTGCGCAACGCTACTCAGCACAGGCCCAGGGGCGCGTCAACTTTGGCGTAGTCGGCAGGATTTCGTGCCCGCAACCACCGGGTACTGCGTGCCTGAAAAAGACTGTTCAAACTTACCAGTGGTGAAGATTCCCGCCATCCGGCGCCATTTTCAGCCTTCTTCCCGCCTTCCGTGGAGTTTTCCCGCCGTTGGACGCCATCTTGAAGACGCCGCGCGGGAAGAAGAGGGGCGTGGACTCCGAAAGCGCGCGAGAACTGAAGCCCCGCCTCACGTCTGGACGTTGCGTAAGGTCCTGGAAGGAGCCCAGCAGACGCCGACGTCACAGGAGCGCGACGGAAGGTCCTCAACCCTGACGATCCACTGCGGAGCCACGGCCTACGGAAGAGGATCATCGCAAGGTAGGCCACGGTCCACTAGGGGGGAGAAGGATGCCGGATACGGAGGAGAGCTTCACCGCTTCAACCCCCGCCAGCGCCACCGCTGTTGCGGTCATGACTTTCACCATGCCCTATATCCTGGGGGCAGCCTGGCTACCCCAGTACTCAGGGGAGTCACATACCCTGCATGACTTTAGAGAAAAGCTGGATAGCCTCTTCCAGGTATATCCCCTCACAGAGGAGCAAAAAGTGAGCATCCTGGTGGCCCAATTAACCGGGGCAGCCCAAAGGGAGGTAAAGTCCTGGCCACCTGGGAGGAGGACTGTCGCAGAGATACTAACCCAGCTAACCGAGGAGGAGCTGCAGTACTACCAATACGAGGAAAGCCAAGAGGACCCGGACGGGTCTGAGTACTACCCTCAGGAGGGAGCACAAAGAGGACATAGCTACTGAAGGGAAGTAGCGTGAATAAAGAGCTGTAAATAGTTACCCGTAAGGGTACAAGAACTGCTGCTAATTAAAATATGGTCCCCGTTGGGACTAGTGAACTGTTACCCGTGTGTCCCTATCCCTTAACAGGCTGAGGACTGTGAACAGCCATTCCTTATCCCCACTGGCCGAGGACTGAGAGCGGCCATATCCTGTAAATAATTATGTGTTTCTAGTTATTTATAGGAGTCCTTGGTGGATTTACCGGGAATCCTTGTACATGGTTGGAGCGTAACCTAGGAATGGACTAAAGACTGTTAAGGATTCGGGGCAGGACAGACCCCTACCTGGTTACGTCTCCCTGTTTTGGTGAAATGGACACCTTGCTTTTCTTCAAAAACTGCACCCGGTTGCGGACACGCCGTGACCATTCTAATATGTTTTTTTTCTATTGTACCGTTTCTGTTTGTATTGGTTATGTTTTTCTAAAATATGTTTAGTCCCGGAGTACTAAATTTCACTAGGGGGGAATGTGGCACCCCAGGGGTCTGGTTTCCACAGTAACAGCAGTGTTATGTCTGAGAGCAGGTGGGAGGTCTCTTGGTCAGGAATCCTATGCATGCCACACCTCCTGCCCAGTCCTGGGAGGGGAAGGACTTCCCCTATATAAAGCTGGGGCTGAGGCAGGGTTAGAGAGAGGAGAAGAGTTGAGAAGAAGAGAAGCAGCATAGGAAAGAAAGATCAGGAGCTCTGTGGGAGCAGGCTAAAAGGAATCAGGGGCTGGCAGCTGAAGAGCTCGCCCTGATTGAAGAGTTACTACCAGACCCGGAGTCCGAGGCTGTGGGGATTAACCCAGACCCAGCAGCAGAAACCGCCCGGCAGGGGATTTCAGGTCCTCTGGCCAAGAAACCCGAAGGCACGGTCACACGCGTGGGACCAGCACCGCCGTCTTGGAGCGGAAGCCACTAGAAGGCCCCGAGTCACCGGCCATACGGGTGAGCACCACACGGTACACTCAGGGACGTGGGCTACTTTTACCCGCCTCTAGCAAGGTAGCCAGAAGAGTACGATTAGTTGGGGAAGCCTACAACTCCGCCTGGCCAAGGGGGATCCCATCTGCTCAAGGACTGACCAGGCCCCGACCGCTAGCCAGTACTCCGGGAGGGTCTATCTTTGTCACCAGTAAAGACCCTGAACTACACCGCATCGTCTCTGAGTGGTTCCTGCTACCCCCATCATCCACGTCGGCTGCCCTGAGGCCATACCTCTACCGTTGGGGGTTATACCATCTACGCTGCACTATCCTACCACCGGCCTCAGCGGTCTGCCCTGCAGCGGCAGCTCCATAGCTGCATTCAACGGGTGGCGTAGTCGTCCTACATCTACTGCTGATACTCAGCCACACAGTTTGACTCCCTGGGCACGGACCGGGTCACCGCCACGAGACTACTACCCCTATCAGATCCGGCTCCGGGTAGGCTCCCGCGTGCGCAACGCTACTCAGCACAGGCCCAGGGGCGCGTCAAATGAACACTAGAAGTGAAAAAAATTTTAGGACTAAAAAATAAATTTAATGAGCCCTTTCCACAAAGCGTTTCGATAGTGAACTATCTTCCTCAGGTGGTACATGGCGCGCTTTTACTCCCTTTCTCTTTTCTCATTTTTCACAAGGTCTGTATAGCAGCCTTCTGCCTATGCACAGTGTACACAGAAAGCTGCCAATCAGTGGTGCAGCCGGTTATACGGAGCTCAGCATTCAGAGCACTGCTAGATCTGCATTTGTTGGGGTTATTAAATGTGAACCTAATGGGAATTAAAGGGATTGTCCTCTACTTTGATATTGATAACATCAGCATTGGGTATCAATATCATATCGATGGGGTTCTGACAGCCCCCCAGAGAGGGAGCCGCATGCTCCTATTCACTTGTGAAGATGGCCCCCACTGATTCCATATTAATGACCTATCCAATGGGTAAGTGATCAATATCAAGGTAGTGGGCAACCCCTTAAAGAAAGCAGACCATATTAGGTACTTCTAGAATATCGTTGTCCCATGCTGTTGATAGACCCCACCGCGTGTAATCGGTACCCTGCAATGACTTGTCATCCATAGTCATGTCTTGTAGCACTGGAGCCATTAAATGATGTTGCTTGGCGGCTCATGACGTCACTATAGATGATGTGTATTAATGCAAGTTGTTTAATTGCTACTAATAAGAAATCAGTTTAAATCAATATGGAGGCTTATAGGGTCCTCTCAGCTTCCTTTTACATATGGAAGTAGTGGTAGAACAGTATCGTCGATTGTCCCTCCCCAGAAAAATTATCCTTTTTTTTTTTGCAGAGCTCCGATGTGCCAGTCAAAAGGAAATGGAGTGTCTGCAGATTGGTGTGGGAGTGCAGAGGGGCGTGTCCGTGCACTTGAAAGGAGCTGTCTAAGTGCAGTGATACGCCCCAGTGCACTTCCAGACGGATTTGCAGATGTTTTCCACACTAGATTTGTCATGATGGACTCATCAGATCTCTTATAACACCATTACGATCATATGTCAAGGTGCTGACGTCCCTTTATGCCTTACGCTACGTGCCACCTAAATGGATTTTCCATTGAGATGAGATGAGGGTGTTGGGTATTTTCCCCGGACCTGTCACGTTTCTGTAGGCTGCAGTCATGTATCCCGCGTCTTGCTCTAATACTTTGTTTTTATTGCAGTTTACTTCCGCCACAATTTCCTCAAGACAAACCTCTCATCACAGTCTTTCCACCGATAAGACATCACCTGGTGGACAAGCAAGGCCCCAATGTCACCTGTCCTTTACTACATAATGTAAGGAGACTTGGGAGATTTTGAGCACTGGACTTAGGAATGTTGTCATTTAACCTTTCAATGACTGAGGTGTTTTTTTTTTTATAAAGTGGATCTGTGTGGTCTCCTGACACATCTGTTTTATTAATCTTATAAACCCTATAAAATCACAAATGTGCAGAATTTGTGTTTCAGACCACTGTGCAGTGCCTTTGACGGCTATGTTCACACATTGCGTTTTTTTCAGCGTTTTTTTAATGCAAATTTTCAGCTGTGTTTTACAGTACAAGCAAAGTCTATGAGATTTCAGAAATCTCATGCTCACACCCTGGTTTTTGTATGATCAGGATTTTGTGATTTGCATTGTTTTTTGCTGAATAGAGCACGTCACTTCTTTCAGTGTATTTCACCCATTGAAAGTAATGTGTAGTGAAAAAACGCCTAGTGTGAACATAGCCTTACATCTAATTGACAATGGGGTGTTACCTTACTCCTTGTCCATGTCTAATCAGTTTGGACAGTAGGCATAATCACTACGACCAGGGGCCTGGCAGTGGCCAGTTGTCAATGTATCCACACATTTCCAGAAGATTGGCACAACGCAGAGGACCTGGGAAGAAGAGATGCCACGGTATCGTTAGTTCATAGGGAATACACCTCTTTATTTTGGTAGATGAGGTCTTTGTCAAACACATCTTCAGCAAAGGAGAACGAAATGAAAGGATTAATGTATGTGTTAATGACCCGGTTCTGCGTGTGCTCTACGTAAAATGTGGCTGCAGATGGCTGTGCTGCATCGACACGTGAGGTTTGGGAGCCACCTTACATCTAATGGGTGGGGGTCTTACATTGAGGTCCCCACTTCAGACATTTCTGATATTTCCAGTGAATTTTCCAAGGAAGTTTCAGATAAAAATACCATAAGAAAATGTGGTCAACCTTGTTTTAGTTTTTTTTTTTAATATATAAGATTTTTAGTTATAGTCTTTGTTATGTTCACATAGAAGACCGGTGGGTTTTTTCTTTTTTAGTAACAAAGTATATACAGTGGGGAAAATAAGTATTGGATACACTGACGATTTTGCAAGTTTTCCCACCTACAAAGAATGGAGAGGGCTGTAATTTTTATCGTAGGTACACTTCACCTGTGAGAGACAGAATCTAAAAATAAAAAACAGAAAATAACATTTTATAATTTTTACATACTTATTTCATGCAATTATGCAAATTAATTATTTGATACAATAGAAAACAGATCTTAATATTTGGTATGGAAACCTTTGTTTGCAATTACAGAGGTCAGACGTTTCCTGTAGTTCTTGACCAAGTTTGCAGACACTGCAGCAGGAATTTTGGACCACTCCTCCATACAGATCTTCTCCAGATCTTTCAAGTTTCGGGACTGTTGCTGGGTGCAGTTGTCCTGTCCCCTTTGCAGAAAAGCACCCCCAAAGTATAAGGTTTCCCCCAGCATGCTTCTCAGTTGGGACGGTGTTCTTGGGGTTGTACTCATCCTTCTTCTTTCTCCAAACACGGCAAGTGGAGTTGATACCAAAAAGTCCTATTTTGGTCTCATCTGACCACATGACCCTCTCCCATGCCTCCTCTAGATCACCCAGATGGTCATTGGCGAACTTCAAACGGGCCTGGACATGTGCTGGCGTGAGCAGGGGACCTTGCGTGCCCTGCAGGAGGTTAATCCATGATGGCATAGTGTGTTACTAATGGTAATGTTTGAGACTGTAGTCTCGGCTCTCTTCAGGTCATTGACCAGGTCCTCCTGTGTAGTTCTGGGCTGATTCCTGACCTTTCTCAGAATCATCCTTATCCCACGGGTCGAGATCTTGCATGGAGCCCCAGACCGAGGAAGATTGACAGTCATCTTGTGTTTCTTCCGTTTTCTAATAATTGTGCCAACAGTTGTCGCCTTCTCACCAAGCTGCTTGCATATTGTCCTGTAGCCAATCCCAGCCTGGAGCAGGTCTACAATTTTGTCCCTGGTGTCCTTAGATAGCTCTTTGGTCTTAACCATGGTGGAGAGGTTGGAGTGTGATTGATTGAGTGTGTGGACAGGTGTCTTTTATACAGGTAACGAGTTCAAACAGGTACAATAAATACAGGTGAGGAGTGCAGGGTAGGAGGGCTTCTGAAAGAAAAACTAACAGGTCTGTGAGAGCCAGATTTCTTGCTCGTTGGTAGGTGATCAAATACTTATTTCATGCAATGAAATGCAATTTAATTATTTAAAAATCATACAATGTGATTTTTTTTTGGATTTTATTTTTAGATTCTGTCTTTCACAGTTGGAGTGTACCTATGATAAAAATGACAGACCTCTCCATTCTTTGTAGGTGGGAAAACTTGCAAAATCGGCAGTGTATCAAATACTATTTTTACCACCATGTATATGTATGTGTGTGTATATATATATGTGTGTGTGTGTGTGTGTGTGTGTGTGTGTGTGTGTATGTACAGTACAGACCAAAAGTTTGGACACACCTTCTCATTTAAAGACTTTTTATGTATTTTCATGACTATGAAAATTGTACATTCACACTGAAGGCATCAAAACTATGAATTAACACATGTGGAATTATATACTTAACAAAAAAGTGTGAAACAACTGAAAATATGTCTTATATTCTAGGTTCTTCAAAGTAGCCACCTTTTGCTTTGATGACTGCTTTGCACACTCTTGGCATTCTCTTGATGCGCTTCAAGTGGTAGTCACCGGAAATGGTCTTCCAACAATCTTGAAGGAGTTCCCAGAGATGCTTAGCACTTGTTGGCCCTTTTGCCTTCACTCTGCGATCCAGCTCACCCCAAACCATCTCGATTGGGTTCAGGTCTGGTGACTGTGGAGGCCAGGTCATCTGGTGTAGCACCCCATCACTCGCCTTCTTGGTCAAATAGCCCTTACACAGCCTGGAGGTGTGTTTGGGGTCATTGTCCTTTTGAAAAATAAATGATGGTCCAACTAAACGCAAACCGGATGGAATAGCATGCCGCTGCAAGATGCTGTGGTAGCCATGCTGGTTCAGTATGCCTTCAATTTTGAATAAATCTCCAACAGTGTCACCAGCAAAGCACCCCCACACCATCACTCCTCCTCCTCCATGCTTCACTGTGTGAACCAGGCATGTAGAGTCCATCCGTTCACCTTTTCTGTGTCGCACAAAGACAAGGTGGTTGGAAACAAAGATCTCAAATTTGGACTCATCAGACCAAAGCACAGATTTCCACTGGTCTAATGTCCATTCCTTGTGTTCTTTAGCCCAAACAAGTCTCTTCTGCTTGTTGCCTGTCCTTAGCAGTGGTTTCCTAGCAGCTATTTTACCATGAAGGCCTGCTGCACAAAGTCTCCTCTTAACAGTTGTTGAAGAGATGTTTCTGCTGCTAGAACTCTGTGTGGCATTGACCTGGTCTCTAATCTGAGCTGCTGTTAACCTTCGATTTCTGAGGCTGGTGACTCGGATAAACTTATCCTCAGAAGCAGAGGTGACTCTTGGTCTTCCTTTCCTGGGGCAGTCCTCATGTGAGACAGTTTCTTTGTAGCGCTTGATGGTTTTTGCAACTGCACTTGGGGACACTTTCAAAGTTTTCACAATTTTTCGGACTGACTGACCTTCATTTCTTAAAGTAATGATGGCCACTCGTTTTTCTTTACTTAGCTGCTTTTTTCTTGCCATAATACAAATTCTAACAGTCTATTCAGTAGGACTATCAGCTGTGTATCCACCAGACTTCTGCACAACACAACTGATGGTCCCAACCCCATTTATAAGGCAAGAAATCCCACTTATTAAACCTGGCTGGGCACACCTGTGAAGTGAAAACCATTTCCGGTGACTACCTCTTGAAGCTCATCAAGAGAATGCCAAGAGTGTGCAAAGCAGCCATCAAAGCAAAAGGTGGCTACTTTGAAGAACCTAGAATATAAGACATATTTTCAGTTGTTTCACACTTTTTTGTTAAGTATATAATTCCACATGTGTTAATTCATAGTTTTGATGCCTTCAGTGTGAATGTACAATTTTCTTAGTCATGAAAATACAGATAAATCTTTAAATGAGAAGGTGTGTCCACCTTTTGGTCTGTACTGTATATATACACTGCTCAAAAAAATAAAGGGAACACTTAAACAACAGAATATAACTCCAAGTAGATCAAACTGTCCACTTAGGAAACGACACTGATTGACAATCAATTTCACATGCTGTTGTGCAAATGGAATAGACAATAGATGGAAATTATTGGCAATTATCAAGACACCCTCAAAGGATTGATTCTGCAGGTGGGGACCACAGACCACATCTCAGTACCAATGCTTTCTGGCAGATGTTTTGGTCACTTTTGAATGTTGGTTATGCTTTCACACTCGTGGTAGCATGAGACGGACTCTACAACCCACAGAAGTTGCTCAGGTAGTGCAGCTCATCCAGGATGGCACATCAGTGCGAGCTGTGGCAAGAAGGTTTGCTGTGTCTGTCAGCGTAGTGTCCAGAGGCTGGAGGTGCTACCAGGAGACAGGCCAGTACACCAGGAGACAAGGAGGGGGCCGTAGGAGGGCAACAACCCAGCAGCAGTACTGCTACCTCCGCCTTTGTGCAAGGAGGAACAGGGGGAGCACTGACAGAGCCCTGCAAAATGACCTCCAGCAGGCCACAAATGTTCATGTGTCTGCACAAACGGTTAGAAACCGACTCCATGAGGGTGGTATGAAGGCCCGACGTCCACAGATGGGGGTTTTGATCACATCCCCGCATTGTGCAGGACGCTTGGCATTTGCCACAGAACACCAGGATTGGCAAAGTCGCCACTGGCGCCCTGTGCTCTTCACAGATGAAAGCAGGTTCACACTGAGCACATGTGACAGACATGACAGAGTCTGGAGACGCCGCGGAGAGCAATCTGCTGCCTGCAACATCCTTCAGCTTGACCGGTTTGGCAGTGGGTCAGTAATGGTGTGGAGTGGCATTTCTTTGGAGGGCCGCACAGCCCTCCATGTGCTCGCCAGAGGTAGCCTGACTGCCATTAGGTACCGAGATGAGATCCTCAGACCCCTTGTGAGACCATATGCTGGTGAGGTTTGCCCTGGGTTCCTCCTAATGCAGGACAATGCCAGACCTCATGTGGCTGGAGTGTGTCAGCAGTTCCTGCAAGATGAAGGCATTGAAGCTATGGACTGTCCCGCCCGTTCCCCAGACCTGAATCCGATTGAGCACATCTGGGACATCATGTCTCGCTCCATCCACCAACGTCACGTTGCACCACAGACTGTCCAGGAGTTGGCGGATGCTTTAGTCCAGGTCTGGGAGGAGATCGCACAGGAGACCATCAGCAACCTCATCAGGAGCATGCCCAGGCGTTGTAGGGAGGTCATACAGGCACGTGGAGGCCGCACACAATACTGAACCTCATTTTGACTTGTTTTAAGGACATTACATCAAAGTTGGATCAGCCTGTAGTGTGTTTTTCCACTTTAATTTTGGGGGTGGCTCCAAATCCAGGCCTCCATTAGTTAATAAATTTGATTTCCATTGATGATTTTATGTGATTTTGTTGTCAGCACATTCAGCTTTGTACAGAACAAAGTATTCAATGAGAATATTTCATTCATTCAGATCTAGGATGTGTTATTTGAGTGTTCCCTTTATTTTTTTGAGCAGTGTATGTATATGTGTGTGTATATATATAATTTTTTTTAATTTTTTTCAATACATATTTCTCTTTGGAGCTGACATAAGTCATGGACATGGGCTCTATATCATGATATGTCTCCAATTTAGCAAATCTAGATCATGAAAGTAACTCTGTGACCTGCCATGTTGTCACCCTGAGTAATATGCTATAGGTATCATTACTGAGTCATATAGTGATGAAGTGATTGACAGTTGCTCCTGCTTTCTATCGAGCGTCTCTCCTGCTCTCTCTCTTGAGCGTCTCTCCTGCTCTCTCTCTCGAGCGTCTCTCCTGCTCTCTCTCTCGAGCGTCTCTCCTGCTCTCTCTCTCGAGCATCTCTCCTTGCTCTCTCTCTCGAGCGTCTCTCCTGCTCTCTCTCTCTAGCTTCTCTCCTGCTCTTTCTCTCGAGCGTCTCTCCTGCTCTCTCTCTCTCGAGCGTCTCTCCTGCTCTCTCTCTCGAGCGTCTCTCCTGCTCTCTCGAGCGTCTCTCCTGCTCTCTCTCTCTCTCTCGAGCGTCTCTTCTGCTCTCTCTCTCGAGCGTCTCTCCTGCTCTCTCTCTCGAGCGTCTCTCCTGCTCTCTCTCGAGTGTCTCTCCTGCTCTCTCTCTCGAGCGTCTCTCCTGCTCTCTCTCTCGAGCTTCTCTCCTGCTCTCTCTCTCTCGAGCGTCTCTCTCTCTCTAGCGTCTCTCCTGCTCTCTCTCGAGCGTCTCTCCTGCTCTCTCTCTCGAGCGTCTCTCCTGCTCTCTCTCGAGCGTCTCTCTTGCTCTCTCTCTCGAGCGTCTCTCCTGCTCTCTCTCTCGAGCTTCTCTCCTGCTCTCTCTCGAGCGTCTCTCTCTCTCTAACGTCTCTCCTGCTCTCTCTCTCTCGAGCGTCTCTCCTGCTCTCTCTCAAGCGTCTCTCCTGCTCTCTCTCTCGAGCGTCTCTCCTGCTCTCTCTCTCGAGTGTCTCTCCTGCTCTCTCTCTCTCGAGCATCTCTCCTGCTCTCTCTCTCTCGAGCGTCTCTCCTGCTCTCTCTCGAGCGTCTCTACTGCTCTCTCTCTCTCTAGCGTCTCTCCGGCTCTCTCTCTCTCGAGCGTCTCTCCTGCTCTCTCTCTCGAGCGTCTCTCCTGCTCTCTCGAGCATCTCTCCTGCTCTCTCTCTCGAGCGTCTCTCCTGCTCTCTCTCTCGAGCGTCTCTCCTGCTCTCTCTCTCTCGAGCGTCTCTCCTGCTCTCTCTCTCTCGAGCGTCTCTCCTGCTCTCTCTCTCGAGCGTCTCTCCTGCTCTCTCTCTCTCAAGTGTCTCTCCTGCTCTCTCTCTCTCGAGCGTCTCTCCTGCTCTCTCTCTCTCGAGCGTCTCTCCTGCTCTCTCTCTCTCGAGCTTCTCTCCTGCTCTCTCTCGAGCGTCTCTCCAGCTCTCTCTCTCGAGCTTCTCTCCTGCTCTCTCTCGAGCGTCTCTCCAGCTCTCTCTCTCGAGCGTCTCTCCAGCTCTCTCTCTCGAGCGTCTCTCCTGCTCTCTCTCTCTCGAGCTTCTTTCTAGCGTCTCTCCTGATCTTGAGCGTCTCTCCTGCTCTCTCTCTCGAGCGTCTCTCCTGCTCTCTCTCTCTCGAGCGTCTCTCCTGCTCTCTCTCTCGAGCGTCTCTCCTGCTCTCTCTCTCGAGTGTCTCTCCTGCTCTCTCTCTCTCGAGCATCTCTCCTGCTCTCTCTCTCTCGAGCGTCTCTCCTGCTCTCTCTCGAGCGTCTCTCCTGCTCTCTCTCTCTCGAGCGTCTCTCCGGCTCTCTCTCTCTCGAGCGTCTCTCCTGCTCTCTCTCTCGAGCGTCTCTCCTGCTCTCTCGAGCGTCTCTCCTGCTCTCTCTCTCGAGCGTCTCTCCTGCTCTCTCTCTCTCTCGAGCGTCTCTCCTGCTCTCTCTCTCTCGAGCGTCTCTCCTGCTCTCTCTCTCTCGAGCGTCTCTCCTGCTCTCTCTCTCGAGCGTCTCTCCTGCTCTCTCTCTCTCAAGTGTCTCTCCTGCTCTCTCTCTCTCGAGCGTCTCTCCTGCTCTCTCTCTCTCGAGCGTCTCTCCTGCTCTCTCTCTCTCGAGCTTCTCTCCTGCTCTCTCTCGAGCGTCTCTCCAGCTCTCTCTCTCGAGCGTCTCTCCTGCTCTCTCTCTCGAGCGTCTCTCCTGATCTTGAGCATCTCTCCTGCTCTCTCTCTCTCGAGCGTCTCTCCTGCTCTCTCTCTCTCGAGCGTCTCTCCTGCTCTCTCTCTCTCGAGCGTCTCTCCTGCTCTCTCTCTCGAGCGTCTCTCCTGCTCTCTCTCTCGAGCGTCTCTCCTGCTCTCTCTCTCGAGCGTCTCTCCTGCTCTCTCTCTCGAGCGTCTCTCCTGATCTTGAGCGTCTCTCCTGCTCTCTCTCTCTCTCTCGAGCGTCTCTCCTGCTCTCTCTCTCTCGAGCGTCTCTCCTGCTCTCTCTCTCTCGAGCGTCTCTCCTGATCTTGAGCGTCTCTCCTGCTCTCTCTCTCTCGAGCGTCTCTCCTGCTCTCTCTCTCTCGAGCGTCTCTCCTGATCTTGAGCGTCTCTCCTGCTCTCTCTCTCTCTCTCTCGCGTCTCTCCTGCTCTCTCTCTCTCGAGCGTCTCTCCTGATCTTGAGCGTCTCTCCTGCTCTCTCTCTCTCGAGCGTCTCTCCTGATCTTGAGCGTCTCTTCTGCTCTCTCTCTCTCGAGCGTCTCTCCTGCTCTCTCTCTCTCGAGCGTCTTTCTAGCGTCTCTCCTGCTCTCTCCAGCCCTTGTCTGCTTGATCGCTGATACTGCCATACTTTGTGGTCTGTATACACTGTGCTCCAAATTATTATGCAAATAATATATTCTCAGATTTTCCCAAATTACCTATATGAATTGCAGTCATTGTAATTTTCCAGTCAAATAACTATTAGAGTACAATTGAAAGGTTTTTGTACAAACTGCCTATGATAACAGTATATTTAAAAAAATAAAAAAAACTCAAACTGCACTCAAAATGCATGTTCCAAATTATTATGCACAGCAGAGTTTTCAACCTTTTCATTTTAATGAAGAACAAAAAAATGGTCATTTTTGAAATTATAAGCATTAGCAGGTTATTACAAACTGAAATCAAACAGTTTTCAACTCAAAACTTTATTCTAGGTGATGTTACATTTTCACATAGGACCCCTTGTTCGAAAGGAGCTTCTGAACTCTCTCGTCCATTGAATTTGTCAGGTTTTGGATGGTTTCTGCGTCAATTGTTTTGCATGAGGACAGAATACCCTCCCAGAGCTGTTGCTTAGATGTGAACTGCCTCCCGCCATCATAGACACTCCTTTTGATGATGCTCCAGAGGTTCTCAATGGGGTTGAGGTCAGGGGAGCATGGGGGCCACACCATAAGTTTGTCCCCTTTTATGCCCATAGCAGCCAGAGATGCAGATGTGTTATGTGCAGCATGAGACGCTCCCAGCACATTAACCCCCGCGATGCTGCGATCGAAGTCTATCGCGGCATTGCGGGGGCAAGGGGAGGTGATCAGCGATACTCACCACCTCTTCCGGCTTCCAGCGCAGTCTGCAAAGGCTTCCCGGGTGTTGCCATGACGACCCGATGTCATCAGAGAGCAGGAAGATTGCTTGGACATGCGCAGTGCATCTCCAAGCAATCTTCACACTGTGCACTTCTGACAGCCTTCATGGCATAGGGATGGTGCTCCATTCCTGTGCCATGCAGGCGATCAGAAAAAAAAAGTGAAAGTCCCAGAGTGGGACAAAGTAATAAAGTGTATAAACTGTGTGAAAGTGGAAAAAAAAAAAAAAAGTGCAAAAATATTATAAAAAAATAAAAAAAATAATACACCAAAAATAAAAATATAATGTACCCATCAATAAATATTATTATAAAAAAAATAAAAAAAAAACAATAAAAGTACACATATTTGGTATCACCGCGTCCGGAACAACCTGACCTATAAAACTATCCCACTAGTTAACCCCTTCAGTGAACACGGTAAAAAAAAAAAAAAAAAGAACGAAGCAGAAAACAATGCTTTATCACCATACCGCCAAACAAAAAGTGGAATAACACGCGATCAAAAAGACGCATATAAATAAAAATGGTACCGCTGAAAACGTCATCTCGTCCCGCAAAAAACAAGCCGCCATACAGCTCCATCAGCCGAAAAATAAAAAAGTTATAGCTCTCAGAATAAAGCGATACTAAAAAATATTTTTTTCTATAAAATAGCTTTTATTGTGTATAAGCGCCAAAACATAGAAAAATGATACAAATGTGGTACCGCTGTAAACGTACTGACCCGAAGAATAAAGCTACCTCATCAATTTTACCACACACGGAACAGAATAAAAAAAAAAAAAAAAAACAATTCCTGAATTGTTGGTTTTTGTTTATTCTGCCTCCCAAAAATCGGAATAGAAAGCGATCAAAAAATGTCACGTGCCTGAAAATGGCACCAATAACAACGTCAAGTCATCCCGCAAAAAACGAGCCATCACATGACTGTCTGCCAAAATCTGGAAAAATTATAGCTCTCAAAATATGGCGATGCAAAAACTAGATTTTACAAAAAATGCGTCTTTTAGTGTGTGACAGCTGTCAGTCATAAAAACCCCATATGATTCTGGCATTGCTGTAATCACACCGACCCGAAGAATAAAGTCGTCTAATCACTTATACCGCACAAGGAACGGCGTCAAAAATAAACTCTTGGGTTAGGATTGGGCTAGTGTTAGGGCTGTGTTTGGGGCTAGGCTTGTGCTGGGGCTAGGGTTGTGCTGGGGCTAGGGTTGTGCTGGGGCTAGGGTTGTGCTGGAGCTAGGGTTGTGCTAGGGCTAGGGTTGTGCTAGGGTTAGGGCTGGGGTTGGGATTTTTTTCAAAAGTAAGAAAAAAAGATGACGATATGGCGACTAGTGTTGAGAGCAAGTGCTCACTACTTGAGTTTGCATCGGGTGCTCTGGTATGCATTGAGTATTGTGGGTATTTGAGTGACATGCTCGAGTCTCTGCCCCATATGCTTCGCGGCCAAAAAACTTTACGGGGATTGCCTGCCATGCACGAGCGAT
This sequence comes from Phyllobates terribilis, assembly GCF_046119375.1. Classification (NCBI taxonomy): domain Eukaryota; kingdom Metazoa; phylum Chordata; class Amphibia; order Anura; family Dendrobatidae; genus Phyllobates; species Phyllobates terribilis. The sequence continues at coordinate 3,669,286 of NW_027362848.1, read as the reverse complement.
CCCCGCATGTTTTTTTTTGGGTGTCTAATAACCGTGAAACATGCGGAGCAGGGACTCGAGCATGTCACTCGAGCACACGCTGTACATGGTGCATACCTGAGTACCCGATGCAAACTCAAGTAGCGAGCACTTGCGCTCAAGAATAATGACAACTTATTCAATATGATGACCTAATGTAAACAAATTCTGTGCCGTACCTCTGGGTTCAAAATGTTCACTATACACCTTAATAAAATCCTTGAGGGGTATGGTTTCCAAAATGGGGACACTTGTGGGGGAGCTCCACTGTTTAGGCACATCACGGGCTCTCCAAACGCGACATGGTGTCCGCTAACAAATTGAATGGAAAATCGGCTCAAATTGTTAGCGGACGCCATGTTGCGTTTGGAGAGCCCCTGTGTGCCCAAACATTGGAGCTCCCCCACAAGTGACCCCATTTTGGAAACTAGACCCCCCAAGGCACCTATCTAGATGCATAGTGAGCACTTGGAACCCCAGGTGCTTCAGAAATTGATTCATAAAAATGAAAAAGTGTTTTTTTTTTCACTTTTTCATTATTACGAATCAATTTGTGAAGCACCTGGGGGTTCCAAGTGCTCACTATGCATCTAGAAAGGTGCCTTGGGGGGTCTAGTTTCCAAAATGGGGTCACTTGTGGGGGAGCTCCAAAGTTTGGGCACAGAGGGGCTCGCCAAACGCAATGTGGTGTACGCTAACAATTTGAGCCGATTTTCCATTCAATTTGTTAGCGGATACCATGTTGCATTTAGAGAGTCCCTGTGTGCCCAAACATTGGAGCTCCCCCACAAGTGACCCCATTTTGGAAACTAGACCCCCCAAGGCACCTATCTAGATGCATAGTGAGCACTTGGAACCCCTAGGTGCTTCACAAATTGATTCGTAAAAATGAAAAAGTGTTTTTTTTTTCACTTTTTCATTTTTACGAATCAATTTGTGAAGCACCTGGGGGTTCCAAGTGCTCACTATGCATCTAGAAAGGTGCCTTGGGGGGTCTAGTTTCCAAAATGGGGTCACTTGTGGGGGAGCTCCAAAGTTTGGGCACACAGGGGCTCTCCAAACACAACATGGCGTCCGCTAATTATTCAAGCAAATTTTACAATCAAAAAGTCAAATGGCGCTCCTTCCCTTCCGAGCCCTGCCGTGCGCCCAAACAGTGTTTCTTCCCCAAATATTGGGTATCTGCGTGCCCAGGGGAAATTGCACAACAAATTTTGGGGTCCATTTTTTCTTGTTACCCCTGTGAAAATAAAAAAATTGGGTCTAAAGTAACATTTTTGTGAAAAAAGTTAAATGTTCATTTTTTTCTTCCACATTCAAAAAATTCCTGTGAAGCACCTGAAGGGTTAATAAAGTTCTTGAATGTGGTTTTGAGCACCTTGAGGGGTGCAGTTTTTAGAATGGTGTCACTTTTGTGTATTTTCTGTCATAAAGACCTCTCCAAGTGACTTCAAATGTGATGTGGTCCCTAAAAAAATGGTTTTATAAATTTTGTTGGAAAAATGAGAAATCGCTGGTCAACTTTTAACCCTTATAGCTCCCTAACAAAAAAAAATTTTGGTTCCAAAATTGTGCTGATGTAAAGTAGACATGTGGGAAATGTTATTTATTAACTCTTTTGTGTGACATATCGCTCTGATTTTAGGGCTTAAAAATTAAAATTTTGAAAATTGCAAAATTTTCAAAATTTTTGCCAAATTTCCTTTTTTTTCACAAATAAACGCAAGTGATATCGAAGAAATTTTTCCACAATCATGAAGTACAATATGTCACGAAAAAACAGTCTCAGAATCAGGGGGATCCGTTGAAGCGTTCCAGAGTAATTACCTCATAAAGTGACAGTGGTCAGAATTGTAAAAATTGGCCCGGTCATTAACGTGCAAACCACTCGCGTGGCTTAAGGGGTTAAAGGGTTATTCCAATATTCTTAAAGTGGTGAAATTGCAAAATTCTTGTAAAATCAAGCAATTTAGTAATTTACTTGTTATTAAAAATCCTTTCCATTCTCAACAATGGAAGTATATTTAATTTTATTCTTTTCTGCTTCTGCGGTGGCAAAATACAAGTCCTTCCCAGTAGAGCTTGTAAGCACTGCCCGAAGCTGGCTGGATGGCTGGAGCGCACTGCCGGCTTCAGTGCCGCTGCTTCCCAGATGCTGCAAAGGCAAAATGATCTCTGCTTGCAGCACCAGAGAGCGCATAGTTCGGACAAGCCGCACAACACATGCCGCTCACCAAGCTGTCAATCAAGCAGGAGCGCACTGCTCCCCATAAATCGGGAAGCGAGGAGGCTGGGGAGCGGTGCACTTCTACTTGATAAGATGGCACATCCGCTTTTAGCACTTATTTCTGGTCATCTGAACGATTATTTACCCTCACATGGCGGCTGAATTTGTGGTTCCATGTAGCAAATGACAGTAAGTTCTAATTTTGACTGCAGGTTTCTTTGTAGAGTTGTACCTTAACTTGTACCTGAACATTTCTTTTTCTCTCCTTTAGACTTTTAACATTATCAAAATTCAGACTTTACAAATTATGGGTCCCCTCCTTTCCATATTGTTTGATGGGAATACCCACTGTACACCAATGATGAGAGTTTTGTACTGAGTGGTTGGGGTCTAAGGGCTAGCGTTTCTCCTTGTGGAGAATGCCAAGCCAAGCCTGGCATGTCAGAGTGAGGAGACGTATAAGCCGTGCATGCTCCTCTGGGCAATTAAATATGCAAATTGTCTCTTCAGAGAGGAAGAGGATTAGAACTTTAGCCCCACCTTTTGGAAGTAATCCTAAAAGTCAATATCGACCCTTTAACGAGCCTTGCCATATGACTTAGGATAAAAGCCAAACCAGATTCTCAATTTGCAGACACGGTGTGTCGGGGAAACTCTGCATGATGCCGCTGCACATGAGACTATGTTCACACGTCAGTAATCATCCATTAGAACGTTCTAACATGATTACTGGATGTGTGAACATAGTCCGTATCCAGCAGCAATCTGATAACAGAACAGTTGTGCAGGCCCAACTTTTTTTTATGTGGCAAAAAAAAAAAACTTATTTCCATTTGATCCATTTTGTAACATTGAACCCTATGGAAAACTGATTTGTTAATTAGCCATCCATTTTTTTTTCATTTTGCAAAAGGTTAATTGTTCTATTTACTGGATCAGTTTCAAAAGGAAGAAAACAGATGGCTAATAAACGGATCCGTTTTCCATAGACGTCAGTGTTAAGAAAATGGACCGAGTTGAAATTAGTTTCTTTTCAGGTGGACAAAAAAGTTGTGTCAATTATTTTTTTTTGTGTGTGAATGGATCGCTGCTGGATCCATCCTAACTGATGATTACTGGACATGTGAACATAGGCTAACGCTATGGGAGCTGTGGAAATGGCGGTGTGTTCACAATCATTTACACTTCAGAGACCAAAGAAGTCTTCAGTTGTAGTGACAAGTTGGAGTCACAGTGATGTCAATTTATCTCCATCACTCAACAGAAATATGTGGCGGTGAATAGAAGAGACTTGGAGCACAAAGCTGGTGCGATGGGGCGGTCATTTTTAAGACTGCTTAAGCTGTAGCGTTATTGGCAGCACATCATTGCCCTGTGTGATCAGATCGTGTGCTGCTGAGATTCTATCATATTAACCATCATTCTGTGCGGACAGAAGTGCGGCTCGCCTGTCTAAACATCTCCAGAAGTGACTGCCTATGGATATGATGCTGCTGATGGGCAGAATGGGTATAATGACTAAACCCAGCATTACAGTGTGCTATATACCATCCAGACGGCTCCTCTTACTTCTCTTGTACATTTTCTGTCCGTGGATGTGCTGTATGTTGCTGCTGCCGGTAAGCAGGGCCCGGACAGTTCTCTCCCATTGTGCACCTTGCATGGCGGCTACACTAGCAGTAGAGGAGAGGTGATCATCTGGCAGCCCATGTGGAGTACGGGCTACATTGTGTCCTCATGAAGCCTGTCAGTAACCTTATCTGCAGATTAACATCTCTGCTATACTAATAGGATTGCAGGGTAACTGTGTGTTAATACGTGTGTATCTGTCCGTACACAGTATGTTCAGAGCTGCAGAATTACAGCACATAATAGGCTGATCTATCTGCTGGCATGTTGGCGACACAGCATCTACCTACAGATATTGTATGTCCTATTTCATTACGATCGTGCTTGGGAGAATACTAATCTAATGAGGGAAACCCTTTCTTGTCTTTCCGCCTGTACAGCAATCCCGCAGGGAGGCCTCCGCACCCTCTTTCTGGCTTTTCTTTGTTTCCACCTTTCCCTACACAAGATAACAATAGATCAGTGCCAGTATCTGAACCTGTTCCTTCCACATACAACTCTGCCAAAACTGCCGCCCCCGCATACGGCCTAATTACAGATCTGCCGGTGCCTGTCCCCCCGTCTGAAGTAAGTGCGCAGCCGTGATCAGAAAAAGCCAAAAAATGTCAATTAAACTTTAATAGGTGGGCAGGGAAGATGTTTCTGTAAAGGGGTTGTCTGGTCTAAAACGACAAGTCTGCAGTCACTGTGTATGACTGCAGACTTGTGAATCCTCACATAGAGCACACTGCACACAGTGAGGATTCTGTGGTGTCCACACCGGGAAAGGCGGTCAGGTGGCCACAAGTATACAATATGCGTACTTCCGGCCACAATCTGGCTACACTGTTTCCAGCGCGCTCAATGCAAGTGTATTGTGCGAGGCCTTGAACTGTAGTTGGATTCTGGCTGGGAGTATGCATAGCGCGTACTTGCAGACAGCAGTGCACACTATGTGAGAATTCACAAGTCTGCAGTCAGTGTCATGTCGGATCAGAAAACCCCTTTAAGAGCTTGTCTAATCTTGTTTCATCAGGAGCACACTGCTCCTCTGTCTTGCTGGCTACCTCCTTGCTGGGGGCAGTGCTCTCCTGAAGATGGACAGTTTCAACCAGCGGCATGGTCGCGCCGCTGGTCTGAACTATGCACTTTCCTCTGCTGTCGGCAGAGACCGCTTTGACTTTGCAGCGTCGGAGGAGCACAGAGGTACTGAATCCAGGGATCCGGCCAACTTCAGAGCTGCACTTGCAAGCTGTATAGCAAACTGCTTTCCTTGCCTAGGAGACTGGCCACCACTGATAGACAGCAGCAGTGGCCGGTAACCTAGGCACCGAACATTTCTGTTTCTGTAGTCTCTCACCAGTACCTGTATATATTTCTTAGGTGGGTGTGAACGGCTTTACATATAAGATGCCTGATCTCCCTGAAACGTTTCCTGAGCTGTCAGATTTGAGGTTTGTATTTTTACAACTAAAATAAAAAAAAAAAAAAGTTAAATTTTTATTTGTCAAAAAAAAAATTCTGAATTCTATATTAGTTCTAATGATAAAATGACATCCATCCTAGTATTCCCCAGGGCCACCCCTATAGATAAGTCTGTGGGGGCTTATTCTGCACACTAGCTTCTCTGTACCCTGTTGTAACATTTCCATGAAAGTCTTCCACGCACGTTTCTCTTTTTTTCTACTTCAGCGTGTCACAGCTCACCGATATGATGGAGCAAGAGGATGTTCTTCAGGAGCAGTTTGTAAATCTTCCACAACTAAAACAGATTATATCTGATAAAGAGGAGCTAGTGAAAAATATCGAGGAGCTGGCAAGTAAGATTTGGTGGATGGTAGTTGAATACGGTTTTGAGGAATGAAGAGTTTTTCTGGTTCTTGGGAAAAAAAATATAGATAGATAGATATACAGTACAGACCAAAAGTTTGGACACACCTTCTCATTTAAAGATTTTTCTGTATTTTCATGACTATGAAAATTGTACATTCACACTGAAGGCATCAAAACTATGAATTAACACATGTGGAATTATATACTTAACAAAAAAGTGTGAAACAACTGAAAATATGTCTTATATTCTAGGTTCTTCAAAGTAGCCACCTTTTGCTTTGATGACTGCTTTGCACACTCTTGGCATTCGTCTTTGTGCGACGCAGAAAAGGTGAACGGATGGACTCTACATGCCTGGTTCCCACCGTGAAGCATGGAGGAGGAGGTGTGATGGTGTGGGGGGGCTTTGCTGGTGACACTATTGGGGATTTATTCAAAATTGAAGGCATACTGAACCAGCATGGCTACCACAGCATCTTGCCGCGGCATGCTATTCCATCCGGTTTGCTTTTAGTTGGACCATCATTTATTTTTCAACAGGACAATGACCCCAAACACACCTCCAGGCTGTGTAAGGGCTATTTGACCAAGAAGGCGAGTGATGGGGTGCTACGCCAGATGACCTGGCCTCCACAGTCACCAGACCTGAACCCAATCGAGATGGTTTGGGTGAGCTGGACCTCAGAGTGAAGGCAAAAGGGCCTACAAGTGCTAAGCATCTCTGGGAACTCCTGAAGGAAGACCATTTCCGGTGACTACCTCTAGAAGCTCATCAAGAGAATGCCAAGCGTGTGCAAAGCAGTCATCAAAGCAAAAGGTGGCTACTTTGAAGAACCTAGAATATAAGACATATTTTCAGTTGTTTCACACTTTTTTGTTAAGTATATAATTCCATATGTGTTAATTCATAGTTTTGATGCCTTCAGTGTGAATGTACAATTTTCAAAGTCATGAAAATACAGAAAAATCTTTAAATGAGAAAGTGTGTCCAAACTTTTGGTCTGTACTGTATATATATATACATATATATATATATATATATATATGTGCGTCTCATAAAATTAGAATATCATCAAAAAGTTAATTAATTTCAGCTCTTCAATACAAAAAGTGAAACTCATATATTATATAGAGTCATTACAAACAGAGTGATCTATTTCATGTGGTTGTTTCTGCTAATGTTGATGATTATGACTTACAGCCAATGAAAACACAACAGTCATTGTCTCAGTAAATTAGAATAATTAAGAAAAAAACACCTGCAAAGGCTTCCTACGTGTTTAAAAAGGCCCCTTAATCTGTTTCAGTAGGCTCCACAGTCATAGGGAAGACTGCTGACTTGACAGATGTCCAGAAGGCAGTCATTGACACACTCCACAAGGTCCCAAAGTTCCAATTTTAATTTGGGAATCAAGGTCCCAGAGTCTGGAGGAAGAGTGCAGAGGCACATAATCCAAGCTGCTTGAGGTCTAGTGTGAAGTTTCCACAATCAGTGATGGTTTGGGGGGCCATGTCATCTGCTGGTGTAGGTCCACTGTGTTTTATCAAGACCAAAGTCAGCGCAGCCGTCTACCAGGACATTTTACAGCACTTCATGCTTCCCTCTGCCGACAAGCTTTTTGGAGATGGAAATGTCATTCTCCAGCAAGACTTGGCACCTGTCCACACTGCCAAAAGTACCAATACCTGGTTTAAAAACAACAGTATCACTGGGCTTGATTGGCCAGCAAACTCGCCTGACCTTAACCCCATAGAGAATCTATGGGGTACTGTCAAGAGGAAGATGAGAGACACCAGACCCAACAATGCAGAGGAGCTGAAGGCTGCTATCAAAGCAACCTGGGCTTCCATAACACCTCAGCAGTGCCACAGGCTGATCGCCTCCATGCCACGCCGCATTGATGCAGTAATTGATGCAAAAGGAACCCCGACCAAGTATTGAGGGCATTTACTGAACATACATTTCAGTAGGCCAGCATTTCGGATTTTAAAATCATTTTTTAAGCTGTTATAAAATATTCTAATTTACTGAGATAATGACCTTTGTGTTTTCATTGGCTGTAAGCCATAATCATCAACATTAACAGAAATAAACACTTGAAATAGATCACTGTGTTTATAATGACTCTATATAATATATGAGTTTCACTTTTTGTATTGAAGAACTGAAATAAATTAACTTTTTGATGATATTCTAATTTTGTGAGAAGCACCTGTATATCTACACTGACCACAAAAAGTTAGGGATATGTGGCTTTCTGGTGAAATGTATGGAAAATGTAAAAAGTTCCCTCTACAGTAATATATTATAATACAAGTAGGGCGTTTAAGTAGAAGCATGTAACGGTGATTTCCTCATCTCAAACCATTTATTGAAACAAATGCCAACAACAGTGGTGGGTATACCCCAACAAAAAATGTCAATGTCTCAATAACTTGTCATGTGGCCTTGAGCAGCATCAATTACAGCTCGACAATGAATTCTCCTGCTGTTCACAAGTGGAGTTATTGTCTGCTGAGGCATGGCATCCCACTCTTCTTGGAGGGTGCAGGGCTGTGGAGTCTGAGTCGGTGTCTATTTTGGTGGAGTCGGTATAAAATGGACCCACTCCGACTCCTAAAATATATAATAAATTGGGTACAGCAGTACAATACAGGATGTGCTGTAAATGTTTCCATAAGAATTTGTGAAAGTTATGAAATGTCCTATAAATGTCTATTCTGTTCCTGATCTAAGGATCTCGGCTTTTAGTTCAGATGAATCTGTGCTGCACTTTATGTACACGCTCAGTAGTGACCAGGGCTGTGGAGTCAGAGTCGGGAGTCGGAAGTTTGGCTTACTGACACCACAGCCCTGGAAAGGGCGGTCCTCAGGTCATTGAGGTTCTGGGGTACAGAGTTACGAGCCTCTACACAGCGACTCAGCTGATCCCATAGGTTTTCTATGGGATTCAGGTCTGGAGAAAATGCAGGCCACTCCATTTGAGGTTCCCCTGTCTCCAACAGCCATTCCCTAATGATGCAACCTCAATGAGCTGGAGCCTTGTGATCCATGAAGATGAAATTAGGCCTGTGTTGTGAATGCAGAGGGACAATGACAGGATTAATGTTGTTATTCAAGTAGTAGGGGCTGTTTAATACCAATTCTAATTGAACCCCAAATTTTATTGGTCGATAATTTTGCCATTAAGCTCCTTGTTAGAGAACAGCAAGTTGTGCAAAAAGTACTGAAACATTGAACAGTTGGACATGTGCATTCAAAAGTTTAGAGAAGGTCACATTAAGTTCACCTGAAAAGGTTAGAGGGCATTTTAGGTTCATCCTGAAATTTCACCCAAAAGCCAAATATTCCTAACTTTTTGTGGGTAGTGTATATACACACACATACATATACATGGTGGTAAAAATAGTATTTGATACACTGCCGATTTTGCAAGTTTTCCCACCTACATAGAATGGAGAGGTCTGTAATTTTTATCGTATATCCACTTCAACTGTGAGATACAGAATCTAAAAATAAAAACCAGAAAACCACATTGTTTGATTTTCCAATCATTAAATTACATTTTATTGCATGGAATTAGTATTTGATTTCCTACCAACCAGCAAGAATTCTGGCTCTTACAGAAGCCCTCCTACTCTGCACTCATTACCTTTTATTAATTTCACCATATAAACCTGTATAAAAGACACCTGTCCACATGCTCAATCAATCACACTCCAACCTCTCCACCATGGCCAAGATCAAAGAGCTGTCTAAGGACACCAGGGACAAAATTGTAGACCTGCACAAGGCTGGCATGGGCTACAAGGCAGTAGACAAGGAGCTTGGTGAGAAGTCAACAACTGTTGGCACAATTATTAGAAAATGGAAGAAACCCAAGATGACTGTCAATTCTCCTCGGTGTAAGGCTCCATGCAAGATCTCGCCTTGTGGGGTAAGCATGATTCTGAGAAAGGTCAGGAATCAGCCCATCACTACACAGGAAGACCTGGTCAATAACCTGAAGAGAGCTGGGACCACAGTCTCAAACAACAGCACATGTCCAGGCCCATTTCAAGTTTGCCAATAACCATCTGGCATGGGAGAAGGTCTTGTGGTCAGATGAGACCAAAATAGAACTTTTTGGTATCAACTCCACTCGCCGTGAGAAAGAAGGAGGATGAGTACAACCCCAAGAACACTGTCCCAACCGTGAAGCATGGTGGGGAAAATGTAATACTTTGGGGGTGCTTTTCTGCAAAGGGGACAGGATGACTGCACCATATTGAAGGGAGGATGGATGGGGTCATGTATCGCGAGATTTTGTCCAACAACTTCTATCCCTCAGTAAGAGCATTGAAGATGGGACGTGCCTGGGTCTTCCACCATGACAATGACCCGAAACACATAGCCAAGGAAACTAAGGAGTGTCTCTGTTAGAAGCATTTCAAGGTCCTGGAGTAGCCTAACCAGTCTCCAGACCTGAACCCAGTAATAAATCTTTAGAGGGAGCTGAAACTCCAATGTTGCCCAGTGACAGCCCCGAAACCTGAAAGATCTGGAGAAGATCTGTATGGAGGAGTGGGCCAAAGTCCCTGCTGCGGTGTGTGCAAACTTGGTCAAGAACTACAGGAAACTTCTGACCTCTGTAATTGCAAACAAAGGTTTCTGTACCAAATATTACGTTCTGTTTTTCTATTGTATCACATACTTATTTCAATCAATAAAATGCTAATTAATTATGTAAAAATCATACAATGTGATTTTCTGGATTCTTCTTCTGTCTCTCACAGTTGAAGCATACCTACGATAAAAAAAAAAATACAAACCTCTCCATTCTTTGTAGGTGGGAAAACTTGCAAAATCGGCAGTGTATCAAATACTTATTTTCCCCACTGGATATACACAGCGGGTGAAATACTCACACTTCACCAATTTTCTAAGTAACTATGTTACTAAAGGTGCTATAGGCATGAAATTCTCCCCAGATATCAGTAACAGACCATCCAATCCACATAGGCAAAGAAATCAAACAATAGATGTCCATAAATTAAGTTATGTGTAGTAATGAGAAATTACACGGCGAAAAAGTATTGACTATGCTTACTGAAATGTATTTAATACTTCGTACACAAGCCTTTGTTGGTGATGACAGCTTCAAGATTCATCCTGTATGGAGAAACTAGTCGCATGCATTGCTCAGGTGTGATTTTGTCCCATTCTTCCACACAAACACGCTACAAATCCTGAAGATCCCTTGGGCTCCTTCTATGAACTCTGAGCTTCAGTTCCTTCTATAAATATTCTGTTGGATTCAGGTCAGGTGATTGGGTGGGCCATTTTAGCAGCTTTAATTATCTCTCTCTGAAAACAATTGAGCGTTTCCTTGGCTGTGTGTTTGGGATCATTGTCTTGCTGAAATGTCCACCCTTGTTTCATCATCATCCTGGTAGATTGCAGCCGATTTTTATCAAGAATGTCTCGTACATTTATCCATTCCTCCTTCCTTCATTAATATGAAGATTGCCGTATGCTGAAAAACAGCCCAACACCATGATGTTCCCACCTCCAAACTTCACTGTTAGTATGGTGTTTTGGGGGTGATATGCAGTGTCTTTTGGCCTCCAAACATGGTGTGTATTATGACATCCAAAGAGTTCAATTTTGGTCTCATCTGACCAGACTATATTCTCCCAGTATTTCACAGGCTTGTCTAAATATTGTTGAGCAAACGTTAAACACGCGTCAACATGCTTTTTGTTCAGCAATGGAGTCTTGCGTGCTAAGCGTGCATACAGACCATGGAGGTTGAGTGCATCACTTATAGTTTTCTTTGAAACAATTGCTGATTCCTGGTCTTTCTGTAACTCTCCACAGGTGGTCCTTGGTCATGGACAACTCTTTTGATAATTAATTTCACTCCTCTGTTTGAAATCTTGCGGGGAGCACCTGGTCGTGGCCGGTTTATTATGAAATTATGTTCTTTACATTTCTGGATTATGGCCCCAGCAGTGTGCTCACTGGAGCCTTCAGTAATTTAGAAATCCTTCTGTAACCAATACCGTCAGTATGTTTTGCAACAATTAGGTTGCGGAGGTCTTGAGACCTCTCACTGGTTTTACCCATCATGAGATGTTTCTTGTGTGGCATCTTGCTAACGAGACACCTTTTTATAGGCCATCAGTTGAACCACCTAATATTATTTTTCACTAAGTGGCAGGATGGGTTTCTAATTACTGATAGATTTCAGCTGGTGTCATGACTTTCCATGGCTTTTTGCCTCTCTCTCTCTTCATGTGTTCAGTACCTTTTTCCTATGTCATTTCTCATTATTACACATAATTCATGGACATCTATGATTTGATTTCTTTGCCTGTGTGGACTGGATGGTCTGTTACTGACATCTGGTGAGAATTTCATGTCAATAGCACCTTTAGTAATATATTTACTTAGACAATTGGTGACATGTTCAATACTTATTTCATCCTCTGTATGTGTATATTAATATAGAATTTTTTTTTATTTTTTTAATCCAGAAAAGAATCTTCAAATTGAGCCAATTCTGGAGTCAAAGCGACAAGCATTATTAGATAAGGTAAGCCACTGTGGATGGGGCTGACATGGCAGGCGCAGTCTTTACGGTAGGTTTGGTTCATTTGTGGATTGTGCTGAGGAATTCTGACGATCTCACCCTTGCTATATTGAAGTTGGTGAAATTCACATTGATAATCTGCTGTATTTTCACCCCACAATGACATGCCGGGATTTGGAACATCTTTGGCGTTCTCATTTTTCTATATGGGCAATCTTTACAGTTTGCGGATGAGATTTGTAAAGTCTCATCCACTTACCTTATAAACCTGCTCTGATCTGGCCGTAAAAGCTGCAGCAAATGCGGCACGTGTGAATTCATCCTCATTTCCTTGTGTTTTTCTTCTCTTCCAGTATGAGCTTCTGACTCAAATGAAAACCAGCAAAGACAGCATGAGCTGAGCGAGGTAATGTGGCGGATACGGGGCTAGAGAAGATGGCGCCTGCGGGACAGTGATATCACCTCTTGTGAATGGTGGATTCTATTCTATATTGATTGTTACCTTTCATTATTATCCTGTCTGTGATGATCATGAGACTGATGCAAAGCCTTGTGAACAGAATAAGAAGTTTGAGTCTAGTATTAGGATTAATGGCCAGTTTGCATTTTTTTTTATCTAGATTGTGTTATGGAAAATCGAAAAAAAACTCAGTAGTTAAAAATAACATGTAAAGAGAAGCTGTCAGCTTTCTCATGCCTCCCGAAGCGCCACCATGTATTTATTCATCTTTTTGTACCCTGTGTAAAGAGCCCATTAATAGTGGCTTACTGATTTCTAACATTTTTATAACTGTGGCCGTGATAATAAGTAGGTGAATATTTGTGGGGGCATTGCAACGCGCCCCACCACTAGTCACCCTCTAATTAGCAAATTGCCACCACAATTAGAAAATAGATTTTCGCCAAATGCAGAAATCAGAAAGCCACTAAAAGGGGTTTGTTAGGACGGGTATAAAGTGAGAAATAAATACATGGTGACGGTTTGTGATCTCGGGGGAGCTGACAGGTTACCTTTAACATAAAGTCCTGGTCATTTTCTGATGACACATTCCCTTTAATTGCTGAACTGTGCTGTCAGTAGATCTCTTTGATAAGTTAAAGGGTAATAAAAGCCCTTTATGTGTCCTGTGGAAACTGGACTTCTAATCTGCAGAAAGCCGCTGAAGCCACAAATGACATTATTGTTCAGTAGAACAAAGGGAACGTTCTGAAAGGTTTACAGTGCGGGGGGGATATGGACGGCGTGCACTGTAAGGGGGCCATGCAAGAATTGGCTGAATATTGAAATATTAGTATATGTATGATGTCGCTACTAGTGATGAGCGAGCGTGCTCGTTTAACCCTTAAACGAGCACGCTCGAGTACTCGCCAAGTAGTTTCGGCGTGCTGTGCATATCGGTTGCAGCCGCAGCAGCTGCATGTGTCGCGGCTGTTACACAGCTGTGACACATGCAGAGACTGGCTAACAAACAGGCAATCCCTGCATGTGTCACAGCTGTGTAACAGCCGCGATACATGCAGCCGCCCCGGCTGCAACGGAAATGCTGAACACGACAAAACTACTCAGCGAGTACCCGAGTGTGCTCGTTTAAAGGGTTAAACGAGCACGCTCGCTCATCACTAGTCGCTACATGTTCCCAGATTGCCACTATAGTCCTATGCAATGTTTTCAGCATCATCTCGCCCAGTTTTCCATATAATACACATTTTTATATCAGCTGATCTTTTCTACTAGACAGACGATGGGTCCAATTGTCCAGACTTGTATTTAATCCTGATGATTAGTACTGTGAGGTTATAGCGTGTGAATGGTACATGACCAGATGCTTTCACAGCAGCCAACCAGAGCTTGGCTTTCATTTTTTAGGAACAGTTTGAGGAATGAAAGCTGCATTATGATTGGCTGCAATGGACAATCTGTAAATGAGCTCCATTTGCTGGGGAAACCTACTGCCGCTAGTAAAATAGGTGAGTCCCTGTGCCATATGGGATGAGGTGTAACGTCCTGCTCCTTCCCCCCTCGCAGAGCTGCAGTCTCAGCGCACTACAGGCCAGGTTAAAAGTCGCTGCCCACCAAGCTGAAGAGGACTCTGACAATTTTGCCGAAAATTTCCTTGAGGGAAAAACAGAAATAGATGATTTTTTAACTCTATTCATGGAAAAGAGAAGAGTAAGTGCTGTGGTATTGGTTTAATAGTGGTGCACCTTATACTGGGGAATTGCATGAATAGCAGTTCCCTAAGATATGTCTGTATACAGGGAATTGCTGCCATTAATGCTTCAGTATCTGGGCTGGTCAGCCTTGGATCCATAGAGCGAATGTTATCTGCGGTCTGGATCTGGTGGAGCAGCGGACACGGCTTGTACCGATGAGCGGGAAGCCATGGCCTCCACATTGTATGTCCTCCTAGAGAGGAAAGAAGAGGTTAATCCAGCTCCCCTGCTGATTGTGCATACTCCCTCCAGCAGGGCAAAATGGCTACAAGAGGGGTGCACCCAGCACCAGGCCCGAAGAAAATCATTGTAAAAACCATTTATTGAAAAAAATGTTACAAAGAATTCATCTAATAAAAAAAGCATTTCTCCGAGGCATGCACGACTGCCGCGCTTCACACCATGTGTTCTCCTAGTATGTTCTAGCTCTCCAGCGCTAGGTGGGGGGGAATAATGAAGGTATAGGGTATCCGGTGCCTCCACATCAGCACAATGGTGATGTCAGAAGCCTCGGGGTTAATGCGGCTGAGAAAGTTCCTCCACCCAAGAGAGGAGGCGATGGATCACGTAGTAGAAAACATAGAGGCTTCATGGCTCCTCACATTAAAGATCAGAGAACCAGATGGCATGCATGGTGGAACTGATTTAATGGATATTAACTAAATAAATCATTGATTGGAGAAACAAATGTATATATATTCAGTTCAGAGAACTAATGATCTGTCTACATCATATCCTATACCTTCATTATTTAACCACGACCTAGCGCTGGAGAACTACGCCATACTAGGATTAAGAGCGCAGAGTCTGAAGTGCGTCAGTTTTAAAAACTTTTCAATAAATGGTTGTTTTTACAATGATTTTCTTCCGATCTGGTGCTGGATACAGCCCTCTTGTATTGTATGTCCTCCTGTGTTATCTCAGTATGACTGGCAGTCACTGATGCACCTATAGTGCACCTATACAACGACTGCACGAAGAAGCCTAGGAAAGACAAAGATAGTGACTGACACCGGCTACATGGCCCAAGGTGGCATTGTAATTGCTCTCTAGATCATATTGTGCATCTGTGCCGAGCCGAGTCCTGTCATGTTTCACTTATGTCTCTAGAAGCCATTCACATCACTGACGATTTGTCTCCTATCTCTCAGTGCTGCCACAGTAGAGAAGCTGCAACAGTCCATATCCCTGCACAGCCAGGACCATGCACCGCTATAGGTGCGATAATATACCGCCATGTTGTCTGCATGTTCATATACACCATCCATACTGTGCACCGCTATAGGTACGATAATATACCGCCATGTTGTCTGCATGTTCATATACACCATCCATACTGTGCACCGCTATAGGTACGATAATATACCGCCATGTTGTCTGCATGTTCATATACACCATCCATACTATGCACCGCTATAGGTATAATAATATACCGCCATGTTGTCTGCATGTTTATATACACCATCCATACTGTGCACCGCTATAGGTACGATAATATACCGCCATGTTGTCTGCATGTTCATATACACCATCCATACTATGCACCACTATAGGTACGATAATATACCGCCATCTTGTCTGCATGTTTATATACACCATCCATACTATGCACCGCTATAGGTACGATAATATACCGCCATCTTGTCTGCATGTTTTTATACACCATCCATACCATACCATGCACCGCTATAGGTACGATAATATACCGCCATGTTGTCTGCATGTTCATATACACCATCCATACTATGCACCGCTATAGGTACGATAATATACCGCCATCTTGTCTGCATGTTTTTATACACCATCCATACCATACTATGCACCGCTATAGGTACGATAATATACCGCCATATTGTCTGCATGTTCATATACACCATCCATACTATGCACCGCTATAGGTACGATAATATACCGCCATGTTGTCTGCATGTTCATATACACCATCCATACTGTGCACCGCTATAGGTACGATAATATACCGCCATGTTGTCTGCATGTTAATATACACCATCCATACTATGCACCGCTATAGGTACGATAATATACCGCCATGTTGTCTACATGTTCATATACACCATCCATACTATGCACCGCTATAGGTACGATAATATACCGCCATGTTGTCTGCATGTTCATATACACCATCCATACTATGCACCGCTATAGGTACGATAATATACCGCCATGTTGTCTGCATGTTCATATACACCATCCATACTATGCACCGCTATAGGTACGATAATATACCGCCATGTTGTCTGCATGTTCATATACACCATCCATACTGTGCACCGCTATAGGTACGATAATATACCGCCATGTTGTCTGCATGTTAATATACACCATCCATACTATGCACCGCTATAGGTACGATAATATACCGCCATGTTGTCTACATGTTCATATACACCATCCATACTATGCACCGCTATAGGTACGATAATATACCGCCATCTTGTCTGCATGTTCATATACACCATCCATACTATGCACCGCTATAGGTACGATAATATACCGCCATGTTGTCTGCATGTTCATATACACCATCCATACTATGCACCGCTATAGGTACGATAATATACCGCCATGTTGTCTGCATGTTCATATACACCATCCATACTATGCACCGCTATAGGTACGATAATATACCGCCATGTTGTCTACATGTTCATATACACCATCCATACTATGCACCGCTATAGGTACGATAATATACCGCCATGTTGTCTGCATGTTCATATAAACCATCCATACCATGCACCGCTATAGGTACGATAATATACCGCCATGTTGTCTGCATGTTCATATACACCATCGATACTATGCACCGCTATAGGTACGATAATATACCGCCATGTTGTCTGCATGTTCATATACACCATCCATACTATGCACCGCTATAGGTACGATAATATACCGCCATGTTGTCTGCATGTTCATATACACCATCCATACCATGCACCGCTATAGGTACGATAATATACCGCCATGTTGTCTGCATGTTCATATACACCATCCATACTATGCACCGCTATAGGTACGATAATATACCGCCATGTTGTCTGCATGTTCATATACACCATCCATACTGTGCACCGCTATAGGTACGATAATATACCTCCATGTTGTCTGCATGTTCATATACACCATCCATACTATGCACCGCTATAGGTACGATAATATACCGCCATGTTGTCTACATGTTCATATACACCATCCATACTATGCACCGCTATAGGTACGATAATATACCGCCATGTTGTCTGCATGTTCATATACACCATCCATACTATGCACCGCTATAGGTACGATAATATACCGCCATGTTGTCTGCATGTTCATATACACCATCCATACTATGCACCGCTATAGGTACGATAATATACCGCCATGTTGTCTGCATGTTCATATACACCATCCATACTATGCACCGCTATAGGTACGATAATATACCGCCATGTTGTCTGCATGTTTATATACACCATCCTTACCATACCATGCACCGCTATAGGTACGATAATATACCGCCATGTTGTCTGCATGTTCATATACAACATCCATACCATACCATGCACCGCTATAGGTACGATAATATACCGCCATGTTGTCTGCATGTTCATATACACCATCCATACTATGCACCGCTATAGGTACGATAATATACCGCCATCTTGTCTGCATGTTTTTATACACCATCCATACCATACCATGCACCGCTATAGGTACGATAATATACCGCCATGTTGTCTGCATGTTCATATACACCATCCATACTATGCACCGCTATAGGTACGATAATATACCGCCATGTTGTCTGCATGTTCATATACACCATCCATACTATGCACCGCTATAGGTATAATAATATACCGCCATGTTGTCTGCATGTTTATAT
The DNA here is from genome assembly GCF_046119375.1 of Phyllobates terribilis. Classification (NCBI taxonomy): domain Eukaryota; kingdom Metazoa; phylum Chordata; class Amphibia; order Anura; family Dendrobatidae; genus Phyllobates; species Phyllobates terribilis. The sequence continues at coordinate 3,650,916 of NW_027362848.1, read as the reverse complement.
ACACCATCCATACTATGCACCACTATAGGTACGATAATATACCGCCATCTTGTCTGCATGTTTATATACACCATCCATACTATGCACCGCTATAGGTACGATAATATACCGCCATCTTGTCTGCATGTTTTTATACACCATCCATACCATACCATGCACCGCTATAGGTACGATAATACACCGCCATGTTGTCTGCATGTTCATATACACCATCCATACTATGCACCGCTATAGGTACGATAATATACCGCCATGTTGTCTGCATGTTCATATACACCATCCATACTGTGCACCGCTATAGGTACGATAATATACCGCCATGTTGTCTGCATGTTAATATACACCATCCATACTATGCACCGCTATAGGTACGATAATATACCGCCATGTTGTCTACATGTTCATATACACCATCCATACTATGCACCGCTATAGGTACGATAATATACCGCCATGTTGTCTGCATGTTCATATACACCATCCATACTATGCACCGCTATAGGTACGATAATATACCGCCATGTTGTCTGCATGTTCATATACACCATCCATACTATGCACCGCTATAGGTACGATAATATACCGCCATGTTGTCTGCATGTTCATATACACCATCCATACTATGCACCGCTATAGGTACGATAATATACCGCCATGTTGTCTGCATGTTTATATACACCATCCTTACCATACCATGCACCGCTATAGGTACGATAATATACCGCCATGTTGTCTGCATGTTCATATACAACATCCATACCATACCATGCACCGCTATAGGTACGATAATATACCGCCATCTTGTCTGCATGTTCATATACACCATCCATACCATGCACCGCTATAGGTACGATAATATACCGCCATCTTGTCTGCATGTTTATATACACCATCCATACCATGCACCGCTATAGGTACGATAATATACCGCCATCTTGTCGGCATGTTCATATACACCATCCATACTATGCACCGCTATAGGTACGATAATATACCGCCATCTTGTCTGCATGTTCATATACACCATCCATACTATGCACCGCTATAGGTACGATAATATACCGCCATGTTGTCTGCATGTTCATATACACCATCCATACTATGCACCGCTATAGGTATGATAATATACCGCCATGTTGTCTGCATGTTCATATACACCATCCATACCATGCACCGCTATAGGTACGATAATATACCACCATGTTGTCTACATGTTCATATACACCATCCATACTATGCACCGCTATAGGTACGATAATATACCGCCATGTTGTCTGCATGTACATATACACCATCCATACTATGCACCGCTATAGGTACGATAATATACCGCCATGTTGTCTGCATGTTCATATACACCATCCATACTATGCACCGCTATAGGTACGATAATATACCGCCATGTTGTCTGCATGTTCATATACACCATCCATACTATGCACCGCTATAGGTATGATAATATACCGCCATGTTGTCTGCATGTTCATATACACCATCCATACCATGCACCGCTATAGGTACGATAATATACCGCCATGTTGTCTGCATGTTTTTATACACCATCCATACTATGCACCGCTATAGGTACGATAATATACCGCCATGTTGTCTGCATGTTCATATACACCATCCATACTATGCACCACTATATGTACGATAATATACCGCCATGTTGTCTGCATGTTCATATACACCATCCATACTATGCACCACTATATGTACGATAATATACCGCCATGTTGTCTGCATGTTCATATACACCATCCATACCATGCACCGCTATAGGTACGATAATATACCGCCATGTTGTCTGCATGTTCATATACACCATCGATACTATGCACCGCTATTGGTATAATAATATACCGCCATGTTGTCTGCATGTTTATATACACCATCCATACTATGCACCGCTATAGGTATAATAATATACCGCCATGTTGTCTGCATGTTCATATACACCATCCATACCATGCACTACTATAGGTACGATAATATACCGCCATGTTGTCTGCATGTTCATATACACCATCCATACCATGCACCACTATAGGTACGATAATATACCGCCATGTTGTCTGCATGTTCATATACACCATCCATACTATCCACCACTATAGGTACGATAATGTACCGCCATGTTGTCTGCATGTTCATATACACCATCCATACTATGCACCACTATAGGTACGATAATATACCGCCATGTTGTCTGCATGTTCATATACACCATCCATACTATGCACCGCTATAGGTATAATAATATACCGCCATGTTGTCTGCATGTTCATATACACCATCCATACTATGCACCACTATAGGTACGATAATATACCGCCATGTTGTCTGCATGTTCATATACACCATCCATACTATGCACCACTATAGGTACGATAATATACCGCCATGTTGTCTGCATGTTCATATACACCATCCATACTATGCACCACTATAGGTACGATAATATACCGCCATGTTGTCTGCATGTTCATATACACCATCCATACTATGCACCGCTATAGGTACGATAATATACCACCATGTTGTCTGCATGTTCATATACACCATCCATACTATGCACCACTATAGGTATAATAATATACCGCCATGTTGTCTGCATGTTTATATACACCATCCATACCATACCATGCACCGCTATAGGTATAATAATATACCGCCATGTTGTCTGCATGTTCATATACACCATCCATACTATGCACCGCTATAGATACGATAATATACCGCCATGTTGTCTGCATGTTCATATACACCATCCATACCATACCATGCACCGCTATAGGTACGATAGTATACCGCCATGTTGTCTGCATGTTCATATACACCATCCATACCATGCACCGCTATAGGTACGATAATATACCGCCATGTTGTCTGCATGTTCATATACAACATCCATACTGTGCACCGCTGTAGGTACGATAATATACCGCCATCTTGTCTGAATGTTTATATACACCATCCATACCATGCACCACTATAGGTACGATAATATACCGCCATGTTGTCTGCATGTTCATATACACCATCCATACCATGCACCGCTATAGGTACGATAATATACCGCCATGTTGTCTGCATGTTCATATACACCATCCATACCATGCACCGCTATAGGTACGATAATATACCGCCATGTTGTCTGCATGTTCATATACACCATCCATACTATGCACCGCTATAGGTACGATAATATACCGCCATGTTGTCTGCATGTTCATATACACCATCCATACTATGCACCGCTATAGGTACGATAATATACCGCCATGTTGTCTGCATGTTCATATACACCATCCATACTATGCACCGCTATAGGTACGATAATATACCGCCATGTTGTCTACATGTTCATATACACCATCCATAATATGCACCACTATAGGTACGATAATATACCGCCATGTTGTCTGCATGTTCATATAAACCATCCATACCATGCACCGCTATAGGTACGATAATATACCACCATGTTGTCTGCATGTTCATATACACCATTGATACTATGCACCGCTATAGGTACGATAATATACCGCCATGTTGTCTGCATGTTCATATACACCATCCATACTATGCACCACTATAGGTACGATAATATACCGCCATGTTGTCTGCATGTTCATATACACCATCCATACCATGCACCGCTATAGGTACGATAATATACCGCCATGTTGTCTGCATGTTCATATACACCATCCATACTATGCACCGCTATAGGTACGATAATATACCGCCATGTTGTCTGCATGTTCATATACACCATCCATACTGTGCACCGCTATAGGTACGATAATATACCGCCATGTTGTCTGCATGTTCATATACACCATCCATACTATGCACCGCTATAGGTACGATAATATACCGCCATGTTGTCTACATGTTCATATACACCATCCATACTATGCACCGCTATAGGTACGATAATATACCGCCATGTTGTCTGCATGTTCATATACACCATCCATACTATGCACCGCTATAGGTACGATAATATACCGCCATGTTGTCTGCATGTTCATATACACCATCCATACTATGCACCGCTATAGGTACGATAATATACCGCCATGTTGTCTGCATGTTCATATACACCATCCATACTATGCACCGCTATAGGTACGATAATATACCGCCATGTTGTCTGCATGTTTATATACACCATCCTTACCATACCATGCACCGCTATAGGTACGATAATATACCGCCATGTTGTCTGCATGTTCATATACAACATCCATACCATACCATGCACCGCTATAGGTACGATAATATACCGCCATGTTGTCTGCATGTTCATATACACCATCCATACTATGCACCGCTATAGGTACGATAATATACCGCCATCTTGTCTGCATGTTTTTATACACCATCCATACCATACCATGCACCGCTATAGGTACGATAATATACCGCCATGTTGTCTGCATGTTCATATACACCATCCATACTATGCACCGCTATAGGTACGATAATATACCGCCATGTTGTCTGCATGTTCATATACACCATCCATACTATGCACCGCTATAGGTATAATAATATACCGCCATGTTGTCTGCATGTTTATATACACCATCCATACTATGCACCACTATAGGTACGATAATATACCGCCATCTTGTCTGCATGTTTATATACACCATCCATACTATGCACCGCTATAGGTACGATAATATACCGCCATCTTGTCTGCATGTTTTTATACACCATCCATACCATACCATGCACCGCTATAGGTACGATAATACACCGCCATGTTGTCTGCATGTTCATATACACCATCCATACTATGCACCGCTATAGGTACGATAATATACCGCCATGTTGTCTGCATGTTCATATACACCATCCATACTGTGCACCGCTATAGGTACGATAATATACCGCCATGTTGTCTGCATGTTAATATACACCATCCATACTATGCACCGCTATAGGTACGATAATATACCGCCATGTTGTCTACATGTTCATATACACCATCCATACTATGCACCGCTATAGGTACGATAATATACCGCCATGTTGTCTGCATGTTCATATACACCATCCATACTATGCACCGCTATAGGTACGATAATATACCGCCATGTTGTCTGCATGTTCATATACACCATCCATACTATGCACCGCTATAGGTACGATAATATACCGCCATGTTGTCTGCATGTTCATATACACCATCCATACTATGCACCGCTATAGGTACGATAATATACCGCCATGTTGTCTGCATGTTTATATACACCATCCTTACCATACCATGCACCGCTATAGGTACGATAATATACCGCCATGTTGTCTGCATGTTCATATACAACATCCATACCATACCATGCACCGCTATAGGTACGATAATATACCGCCATTTTGTCTGCATGTTCATATACACCATCCATACCATGCACCGCTATAGGTACGATAATATACCGCCATCTTGTCTGCATGTTTATATACACCATCCATACCATGCACCGCTATAGGTACGATAATATACCGCCATCTTGTCGGCATGTTCATATACACCATCCATACTATGCACCGCTATAGGTACGATAATATACCGCCATCTTGTCTGCATGTTCATATACACCATCCATACTATGCACCGCTATAGGTACGATAATATACCGCCATGTTGTCTGCATGTTCATATACACCATCCATACTATGCACCGCTATAGGTATGATAATATACCGCCATGTTGTCTGCATGTTCATATACACCATCCATACCATGCACCGCTATAGGTACGATAATATACCGCCATGTTGTCTACATGTTCATATACACCATCCATACTATGCACCGCTATAGGTACGATAATATACCGCCATGTTGTCTGCATGTACATATACACCATCCATACTATGCACCGCTATAGGTACGATAATATACCGCCATGTTGTCTGCATGTTCATATACACCATCCATACTATGCACCGCTATAGGTACGATAATATACCGCCATGTTGTCTGCATGTTCATATACACCATCCATACTATGCACCGCTATAGGTATGATAATATACCGCCATGTTGTCTGCATGTTCATATACACCATCCATACCATGCACCGCTATAGGTACGATAATATACCGCCATGTTGTCTGCATGTTTTTATACACCATCCATACTATGCACCGCTATAGGTACGATAATATACCGCCATGTTGTCTGCATGTTCATATACACCATCCATACTATGCACCACTATATGTACGATAATATACCGCCATGTTGTCTGCATGTTCATATACACCATCCATACTATGCACCACTATATGTACGATAATATACCGCCATGTTGTCTGCATGTTCATATACACCATCCATACCATGCACCGCTATAGGTACGATAATATACCGCCATGTTGTCTGCATGTTCATATACACCATCGATACTATGCACCGCTATTGGTATAATAATATACCGCCATGTTGTCTGCATGTTTATATACACCATCCATACTATGCACCGCTATAGGTATAATAATATACCACCATGTTGTCTGCATGTTCATATACACCATCCATACCATGCACTACTATAGGTACGATAATATACCGCCATGTTGTCTGCATGTTCATATACACCATCCATACCATGCACCACTATAGGTACGATAATATACCGCCATGTTGTCTGCATGTTCATATACACCATCCATACTATCCACCACTATAGGTACGATAATGTACCGCCATGTTGTCTGCATGTTCATATACACCATCCATACTATGCACCACTATAGGTACGATAATATACCGCCATGTTGTCTGCATGTTCATATACACCATCCATACTATGCACCGCTATAGGTATAATAATATACCGCCATGTTGTCTGCATGTTTATATACACCATCCATACTATGCACCACTATAGGTACGATAATATACCGCCATGTTGTCTGCATGTTCATATACACCATCCATACTATGCACCACTATAGGTACGATAATATACCGCCATGTTGTCTGCATGTTCATATACACCATCCATACTATGCACCACTATAGGTACGATAATATACCGCCATGTTGTCTGCATGTTCATATACACCATCCATACTATGCACCGCTATAGGTACGATAATATACCACCATGTTGTCTGCATGTTCATATACACCATCCATACTATGCACCACTATAGGTATAATAATATACCGCCATGTTGTCTGCATGTTTATATACACCATCCATACCATACCATGCACCGCTATAGGTATAATAATATACCGCCATGTTGTCTGCATGTTCATATACACCATCCATACTATGCACCGCTATAGATACGATAATATACCGCCATGTTGTCTGCATGTTCATATACACCATCCATACCATACCATGCACCGCTATAGGTACGATAGTATACCGCCATGTTGTCTGCATGTTCATATACACCATCCATACCATGCACCGCTATAGGTACGATAATATACCGCCATGTTGTCTGCATGTTCATATACAACATCCATACTGTGCACCGCTATAGGTACGATAATATACCGCCATCTTGTCTGAATGTTTATATACACCATCCATACCATGCACCACTATAGGTACGATAATATACCGCCATGTTGTCTGCATGTTCATATACACCATCCATACCATGCACCGCTATAGGTACGATAATATACCGCCATGTTGTCTGCATGTTCATATACACCATCCATACCATGCACCGCTATAGGTACGATAATATACCGCCATGTTGTCTGCATGTTCATATACACCATCCATACCATGCACCGCTATAGGTACGATAATATACCGCCATGTTGTCTGCATGTTCATATACACCATCCATACTATGCACCGCTATAGGTACGATAATATACCGCCATGTTGTCTGCATGTTCATATACACCATCCATACTATGCACCGCTATAGGTATAATAATATACCGCCATGTTGTCTGCATGTTCATATACACCATCCATACTGTGCACCGCTATAGGTACGATAATATACCGCCATGTTGTCTGCATGTTCATATACACCATCCATACTGTGCACCGCTATAGGTACGATAATATACCGCCATCTTGTCTGCATGTTTATATACACCATCCATACTATGCACCGCTATAGGTACGATAATATACCGCCATCTTGTCTGCATGTTTTTATACACCATCCATACCATACCATGCACCGCTATAGGTACGATAATATACCGCCATGTTGTCTGCATGTTCATATACACCATCCATACTATGCACCGCTATAGGTACGATAATATACCGCCATCTTGTCTGCATGTTTTTATACACCATCCATACCATACCATGCACCGCTATAGGTACGATAATATACCGCCATGTTGTCTGCATGTTCATATACACCATCCATACTATGCACCGCTATAGGTACGATAATATAGCGCCATGTTGTCTGCATGTTCATATACACCATCCATACTGTGCACCGCTATAGGTACGATAATATACCGCCATGTTGTCTGCATGTTAATATACACCATCCATACTGTGCACCGCTATAGGTATGATAATATACCGCCATGTTGTCTGCATGTTCATATACACCATCCATACTATGCACCGCTATAGGTACGATAATATACCGCCATGTTGTCTACATGTTCATATACACCATCCATACTATGCACCGCTATAGGTACGATAATATACCGCCATGTTGTCTACATGTTCATATACACCATCCATACTATGCACCGCTATAGGTACGATAATATACCGCCATGTTGTCTGCATGTTCATATACACCATCCATACTATGCACCGCTATAGGTACGATAATCTACCGCCATGTTGTCTGCATGTTCATATACACCATCCATACTATGCACCGCTATAGGTACGATAATATACCGCCATGTTGTCTGCATGTTCATATACACCATCCATACTATGCACCGCTATAGGTACGGTAATATACCGCCATGTTGTCTGCATGTTTATATACACCATCCTTACCATACCATGCACCGCTATAGGTACGATAATATACCGCCATGTTGTCTGCATGTTCATATACAACATCCATACCATACCATGCACCGCTATAGGTACGATAATATACCGCCATGTTGTCTGCATGTTCATATACACCATCCATACTATGCACCGCTATAGGTACGATAATATACCGCCATCTTGTCTGCATGTTCATATACACCATCCATACTATGCACCGCTATAGGTACGATAATATACCGCCATGTTGTCTGCATGTTCATATACACCATCCATACTATGCACCGCTATAGGTACGATAATATACCGCCATGTTGTCTGCATGTTCATATACACCATCCATACTATGCACCGCTATAGGTACGATAATATACCGCCATGTTGTCTACATGTTCATATACACCATCCATACTATGCACCACTATAGGTACGATAATATACCGCCATGTTGTCTGCATGTTCATATACACCATCCATACCATGCACCGCTATAGGTACGATAATATACCGCCATGTTGTCTGCATGTTCATATACACCATCGATACTATGCACCGCTATAGGTACGATAATATACCGCCATGTTGTCTGCATGTTCATATACACCATCCATACTATGCACCACTATAGGTACGATAATATACCGCCATGTTGTCTGCATGTTCATATACACCATCCATACCATGCACCGCTATAGGTACGATAATATACTGCCATGTTGTCTGCATGTTCATATACACCATCCATACTATGCACCGCTATAGGTACGATAATATACCGCCATGTTGTCTGCATGTTCATATACACCATCCATACTGTGCACCGCTATAGGTACGATAATATACCGCCATGTTGTCTGCATGTTCATATACACCATCCATACTATGCACCGCTATAGGTACGATAATATACCGCCATGTTGTCTACATGTTTATATACACCATCCATACTATGCACCGCTATAGGTACGATAATATACCGCCATGTTGTCTGCATGTTCATATACACCATCCATACTATGCACCGCTATAGGTACGATAATATACCGCCATGTTGTCTGCATGTTCATATACACCATCCATACTATGCACCGCTATAGGTACGATAATATACCGCCATGTTGTCTGCATGTTCATATACACCATCCATACTATGCACCGCTATAGGTACGATAATATACCGCCATGTTGTCTGCATGTTTATATACACCATCCTTACCATACCATGCACCGCTATAGGTACGATAATATACCGCCATGTTGTCTGCATGTTCATATACACCATCCATACTATGCACCGCTATAGGTACGATAATATACCGCCATCTTGTCTGCATGTTCATATACACCATCCATACTATGCACCGCTATAGGTACGATAATATACCGCCATGTTGTCTGCATGTTCATATACACCATCCATACTATGCACCGCTATAGGTACGATAATATACCGCCATGTTGTCTGCATGTTCATATACACCATCCATACTATGCACCACTATATGTACGATAATATACCGCCATGTTGTCTGCATGTTCATATACACCATCCATACCATGCACCGCTATAGGTACGATAATATACCGCCATGTTGTCTGCATGTTCATATACACCATCGATACTATGCACCGCTATAGGTATAATAATATACCGCCATGTTGTCGGCATGTTTATATACACCATCCATACTATGCACCGCTATAGGTATAATAATATACCGCCATGTTGTCTGCATGTTCATATACACCATCCATACCATGCACCACTATAGGTATGATAATATACCGCCATGTTGTCTGCATGTTCATATACACCATCCATACCATGCACCACTATAGGTACGATAATATACCGCCATGTTGTCTGCATGTTCATATACACCATCCATACTATGCACCACTATAGGTACGATAATGTACCGCCATGTTGTCTGCATGTTCATATACACCATCCATATTATGCACCACTATAGGTATGATAATATACCGCCATGTTGTCTGCATGTTCATATACACCATCCATACTATGCACCACTATAGGTACGATAATATACCGCCATGTTGGCTGCATGTTCATATACACCATCCATACTATGCACCGCTATAGGTATAATAACATACCGCCATGTTGTCTGCATGTTTATATACACCATCCATACTGTGCACCGCTATAGGTATAATAACATACCGCCATGTTGTCTGCATGTTCATATACACCATCCATACTATGCACCGCTATAAGTATAATAATATACCGCCATGTTGTCTGCATGTTTATATACACCATCCATACTATGCACCGCTATAGGCATAATAACATACCGCCATGTTGTCTGCATGTTTATATACACCATCCATACTATGCACCGCTATAGGTATAATAACATACCGCCATGTTGTCTGCATGTTTATATACACCATCCATACTGTGCACCGCTATAGGTATGATAATATACCGCCATGTTGTCTGCATGTTCATATACACCATCCATACTATGCACCGCTATAGGTATAATAATATACCACCATGTTGTCCGCATGTTTATATACACCATCCATACCATGCACCGCTATAGGTATAATAATATACCGCCATCTTGTCTGCATGTTTATATACACCATCCATACCATGCACCGCTATAGGTATAATAATATACCGCCATGTTGTCTGCATGTTGATATACACCATCCATACTATGCACCTCTATAGGTACGATAATATACCGCCATGTTGTCTGCATGTTCATATACACCATCCATACTATGCACCGCTATAGGTATAATAATATACCGCCATGTTGTCTGCATGTTCATATACACCATCCATACTATGCACCGCTATAGGTATAATAATATACCGCCATGTTGTCTGCATGTTCATATACTCCATCCATACTATGCACCGCTATAGGTATAATAATATACCGCCATGTTGTCTGCATGTTTATATACACCATCCATACTATGCACCACTATAGGTACGATAATATACCGCCATGTTCTCTGCATGTTTATATACACCATCCATACTGTGCTCCGCTATAGGTATGATAATATACTGCCATGTTCTCTGCATGTTTATATACACCATCCATACCATGCACCACTATAGGTACGATAATATACCGCCATGTTCTCTGCATGTTTATATACACCATCCATACTGTGCTCCGCTATAGGTATGATAATATACCGCCATGTTCTCTGCATGTTTATATACACCATCCATACTATGCACCACTATAGGTACGATAATATACCGCCATGTTCTCTGCATGTTTATATACACCATCCATACTGTGCTCCGCTATAGGTATGATAATATACCGCCATGTTCTCTGCATGTTTATATACACCATCCATACCATACCATGCACCGCTATAGGTATAATAATATACCGCCATGTTGTCTGCATGTTTATATACACCATCTATACCATGCACCGCTATAGGTACGATAATATACTGCCATCTTCTCTGCTTGTTTATATACACCATCCATACTATGCACCGCTATAGGTACGATAATATACCGCCATGTTGTCTGCATATACACCATCCATACTGTGCACCGCTATAGGTATGATAATATACCGCCATGTTGTCTGCATGTACATATACACCATCCATGCCATACACCGCTATAGCTACGATAATATACCGCCATGTTGTCTGCATGTCCATATACACCATACACCACCATAGGTACAATAATATACCATATTCTCTGCATGTGCATATATACCATGCACTGCTGTAGGTATAATATACCGTCATGTCCTCTGCATGTACATGTACACCATCCATACATACCATACACTACTATAGGTACGATAATATACCGCCATCTTGTCTGCATGTTTATATACACGATCCATACATACCATGCACCACTATAGGTATGATAATATACCGCCATCTTGTCTGCATGTTTATATACACCATCCATACCATACCATGCACCGCTATAGGTATGATAATATACTGCCATCTTGTCTGCATGTTTATATACACCATCCATACCATGCACCGCTATAGGTACGATAATATACCGCCATCTTGTCTGCATGTTTATATACACCATCCATACCATACCATGCACCGCTATAGGTACGATAATATACCGCCATGTTGTCTGCATGTTTATATACACCATCCATACTATGCACCGCTATAGGTACGATAATATACCGCCATCTTGTCTGCATGTTTATATACACCATCCATACCATACTATGCACCGCTATAGGTACGATAATATACCGCCATCTTGTCTGCATGTTTATATACACCATCCATACCATGCACCGCTATAGGTACGATAATATACCGCCATCTTGTCTGCATGTTTATATACACCATCCATACCATGCACCGCTATAGGTACGATAATATACCGCCATCTTGTCTGCATGTTTATATACACCATCCATACCATACCATGCACCGCTATAGGTACGATAATATACCGCCATCTTGTCTGCATGTTTATATACACCATCCATACCATACCATGCACCGCTATAGGTATGATAATATACCGCCATCTTGTCTGCATGTTTATATACACCATCCATACCATGCACCGCTATAGCTACGATAATATACCGCCATCTTGTCTGCATGTTTATATACACCATCCATACCATACCATGCACCTCTATAGGTATGATAATTTACCGCCATCTTGTCTGCATGTTTATATACACCATCCATACCATGCACCGCTATAGGTAAGATAATATACCGCCATCTTGTCTGCATGTTTATATACACCATCCATACCATGCACCGCTATAGGTACGATAATATACCGCCATCTTGTCTGCATGTTTATATACACCATCCATACCATACGATGCACCGCTATAGGTACGATAATATACCGCCATCTTGTCTGCATGTTTATATACACCATCCATACCATGCACCGCTATAGGTATGATAATATACCGCCATCTTGTCTGCATGTTTATATACACCATCCATATCATACCATGCACCGCTATAGGTATAATAATATACCGCCATCTTCTCTGCTTGTTTATATACACCATCCATACCATACCATGCACCTCTGTAGGTATAATAATATACCGCCATGTTGTCTGCATGTTTATATACACCATCCATACTATGCACCGCTATAGGTATGATAATATACCACCATCTTGTCTGCATGTTTATATACACCATCCATACCATGCACCGCTATAGGTATGATAATATACCGCCATCTTGTCTGCATGTTTATATACACCATCCATACTATGCACCGCTATAGGTATGATAATATACCGCCATCTTGTCTGCATGTTTATATACACCATCCATACCATGCACCGCTATAGGTATAATAATATACCGCCATCTTGTCTGCATGTTCATATACACCATCCATACCATGCACCGCTATAGGTACGATAATATACCGCCATGTTGTCTGCATGTTCATATACACCATCCATACTATGCACCGCTATATGTATGATAATATACCGCCATCTTGTCTGCATGTTTATATACACCATCCATAGTATGCACCGCTATAGGTACGATAATATACCGCCATCTTGTCTGCATGTTTATATACACCATCCATACCATGCACCACTATAGGTACGATAATATACCGCCATGTTGTCTGCATGTTTATATACACCATCCATACTATGCACTGCTATAGGTATGATAATATACCGCCATCTTGTCTGCATGTTTATATACACCATCCATACCATGCACTGCTATAGGTACGATAGTATACCGCCATCTTGTCTGCATGTTCATATACACCATCCATACTATGCACCGCTATAGGTACGATAATATACCGCCATGTTGTCTGCATGTTCATATACACCATCCATACTATGCACCGCTATAGGTACGATAATATACCGCCATCTTGTCTGCATGTTTATATACACCATCCATACCATGCACCGCTATAGGTATGATAATATACCGCCATCTTGTCTGCATGTTTATATACACCATCCATACCATGCCATGCACCGCTATAGGTACGATAATATACCGCCATCTTGTCTGCATGTTTATATACACCATCCATACCATGCACCGCTATAGGTATGATAATATACCGCCATCTTGTCTGCATGTTTATATACACCATCCATACTATGCACCGTTATAGGTACGATAATATACCGCCATGTTGTCTGCATGTTCATATACACCATCCATACCATGCACCGCTATAGGTATGATAATATACTGCCATCTTGTCTGCATGTTTATATACACCATCCATACTATGCACCACTATAGGTACGATAATATACCGCCATGTTCTCTGCATGTTTATATACACCATCCATACTGTGCTCCGCTATAGGTATGATAATATACCGCCATGTTCTCTGCATGTTTATATACACCATCCATACCATACCATGCACCGCTATAGGTATAATAATATACCGCCATGTTGTCTGCATGTTTATATACACCATCTATACCATGCACCGCTATAGGTACGATAATATACTGCCATCTTCTCTGCTTGTTTATATACACCATCCATACTATGCACCGCTATAGGTACGATAATATACCGCCATGTTGTCTGCATATACACCATCCATACTGTGCACCGCTATAGGTATGATAATATACCGCCATGTTGTCTGCATGTACATATACACCATCCATGCCATACACCGCTATAGCTACGATAATATACCGCCATGTTGTCTGCATGTCCATATACACCATACACCACCATAGGTACAATAATATACCATATTCTCTGCATGTGCATATATACCATGCACTGCTGTAGGTATAATATACCGTCATGTCCTCTGCATGTACATGTACACCATCCATACATACCATACACTACTATAGGTACGATAATATACCGCCATCTTGTCTGCATGTTTATATACACGATCCATACATACCATGCACCACTATAGGTATGATAATATACCGCCATCTTGTCTGCATGTTTATATACACCATCCATACCATACCATGCACCGCTATAGGTATGATAATATACCGCCATCTTGTCTGCATGTTTATATACACCATCCATACCATGCACCGCTATAGGTACGATAATATACCGCCATCTTGTCTGCATGTTTATATACACCATCCATACCATACCATGCACCGCTATAGGTACGATAATATACCGCCATGTTGTCTGCATGTTTATATACACCATCCATACTATGCACCGCTATAGGTACGATAATATACCGCCATCTTGTCTGCATGTTTATATACACCATCCATACCATACTATGCACCGCTATAGGTACGATAATATACCGCCATCTTGTCTGCATGTTTATATACACCATCCATACCATGCACCGCTATAGGTACGATAATATACCGCCATCTTGTCTGCATGTTTATATACACCATCCATACCATGCACCGCTATAGGTACGATAATATACCGCCATCTTGTCTGCATGTTTATATACACCATCCATACCATACCATGCACCGCTATAGGTACGATAATATACCGCCATCTTGTCTGCATGTTTATATACACCATCCATACCATACCATGCACCGCTATAGGTATGATAATATACCGCCATCTTGTCTGCATGTTTATATACACCATCCATACCATGCACCGCTATAGCTACGATAATATACCGCCATCTTGTCTGCATGTTTATATACACCATCCATACCATACCATGCACCTCTATAGGTATGATAATTTACCGCCATCTTGTCTGCATGTTTATATACACCATCCATACCATGCACCGCTATAGGTAAGATAATATACCGCCATCTTGTCTGCATGTTTATATACACCATCCATACCATGCACCGCTATAGGTACGATAATATACCGCCATCTTGTCTGCATGTTTATATACACCATCCATACCATACGATGCACCGCTATAGGTACGATAATATACCGCCATCTTGTCTGCATGTTTATATACACCATCCATACCATGCACCGCTATAGGTATGATAATATACCGCCATCTTGTCTGCATGTTTATATACACCATCCATATCATACCATGCACCGCTATAGGTATAATAATATACCGCCATCTTCTCTGCTTGTTTATATACACCATCCATACCATACCATGCACCTCTGTAGGTATAATAATATACCGCCATGTTGTCTGCATGTTTATATACACCATCCATACTATGCACCGCTATAGGTATGATAATATACCACCATCTTGTCTGCATGTTTATATACACCATCCATACCATGCACCGCTATAGGTATGATAATATACCGCCATCTTGTCTGCATGTTTATATACACCATCCATACTATGCACCGCTATAGGTATGATAATATACCGCCATCTTGTCTGCATGTTTATATACACCATCCATACCATGCACCGCTATAGGTATAATAATATACCGCCATCTTGTCTGCATGTTCATATACACCATCCATACCATGCACCGCTATAGGTACGATAATATACCGCCATGTTGTCTGCATGTTCATATACACCATCCATACTATGCACCGCTATATGTATGATAATATACCGCCATCTTGTCTGCATGTTTATATACACCATCCATAGTATGCACCGCTATAGGTACGATAATATACCGCCATCTTGTCTGCATGTTTATATACACCATCCATACCATGCACCACTATAGGTACGATAATATACCGCCATGTTGTCTGCATGTTTATATACACCATCCATACTATGCACTGCTATAGGTATGATAATATACCGCCATCTTGTCTGCATGTTTATATACACCATCCATACCATGCACTGCTATAGGTACGATAGTATACCGCCATCTTGTCTGCATGTTCATATACACCATCCATACTATGCACCGCTATAGGTACGATAATATACCGCCATGTTGTCTGCATGTTCATATACACCATCCATACTATGCACCGCTATAGGTACGATAATATACCGCCATCTTGTCTGCATGTTTATATACACCATCCATACCATGCACCGCTATAGGTATGATAATATACCGCCATCTTGTCTGCATGTTTATATACACCATCCATACCATGCCATGCACCGCTATAGGTACGATAATATACCGCCATCTTGTCTGCATGTTTATATACACCATCCATACCATGCACCGCTATAGGTATGATAATATACCGCCATCTTGTCTGCATGTTTATATACACCATCCATACTATGCACCGTTATAGGTACGATAATATACCGCCATGTTGTCTGCATGTTCATATACACCATCCATACCATGCACCGCTATAGGTATGATAATATACTGCCATCTTGTCTGCATGTTTATATACACCATCCATACCATGCACCACTATAATTACATTAATGTATTTGGTGAAATATAAAGTAGGTTGTATTGAGCTGTGATGCGACTCCCATTTTAAGTCCCTTTTTATATCTAAAGGTATCAATCCCTCTATAATAATAAACTTTGGGCTCAATCCATGTTTTCATTTGCACATTTTTGTGTGGTTTTCTGTGTTTTTGGCTGTTTCTCATTTCGGCCTTATACGGTTTTAATTTGCCCCTTTTGTAAAGTCTATTTTATGTCTTCTCCTGGGTTTATTTAAAATGGTGCAAAGTCTTTACAGAAATGTAAAAAAAAGGAGCATGGAGCGCACCTCCAAAAACTCATCCATTTGATGTAATGATCAGACTGTATGAAGCCCACTGCCACGTCACGGCAAACCTCATAGAGGGTCCTAACATTTCCTGCCTGAACGGGAGCGGAGCCGTGCGCCACCCACCGCCGCAGCGACAATGCACCAGCAGGGCGGGCGGCCCGGTGCCTCACAGCACCCATGCTGCCAGACCGAGTCCCCATGACTCCAGGCCACGCCGCCCCACAAGCACAAAACCACAGCAACAATGGCCGACACACTGCACCAACACCACATGAAAGGAGCAAAAAAACACTCACCTTCCTCAAGCTCTCAAGTGACAGCAAAAATAGCCTAGACCCTTCTGCAGAAATGTACTAGGCCCCCACCCCAAATTATTCTATAGACGGCTGTCATTTTTACTCCGTTTTTTTGCGACATTGCAGTCGAACATATGAGACTTGTGCTAAATCCACCCAAATTCATGAAACCACACGCACAATTTATAAGAATCAGGCGCAAAAATATGTAGGAATACTAAAAGACATAAAAAGAAAAGTGACTTAAAAACACATCACAAATCGGGCCCTTTTTTCCCCCTTTTTTGGCACTGATCCCCATACAACCAGCGATGTTCAGGTACATGGACATGGTGCTTTCTACAAAGTGATGTGAATGCTCAGTAACTTCACAGAGGTGACATGGAATACTTGTATACTCGTACATCTAGTGTATTCTACAGAAGAAAACCACATGCAGGACACCAGAAAGAAAAGGGCAGAAAACTTTTTTTTTAAGGTTTATTTTTTATTAACATAACCCAGATTTTCCAGCTTTCGGCTCTAGTAAAGCATTGGATCAGACATTCTGGATGGATCTACACCCCTTACCAATCACTCCATAGAACTTGATGGACAGGTCTTTTTCTCAATCATACTAAGGCTGTGAGTACAAGGAGTCTTTTTGACGCTTTCAAAGCAGAAACTGAACCTCCAAGTTTTTGAGAAGTTTTACATTTTTGAGGTGAGTTTCCACTCCGTTTCTGCTCCAAAGACTCCTCAAAAACTCAGTGTGCACAAACCCCAACCATGTACTGTAATTTCTGAAAGGTTTTAAAGACTTACTAATATGACAAACTGCCGGATACATGCAATAAACCTGCTAAGGGGCCAATCACAATGGGCCAGTAAAACTGCTAGCCGCACAGGCCCTGCGCAGACATTCGGCAGAGACAAGTGGTCTCATGCCATACCTCCATCTCACTTAAAGAAGCCCCCCCATGAGGATTCTTTATACTAAAGCTGCTTATATGTGTATGTAGTGTGGTGTGTGTTACTATACTGATCTACTGCCACATTCTTCAGGAGAAGGAGGTAGATGACTATATTAATACACTCACACTACACTACACTACACTACACTACACTACACTACACTATACTATACTACACTACAATACATTACACTACACTACACTACGCTACACTACACTACACTACACTACACTATACTACACTACACTACATTACACTACACTACACTACACTACATTACACTACACTACACTACACTACACTACACTACACTACACCACACTACACTACACTACACTACACTCACACTACACTACACTACACTCACACTACACTACACTACACTACACTACACTACACTACACTACACTACACTCACACTACACTACACTACACTACACTACATTACACTACACTACACTACACTACATTACACTACACTACACTACACTACACTACACTACACTACACTACACTACACTACATTACACTACACTACACTACACTACACTACATTACACTACACTACACTACACCACACTACACTACACTACACTACACTCACACTACACTACACTACACTCACACTACACTACACTACACTACACTCACACTACACTACACTACACTACACTACACTACACTACACTACACTACACTACACTCACACTACACTACACTACACTCACACTACGCTACACTCACACTACACTACACTACACTACACTACACTCACACTACACTACACTCACACTACACTACACTACACTACACTACACTCACACTACACTACACTACACTACACTACACTACACTACACTCACACTACACTACACTACACTCACACTACACTACACTACACTACACTACACTACACTACACTCACACTACACTACACTACACTACACTACACTCACACTACACTACACTCACACTACACTACACTACACTACACTACACTCACACTACACTACACTACACTACACTACACTACACTCACACTACACTACACTACACTCACACTACACTACACTACACTACACTACACTACACTACACTCACACTACACTACACTACACTACACTACACTACACTACATTACACTACACTACACTACACTACACTACACTACACTACACTACACTACACCACACTACACTACACTACACTACACTACACTACATTACACTACACTACACTACACTACATTACACTACACTACATAACACTACATTACACTACACTACACTACACTACACTACACTACACTACATTACACTACACTACACTACACTACACTACATTACACTACACTACACTACACTACACTACACTACACTACACTACACCACACTACACTACACTACACTCACACTACACTACACTCACACTACACTACACTCACACTACACTACACTACATTACACTACACTACATAACACTACATTACACTACACTACACTACACTACACTACATTACACTACACTACATTACACTACACTACACTACACTACACTACACTACACACACACACACACACACACACACATTCACACCTGCCCACACACACACACAAACACCTGCCCACCCACACACACACCTGCCCACACACACACACCTGCCCACACACACACACACCTGCCCACACACACACACACACCTGCCCACACAGACACCTGCCCACAAACACACACACACACCCATATACACACACCTGCCCACACACACACACCTGCCCACACACACACACCTGCCCACACACACACACACCTGCCCACACAGACACCTGCCCACACAGACACCTGCCCACACACACACACATATACACACACACACATATACACACACCTGCCCACACAGACACCTGCCCACACAAACACCTGCCCACACACACACACACACACACACACACACACATATACACACACACACACCTGCCCACACACACATCTGCCCACACACACACACACTCACCATCCCCCGGCTCAATTCCTCCTGCCTGCTCTCTCTCTTTTCCGGTGCAGCACTGCAGGCCGGGGCGCACTGTGTGACGTCACAGCTAGGAGACACAGCCGCGCACAGGGCCATGTCTCCTAGCAGTGACGCGGCCGGGCCAGCACAGGGAAGTTAACTGCTGCAGTGCTGGCCCGGACGATGAAGAAGTAGCGGCGGCCGCTGCTGGGGGAGCGGTCCGGGCCTACTTTCTGGCGATCCTCTTCTGTAGGCCGCGGCTCCGCTCGCGATGCTCTGGGCGAGGACCTTGCGTTGCTCGGTGATGACGTCGGCATCCGCTGGATCTCCTTCCAGGACCTTGCGCAGCGTCTCAGCGTAGGGCGGGGCTTCAGGTCTCGCGCGTTTTTGGACGTCCACGCCCCTCTTCTTCCCGCGCGGCGTCCCGAAGATGGCGCCCGATGGCGGGAAACGG
The DNA here is from genome assembly GCF_046119375.1 of Phyllobates terribilis. Classification (NCBI taxonomy): domain Eukaryota; kingdom Metazoa; phylum Chordata; class Amphibia; order Anura; family Dendrobatidae; genus Phyllobates; species Phyllobates terribilis. Next base: position 3,628,553 of record NW_027362848.1, on the reverse strand, counting down.
CTCCGATTGGCGGGAAATGGCCCCGAATGGCGGGAAACTTCACTCAGATATGTATAGAGTCTTTTCCAGGCACGCAATACCCGTTTGTGGAGGGTTGGTCACAATTCTGCCGACTACGCCAAAGCTGACTCGCCCCCTGGGCCGTGGGGTACGCGGAACCGGGCCTTCTAGTGTACGGTGCTGATGGGGGTAGTAGTGGCAACCCGATCCCGTGGCTCAGGGTGGTCAGACCAAATGGTGGCAGTCTATTTATCAGTGTTTTCAATGTCCGACTACGCCACCCGTGGATTGCGGTTGGAGATAACCGCCGCTGCAAGGCAGACCGCTGAGGCTGGTGTTGGTGTGCAGCACAGGGGTAGGATAACTCCCCACGGGAAGAGTGTAGCCTCAGGGCAGTGTAGGTGGATGTTGGGGGTGATAGTGCAGGCCGCAATAGTAAGAGTTCAGAGTCCGCTTCAAACAGTTCAGGGTCTTTATTGTAGATATTATTAATGACCCAACAGTACCGGTTAGGAATGGGCCTGGGTGTCTGAGAGCATTCGGGCGAGCCCCACTGGTCAGGGTGAGTGTGTAGGCCTACCGTTCTCTCTATGCTCTTTCTGACTATCCCCCTTTTCGTGGTGTAATAGCCCACGTCCCTGAGCTGGCCGTGTACTTCTCTCCTGTATGGCTTGTGACTCAGGCCTTGGGTACCTGTTGCTTGCTCCTCGATGTACTGGTCCCTCTGTGTGGCGGAGCCTCCAGGCTTCTTAGGCCAAGGGACCTGAAATCCCTCGCAGGTTGGTTCTCTGCTGCTGGGCTTGTAACCCTGACAGCCTCGGAACCCAATGCCCGGTAGATTGGTTCTCTTCCAGGACCGGCTCTCGTCGCCTCTGTCCCTGGCTTGCAGTTTCTCCTCTGCCTCACGGACTCCTCAGCTACAGCTGAACTGTCCCTCCTTCTCTGGGACTAGTCTCACTCCTGAGCTATGTCGTCCAGTTCTCTCTAACCCTGCCCCCAGTTCCAGCTTTTATAGGGGCAGCCAGCTCCCCCTGCTGGCCTGGGACAGAAGGTGCTGTATGCTAATTGTCCCTAACCAGGGGACCTCCCTCCTGCTTTCAGAAACAGATTATTGTTTGTGGCATCCAGGCCTGGGGTGACACACACACACTGCTCTATATTTAGTATGATGCCCCCACTCCTCCATATATATAGCATGATGGTCCCACTGCTCCATATACAGGTGCATCTCACTAAATTAGAATATCATCAAAAAGTGAATTTATTTCAGTTCTTCAATACAAAAAGCTGTCTTTCAGCTCATTTGCATTGTTGGGTCTGGTGTCTCTCATCTTCCTCTTAACAATACCCCATAGATTCTCTATAATAGATTCTCTATGGGGTTAAGGTCAGGCGAGTTTGCTGCCAATCAAGCACAGTGATACTGTTGTGTGTAAACCAGGTATTGGTACTTTTAGCAGTGTGGACAGGGGCCAAGTCCTGCTGGAGAATGACATTTCCATCTCCAAAAAGCTTGTCGGCAGAGGGAAGCATGAAGTGCTGTAAAATGTCCTGGTAGACGGCTGTGCTGACTTTGGTCTTGATAAAACACAGTGGACCTACACCAGCAGATGACATGGCCCCCCAAACCATCACTGATTGTGGAGCCTTCACACTAGACCTCAAGCAGCTTGGATTGTGGACTCTCCACTCTTCCTCCAGACTCTGGGACCTTGATTTCCAAATGAAAATTGGAACTCTAGGACCTTGTGGAGTGTGTCAATGACTGCCTTCTGGACATCTGTCAAGTCAGCAGTCTTCCTCATGATTGTGGAGCATACTGAAACAGTATTGAAGAACTGGAATTGTAGCACCCTGAGGACTCGGCTGCTACAGGGGTATTGCACCTCGACCCAGAGGTGTGGCATTCCACTCCCGGGTAAGGATGGAGTGTGGGACTGAGCTCAGTAGGCTGCATGCACTACATACATCCCATTTCCGGGGGACAGAGCTACGGTACTCCCACCAAGTATATGTGCAGGTACGACAGCGTCTGTCCCTGGCTGGAGTGGGAGGGGGGTGGAACATCCCAGTAGTGTAGGGGCAGATAGGGGGAGTACTCTGGGTAAAGCTAGGAGCTCATTGGGTGCTAGTCACCTGGGCTCACACATAGAGGGAGTATATAAGGTGGGCACCATCTTAGAAGAGGGTCGAGGTCAGTCTGAGGAGGAGCAGAGCAGAGGAGCTCAGCCAGGAGGGCTGACAGGGAGCTGTGGCTCCGGCTGGGCCCAGCTCCAGAGCCAAGCCTGCAGAGGAGAGAGGAGAAAGAAAGGCCCAGAGTGGAAGACCAGAGGGAACCCTAAGAACCCAGAATCAGACCAAAAAGGGTGAAGGGTTGGCAGACACGGGTACCGGAACCCGAACTGGTGGAGGCCACTTATCCTCAGCCAGGAACCGGAGGTCGTGGTCAAGATTTGCCACGACCCTCACCAAATCCACCAGAAAGGCACACCAAGCATAGGGTCAGGGAACCCAGAGGAGGTTTGACCACTAAGAGACCCGAGGGAGCCGGCCAAAGGTGGATCCCTGGTGGGAATGGCCAGAGACAGAGAGGGAGAAGGGAGCTCAGGACCACGCTCCAGAACTGCCTGGGGGTTAGCCGAGTCCAGGACCTGGTGGACGCAGCACGGCTCGGGTGGTCTCTCGAGGCCAGAGTGACTGAGAGCACACTTGTGAGCAAAACCCCTGAAACTGCATCTCCTGACTCTGGCTCTTCTTACTGCACCGTCACAACCCCCCTCATCTTCACCTGCTGCCCTGAGGCCATACCCCTCCCGTTGGGGGTTATACCACCACGCTGCACATCCTTATACACCTGGCCTCAGTGGACTGTTCTGCAGCGGCGGCTTCAAAGCCGCACTCAACGGGTGGCGTAGTCGATCAAGTTAACATCTACTGCCATAGACTGCCACTTAGTTTGACACCCTGGGCACGGACCGGGTCACCGCCACAAGGACTACTACCCCTACCCAGATCCGGCTCCGGGTATCCCCTGAACATGGCCCAGGGGGCGCGTCAGAATAAATTAACTTTTTGAAGATATTCTAATTTAGTGAGATGCACCTGTATATACTATGATGGTCCCACTGCCCCACATACATATAGTATAATGGCCCCACTACTCCATATGTAGTATGATGGACCCACTACTCCAGATATATAGTAGGATGGCTCCACTGCCCGATCATTTAAAAAAATAAAGTTTATTCTCACTTAATCCTGATTCCCTACATCACGGCCTCTGTCTCCTCTTCCATGGCGGGACAGCAGAGCAGAGCGATGCAATGATGTCACCGAGCCACCTGCGTGAGTATGCTGACATCTCGTTAACCGCAGGCCTATGGCGATCTGTGGCATATGAAAGAGATAGTGATAGGGCAGGGAGCTTGTGTCTCACTGCTTTATCATGCGACGCCTCTGCATAAGAGACATTAGGGCTACATTAGCTACGTCACAGAAGACACTGGAGCTGGAGTATATAGAATAGGAGACACTGGGGCTGGCGTATATTCATCACAGGATACATTGGGGCTAGAGCATATACATCACAGAAGAATCTGGAGTATATAGAATAGGAGACACTGGGGCTGGCGTATATTCATCACAGGATACATTGGGACTAGAGCATATACATCACAGAAGAAGCTGGAGTATATAGAATAGGAGACACTGGGTCTGGAGTATATAGAATAGGAGACACTGGGGCTGGCGTATATTCATCACAGGATACATTGGGGCTAGAGCATATACATCACAGAAGAAGCTGGAGTATATAGAATAGGAGACACTGGGGCTGGAGTATATAGAATAGGAGACACTGGGGCTGGCGCATATACAGTTCTGCTCAAAAGTTTACATACCCCGGCAGAATTTTTCCTTTCTTGGCCTTGTTTCAGATAAATTGAATGATAACAAAAACACTTTTTCTCCACTCATGGTTATTGGTTGGGTGAAGCCATTTACTGTCACATTTCTGTGTTTTCTCTTTTTAAATCTTAATGACAACTAGTGATGAGCGAGCATGCTCGCTACTGCTCGGTGCTTGCCCGAGTATCTCACTACTCGAGATGCTCTGCGCTCACCGAGTATTTCCGGGTTGGTCGGGCGGGAAGTCGGGTCCCCTCCCTGCATGTTTGGCGCTCTTTACAGAGCCAATGAACATGCAGGGATTGCCTACTGTTATGCACACGCCCGGGCTAAGCGGCGTGTGCGTGTGATTGGTAGTGATTCCACTGGACCGTGCCGGAGAGTGAATGCCTGGAGGGGCGTGACTAAGTATTCACCCGATCCGACCAGGGTCGCACGACGGCATACGACGCCAGTGCACCAAGGAGGAACCGAGCAGAGGGACCAGGTGCTACTCCAGGACAGACCCCGGACACGGCTGTTGACCCACACAGGGGAATACAGGAACAGGCTGGTAGGCTGGCACACAGACTGGTGGGTATAGGCAGGCACGACTGGTATGCAGGCAGGCGGGTATGCAGGCAGGGGGGTAAAGACAAGCACAGCTAGAGTGCAGACAGGGAGGCACTAGCAGGTAGGAACACAGGCGGGATAGGACCCAGTACACACCGGGACTCAGGAACAATACAGGCAGAGGGTTACAGGCAAGCACAGCTAGAGTGCAGACAAGGCTGAGCAGGGAGGACAGGGCTCTGTTCACACGGAACAGACAGGAAGGGAAAGACAGAGCCAGATACTCACACAGTACTTGCAGAGACAACAAGCAGGAGTTAGGTACGAGTACAGACTCTGCAGAAAAAGGAAGGGAACGGACATAGAGGCAAAACAGGTAAAGGACAGGAGAGAGTTCAGACTGGAACTGAGTGTACGGAGGAGACCGACACTGCAGAGGGATACAGGAGCGGGTCTGGGAATACGGCCCCCAGAGAGGCGGAACGAACAGGCAAGGAGCGTGTTCAGACAGGACAGACCAGACACAGGAGCGGGTCTAGGAAATCGGCCACTAAAAGGCGGAACGAACAGGCAAGGAGCGTGTTCAGACAGGACAGACCAGACACAGGAGCGGGTCTAGGTAATCGGCCCCTAGAAGGCAGGAGGAACAGGCTAGGAGCGTGTTCAGACAGGATAGACAAGAGAACACAGAAAGGACTCAGTTCAGACACGGGAGCTGATACCGCAAAGCAGGAGACATACAGGACTCAGTTCAGACACGGGAACTGATACAAAAAGCAGGAGACAAGAGACGGGACCTGGCACCTTCAGAGTGCAAGCACACACTGAAGGAAACACTATGCTCAGGCAGGGATAGAAGGGAGCTGCTGAGCTATATACCAAGTGACAGACAGCAATAGGCTGAGGACGCACAAGGGGTGTGACCCACAGCAGGTACAAAAGGCAGGAAGTGATCGGGCGCCGCCCTTAAGCAGCAGAAACAGACACAAACAGACAGCATGGAGGGAAGCCAGAGAGACATTCTGGACAGGAGATCAAGTGCGCCCTCTTGCACAGTGGGAGATGGACCACCATGCAAGGACGCCGCCAGGTATGTTACACCTACCATGCACTGTAATGCCATAGCCATGTTGGTTGTGGGCATTACAGTGATTGGCTGGCCGCACAGCATCATCAGGTGTATATCAGACCTGGCGCCGCCATGCTCATCACAGTCACTCCGGATCAGACAGTGTAGGGAGAGCTGCTGCTGCGTTAGGGAGAGATTTGATCGTGCATTAGGTAGTGTAGGGAGAAAAACCGCACATTACACATATCCATCTCAACAAACAGTTCTTCTGAGGACTAATCCATCTGCAGAGATATCAGGCAGGCAGTGTATATAGGCAGGCAGGCAGGGTATATAGCAGACTGCAGTGCATATAGCACAAGAGGCTCCATTCCAATTCTGCCTTCTGCTGCGGATCACATATACGTTGTCAGAAAATACTGCCATTTCTGGCCTCCATTTTTTCAGTGTGTCAGTGAAGCAATTCACAGCAGTTTGCTGTTCACACTACTTACCTACAGGCCACGTATTTAAAACTCTGTTTTCTCCATCACACCGATCACATATAACTTCGCTTCAAACTCAGTCATTTGTAGTGAGCGTGGAAGATGCTATCCTCCATTTAAAATGGGCAAGGCACGTGGCAAGGGATGGGGAACTGGACGTGATGGTAATGGTACATGCAGAGGCCGAGGACAAGGCCGTGGGCAAGCCGAAATTGTACCACAACAAACACCCACATCTTCTCGCCTGACCTTCCTGTCCCAATTTCTAGGGGACCACAGCACACCACTATTGAACCCAGATCAGTGTCAAAAGGTTGTTGGTTGGATAGCGGATAATGCTTCCAGTCACTTAGCCACCACCACCACCACCCTGTCTTCCACACGGTCAAGTCTCAGTAGCCGTGAGTCTGGACCGCATATTCCTCACCCTGATCCTCCTTCCTCCCACCATGCCGAGTACCCAGAGACAACTGATCCCACACTTGGACAATCTGAAGAGCTGTTCACTTTTCCATTTATAGATTCGGGCCTCTCGCCCGGTCCACTTGAAGCGGGGCAAGAGGAGATCACGTGTAGCGATGCCCAAATATTTGAGCATCCACGGTCACACGAAGGTGACGGTGGGAAACTGTCACAAGAGGTGGACGATGATGAGACACAATTGGCAGAAAGTCAGGAATAGTACCAGGGTGCAGAAGTGGGAGACGAGGTGGTGGATGATATAGTAACTGACCCAACCTGGCAGGAGGACATGCAGAGCAAGGACAGCAGCACACAGGGGGAGGGAGGCAGAGGACCCCAACAGGCAGGAAGAAGCAGTGTGGTGGCCGCAGACAGAAGGCAGGCTACCGTTTCCCGTAACACCAACACGAAGGAAGTTGCCACTACAACTGTTAGGTCTTCCTGAGTCTGGTTGTTTTTTAAAGACTCTGCCGATAGCTCCAAAAAGGCCATTTGCATCACGAGCCAGACCAGCATCAGCAGGGGTGGCAAAACGACCAGCCTGACCACCACCAGCATGATCAGGCACATGGCAGCAAAGCACTCGACTTTGTGGGCCGAACACCAGGGTCCAGGAACAGTGTCTACAGGTGGCACCATTGCTTCTTCTGCTGTTGTGCATGCAAGCCAATCCCCTGTCCATAGTGCATGCAAAGATGCCTCCTGCCCTGCACCTGTCATTGCACACTCTCAAGTAGCAGCATCAGGAAGCACGTACATGTCCTTGTCCCAGCGCAGCATTCAGTTGTTCATACTCCAGTCCTTGGAATGCAAGCGCAAATATGCGGCCAACGTCCCACAGGCCACACTACTAAATTCTCACAATTCATGACTGCTTGGCTCGAAATGTTGCCTTTTAGGCTTGTGGAGACAGAAGCATTCCGCAACCTGATGGTGGCGGCCGTCCCTCGATACTCTGTCCCCAGCCGCCACTATTTCTCCCAGTGTGCCGTCCCCACATTACACAAGCACGTGTCCCAAAACATTAGCCGTGCCCTCAACAATGCAGTTACCGGTAAAGTCCACCTAACCACGGAACGTGGACAAGTGCTTGTGGGCAGGGACGGTACATCTCGCTGATGGCACACTGGGTTAACATAGTGGAAGCCGGGACCCAGTCGGACCTTGGGACGGAACACGTCCTCCCGACGCCAAGGATTGCAGGCCTTAGGTCAATCATGGTTGCCCCCACGGTCTACAGCTCCTGCACCTCATGCTCCTCAGCCTCCTCCTCCTCCTCAGCCTCCATCTCCGAAATGACCACATCAGTCTCAAGCTGGAAGCACTGCAACACTGCCTCGGCCAAGCGGCAACAGGCTGTGCTGAAGCTAATATGCTTAGGTGAAAAACCACACAATGCTGAAGAGTTATGGACAGCTCTGAAAAGCAGGCAGATCTGTGGCTCAAACCGCTGAACCTACAGCCAGGCATGGTCGTGTGTGACAATGGCCGGAATCTGGTGGCGGCTCTGAGGCGAGGCGAGCTCACACACGTACCATGCCTGGCCCATGTGCTTAACCTCGTGGTTCAGCGGTTACTCAAATCCTACCCGGAGCTGCCGGATCTGCTTGTTAAAGTATGCCGCCTGTGTGCCCATTTTAGAAAGTCAGCTACAGCTTCCGCCGCCCTTGCAGTGTTTCAGCAGCGTTTGCAGCTTCTGGCTCACAGACTGGTGTGTGATGTCCCCACACGTTGGAACTCTACATTGCAGATGTTGGGAAGGATTTGTGAGCAGAAGAGGGCAGTTGTTGAGTACCAGCATCAAAAAGGCTGTCGGTATTCAGTTCAGACTCCACACATAAGACCTCAGTAGTGGACGTGGATGTCAGACATATGTACCATCCTCCAAAACTTTGAGGACTCCACCAAGATGGTGAGCGGCGATGACGCCATAATTAGCCTCACCATCCCGCTTCTCTGTCTTCTGAAACATTCTCTGCTCACAATCAAAGATGATGCATTGCAGGCAAAGCACGATAAGATGGAGCAATTAACCATACAGGGTGATTACACACAGCCCAGCCTCATCTCATCCCAACGTGGATTGGGTGACAATGAGGAAGAGGAGGAGGAGGAAGGACAGTAACTAGTTTCATGCACTATAGACGGTGCTATCTGCACAGCTGTCATACCGTCTGTTCAGCGTGGATGGCCAGAGGACAGAGAGGAGGAGGAGGAGGAGAGCATGGTCAGTCATCCTCTTGGTGAGGACACGGAAGTCTTGCCTGTTAGTAGTCTGGCACGCATGGCTGAGTTTATGTTATGCTGCCTTTCCCATGACCCTCGCATTCTTAAAATTTTAGGTGATTACTGGTTGGTGACACTTCTAGACCCACTCTACAAGGAGAACTTTATATCTCTTATTCCTGAGGCGGACAGGTGTACAAAAATGAGGCAGTACCAGAAGGCCCTTGTTGCGGAACTATTAAAAAAATTCCCATCTGAAAACGCTGGAGGCAGAGGGCATACTTCGTTCGACAACCAAGGAGTACAGGCGAGAGAGACACAACTTCAATCCAGCAGAGGCAGGGGAACACTGTCAAAGTTCTGGGAGAGTTTTCTCAGACCCTCCCATCGCACAGGCCCTGAGGCGCAGGGTACTCTCACAAGGAGTGCAAAGTTTGGGAAGATGCTGAGGGAGTACCTTGCCGTACCGTACCAACGTCCTCCGTGATTCCTCTGTGCCTTATAAATATTGGGTATCCAAGCTAGATCTGTGGAATGAACTGGCTCTCTATGCCTTGGAGGTCCTGGCCTGCCCTGCCGCCAGCGTTTTATCAGATCGGGTTTTTAGTGCCGCTGGTGGAATTATAACTGATAAGCGCATCCTCCTGTCAACTGAAAATGCTGACAGGCTGACTCTTATAAAAATGAACAAGGGCTGGATTGGGCCAGACTTCTCAACACCACTGAATGATAGCAGCGTAACGTAAACTCAAATCCAGTGTCTTTTCTTGGGAGGTGTATTCCCATGCACCTTTTCACACCCACACATGGGTATACGCTTCCTGATTTTGGCTATTTGCTCTTGTCCTCCTCCTTCTCCTCATCCTCCACCACCATATCACCAGGGTGACCGTGGTCCATGATGCAACACCCACATAATTTTTTAAAGGGTGTTTGACTCGCCCCTGGGCCGTGGGGCACTCGGAGACAGGCAATAGGGAGACGGTGGGGGTAGTAGTGCCGACCCGGTTCCGTGGCTCAGGGTGGTCAGACCAGTGGTAGTCCTTTAGCAGTCCTAAGTCATGTCCGACTACGCCACCCGTGGATTGCGGTTATTATGAACCGCCGCTGCAAGGCAGACCGCTGGGGCTGATGATGTATGCAGCTGAGGTAGTGTGACTCCCCACGGGAAGAGTGCAGCCCCAGGGCAGTGTAGTGGATGGTGGGGGTGATGGTGCAGAGAGTCCCAGTGCCGTTAGTGCTGGAGGAGCGAAAGAGTACACAGACAACGTACTGCAGTCCAATGTCTTTTACTCACAGTTCATGTACTCCGGGTCACTTCTGTCAGCAATGACCGCCCGGGCCATGCTGTGTCCACCAGGTGAGGGGCTCGGTCAACCCCAGGCAGTTCAGGAGCATGGCACAGGACCCCCTTCAATCCTTTCTCTGGCCTGTCTCACCAGTGACCCACTTTTGTCCAGCTGCCGCGGACTTGTGCGGGTAAACGTGGTTCCCGTTCCCCGCTGTCCTATATAGTGCCTTCCTAGCAGGTTTGATGAGGTGTCGCACCAATAAATGATCACGACCTCCGGTCTTTGGCTGAGGGCTGTTTCTCCTCCACCAACTTGGGATCCGGTACCCTTAATCTGCCTGACCCTTCACCCTGTATTCTCGTGGGTTCTTAGGGTCCCTTCTGCTGTCTTGTTCCTGAGCCCTTTTGTTTCTCTCTCTCTCTTTCTTTTCTGTTCCTTTCTGTTCTTGTTCCTTTCTGTTCTTGTTCCTTTCTGTTCCTGGCCTTCACCCTAGGCCTGCCTCGTGGAGCTGGGCCCAGACTGAGCCACAGCTCCCTGTCAGCCCTCTCTGGCTGAACTCCTTCTCTTACTCCACTCACTGAACTTCTCTTCTTCTCTTCTTTCTGTGCTGGCTGGGCCTCAGAGGCTAGGCCCGCCTACAGAGAAGAGCCCCTTGCAGAGGCCCCCACTCCGTCACTTCTTCTCTCTGACTGAACACTGTTCTAAGATGGTGCCCACCTTTTATACCTCCCTCTAGAACATGAGCCCAGGTGACCAGCAACCAATGGGCTCCTATCTACGCTCAGGAACCAACCCCTATCTGCTCCTACATCACTGGGTATTCCTACCCCCTCCCCACTCCAGCCAGGGACATGGTCTGTCGTGCCTGCATTTCTGTCTAATGGGAGCACCGTTGAGCTATCCCTCGGAAATGGAGTGAGTGTGCTGTATGCAGCTAACTGAACCCTGGTCCATACTCCATTCTTACCCGGGAGTGGAATATCACACCTCTGGCAGAGGTGCAATACCCCTGTAGCGGCCGAGCCCTCGGGGTGCTACATTTTTATGATGCCCGTAAAAAAAATTTTTTATACAGTATGTTCATGTATACCCCCAGGAGTAAACGTTTGTCAGCCCATACACTTAGTGCATGGCATTACAAGTATAGGAGGCCCGCTGCTTTCTAATGGTAAAAAATTTTTATGATGCGCTCCTCCACGTCTCTTCCAAGGGCCATTGAAGTGCCTCCAAAATTTTGGCAGCCCTTGCAGTCACTGCATAGTCCAACACTATGGGAGACTCTCTCCTTTCTAATGGGAATTTGTCATTACTGTGGCCTGGTCTATGTGTCTTTAAATTCTTAGTGGGTTTTTTCCTAAACTTGGTCAGCCGTTGGACTCACTGCATACCCTATAACTGTATAGCAGACCCTCTCCTTTCTAATGGGAGCATGTCATATCTTTTACTGTGGCCCTGCTCTGTGTGTCTTTAAATTCTTAGTGGGGATTTTACTAAAATCTGTCAGCCGTTGGACTCACTGCATACCCTATAACAGTATAGCCGACCCTATCATTTCTAATGGGAATTTGTCGTTAATGTGGCTCTGCTCTATGTGTCTTTAAATTCTTAGTGGGTTTTTTCCTAAAATTGGTCAGCCGTTGGACTCACTGCATACCCTATAACTGTATAGCAGACCCTCTCCTTTCTAATGGGAGCATGTCGTACCTTGTTACTGTGGCCCTGCTCTGTGTGTCTTTAAATTCTTATTGGGGTTTTTCATTAAAATTTGTCAGCCGTTGGATTCACTGCATACCCTATAACTGTATAGCAGACCCTCTACTTTCTAATGGGAACATGTCGTACCTTGTTACTGTGGCCCTGCTCTGTGTGTCCTTAAATTCTTAGTGGGGTTTTTCCTAAAATTTGTCAGCCGTTGGATTCACTGCATACCCTATAACTGTATAGCAGACCCTCTCCTTTCTAATGGGAACATGCCGTACCTTGTTACTGTGGCCATGCTCTTTGTGTCTTTAAATTGTTAGTGTTTTTTTTCAAAAATTTTGGCCACCCTTGCAGTCACAGCATGGGCATTACCACTATAGAAGACCCGCTCCTTTATAATGGGAACATTTTTTTTACTGAGACCCTCCTCTATGTCTCTTCAAAGGGGTATTAGGTGAACAATAGGATCTTTCTTTAGTACAAAAAACAGCATCACCAATTTAACCTCAATGTAATCACATTGTTCAGCTCATGCACCTTCTCCTCCATCTCCGAAATGACCACATCAGTCACAAGCTGACAGCACTGCAGCACTGCCTTGGCCAAACAGCAACAGGCTGTGCTGAAGATAACATGCTTAATGCTTAATTGACAAACCGCCCAGCGCTGCATAGTTGTTGAAAGCTGTAACACAGCAGCTTGATCTGTGGCTCTCACCGCTGAACATACAGCCAGGCATGGTCGTGTGTTACAATGGGCGGAACCTGGTGACGGAGAAATGACAACCGGGGTAGATACGGTTTCCCTCTATGCCAGTCCTTTCACAGAGCTAAAGAATATGGCTGTGGTGAAATACAACTCCCACTGAGAAGCTGTTTCAGATTGAAAAACATTGTGCCCACCAGAGGATTTGTTTCTGAGAGCTAACCTTTCTCACCCGCTCAAGAGCCCCATAGCAGCTGCAAAGTTAGCGCTATCATGAACTCTCCTGAGGTAGAAGCCAAGGCACACCAGAGAATTCTCTGCTGGGACTGTCCAACCCTGCCGAGAAGCAGTCCTGGCTAAGAAAAGTGTGTGGGAAGATTCCAGGACTCTCTATTTTTACTGAGGAGGAAACACACGCAAACATGGGGAGAACATACAAATTTCTTGCAGATGTTGTCCTTGCTGGGATTTGAACCCAGGATCCCAGTGCTGCAAGACTTCAGTGCTAACCACTGATCCAATGTGCTGCCGTTCACCCTCTAATATCTAACAGGCTGGAGAAACTTGAACCTACTGCCACTCTATCATCAGCTCCTTTGTGAGAAAATGTATTTGGGCAGCCACTCAGTCTACCAAATAAAATTCCAGAGAAGGAAATTGAGGATGGCTTCGCTACTGGTACTGGGGGCAGTGCTAATACCATGGTGTTGTACCATAGTTTGCTGGAAATATTCCAGGCTGGTAGGAGGCAAGAAAATTCCCACAGAAAAGTACCAGCAGTAATGTTCAGGCCACATTTCAAGTGCAAGCAGCTTTAGAGGACTTCCTGGGAGAAATGACACGCAGGGTAGATACGGTTTCCCTCTATGCCAGTCCTTTCACCGAGCTAAATACAACTCTTAGCAAAAAAAGTTGTGGACTGGTTCCGTACCGTCCCTGGCCACATTCACCTGTCCACGTGTTTGTGGTTAGGCGGTCCTTCCCAGTAAGTGCACTGGGGAGGGCACGGGTAATGTTATGGGACCCGTGCTTGTGGAAGGCGGAGGCGATACCGGGAAATATAGTGGCGGCTGGGGACCGAGTATGGACACCCGGCCGCCGCCGGCATGAGGTTATGAAAAGCTTCCGCCTCCACGAGCCTAAAAGGCCACATTTCAAGTGCAAGCAGCTGTCAAAAATTTGGCAGTATAGTATTGCAGCCTGTGGTTGTGTGGCTGCCGGCATTCTTGTGCTTGCATTCCAAGGAATGGGGTAGGGACAACTGAACACTGCAGTGGGACAAGGACATGGACGGTGATTGTTGCAAGTCTGCAACGACAGGTGCATGGCGGGAGGCATCTTTGCATGTGCCAGGGATCACTTATGATGGGCACACATTTAGGCAGTGACCTGGGAGTCAGAGATGTTTCCAGAGGTCTTCCCCTTGCTGTTCCCATGTCTTTTCAGCACTGTATGCATGTGTCTGATGATGTGTCACACACCACATGGCCAGATAAGGTTGTAAAATGTTAAAATGACATTTCCTGGTGAATGCATTTGTCTTGGTTGAAAGCAATGCAAAAGTGCAAAAACGTGTCAAAAATGCTACGTGTGAACATAGCCCAAGGTGTGTAGGAGTATTTTTGTTTTTGTTTATTTATTTTGCCTTATATACAAGTCATCACCCTGGAAAGGATGTTCCTTACGCCGTAAAAGTGGTTTAATACTCTGGCGACGTTGTTGACAGCAGTGATCTGGGAGTCAGACATGCTTCCAGGGGTCTTCCCCATGCTGTTCCCATGTCATTTGAGCACAGTTCCCATCGATTTGGGCAATTTTTAGGCCCTCTGCAGACCGCCGTGGGGAGCCACCTGAAAAATGCTCAAGTTTCCCCTAGACTTATATTGGGCTCATTGCTCAGGTTGAGCACCCGAGTATTTCAATTTGCTCAACCCGAGCAACGAGTACTCGAGCATTTTAGTGCTCGCTCATCACTAATGACAACCAAAAACATCCAAATAATCCTGATCAAAAAGTTCACATACCCTGGTGATTTTGGCCTGATAACATGCACAGAATTTGACACAAATGGGTTTGAATGGCTACTAAAGGTAACATCCTCACCTATGACCTGTTTGCTTGTAATCAGTGTGTGTGCATAAAGCTGAGTGAGTTTCTGGGATCCAGCCACTGACGTTTCTGGATTTTGAGATGGGGAAAGCAAAAGAATTATCAACGGATCTACGGGAAAAGGTAGTTGAACTGTATAACACAGGAAAGGGAGGCAAAAAGAGTATAACACAGGAAAGGGATACAACAAGATATCCCAGGAATTGATAATGCCAGTCTGCAGTGTTCAAACTGTGATTAACAAATGGAAAATCAGATGCTCTGTAAAAACCAAACCACAGTCAGGTAGACCAACAAAAATTTCAGCCACAACTGCCAAGAAAATTGTTCGTAGTCTGTAGTAGGATGAAGTAGGTGCTGGTAAAAAATCCGCGCTCCTCCGTAGTGAAGAATTATGACGAGAGATTAGTAATCGTAGCTTTTAACAATAAACCACAAGATTGTTTAATTATACAATCTCTCGTCATAATTCTTCACTACGGAGGAGCGCGGATTTTTTACCAGCACCTACTTCATCCTACTACAGACTACCTACAAGATCCCTAGGGATTCTGTGTTGGCTGCAGCCCTTCGTCACTAATTCTTACATGAGTTGTGCATTTCACAACTCATTAAGGTGAGCACATTTTCTTTTTACCCACGTGGTTGTTGTTGGATAACAGCGCTATTGCGCCCCTATCTTTTTACTTATTTTCAAGAAAATTGTTCGGGATGCAAAGAAAGACCAACAAATAACATCAGCTGAGAACACACTTAGGGGTGTACTCACTTTTGTTGCCAGCGGTATAGACATTAATGGCTGTGTGTTGAGTTATTTTGCAGGCACACCAAATTTACAGTTAAACAAGCTGTACACTGACTACTGTACATTGTATCAAAGTGTCGCATCTTCAGTGTTGTCCCATCAAAAATATATATATGTATTCCGGCCCATTTTTGGAGTTTTGTGTGAAATTATGTCCAATTTGCCTTTTTTTTCTCAGTTTTTTTGTGTTGTTCCAATAAACACAAAGGAAATAAACATGCGTGTAATAAAACATGTGTAATTTTCTGAAACAATTTCAAGGGTGCCAGCACTTTCCGCCATGACTGTATATGCAGGTAGAGTCCTTAACCCCTTTACAACCCAAAGTGGTTTGCACGTTAATGAGAAGGCCAATTTTTACAATTCTGACCACTGTCACTTTATGAGGTAATTACTCTGGAACGCTTCAACGGATCCCCCTGGTTCTGAGAATATTTTTTCATGACATATTGTACTTTATGATTGTGGTAAAATTTCTTCGATATCACTTGTGTTTATTTGTGAAAAAAACAGATATTTGGCGAAAATTTTGAAAATTTTGCAATTTTCAAAATTTGAATTTTTATGCCCCTAAATCGGAGAGATATGTCACACAAAAAAAGTTAATAAATAACATTTCCCATATGTCTACTTTACATCAGCACAATTTTGGAACCCAAATTTATTTTTATTAGGGAGCTATAAGGGTTAAAATTGACCAGCGATTTCTCATTTTTCCAACAAAATTTACAAAACCATTTTATTAGGGACCACATCACATTTGAAGTCACTTTGAGGGGTCTTTATGACTGAAAATACCCAAAAGTGACACCATTCTTAAAACTGCACCCCTCAGTGAATCGGGTCATTATGGCAACATCCGGGAAGCCGCGGCACACATTGCTGGACGCCGGCAGGAGAGGTGACTATCCCGATCACCTCCCCTTGCCCCCGCAATGCTGCGAATGACTTCGATCGCAGCATTGCGGGGGTTAATGTGCGGGACCTCTCCCAGCACATAGCACCGGGTGTCAGCTGTGACAATCAGTTGACACCCGGCGGCGATCACGCCCGCACAGCCTGTGTGCGCGATCACAAAGATGTACTAATACGTATCAGGCTCTTAAGTCCCAGGGCGCAGATACGTATCAGTACGTCTTGGGCTTTAAAGAAGTTAAAATTATGTGAAAATGGGAAAAGTCACAAAACTTTGCAACTTTTCAAGAGCTTTATGCCAGTTTTCTGGCAAAACACTGGTGAATCGGGTTCATAATCTCTAATCCTTTCAGCTCCCTTTAATTAGACTACTTTCAACAAACTAATTATAAGTATTGGGTCTGTTTTTTTTTTAATGCTTTTAAAATAATTGTAAATATTTTCAATCCCCTTTTGTTATAAGGATTTCCCAAAAATTAGCTAATCATAGGTTGTCCTGCATTCGTGACAGTGATTGACTGCGCGGTCACTTGGAAGTTTACATGGGCATCACTACAGGGCAGATAAAGAAGGACTGTCAGGGACCCCCAGAGTGTGGTAAAATGCGCCAACTAATTCATAATTCATTTAATTCTCACACAATATACTAAGTTAGTGTAAGTCTACAAAAAAGCAACAAAACTTGGTGCTAAAAAAATTGAGCATAACTTTTTGAAAAATGAGCCAGGTTATGCCAAATCTTACATATTTTGTGACTTTGAGATCAGTTATCAACACAAATATTTTACTCAAATTACCAGATCGATGGATAAGCATTGGGACTTTTCCCTAAATCTCTCCAAAACATCACCGCTTATAGAAGACCACCCTCATATCCAGATCAGATTTTCTGTGAGAGATGCCCAGATTCACAATATAGTATGCCTACTGGCCATCTATGAGAAGTCCACCCCAATGGAAGTCCAGTTATTAAAGGAGATTTTACTGTTTATGTAAGTGGCAGACAATGACAGTGAAGGGCCCTTAATCAGGACTTCTGATCTGGGCCCCCCACCCTCCATCAGGCACCACCTACATATACATTTCCATGTATATTTATATTAGGCACACATATAAAATTTGCACATGCTAATACTCTATACACATTTTAACGTATGCATATACATAGTGCACACAAACATAAAATACGGACATACACATAAGATGCACATACACAGTATAGAGTCCCGGTAGTCCTCATAGTTTTAAGCATGGACCCTGGCAAATTGTAGACGGACTTTTATTGTTCATGGGCTTTAAGGGAGAGAGGCTTCCTTTGTGGAGGACACTCATGAATGCCATTCATTTGCAGTGTACACCGTGTCGTGTCATGGAAAACACTCGCCCTGGTTTGGCTTTCTACTTCTTCAGCTAATAGCAATGAATTTGCCTGTCGATTTTCTTCTCATCAGAAGATGCTTTTGTTTAGATGTTAACTTCCATCTGACTGATAAGAAAAGCTTTGCTGATCTTCTTGTAGACTTCACATTTTTTGTAAAGAAATTATTTTCTTTCTCAGAAATGTCTTGTGACATTTCTCTTCTATGTGGTGCCACTTACCCTTCTCATCAGAGGACGCTTTTGTTTAGGTGTTAACTTCCATAGTCGGCCTGGACGTCTCTGTAAGATGGTTGCAGTTCCATCTTTGTTATAGTTTTGCATCACTTTTGCTACAGTATTCTGACTGATAAGTAAAGTTTTGCTGATCTTCTTGTAGACTTCACATTTATTGCAAAGAAATTATTTTCTTTCTCAGGTTTTGTGACATTTCCCTTCTATGTGGTGCCATTGCTGATAGCATGAAATGGGAAGGAGTTTTCTTTATTAAGTAACTTCCTTTTACAGACACCTGTCTGCTGGACATCTGTTTAATGAATAATTACACTTACCTGTGGTTCAGTTCTTGTTAATTAGAATTTTGTTGTCTAAACTTAGCTTTTCTCTTAAGACTGTTACTGGGATGTTCTCATTTTTGAAACATGATCTTGAATGAGTTTGTTAAGAAAATTACTTTTTTGGGGTCTGCAAAATACCAAATCTTGTTTGCATTCAATGGCTCAAATTTGCGAGAGTATTTTGTAGTATGGTATCCCATATAAAATGATGATTCTGAAAGGAAACTACAGGTTTGCTGACAAATCTATTTGGGTGTACTGATTTATGCTAAACACTGTATATATATATATATATATATATATATATATATATATATATATATATATATATATATATATAAACCTTATAAGTTTGGTATCACAGTAATCATACTACTGACTCTGAATCATTTTGTCAGTTTGTTTTTACAACACAATACACACTGTAAAATGAAGGAACCCAAACCTGGCATTTTTTCTCATTTTTCAACACATTAAGTGATAAAATGAATGGTGTTGTTCAAAACTACAACACTAAGCGTCAGCACACTGTGATTTGCTGATCTGTAAGATGCGTTCTTTGTGCTGTGAAAATACACAGCTGTGATATCTCACCAAATATTCATAGTGGGAACTTAAAATTATGTTTTTCTGCCATGATTAAGGATGGTTTGGATGTATGAAACATGTTGACCTTTTATTTCTATCTTTGTGGAATTAAGGCTGCATGAACCAGTCACCAACCATTATCTGTATATGTACAAATATTAAGTGCTACTGAGTGCTGTAGGAAAAACTTAGAATAGTGAGGTGATTTGATAGTCCTGCCACAAATAATCTGTTTCTACTGCACACTTAAAATCTCTGATAGTGGGAATGAACCTGATTGCCTGCAGTAGTGCACTCCTGAGAGCTGGTGCAGCAGAGAAAATGTCTTGGACATGAGAGTGGGAGGTCCTGATTATGGAGGATGTTAATCTTAGCTCATTGGAGTGTAGATATGGTAGAGATGCAGGACTGTGCAGCAGTGTGGAGAGGTTTGTGGATGAGTGTAATGACTGGTACAGGGTGGAGGCACCAGTGTAACTGCTGGACAGAAATATGAGACTGACTGCTGCATTAAGGATAATGAGAAATACATTTAGTGAGAAGAAGAGCAATTAGTGAGTTACAAGTATTTGTGAATTCAAGACAAAAAGGAATCAGAGCAACAGTAACAGATTTTACTTTTTTTTAATTAATAATGGGATGAATAAAATCGTGAACATTATCAAAAGACTAAATCAAAGTCAGGAAGATAGTCGAGGTCAGATACCAGGTGATCAATAAATGACAAGTCAGACGAGCAGTATGAATACCGCGGAGCCCGATGACAGAGGCGTTACTGAAACTTGTCCAGTTTGACCAGTCAGAAGGCCACAGGTAGATGGTGAAGGTCCTTCTATACAGCTCCAGCAGTGATGATGGATCTGCTGGACTTCAGGGCGCTAGATGCTTAGGTGTCCCGTCTTTTACATGGTTTTAGGGCCACAGTGACAGCATGCAAATGCGCGAGCAGCCCTGGATAATCCACGCCGGCAGGATGATAAGATCCGGCGGAAGATGGAACCTATGAGAAGAGAAATGAATATAATGTAAGTGATGGGACTCCATATTACATGATAATGCTGTGCAGTCACTGTGGCCGGACGGCAGAGGAATATTATCATACAGAGGTCAGGGGTCATTGTCAGCAATCATACATATGACAATCCCATCACTGACAGATGACATCTACTCCACATGAATTATTCTCACTGACATCACACAACATGGAGTTGATTCTCACACTTACCTCGTCTCTTTTTCCCATTTTTTCCATTTTCTGAGTTTTGTTGCTCCATACTCAGATTTATTGCCGATTTTCTTTCTTCATGAGATGGAAATTCTGATGAAAAATTAAAAAAAAAAATCAGTAACAATATATTCTTATAGGATCTGCTTTGTCATAATATGGATAACATAAGAGACCTATAGTATTGTATAAAACCATGTGGGAATATTTGAGCCTTGAAGTCAACATTCACATTGCTGGTGCTGTAGACATGTACATACCTGGCAATGGGGACGAGGGTGGCAAGATGGTAACAGCATCGTCTGTATTACATACAGGAACAGATACTTTCTGCCTGTTTGAAGAAGAAAAACATGTAAATCTCAAGTAAACTCCGTATAAAAGGGGTTGTCTCACTAGAAGAACACCGACTATAAGGCCTAGTAGGACATATGATTGTCATAGTGGGGAAGGTCTTCTGCTCAAGACTACCTTTTATAGAGAGCTGAGAGGAAAACAACTACCAAGAATGGCCAGCATTTCATACTACATCTCTCCTACAGTGAGGGCAGCACTAAAAGTGCATGACCGGCCACAATTATGGGCTGTTATCTCCAACAATTCCGAAAGCTGAAAGCACAATGACCCATAACCATGGGGCGGTGGATGCTGCATTTGACATTATGGTATTTATGTCCTATATTTGGTGTTGTGCACATATATCAGCCTGGAGCTCCCAGTAATGACCCCATAATCTACTCACATTTCTGAGATGTTTGTGTTGGATTCTGGTGTACACTCTGGAGGGGCCTTGGGATCCTCATTGTTCACCATCCCGTTAGTGGTGGTAGAGTGCTAAATGTGGATAACAATAAGTTATTAAATATACATACTTTTTAATTTTATAGATCCTTTTTTTGGACATATTTTGGATTTATCGATCACATACTTACTTTAGAAAACCTCTCAGAAGATGATGATGCAAATATTCGGAAGATAAAGTTCTCATCGTCCTCACTTGTGCCCTCCTTATCCTCTGAGACCAGATGGTTGTTTTCATCAGAGTGATCTACAAGACATAAGTAAGGAATGATTGTTAGAGGGTGTCAGTATAACACAGTCACTATATCTCACTAGGTTAATAGATGATGCAACGTAATATACAGAATACATGAAAAAAAACTCCTGTACAAAATTAGGGAAATAGGGATACAGTACGAACCCATGGTCAACATAGCTGAGATCCATGAAACATGGATAACATAGTAGACCAGAAAAACCATGTGGAAATATTTGAGCCTTGAAGTCAACATTCACATTGTTGGTGCTGTAGACATGTACATACCTGGCAATGGGGACGAGGGTGGCAAAATGGTAACAGCATAGTCTGTATTACATACAGGAACAGATTCTTTCTGCCTGTTTGAAGAAGAAAAACATGTAAATCGTAAGTAAACACAGTATAAAATGGGTTGTCTCACTATAAGAACACTGACTATAAGGCCTAATAGGACATATGACTGTCATAGTGGGGAAGGTTTTCTGCTCAAAACTACCTTCCATGGATCAGAACACAACTACCAAGAATGGCTGGCAAGTAATACTACAGCTCTCCTACAGAGTAGGCAGTGCTAAAAATGCATGACCTGCCACAATTATGGGCTGTTATCTTCTGCATTTTCTGAAGCCAAAAGTACAATGACCGTTAACCATGAAGCGGTGAATGCTGCATTTGATATTCTGATATTTATGTCCTATATTTGGTGTTGTGTACATAGATCAGCCTGGAACTCCCAGTAATGAAGTAATGACCCTTTATAATCTACTCACATTTCTGAGATGTTTGTGTTGGTTTCTGGTGTATACTCTGGAGGAGCAATGGAATCCTCATTGTTCACCATCCTGGTAGCGATGATACAGAGCTAAATACAGATAAAAATAAGATATAAAATATTTTTTTATGTGCTTTTAGAGTTTTTTTATTTTTTTTTACATATTTTGGATTTATTAATCACATACTTACTTTACAAAGCTTTTCAGAAGATGACGTAAAATTTTGGAAGTCAAGGCTCTCATTGTTCTCACTTGTGCCTTCCTCATCCTTTGAGACCAGATGTTTGTTTATATCAGAATGATCTACAAGAAATAGGTAATGAAGTATTATTAGAGGCTGTCAGTATAACACAGTCACTATTTATCACTAATATTAATGGGAACAGATGATCACATATTAGGGAAGATGAGACAAACAGTCGCTTAGTCTAGATGACGTCTCCTTCTACTTACTGATAAATAAGCTGGTGTCTGCGTCTGAAACAAGCTGAGGAACATATTCCAGCTCCTGGCTCAGAATGTTGTCAAAGTCCAAGTCACTCAGGAATGGATGAACCTTGATCTCAAATGCTCCTCCTAGAAAAAGAAAAACAAAAGTGATGCGGACATAGTCAGGGATGGCTCCATATCTGAACAGTTTATCGTAATCTGAACTAATGACAAAACTGAGCCGACATGAAGGAAATAAACTGAAAGTCTTAGTGTGGAGAACTAGAAATACAGTAGATGAGCTGATAGAGAAATACTGATCTTCATGGACATGAGCGATATGTCCTTGGTCTAATAAGGGAATATTAATACTAGTATATCTGTTACCTGTCCCAAGTCTACGCACAGGATTTCTTCTGAGCAGCTCAGTGATGAGATTCTGAGCATCCAGGGGTGGAGCGCGATCACAATTCCAAATTAGTTCTCCTGTTACATAGAAAATTACAGAAAATAAAACCTCTTTACTGGACTGTAACATAAAGCAAAGGAAATAACTAAACAAATGTAACCAATCAACGCAATGATCGGATTATTCTACTCACCAATGACAACCCTTTTATAAAGCTCAGTGAGGGAATCAGCATCAAATGGTACACATCCCAGCAGGAATTTATACAGGATGATCCCCAATGACCACCAGTCAACAGGTCTTCCATAGCCTTCTTTCAGGATGATCTCTGGGGCTATGTAACATGGGGTGCCACAGAACTGGAAACCAACAGAACATAGAGATGAGAATCGATGAAACAATTATTATGACAAGATATCATCGTTAAAACACAATGCAGAAGATAAAATATTAGTGGAAAAGTTCTCTAGAAAGGAAGAACGTAGAGAAGAGACAATAGTGTGATGAGATTTGCAAATAACAAGCTAAGTTCTTGTAGGTGATGCTGACCTCACGGTCCTGGAACTCTCTGGAGATGTCCACTGCTAATTCCTTGTAGGTGTTGGTTTTCGGTATCATTAGACCAAGTTTTGAAATCCCAAAATCGGTAACTTTAATATGTCCAGTAGATGTAATCAGGAGGCTGCAAAAGAGAAGATGGTTTTAGCCTCACAGACTGAATGATAATAAATGACAACTTTCCCCACTTTATTATACTACGGGGGCACTTACTTTTCCGGCTTCAGGTCTCTGTGCACCACACCGTAACTATGCAGGTATTCCATGGCAAGTACCGCCTCTGCAAAGTACAAGCGGGCCATGGGGACAGAGAAAGGACCCCTGGTGCTTAGAAGGGTCGCACAGTCTCCACCTATAGAAGAAAGGAAATATGACCGGTGAGGGGTTTATACAGAAGATAACCATGATATACCACGAGCAGATAACCATGATGTATAATGAGCAGTGAGCGGAAACATCCTGGGGAGATCACACAGATAGTGGCGTACATAGAAATCACAAGACCCCATATCAAAAGTTGTAATTGCCCCCCACCCTAAAAAATAAAAAAGAAATATATTTATATCCCTGTTGAAGCAGCTTGGTGATCTCACCAGCAAAACAACTTTTATGGCCATTTTAGAGTATGATGCTCCCAAAAATGCCCACACCCACACTCAATGAGTATGGTATCCCTACAGTGAATCCGCCTAAGGAGGCCACCACTTAGAAGGAGGCCAGCCACAACCCCCTACTCGGTGTGATGGCACCCACAGCAACCCTCCCACTCAGGATAATGGTTCCCACAGTCCCTCACACAATATAATGGTCCGCATAACTCCCCACTCAGTATGATGTCCCCACACAGAATGGGGGCCTCCATATAGAGTGAGGACCCCCACAGCACCCCACTTAATATGATGACCTCCACTCAGCATTCACAGTCCCCCCATATCTAGTCATACCGCCCCCTTTCAGTATTTTGGCCCCTACTAGCCACCTACTCAGTATTTTTGCCCCCACCAGCCCCACCTCCTTGAAGAAGCAAATACCGCTGAAATTGTGATGACAGGTGGAGGGATGCTGCCCACTGCCGAGCGTCGACAGACCCCCTCCGACTGATGAGCCCCATAGCGCCCCTGCACCAAGATCAATGAATTTACGAGCATCTTGGTAATAGATAACCTATAGTAAATGCTCTGTGGGGATGTAACCAACAATGTCCTAATGATATGAGCAGTGATAAGATGAAAGCAGACATGGGCTGAATATAATACAATAGATGTGTCTTACCTCCTACATACTCCATGACCATACACAGGTGAGATCTAGTTGGAAAGGAGCAGAGCATGGAGACCACAAAGGGACAATCAGCAAATGTTAAGATGTCCCTCTCCAGAAAGGCCCATTCCAATCTCTGTGCAGTATTTAGGTTCCGCTTAGCCATTTTCTTCATAGCAAAGGTCTGGTGTGAGTCTTTATGATGCACTAAGTAGACGGCCCTGGAGAGAAGGAGAATCCATCGGTTATAATAAATCCTTATTAATAATTCATCTATAGAAATCATTATATGTTTAATACTGGTATCCAAGGGGTAACATTTCTCCTTGCAGAGAGTGACATGTTAAGCTTGTCAAGGTGAGGAGACTTTTAAGCCTCAATGATCCTCTGGGAAATATGCAAATTGTCTCTTCAGAGAGGAAGAGAACTAGAACTTTAGTGCCACCTATAGGAAGTAGTAATCCTAAAAGTCAATATCGACCCTTTAACGAGCCTTATCACATGACATGGAATAATAGCCATAACCAAAATCTCAATTTTCGGACACTATGTTTTGGGGTACAAGCACTCATCAGTGCAAAGTGTGAGATATGGTTTGGCTGGGTGAGAGGCATCTGACCGGGATCCAAGCGGTAACGTTTCTCCTTGCGGAAAAAGCCATGTTAAGCATGTCAAGGTGAGGAGACTTTTAAGCTGCAATGCTCTTCTGGGAAATATGCAAATTGTCTCTTTTCAGAGAGGAAGAGAACTAGCACCCTAGTGCCACCTATAGGAAGTAGCAATCCTATTTCCCAGAGGAGCATTGCGGCTTAAAAGTCTCCTCATGTCCGCAAGGAGGAACGTCAACCCCTTGGATACCGGTCAGACACCTCTCACCCAGTCAAACCATATCTCACACTTTGCACTGAAGAGGGGCAGTACCCCAGAACACAGTTCCTGCAAATTGAGATTTTGGTTTTGGCTATTATCCTAAGTCATGTGACAAGGCTTGTTAAAGGGTCGATATTGACTTTTAGGATTGCTACTTCCTATAGGTGGAGTTCTAGTTTGCTTCCTCTCTGAAGAGACAATTTGCATATGTTTAATACTAGAAGTCTGGCCGCCACTATAAATCCACATCTAGAAATACATAAAATAGCACTACATAGATCACCTATTGGAGGTCTCCACAATGCCACTTCTGCCGGAGCGATCACCCAGGTCACATTATAGATACGAGAATCTATCGAAATTCTCTTTGGGCAGATTTGCTATAACTGACCAAATACAATTTAGTGCAAATAAAATTGGTCCAAAATGAATGTGCTCCAGGGCTCTCTTCGGCTGCTGAGGCCAGTGATTGGGCCCACATGGTCATGGTGCAGGGTGTAGATGTCATTGACGTCAATATGGTGACACCCTTCATGTGACCATGTGTAGCAAACTTCTCTGATCAGCTTCATAATGGAGCCCCCCCATCAAAACAAAGATCAGAGTGGAGAGCAGAAAAGCTCAGGTGGAGGAGGCAGCATAAGAACAGATGAGGGTCTAGCACAGGCGAATGTAATAATATTATATTATTATATATTATATTATATGTAATTATATTATTTAAATCGCTTTCCTTACAGTTTGATTTGCTACAGATCATATAATTTCCCTATGATAACACTGAATGGCAGAGTGCAGGGGCAGAAGCATTGTCATAGGGAACCCTGAGAAATGTGGATTATGGCAACAGAAATCTCACCCAAAATTTCCACTGCTGATGAGTTTGGAAGTTTCATAGTCGCTCATATGCGGCTTTCTCGCCGGAACCAATGAATCCATCACGCTCTATAAAAGAATAAGAAATAATACTGATTTATTGAAGATGCAGGAAAAAAGTTACAGATGCAAAAACTTCTCCCCCCATATTATGTCCCAGATGATTTACACTGATATGATGTTGGGAGGATACAAACCGGACGCTGGGCAGACCTGGCGCTAGCACCCAGCACACCCAGGCAAGTGCCGGGGCCCTGAGTAGGCGAGGGGCCCACTTGCTGTCGGGCACCCTGGCGCGCTATGGGACCGGTGAGCAGAG
Organism: Phyllobates terribilis; assembly: GCF_046119375.1. NCBI lineage: Eukaryota > Metazoa > Chordata > Amphibia > Anura > Dendrobatidae > Phyllobates > Phyllobates terribilis. The sequence goes on along the minus strand of NW_027362848.1, from coordinate 3,602,046 downwards.
GAGAGTGGTGCCAGCGCCAGCTAGTGGGCCTTGCTCCCCCCCCCCAATGCTTGCCCAGGACCACGGCCGGCACAATACTTACCTCTGCACAGCTGGTGAGCAGTGAGGTGAGCATTTGATTTTTTTTTTTTATGTATGGAGGTATGGGGCATTATATGGGGGGAGAAGTGACATCCTGCATGGGGCATTATATGGGGGGAGGTAGGGACATCCTGCGTGGGGTATTATATGGGGGGGAGAAGTGACATCCTGCATGGGGCATTATATGGGGGGAGTGACATCCTGCATGGGGCATTATATGGGGTGAGAGGTGACATCCTACATGAGGCATTATATGGGGGGGACATCCTGCATGGGGCATTATATAGGGGGGTGACATCCTGCATGGGGTATTATATGAGGGGGAGAAGTGACATCCTGCATGGGTCATTATATGGGGCGGGAAGTGACATCCAGCATAGGGCTTTATATGGGGTGAGAGGTGACATTCTGCATGGGGCATTATATGGGGGGTGACATCCTGCATGGGGCATTATATGGGGGGATTGACATCCTGCATGGGGTATTATATGGGGGGAGAAGTGACATCCTGCATGGGGCATTATATGGGGTGAGAGGTGACATCCTGCATGGGGCAATATATGGGGTGAGAGGTGACATCCTACATGGGGCCATATGTGTTGGGGGGACATCCTGCATGGGGCATTATATGGGGGGGTGACATCCTGCATGGGGCATTATATGGGGGGTGACATCCTGTATGGGCCATTATGTGGGGTGGGACATCCTGCATGGAGCATTATGTGGGGGGGACATCCTGCATGGGGAATTATATGGGGGGGTGACATCCTGCATGGGGCATTATGTGGGGGGGATATCCTGCATGGGGCATTATGTGTGGGGGACATCCTGCATGGGGCATTATGTGGGGAGGGACATCCTGCATGGGGCATTATGTGGAGGGGACATCCTGCATGGGGAATTATATGGGGTGTGACATCGTGCATGGGCCATTATGTGGGGGGGCACAGCCTGCATGGGGCATTATGTGGGGGGCACAGCCTGCATGGGGCATTATGTGGGAGGGACATTCTGCATGGGGAATTATATGGGGGGTGACATCCTGCATGGGCCATTATGTGGGAAGGGGACATCCTGCATGGGGCATTATGTCGGGGGGGCACAGCCTGCATGGGGCATTATGTGGGGGGTCAAAGCCTGCATGGGGCATTATGTGGGGGTCACAGCCTGCATGGGGCATTATGTGTGGGGTCACAGCCTGCATGGGGCATTATATGGGGGCACAGCCTGCGTGGAGCATTTTATGGGGTCCATTATTCTATATGGAGCAATATATGGAGCTCATAATACGGTATAGAGGACTATGTGGTGCCATTATACTGTGTGGAGGACATTACTGTCCGGTCTGCACTGTGAGCTGTGAGGATTCGCCGCTTTCTGAGTTATTGTGGAATTTACAATAGATATCGCTCATGTAATGTAAGAAGTGAAATCTTCGGGCTTGTACTATATATATATATATATATATATATATATATATATTTATCTGCGGTATCTGTGCATCATGAATCGTGGTATGTGTTAAAGGGGCCACTGAGACTCTTTCGCCCAGGGCCCACGAAATCCTGGAGCCGCCCTGCAACGGTCATCATACATTACTATAACATTCTGGATAATGTGGGAGATCACACAGAGGAGGACTTACAGGTAATCTGTCACCAGGTGTTTGCTATGTATTCTGAAAGCACCATGATGTAGGGGCAGAGACCCTGATTCCAGTGATGTGTTACTTACTAGGTTGTGTGTGGCTGTTTCAATAAAATCAGTAGATTATCACTAGAAGACTATCTGTCTAGCCAGGTAGTCCTATTGCTCTGTACCCCTGCCTCCACCACTGATTAGCAGCTTTCTGCCTATGCACAGTGTACACAGAAAGCTGCCAATCAAGACTCAGCATTCAGAGCTCTGCAGCAGAAAAAAATAGTGATTTTATCACAACTGCTCCACCGAGTAAAGTAATCAACACATGGAATCAGGGTCTCTGTCCCTGCATCATGCTTCTCTCAGACCAAATAGCATAAACCTGGTGACAGATTCCCTGTAATTCAAATGTAATTAACACCATAATGTCATCTACACTTAGAATAGAGACGTCCCATGGTTGTATGGGGGATAATACTGGACGAGTCATTCACACCCCATGATCTGATGACACACACGCATCCCCCTCTATGATACTTACGGATTCTTGGATCTCCGGGATCTCACTAATTCCATTGTTAGGATTCGACAGCTCAGTTGTTTCTAAAATAATGATGAAGAAATGAAATGTATTAGAGGATATTATTCCTACATAGATAATACAGCAATATAACGGAGAAATGACAAGATGTCTGTAAATGGGATTAATACTCGTTATATGGGGATTCTAAATATGAGAATATACGGGGAATCCATAGATAAATGTAATGTAAATGATGGAGGAACCCCTTCATAAATAACAAAAGACTGACCATCACTTCCGAAAAGAAAATGGGTGTGAACAGGTGCATACTAAGAGTAGCCATCCAAATACATAACTAACAAAGTTGCACTCTGTAACGCTATAGCATGTAAACATGAAATAAATGAAATTTGAATTGCATTACTGCTGTAGAAAATAGGATAAAAGGAAGATACTTAGCGCATAATTTGGCCAATTCATGCATGGCCAGTAGCCACAGCAAGGCGACCTTCTTTTTCTGGGTGCATGCCAATTAGCCACGGCAAGGTGATCTTTTTTTTTGCTGGGTGCATGCCCAGCAGTCACGGCAAGACGACCTTCTTTTGCTGGGTGCATGCCCAGCAGTCACGACAAGGCGACCTTCTTTTGCTGGGTGCATGCCCAGCAGTCACGACAAGGCGACCTTCTTTTCCTGGGTGCATGCCTAGCAGCCACGGCAAGGTGACCTTCTTTTGCTCGGTGCATGCCCAGCAGTCACGGCAAGGCGACCTTTTTTGCTGGGAACCTATCTCCACCCATCAGCCCGGGGTGGTTTTAATTACAACAGGATCCTACCTACCCATATAAATGTAGGCTTCAGCCTAGGAGAGAATTCACATTAGGAGAGGATTCCAACAAAAAGATCGCCTTGTCATTGGCTGCTGGGCATTCATGAATTGGCCAAATTATGTGCTCAGTTTCTTAGTTTTTTCCCATTTTCTAGAGCAGTAATGCAATTTAAATTTAATTTATTTCATGTTACTTGCTATAGCACTGCAGAATGGACCCTCCATCACATGAATGAGGAAGCCCCCACCCACGCTGCACATACGAGTGATGGTAAGAGAGCTGAAACATAGGAGATATTTGCAAATTAGCCTGGAAGTGCACTGGGGGCGTGTCACTGCACTTGGATTTCTTCTTTCACGCCCCCAGCGCACTTCAATTCTGATTTGTATATGGTGTCTACTTTACATTTCTCCTGACTGGCACATTGGATTTCTACAAACAATTATTATTAGGGGACAATGGCCTATAGCGTCACACCACTACTTCTATATGTAACAATGTGCTGCCAGGTTCCCATTACACAGAGTAGAGAGTAAATCTAACATTATCCTCCATCCTCTGTAATATCTGGACATTCCTTGTAGAAGGTCGGGTGATCGCTCACCTGTAATCAGATCGCTGTTCAGCTCCGGCTGACTCCTATTAGGGTCAGGGATTTTCGGGGTCACATTTTGCCCATATTTGGCGTCGCCTCCTGTTGTTTCCTGATAGATATAATATATATAATTAATATGTAGAAGATTTCACTAAATCACCAAATACATAAATCATGAAGGACTAAACCAACATTTACAGATGCACCAATTGTAACGATACAAATCCCGCGCCATCTTCAGACCTTTTCTCAGAAAGTCTCCTCAGATACGGTGGATTAAGATACGTCTATTAATATTGATCCTTACCGGGCGTTCCAATGAGCGTTCTAGTATAGACAGGACTTTTTCGGCCAGTTCTTTAAAGACAGCCAAATCTTCAGTCTGAGATCTTTCTTCAGCCTATAAAGAAGGAAAAATGGAAAGGAGAATTTTGAGATGAGAGCGGTCAGAATGGAGGCGGAAATTGTAGGTGACATCGGTTCTCTGTCTGCGGATACAATGACTACATACTGTATTTGGGGACTCGTTGGGTTTTACCGTATTTTTTGGACTATAAGATGCCTTTTTTTCCAAAATTTTTGACCTCCCTTCTAACACTCTCGCACCCCTCCAATCTATCCTAAACTCTGCTGTCTGACTAATCCACCTGTCCCCCCGCTATTCCCTGGCTTCTCCCCTCGCTCCGCCAATCCCTTCACTGGCTCCACATTACCCAGAGACTCCAGTTCAAGACCCTAACCTTGGCATGCAAAGCCACCCACAACCTGTCTCCTCCATATATCTGTGACCTAGTCTCCCGGTACTTACCTGCACGCAACCTCCGATCCTCACAAGATATCTCCTCTTCCCACAATCGCATACAAGATTTCTCCCGTGCATCCCCCCTACTCTGGAACTCTCCACCCCAGCATATCAGACAGATTATTAATAATAATAATTGTCTGAATGTAGCTTACCAGGGGGGTGGCAGTGGTGGAGTGAGGTCACAGGAGATAGGGTCAATGCTGTAGGAAGCCGGCAGTAGAAGTGGGGCGCTGCTGCGGGCCCCGAGCTGGGAGGAGCGGGGTATCCAGGAGGTGCGAGGCTGCGGGCCCTGGGCTTCAAGGAAATGTTAGCGGTGATTTAGGAGGGGAGTCCCCGCTCTGCCCATTGATTTTCTGGCGGTGGGCTTCAGGCAAATGGCCGCTGGAGGCAGTGCATGTGCAGATTTAGATCTCGGCTCAATGACGAGCTGAGATCTCAATCTGCGTATTGGCCATCTCCAGCAGCCTACTTCTTGAAGCCCACTGCAGAGAAATCAATAAGCAAAGCAGGGCCTCCCCTCCTGAATTACCGCTAACATTTCCTTGAAGCCCAGGGCCCGCAGCCTCGCACCTTCTGGACACCCCGCTCCTCCCAGCTTGGGGCCCGCAGCAGCGCCCCACTCCTACTGCCGACTTCCTGCAGCAGCGACTCTGCCTCCTGTGACCTCGCTCCACTGCCCCCACCCCCCTCAGTAAGCAACCGAAAATTCGGACTATAAGACAGACCCCCATTTTATTATAATAAATGTTTTTCCTATTTACCTCCCAAAAATTTTTGGTGCGTCTTATGGTTTGCAAAATACGATATATTAGAAGAAAAAGCTTCTATCCCTCCATTATTATCTATTAATATTGAGATGTTCTGTGCAGAGTGTCCGCCACTTACCTGGTGTAGTAATGTCCTGATGTTCTGAAGTAAATCCGTCAGATAGTCTGACGTTAGACGACGTTGTCGGTGTTTGGTCAGGCAATCCTTTACTAGCTCCATCACCAGCCGGTGAGTGAAGCTGAGGACGCCATCGGGTGGTAGAAGCACACTGTTAGGACGATTGATCATAAGGATCATCAATAGTGCTTTTACCTGAGGAATGTCCAAAACAATTCCAGCCATAGTGAAAAACTGCAAGTGCTATCAGTCACTATAGAGCCAAGAAAGGCACGGGTGAGCCTATGTGCATTGTATATATAGCGACTGTGAGCAGTGATGTCACCATCACCTGTGATGTCATCACGGAATCTTGTGATAGAATCTTCACGGAGCAGCTCTGCGCAAATAGAATGCGGCCTGGTATTATATAAAGTGAAAACACCATACAATTAAATACCCATGTTATCATGGCCGTTCTATTTTATATCCAATTAGAACACAACCAGGATAAAGGTGTGTTCACAAGTTGGATTTTGGCAGCATTTTTTTTCTACCTCAAAAATCAAAGGAGGCAGGAAAAACGCTGCTTAAAATTCAGGTGTTTTTACTTGTGTTTTTTTTTCCATTCATTTGAATGGGTGAAAAATTCTGCAAAACCTCTGAAAGACTTGACAAGCTGCAGATTTAAAAAAAATGCAAAAAAAACAGCATGTGAATGAGATTTCAGAAATGTCATTCACTAAGATGGTACTGTAAAACACAGCATTTTTGCTGCAGAAGAAAAAACAGTGAATACACCCTAAAGATATCCTCAGTCATATTATGGGAAATATTGTATATTTCGCATTTATTATCTCACGTGTTTTTCTTCACCATAGAACTTTTAAGGCTGTGTGCCCACTATGCGTTTTTTAGGTGTTTCTGCAGCGTAACTTCCGCCGCGGAAACACTTAAAAAACGCTTGGTGATAGGTCTGCAATGGTCCCCAATGACAATCCGCATGTGCTGTGCACATGCTGCAGAGATTTCCGCTGCGGATTATCATTGCGGAAAAATCCGCAGCACGTCCTTTAATTATGCAGAGTCGCTGCGATTTAGCCGCCATTGACTTGCATTGGAACGCATAACATCCGCATGACTACACATACACATGTGGATATTATGCGACTCAATGCGTGAATGGTACCCGGGTCTGGAGATGAAGAGACTCTCCTCCAGACCCGGGTACCATAGTACCAGTAGTTAAAATAGAATTAAAATAAAACATAAACATATACTTACCTTCTGATGGCCCCTGTCTGCTCCCGGCGGTGCTGCTGGCTCTTCGGCTGCTCGCGGTGGTAAAAGGACCTTCCATGACGCCATTTAGTCATGTGACAGGTCACGCGACCGCTGACATCGGCGGTCGCGTGACCTATCACATGACTAAATGACGTCATGGAAGGTCCTTTTACAGCACCGTGATCCGCCGAAGACACCGGACGCACCAGAGAAGGAGATCGAGGACCATCGGAAGATGAGTATAATGTTTTTTTTTTATTTTTCACCATTATTATTCTTTTTTTTCATTATTGATGCTGCATTTGCAGCATTGTAACTTGGTCACACTATATAAATCCATGCCGGTTGCATGGAATTATATAGTGTGACCAAGTTGTCAAGCACTTTTCCAAGTGATGCTAAAATCACTTGTCAAAGCGCTTGACAACCCAGGGAGATGCAGAAACGCTTAGGAAAAATCCGCAGCATTTCTGCATCGTGGTCATATATCCTAACTCATTGGCGAACTGTTATACAAGGCTATATTCACACTAGACGTTTTTTTAGCGGGTTTTTTTATGCAAATTTTCAGCTGCGTTTTACAGTACCAACAAAGTCTATGAGATTTCCGAAATCTCATGCACAAAGCTTGCTTATTTGTCCTCAGTATTTTGTGCTTTCCATGGCTTTTTGCAATAGAGTATGTCACTTGGTTCAGCATTTTTCACCCATTAAAAAAAAGGGTGGTGGAAAAAAATGCTGAAAAAAAGCCTAGTGTGAACATTTTGCTGCGTTTTTAGTGAAAAAAGCAAGTATGTGACACACATTTATTCTTGTGATTTTCCCAAGTTTAAACCATCTTGTCTTGGTCACCTGAGATAGCAGCTTGGATTATTCCAGTTTAATTAAATTAGTGATGCCTACAAAGTAAACATTGGTTGAGCTAGGTGTGAGATTGAACAACACGTGTGGCCCAAGGAGGTGTGAAAATGAACAATGCCTGAGCAACTCAATGGCAAACCATAATGTGAAAGTAAATAGTGTCCTACAAATTCAATGCACTGCCAGGGTCTTAGATAAACCATTCCAGACCAATTCACCCCCCACCCCCCCCTGTTACATTTGTAATGTGTACTTTTTCATGAACATATGTCTTGCAATGGTGACCTGTTTTCATGTGTCTATGGTGGAAGCAAAGCTGAACTTTGGGATCCTGAAAAACGCACCAAAAATGCACCAAGAACCACTGCAAAAAAACACACCAAAACCTGCGTTTTTGACGCTACTTCTTTCCTGCCAAGAGATTATGTTTTGCTGCAGAAAAAAAACACCTAGTGTGAATATAGCCTAAGACTTACTCTGCCAGCATTAATAGTCAATATTCTGTATACAAATAGGACTCCAATCCAGGTATTCAGTTTATCATAAACATGCCTGAGTTAATCTGCCAAATACACATAGTATGCTTTCTCATATGTGAAATATAAATCCTGTTAAAGGTCCAAGTTGCAGCAGTTAAGTAGAACAAAACAGACCTCTTCATTCTTTGTAGGTGGAAAAACTTTCGAAATTGTCAGTGTATCAAGTACTTATACTCCTGACTGTATATAGTATAATTGCCGCACTGCTACATACAGGTGCTTCTCAGAAAATTAGAATATCATCAAAAAGTGAATTTATTTCAGTTCTTAAATCCAAAAAGTGAAACTCATATATTATACAGAGTCATTACAAACAGAGTGATCTGTTTTTAAGTGTTTATTTCTGCTTATGTTGATGATTATGGCTTACAGCCAATGAAAACACAAAAGTCATTATCTCAGTAAATTAGAATTAACAAGAAACACCTGCAAAGGCTTCCTAAGCATTTAAAAAGGTCCCTTAGTCAGTTTCAGTAGGCTCCACAATCATGGGCAAGACTGCTGACTTGACAGATGTCCAGAAGGCAGTCATTGACACACTCCTCAAGGAGGGTAAGCCACAAAAGGTCATTGCTAAAGAAGCAGCTGTTCACAGAGTGCTGTATCCGAGCATATTAATGGACGTGGAAGGAAAAAGTGTGGTAGAAAAAGTTGCACAAGCAACTGGGGTAACCGCAGCCTTGAAAGGATTGCTAAGAAAAGGCCATTCAAAAATTTGGGGGAGATTCACAAGGAGTGGACTGCTGCTGGAGTCATTGCTTCAAGAGCCACCACACACAGACGAATCCAGGACATGGGCTACAAGTGTCGCATTGCTTGTGTCAAGCCCCTCATGACCAATAGACAACGCCAGAAGAGTCTTACCTGGGCCAAAGAGAAAAAGACCTGGACTGATGCTCAGTGGCCCAAGGTGTTGTTTTCAGATGAAAAGTAAATTTTGCATTTCATTTGGAAATCAAGGTCCCAGAGTCTGGAGGAAGAGTGGAGAGGCCACAATCCAAGCTGCTGGAGGTCTAGTGTGAAGTCTCCACAATCAGTGATGGTTTGGGGAGCCATGTCATCTGCTGGTGAAGGTCCACTGTGTTTTATCAAGACCAAAGTCAGCGCAGCCGTCTACCAGGACATTTTACAGCACTTCATGCTTCCCTCTGCCCACAAGCTTTATGGAGATGGAAATGTCATTCTCCAGCAGGACTTGGCCCCTGTCCACACTGCCAAAAGTACCAATACCTGGTTTACACACAACAGTATCACTGTGCTTGATTGGCAGCAAACTCGCCTGACCTTAACCCCATAGAGAATCTATTATAGAGAATCTATGGGGTATTGTCAAGAGGAAGATGAGACCCCAGACCCCACAATACAGATGAGCTGAAGGCTGCTATCAAAGCCACCTGGGCTTCCATAACACCTCAGCAGTGCCACAGGCTGATCCCTCCATGCCACATTGCCGCATTGATGCAGTAATTGATGCACGAGGAGCCCGAACAAGTATTGAGAGCATTTACTAAACATACATTTCAGTAGGCCAACTTTTCGGATTTTAAAAACATTTTTCAAGCTGTTGTTATGAAGTATTCTAATTTACTGAGATAATGACGTTTGTGTTTTCATTGGCTGTAAGCCATAATCATCAACATTAACAGAAATAAACACTTAAAATAGATCCCTCTGTGTGTAATGACTCTATATAATAGATCCCTGTGTGGGTAATGACTCTATATAATAGATCCCTCTGTGTGTAATGACTCTATATAATAGATCCCTCTGTGTGTAATGACTCTATATAATAGATCCCTCTGTGTGTAATGACTCTATATAATAGATCCCTCTGTGTGTAATGACTCTATATAATAGATCCCTCTGTGTATAATGACTCTATATAATAGATCCCTCTGTGTGTAATGACTCTATATAATAGATCCCTCTGTGTGTAATGACTCTATATAATAGATCCCTCTGTGTGTAATGACTCTATATAATAGATCCCTCTGTGTGTAATGACTCTATATAATAGATCCCTCTGTGTAATGACTCTATATAATTGATCACTCTGTGTGCAATGACTCTATATAATAGATCCCTCTGTGTAATGACTCTATATAATATAGGAGTTTCACTTTTTGCATTGAAGAACTGAAATAAACTAACTTTTGATGATATTCTAATTTTGTGAGAAGCACCTGTATATAGTATGAAGCCCCACTGCCCCATATGTGTATGTATAATTTGATGCACATGACTCGCCCCCTGGGCCGTGGGGTACACGGAACCGGGCCTTCTAGTGTACGGTGCTGATGGGGGTAGTAGTGGCAATCCGATCCCGTGGCTCAGGTTGGTCAGACCAAATGGTGGCAGTCTATTTATCAGTGTTTTGAAAGTCAGACTACGCCACCCGTGGATTGCGGTCAGGGATAACCGCCGCTGCTAGGCAGACTGCTGAGGCTGGTGTTGGTGTGCAGCACAGGTGTAGGATAACTCCCCACGGGAAGAGTGTAGCCTCAGGGCAGTGTAGGTGGATGTTGGGGGTGATAGTGCAGGCCGCAATAGTAAGAGTTCAGAGTCCGCTTCAAACAGTTCAGGGTCTTTAATGTAGATATTATTAATGACCCAACAGTAGCGGTTAGGAATGGGCCTGGGTGTCTGAGAGCATTCGGGCGAGCCCCACTGGTCAGGGTGAGTGTGTAGGCCTACCGTTCTCTCTATGCTCTTTCTGACTATCCCCCTTTTCGTGGTGTAATAGCCCACGTCCCTGAGCTGGCCGTGTACTTCTCGCCTGTATGGCATGCGACTAGGGCCTTGGGTACCTGTTGCTTGCTCCTCGCTGTACTGGTCCCTCTGTGTGGCGGAGCCTCCAGGCTTCTTAGGCCAAGGGACCTGAAATCCCTCGCAGGTTGGTTCTCTGCTGCTGGGCTTGTAACCCTGACAGCCCCGGACCCCAATGCCCGTTAGATTGGTTCTCTTCCAGGACCGGCTCTCTTCACCTCTGTCCCTGGCTTGCAGTTTCTCCTCTGCCTCACGGACTCCTCAGCTACAGCTGAACTGTCCCTCCTTCTCTAGGACTAGTCTCACTCCTGAGCTAGGTCTTCCAGTTCTCTCTAACCCTGCCCCCAGTTCCAGCTTTTATAGGGGCAGCCAGCTCTCCCTGCTGGCCTGGGACAGGAGGTGCTGTATGCTAATTGTCCCTAACCAGGGGACCTCCCTCCTGCTCTCAGACACAGATTATTGTTTGTGGCATCCAGGCCTGGGGTGACACATTCTCCCCTAGTAAAATTTAGTACTCCGGACTAAACAGGAAACACAAATACAGGGTATAAATGACAACATAACATATATACAAGTATATTTTGTCCTTGAGGTCACGGCGCTTCCGTGACCGGGTGTCCATGTCACCCAACAAGGTGTAAAGTTTTCCACGGTGTGGGGACCTGTTTCCATAAACCCCAAGTTCCTCGCCTTGGGCGTGGCGACAAGGCTGAGCTCTCTACTTTGGGCCACAAGGAGGCCACACCGGACAGATTTTTCTTCTGTGGCCATCTTCGAAAGAGGGCACCAAGTGCAACTATCTACAAGACAGTTCCAGTTATTCAGCGTCCATAACCTGTTAGTCCATGAACTAGAAAGACTGGAAAAACATAATTAGCAACCAGGCAACAAACATAAAACATTTACAATATACAGCATTTAGATCTTCCAGCGAGCTGCTATTTGCCCCCTAGTGCTCCGGGTTGACCTGCGTAACCCACTGTCTGGTGGTGGTCTAACCTGACTTTCCCCACTAGCATTCAGGGTACAGCTACTAGCTGGGTTTACAGGCAGTGCAGGCAGCTATCTGCGGGTCCTTTGGCTTACCGCAGGTATGGCAGGCTCACTGTCAGCAGAGGGTTGACTCTCCTGGGCTGCTGGCATGGGTTCTTCTGCCTCTAGGGCTGCTTGGTCTTCTGATTCCTCCTGCTCTCCTGTAGGTTCCTGCTGGGTTGGTTGAAGGAAGTGTAGGACGGGTACCACTATTGCATCATTTATCCGAGTCCAGGACCGGGGGAACTCTCCAAGAACTGTGCTGATCATTTCTTTCTTGTCTTCTGCGGGTTCAAGGTCATATTGATCTTTCCTGCACTCTGTAGTTGCTTGGTGCACCTTTTTAGGTGGTCTCTGGAGACGGTGCTAGTGGTTTCTCCTCCATCCTTGGTAATTACACATACTTTCGGGTTGTTGTGGTTGGACTGCAGTACTGTGTACGGGTCGCTCTCCCACTGGTCATCTAGCTTGTGAAGCCTTCTCTTCCGCTTCAGGACCTTCTCACCAGGTTCCAGGGGACCAGCAGGGGCGTGTTGGTGGAAGAGCCTCTCTTGCTTTTCTCTCGCTTGAGCCAGACTCCTCTCCACACTCTCCTGTACCTTCTTGTACTGTAGCCGCCGTTCCGTATCCCAGTCCGCGTCTGGGGAGGTGGGGAGGACTCCCATCTCCAGGTCTATCGGCAGCTTACCTGGTCTTGCCCTCATCAGGTAAGCCGGGGTGCAATTTGTAGCATTCACCGGGATAAGGTTGTATAAGTCTATCAGGTCTGGCAGCTTCTCCGGCCACAGGCTGCGTTCTTCCAGGGGCAACGTGTTGAGGAGATCAATGACGATATTATTCATTTTCTCACATAGCCCGTTGGTTTGTGGGTGGTAAGACGTTGTCCGAATCTTCTTACAGCCGTAGAGGTTGCAGAACTCCTGGAAGATTTCAGCCTCAAACGCTGGACCTTGATCTGTCAAGACCTGTTCCGGATACCCGTGTGGATGGCAGAAGTGTTGTTGGAAGGCTCTGGCCGCTGTTTGGGCTGTCAAGTCTTTAACAGGAACCACCACCAGGAACCGGGAATAGTGGTCCACTATTGTCAGGGCATAGACGTAGCCCGACCGGCTTGGAGCCAGTTTCACATGGTCCAGAGCTACCAGCTCAAGAGGCTGCCTGGTGACGATGGGCATCAAGGGCGTCTTCTGGCTGGTACCATCCTTCCTTCTGAGGTTACATGGGCCGCAGTCCCTGCACCACTTCTCTATGGCCCCTCTCATTCCGACCCAGTAGAACCGCTCTCTCAGTAGGAACTCCAGTTTCTTCCACCCGAAGTGTCCTGCTCTGTCATGGTAGGCCTCCAGGACCATTGCTGCATCTCGTCTCGGGACCACTACCTGCCAGGTCAGCGCGTGCGTCCGGTAGTTGACAAGCCTTCTGCACAGCTTACCTTCGTAGAGGAATAGCCTGCTTTTCTCCTTCCATAACTGCTTGGCTTCCTCTGGAGCGTCCGAGCCAGGGCTAGCGTCTGCCTGGGTCAACAGGTCTTTCACCAGGTGAATTGCAGGGTCACTATCTTGCGTTTCAGCCCAGCCGTGGTGAGGTAAGGGATTGAACATGACAGTGGTCAAGTCTTTGTCTCTTACACGGTGGGAGTACTGAGTGGCCCCGTACCGGTGGAATGCAGGGAGCTCTATTTCCTCCAACTCATCTGGATCTTCTCCCTCATCGGGCAAGTGGGGCATTCTCGATAGGGCATCTGCATTGGCATTGGCTCGACCTGCCCGGTACTTGATGGTGAAGTCATAGTTTGCTAGCCGGGCCATCCACCGCTGCTCTAGGGCACCAAGTCTCGCATTGTCCAGATGTGTCTACGGATTGTTGTCCGTGTACACAGTGAACTTCACAGAGGCCAAGTAATGCTTGAAACGTTCTGTTACGGCCCACACCACTGCCAAGGACTCCAGCTTAAAGGAGTTGTAATTCTCCGGGTTTCTCTCGGTGGGCCTCAGCTTCCGGCTGGCGTATGCGATCACCCTTTCTCTGCCCTGTTGGTTCTGTGACAGTACGGCTCCCAGCCCCACATTACTGGCGTCTGTGTGGAGGATAAAAGGCTGGCCATAATCAGGGTAGGCCAGGATCTCATCCCCCGTGAGGGCCATCTTCAGCTGGCGGAAGGACTCCTCTTCCGGCTTGTCCCACTTGAAGGGTGGCTTTTGGCTTCTGGTCTTAGATTGTCCTATAAGGAGGTCCTGCATAGGGGCTGCCATCTTGGTGAACCTGGGGATGAACCTTCGGTAGTAGCCTACCAACCCGACGAACTGCCTCACTTCTTTTATGTTAGAGGGGCTTGGCCAGTTCTTTATTGCCATGATTTTGTCAGGGTCGGGGGCTATTCCTTCTGCACTCACCACGTGTCCCAGGTACTGTACCTTCGGCTTTAACAGATGGCACTTGGAGGGTTTCACTTTCATGCCAAAGCCTGCCAGGGCCTCGAACACCTCGGCCAGGTGCTTTAGATGGTCCTCGTAAGTCTTCGAATAGACAATCACGTCGTCCAGGTAAAGTAGGACCGTCTCAAAGTTTCGGTGCCCTAGACAGCATTCCATCAGCCTCTGGAAGGTCCCGGGTGCGTTGCAGAGCCCGAACGGCATATAGTTGAATTCACTTAATCCCATCGGGGTGGTGAAGGCGGTCTTCTCCTTATCAGCCTCTGCCACAGGAACCTGCCAGTACCCACTAGTAAGGTCCAAAGTAGAGAAGAAATTAGCTGATTTTAGTGCGACCAAAGACTCCTCTATTCTAGGCAACGGGTATGCGTCTTTATGGGTGATACAATTGACTTCTCTATAGTCCACGCACATTCTCATAGTACAGTCTTTCTTTTTTACCAGAACCAAGGGGGCTGCCCAGGGGCTACAACTGTCTCTAATGACCCCGGCTTCCTTCATTTCTCTCAGCATGCCCTTTGCGTTCTGATAGTGTGCGGGGTGGTACAGGTCTGTATCTTTCTTTTATTGGTGGGTGGCTCCCCGTGGGGATGTGGTGTTCTACTTCTTTCACTCTGCCGAAGTCTAGCGGGTGCTTACTAAAGATTCTCTCGTACTCTTGAACCACCCGGTAGACTCCTTGTTTTTGGTGCAAGGGAGTGGAGTCAGCACCCACGTGGAGTTTCTGGCACCAGTCCTCCTTGGGTTTCTGGGAACCATTACCCTCCGCCTGGGGAGATGGAGGCAAGGGTTCCATGGCCCTGACAGCATTGTGTTCAACATTATACAATTTGGCTAGTGTAGCGTACCGGGGCAAGTGTACTTCCCTTTCCCCAATGTTTAAGATCCGGACGGGCACCCTTCCATGGCGGACATCGACCACCCCCCGGGCTGTCAAAATGGTGGGCCTGCTGTCTGAGTACACGGGTTCTACCATGGCTTGGTAGTCTCTCCCTCTTAACCCGATTGCAGTCCGACACCAGATCATTTCACTTTTGGGGGGCATGGCAATGGAGAACGGGTCGCTCATCCTCACGCTACCGATCTCACCACCAGACAGTTCTACCTGTTGCCATCTCATCAAGGCTCTTATCTCCTTCTGGAGGACCCTCTGTTGGCTGGAGCTCACGTTCATCGCCACCTGCTGCAAAATTACAATTGCTTCTGAAAGACAATTTTCAATCACATTAGTACCAAAGGTTATTTTAGGGTGACTTTCTCGACGGTCAATGTCCACAATGATCACTCCCTGTGCCGGCAGTTCAAGTTTATCAATCTTAATGGTCATCTCTCTGAACCCCACCTGCGGCACGGGTTGACCATTGCTGGCGATGATGCTCAAGTCATCGTCTGGATAACGAGTTATATCAGTGTCAGTCCAGTACTGCTTGAAAAGTACATAGGGGATGGTAGTCACTTGGGACCCGGTGTCCAGCAGTGCACTCATGGGGATACCGTCCAGCACTACGGGTAAAATCGGGTGTCCCCCTACGTACTTATCACGCCAATTAGATGGGCCTGATGACCTTATGCCTGGGGGTTGGCCCTTTGCCCCAGGTCGGACCCATTTAAAGTACAGTACCTGGCTACGTGTCCCGGCTGGCTGCAACGGCGGCAAATCGGCTGTCCATCCTCAGTGTAATGATCGGCGGGCCTCCCTCTGAACGACGGGATCCTCCACCGTCGACGCCACGGGACATCCTCCGGACTGGAAGCCAGCTTGATTGGTCCTGACGGGTCCATCTGTAACGACTGTACGGTCCTGGTCAATGCAGCAATACTCTTTGTTAGTTCTTGGACCTGATGGTGCAGGTTTGCAGGCGGGGATGGATTTAGGGCCTGCGCATCAGCCCCCACAAGGTCTGCGGGATAGGGCGCCGCCCCCTGGTGGTAAGGGATGGCAGGGCGCTGGGAAGCTACAGCGCCACCCGGTGCAGGTTCTCGGAGCACCCGGATGGCCCTATCTTTGAACTGTGCAAATGTGAAATCGGGGTTCTGTAGGGCCATGAGGCGCAGCTGGGTTCTGTGGGCGCTGGACAGCAGACCTTCTATGAACTGGTCAGTCAATAGTTTATCTGTATCCTGCACGCTGCCAGGGTCAGATTGCTTAATTGCCCCCAAGGCTTCCTGTAAATTTAGGGCATAATCTCGGATGCTATCTTGAGCTCGCTGCTTACATCCATAGAACCGCATTTTGATTTCTGCTGAGGTACGGGTATCAAAGGTGTCCCGTAGACGGGTCAGAACCCCCCTTACAGTCCTTTTCTCCTCAGCTGTCCAAGACTTTACCTCCCGCTGGGCCTCACCAGTTAACTGCCCTATCAGTATGCTTACTTTCTGTTCTTCTGTCAGGGGATAAACTTTGAACAGTCTATACAGCCTTTCTTTAAAGTCGCCCAAGGTATGCGACTCGCCGGCATACTGGGGCAACCAGGCCGCTCCGGGGATATAGGCAGGGGTGGATTAAGAGTAGCAAGGGCCCCGGGCAGTTTAGAAGGCGCGGGCCCCCTTCACACACCTGATTTATCACGTGACATGTCACATGATCACCTGTGATAGATCATGTGATAGTTCACGGGAAATTAATTTGGCATAATATTAATTGTGCTGCCTGATCTGAGAGCAGCACAATATTGGGGCAGATACCCTGATTCCAGCGATGTGTCACTTTTTCAGCTGCTTGTTGTCATTTTGAGAAAATCACCGTTTTATCTGCTGCAGATCTAGCAGCTCTCTGAATGCTGCGCTCTGTATAGCCCCACCCACACCACTGATTGGCAGCTTTCTGCCCATGCTCAGTGTACACAGAAATCTACTGATCAGTGATGGGGGTGGGGTCCTACAGAACTTACTAGTCATCTAGTGATAATTACCTGCTGACAAATCAATGATTTTATCAAAGCAACACTAAGCAGCCCAGTAAGTGACACATTACTGGAATCAGTGCCTCTAACCCTACATTATGCTGCTCTCAGATTAGGTGGCAAAAACCTGATGACAGATTCCCTTTAAAGGAGCTGTAAAGACAAAAAAGTTTGTATTAAAAAAAATACAAGCCATTTGTTAAATTAACTTTTTTTCATTGTTAATTCACATTAGACTGTATCTTCAACACTTTTGTCAGCAGGTCTTATTACAGACTCTGAATAGGGCAGCTCTCTCCCTCTCCCTCAGCAGAAAGTCACAGCATGGTTAAAAAACGGGATCTTTTATGATTTTCTCATAATAAATAAAAAAGGACATGCAAGTCCTCCAAACTATTTTCCGTTTCTCTATAAGCGAGGTCCTAAATCTTTCTTGTTCTTTAGTTGATCACATGTCAAAAATGCAAAGCATTTATTATGAACTCGCCTAAAAAAATATACACTTGGAGAGTAATATCATCATCTGCATGTAAATATTCCTTGACTCTAAGGGCTCGCTCACACTGTCGTATAACACGGCCGAATGCTATGTGATGTTTTATCGGATAGGACTCGGCCCTATGTTATACTATCGGACAGTGCGATTATTGGCATGAGAAAATAATCTCATTCGATATTCGGACCATGTGCACCCATACAAGTCTATGGGTGCACGTAAAACATTGGACTGCACTCGGATGTCATCCAAGTGCAGTCCGATGAACACTCACAGAGACTATGGAGAAGATGGAGAAATTAAGTTCTCCATCTTCTCCATATCTGTGCTGCGAGAGAATCGGATCACACTCAGTTGAAGCTCTGACAGAGTTTGAGCCCAGTGTCATTAGCATAATTGGCCCTATTCTCTTGCATGAGAGAATATATGGCTTAGTGAGTGGACCCTAAAACTGAATAGTAGTGACGGACAGGCACCTCACAAGCGGGATCCATGTAGCTCTCAGATGTCATGTAGGTAGGGCTTCATTCCATGGGGTAGGGCTTAATTTCAAGGTATATAAAAAAATGGACTTCAAATAAAAATTAAATGAACACAAAAAGCAGTAATTGAATTATTTTTTTCGTATTTATGTTTGCAGCTCCTTTAAAAACCCTTTGAGGACCAAGGCACATATATGTCCCATAGTTTTAAACTGGAAAGAAATTTGATTGAATAAAATTTAAGGTCCTCAAAGGTTTAAGTAGGTCATAAATTCATATGAATACTTGCTCATACAATTTCACATGCCAAAAGATGAAGAAGAACAGAATCAAAAATATGACATTAAGTGGAACACTTACAGGTATTCAAGGTGAAAGAGACCTGCAAAGGCATCGTCTCGAATGACAGTAAATGAGTTAGAATTCAGCAAGCTGAAAATGAAGACAGCAGGTTAGAAGCGAACCAGACTTTATGGTGCTCAGAATTAGTCAAGCAGAATTTATTGACTGCTCTTGCAAAGCACTGAGAATGCCGCTGTGTATAGATGGCACCGTGCGGCCTCCCGCTGTGTATAGATGGCGCCGTGCGGCCTCCCGCTGTGTATAGATGGCGCCGTGCGGCCTCCCGCTGTGTATAGATGGCACCGTATAGATGGCTACGTGCGGCCTCCTGCTGAGTATACGTGTATAGATGGCTACGTACAGCGCCATGTATACTCAGCGGGAGACCGCACGTAGCCATCTATATACAGCAGGAGGCCGCACGGCGACATGTATACTCAGCGGGGGGCCGCACGTAGCCATCTATACACAGCGGGAGGCTGCACGGAGCCCCCCCAGAGACATCAGGAGGCCGCACGGCCAACTATACTCAGCAGGAGGCCGCATGCAGTCATACACACACACAAACATATACAGACACGCATAAACACATTTGAAGTACAAAAATACATACAAACAGACATCACACAATGACATCTGCCCACACACACACACAAACAGACAGACATCACACACACACACACACACCTGCCCACACACACACAAACCTGCCCACACACACACACCTGCCCACATACACATCTGTGTGTGTGTATGTATAGTGTGTGTGTGTGTGCAAAATGTGTGTGTATGTATAGTGTGTGTGTATGTATAGTGTGTGTGTATATAATTTGTGTGTATTTTTTTTTAAGTTAAAAACAAGTAAAATGCTTGTGGCATCAATATCAAGAATCCAGACATAAGGGCCTATTCACACTGAATTTTGCAATGCATTCATCTCCTCTTTCCAGGCTTCTATCTAAATCCCTGAAAAATGGCATTCAGATGTGCCTTGACATAGCCATTGATTTGAACAAAGGCAAACCGAGGCTAAAGTCTGAATCTTTAGGCTCCATTTGTTCTGCTTTCAGATGTCTCATTTCAGACAGCACAATCCTGAATTTCAGGGATTCAGTTGTAAGCCTTGTGTAAAGACCTGAATGCAGCGCTGAATGTAGTGTGAATAGGTCCTTACATCCTACACCACCTCAGGGGATTGTTTTTATGGAGTATTGCCCCTGGGTGGCCGCAGTTATGACCACCACCAGGGCTCGCGGTCACCCACCCTAACTTTGGTATTCTGGGGAGCTGGTATAATGAATATCTGAGAAGAGCCCTAGAGAAGCAAGAACATTGGACAACCAAGAGGTGGTGGCCTCAAGTCAGGTGTAGTGTTCAACAGGGCAAGACTTTCTAACCTGCCCACACACACACACACACACACACACACGCACACATATACACACACACACACCTGCCCACACAGACACACACACACACCTGCCCACACAGACACACACACACACCTGCCCCCCCCCACACACACACCTGCCCACACACATAAACACCTGCCCACACAGACACACACACACACACACCTGCCCACACAGACACACACACACACCTGCCCACACAGACACACACACCTGCCCACACACACACACACACACACACACCTGCCCACACACACACACCTGCCCACACACACACACACACACACACACCTGCCCACACAGACACACACACACCTGCCCACACACATACACACCTGCCCCCCCCCACACACACACACCTGCCCACACACACACACACCTGCCCACACACAAACACACCTGCCCACACACACACACCTGCCCACACACACACACACACCTGCCCACACACATACATACCTGCCCACACACACACACAAACACCTGCCCACACACACAAACACCTGCCCACACACACACACACCTGCCCACACACACACACACACCTGCCCACACACACACACACACTTGCCCACACACAAATCTGCCCACACAGACACCTGCCCACAAACACACACACACACCCATATACACAAACCTGAACACACACACACCTGCCCACACACACACACACCTGCCCACACACACACCCACACCTGCCCACACAGACACCTGCCCACACAGACACCTGCCCATACACACACACACACACACACACATATACACACACACACATATACACACACACACCTGCCCACACAGACACACACACATATACACACACACACATATACACACACACAGACACCTGACCACACAGACACCTGCCCCCACAGACACCTGCCCACAAACACACACACAACTGCCCACACACACATCTGCCCACACACACACACACTCACCATCCCCCGGCTCAATTACTCCTGCCTGCTCTCTCTCTTTTCCGGTGCAGCACTGCAGGCCGGGGCTCACTGCGTGACGTCACAGCTAGGAGACACAGCCGCGCACAGGGCCATGTCTCCTAGCAGTGACGCGGCGGGCCAGCACAGGGAAGTTAACTGCTGCAGTGCTGGCCGAGCCGATGAAGAAGTAGCGGCGGCCGCTGCTGGGGGAGCGGTCCGTGCCCCCCCTCCCGACACTGCTACAGCTATGTGCCGCGGCGGCCCGCACATATAATGAGGGCAATCCGGCATTAGACCCCCCGCCTGGAGCCGCGGGCCCCCTGCAGGCTCGGGGCCCTGGGCGGTCGCCCGGATTGCCCTCATTATAATCCGCCTATGGATATAGGGCATGGAAAACGGCATCACAGCTGCAGCGGCTACGCTGGTGGTAGAGGGTCCCTCCGCGTCCGACATCTTCCTCCCCCCTAGTTAACCGTGGCCTACCTTCTGGCGATTTTCTTCTGTAGGCCGCGGCTCCGCTCGCGATGCTCTGGGCGAGGACCTTGCGTTGCTCGGTGATGACGTCGGCATCCGCTGGATCTCCTTCCAGGACCTTGAGCAGCGTCTCAGCGTAGGGAGGGGCTTCAGGTCTCGCGCGTTTTTGGACGTCCACGCCCCTCTTCTTCCCGCGCGGCGACCCGAAGATGGCGCCCGATGGCGGGAAACGGCTCCGATTGGCGGGAAATGGCCCCGAACGGCGGGAAACTTCACTCAGATATGTATAGAGTCTTTTCCAGGCACGCAATACCCGTTTGTGGCGGGTTGGTCACAATTCTGCCGACTACACCAAAGCTGACTCGCCCCCTGGGCAGTGGGGTGCCCGGAACCGGGCCTTCTAGTGTACGGTGCTGATGGGGGTAGTAGTGGCAACCCGATCCCGTGGCTCAGGGTGGTCAGACCAAATGGTGGCAGTCTATTTATCAGTGTTTTGAATGTCCGACTACGCCACCTGTGGATTGCGGTTGGAGATAACCGCCGCTGCAAGGCAGACCGCTGAGGCTGGTGTTGGTGTGCAGCACAGGGGTAGGATAACTCCCCACGGGAAGAGTGTAGCCGCAGGGCAGTGTAGGTGGATGTTGGGGGTGATAGTGCAGGCCGCAATAGTAAGAGTTCAGAGTCTGCTTCAAACAGTTCAGGGTCTTTATTGTAGATATTATTAATGACCCAACAGTACCGGTTAGGAATGGGCCTGGGTGTCTGAGAGCATTCGGGCGAGCCCCACTGGTCAGGGTGAGTGTGTAGGCCTACCGTTCTCTCTATGCTCTTTCTGACTATCCCCCTTTTCGTGGTGTAATAGCCCACGTCCCTGAGCTGGCCGTGTACTTCTCTCCTGTATGGCTTGCGACTCAGGCCTTGGGTACCTGTTGCTTGCTCCTCGCTGTACTGGTCCCTCTGTGTGGCGGAGCCTCCAGGCTTCTTAGGCCAAGGGACCTGAAATCCCTCGCAGGTTGGTTCTCTGCTGCTGGGCTTGTAACCCTGACAGCCTCGGACCCCAATGTCCGGTAGATTGGTTCTCTGCCAGGACCGGCTCTCGTCGCCTCTGTCCCTGGCTTGAAGTTTCTCCTCTGCCTCACGGACTCCTCAGCTACAGCTGAACTGTCCCTCCTTCTCTGGGACTAGTCTCACTCCTGAGCTAGGTCGTCCAGTTTTCTCTAACCCTGCCCCCAGTTCCAGCTTTTATAGGGCCAGCCAGCTCCCCCTGCTGGCCTGGGACAGGAGGTGCTGTATGCTAATTGTCCC
Organism: Phyllobates terribilis; assembly: GCF_046119375.1. Classification (NCBI taxonomy): domain Eukaryota; kingdom Metazoa; phylum Chordata; class Amphibia; order Anura; family Dendrobatidae; genus Phyllobates; species Phyllobates terribilis. The sequence goes on along the minus strand of NW_027362848.1, from coordinate 3,579,440 downwards.
TAACCAGGGGACCTCCCTCCTGCTTTCAGAAACAGATTATTGTTTGTGGCATCCAGGCCTGGGGTGACACACACACACTGCTCTATATTTAGTATGATGCCCCCACTCCTCCATATATATAGCATGATAGTCCCACTGCTCCATATACAGGTGCATCTCACTAAATTAGAATATCGTCAAAAAGTTAATTTATTTCAGTTCTTCAATACAAAAAGCTGTCTTTCAGCTCATCTGCATTGTTGGGTCTGGTGTCTCTCATCTTCCTCTTGACAATACCCCATAGATTCTCTATAATAGATTCTCTATGGGGTTAAGGTCAGGCGAGTTTGCTGCCAATCAAGCACAGTGATACTGTTGTGTGTAAACCAGGTATTGGTACTTTTGGCCGTGTGGACAGGGGCCAAGTCCTGCTGGAGAATGACATTTCCATCTCCAAAAAGCTTGTCGGCAGAGGGAAGCATGAAGTGCTGTAAAATGTCCTGGTAGCCGGCTGTGCTGACTTTGGTCTTGATAAAACACAGTGGACCTACACCAGCAGATGACATGGCCCCCCAAACCATCACTGATTGTGGAGCCTTCACACTAGACCTCAAGCAGCTTGGATTGTGGACTCTCCACTCTTCCTCCAGACTCTGGGACCTTGATTTCCAAATGAAAATTAGAACTCTAGGACCTTGTGGAGTGTGTCAATGACTGCCTTCTGGACATCTGTCAAGTCAGCAGTCTTCCTCATGATTGTGGAACATACTGAAACAGTATTGAAGAACTGGAATAAATGAACTTTTTGAAGATATTCTAATTTAGTGAGATGCACCTGTATATACTATGATGGTCCCACTGCCCCACATACATATAGTATAATGGCCCCACTACTCCATATGTAGCATGATGCACCCACTACTCCAGATATATAGTAGGATGGCTCCACTGCCCGATCATTTAAAAAAATAAAGTTTATTCTCACTTAATCCTGATTCCCTACATCACGGCCTCTGTCTCCTCTTCCATGGCGGGACAGCAGAGCAGAGCGATGCAATGATGTCATCGAGCCACGTGCCTGAGTATGCTGACATCTCGTTAACCGCAGGCCTATGGCGATCTGTGGCATATGAAAGAGACAGTGATAGGGCAGGGAGCTTGTGTCCCACTGCTTTATCATGCGACGCCTCTGCATAAGAGACATTAGGGCTACATTAGCTACGACACAGAAGACACTGGAGCTGGAGTATATAGAATAGGAGACACTGGGGCTGGTGTATATTCATCACAGGATACATTGGGGCTAGAGCATATACATCACAGAAGAAGCTGGAGTATATAGAATAGGAGACACTGGGGCTGGAGTATATAGAATAGGAGACACTGGGGCTGGCGTATATTCATCACAGGATACATTGGGGCTAGAGCATATACATCACAGAAGAAGCTGGAGTATATAGAATAGGAGACACTGGGGCTGGAGTATATAGAATAGGAGACACTGGGGCTGGCGCATATACAGTTCTGCTCAAAAGTTTACATACCCCGGCAGAATTTTTCCTTTCTTGGCCTTGTTTCATAGAAAATGAATGATAACAAAAACACTTTTTCTCCACTCATGGTTATTGGTTGGGTGAAAACATTTACTGTCACATTTCTGTGTTTTCTCTTTTTAAATCTTAATGACAACTAGTGATGAGCGAGCATGCTCGCTACTGCTCGGTGCTTGCCCGAGTATCTCACTGCTCGAGATGCTCTGCGCTCACCGAGTATTTCCGGGTTGGTCGGGCGGGAAGTTGGGTCCCCTCCCTGCATGTTTGGCGCTCTTTACAGAGCCAATGAACATGCAGGGATTGCCTGCCATGCACTGTAATGCCATAGCCATGTTGGTTGTGGGCATTACAGTGATTGGCTGGCCGCACAGCGTCATCAGGTCTATATCTGACCTGGCGCCGCCATGCTCATCACAGTCACTCCGGATCAGACAGTGTAGGTGTGTCACCCTACCTGGATGCCACAAGTGTAATAAAGCTGTGTCTGAGAGCAAGGGGGAGGTTCTCTGGTCAGGGGAACATTAGCATGCAATGCCTCCTGTCTCAGGCCAGTAGGGGGAGCAGGCTGCCCCTATAAAAGCTGGTACTGGGGACAGGGTTAGAGAGAACTGGATTTCCTGTCTCAGCTTTGAGACGTGTCCCAGAGTGGAGCAGGGACAGAAAGTTGATTGCACCTAAGAGGAAGTGTGGCAGTAGGAGAGAGCCACCAGCCAGAGACAAGAGGCGAAGAGAGCCTGTCTTGGCAGAGAAAAGACTTAATTTTACCAGACTTTGGTGTCTGAGGCTGGAAGGATTCCACATCCCCCAGCAGAGAACCAGCCCGCAAGGGACTGTACATTCCTTGGCCTAAGAAGCCTGGAGTCCCTGCCACAACCGAAGGGACCAGTAAAGCCGTACAAGGCTGGGAGCAGAAAGGAACCCACGTCGCAGGCCATACAGGCGAGAAAGCATGGAAAGCTCGGAAACGTGGGCTGTTATCCTATCAGGAGGAGATAGCCAGAAGGAGCGCAGAAAGCACGGTAGGCTTACACCCTCACCCTGACCAGGGCCAATTTCCCCGTTGCTCTCAGACATCCAGGTCCCCTCCTAGCTGGGACTGTTTGTGGGTCAGTTTACCTGTTCAAGTAAAGACCCTGGACTGCAACCTGTTGTCTGTGTGCTCCTTGCTCCTCCAGCACTATCATCACTGGGACTCTCACTACCATCACTCCCACCATCCACTATACTGCCCTGGGGCCGCACTCTTCCCGTGGGGAGTCACATCACCTCAGCTGCACCCATCATCAGCCCCAGCGGACTGCCTTGCAGCGGCGGTTCCTAATAACCGCAATCCACGGGTGGCGTAGTCGGACATTATCTCAACTACGTAGCAGACTACCAATGGCCTGACCACCCTGAGCCGCGGGACCGGGCCGCCACTACTACTACCCCCGTCGTTCCCCTATCGCCCGGATCCGCGTGCCCCACGGCCCAGGGGGCGAGTCAGCTTTGGCGTAGTCGGCAGGATTTCGTGCCCGCAACCACCGGGTACTGCGTGCCTGAAAAAGACTGTTGTAAACTTACCTGTTGAGAAGTTTACCGCCATCCGGAGCCGATTCCCGCCATCAGACGCCATCTTGGACCTTTTCCCGCCGTCTTCTGCCGTCTTCCCGCCATCCGCAGCTGTTTCCCGCCATCGGACGCCATCTTCAGGACGCCGCGCGGGAAGAAGAGGGGCGTGGACGTCAAAACCGCGTGAGATCCGAAGCTCCGCCCCACGCACCGACGCTGCGCAAGGTCCTGGAAGGGAGAGAGAGCGACGCTGACGTCATCGGAGTGCGACGCCAGATCCTCATCCAGAGCAGCAGCGGAGCCGCGGCCGACAGAAGAGGATCGTCGGAAGGTAGGCCACACTTAACTAGGGGGGAAGAAGATGTCGGACACAGAGGCGCCCACTACCACCAACGCAGCTGCAGCAGCGGTGATGCCCTTTTCCTTGCCCTACATCCCTGGAGCGGCCTGGCTGCCCAAATACTCAGGGGAGCCCCATGCCCTAACTGACTTCAAGGAAAGGCTATACAGTTTGTTCCACGTTTACCCCCTGACAGAGGAACAGAAGGTCAGCATATTAACAGGGCAGTTAACTGGCGCAGCCCAAAGGGAGGTAAAATCATGGCCCACTGAGGAGAAAAGGACTGTGAAGGGTATTCTGGCCCGGCTGCGGGGTACCTTTGACACACGTACCTCCGCTGAAATTAAAATGAGGTTCTATGGGTGTAAGCAGCGGGCACAGGACAGCATCAGAGACTATGCCCTAAATCTGCAGGAAGCCTTGAGGGCTATTCAACAAACTGACCCTGGCAGTATGCAGGAAACCGATAAGCTGCTAACAGAACAATTCATAGAGGGTCTGCTGTCCAGCGCCCACAGGGCCCAGCTGCGCCTCATGTTCTTCCAGAACCCCGACCTGACCTTTGCCCAATTTAAGGACAGGGCCATAAGGGTGCTCCGTGAATCTGCAACCAGTGGCGCTATAAACCCCCGGCGCCCTGCTATCACCTACCACCAGGAGGCGGCACCCTCCTCTATGGACTCCGTGGAGGCTGATGCACAGGCCCTGAACCAAGCCCCGTCGAAAGGCCTGCACCACCAAGTCCAGGAGCTAACCAGGAGCGTCGCGGCGTTGACCAGGACCGTCCAGGCGTTGCAAGTGGACCCGTCAAGACCCATCGAGCTGGCTTCAAGTCCGGAGGATGTCCCGTGGCGTCGACAGAGGAGGATCCCGTCGTTCCGAGGGAGGCCCACAGACCGCTACGCAGAGGATGGACAGCCTATTTGCCGTCGATGCAACCAGCCCGGACACATTTCCAGGTACTGTAATTTAAACGGGTCCAACCTGGGGCAGAGGGCCGACTCCCAGGCATAAGATCACCAGGCCCTTACAATTGGCGTAATAAGTACGTTGGGGGGCGCCCGGTTTTACCCGTGGTGCTGGACGGTATCCCCATGAGCGCCTTGCTGGATACTGGGTCGCAAGTAACCACAATCCCTTATGTACTTTTTAAGCAGTATTGGACTGATGCTGATATCACACGGTATCCAGACAGTAACTTGAGCATCATCGCCAGTAATGGCTTACCCGTGCCGCAGATGGGGTTCAAGGAGATGACCATTAAAATTGGTAAAGTTGAACTGCCGGCACAGGGAGTGATTATTGTGGACATTGACCGTCATGAAAGTCACCCTAAAATAACTGTGGGTACTAACATAATTGAAAATTGTCTTTCAGAAGTAATTGTAATTCTACAACAGGTGGCGGTGAATGCTAGTTCCAGCCAACAGAGAGTCCTCAACAAGGAGATAAAAGCCCTGATGAGACGGCAGCAGGTAGAACTGTCTGGTGGTGAGATCGGTAGCGTAAGACTCAGTGATCCATTCCCCATTTCCATGCCTCCCAAAAGTGAAATGATGATCTGGTGTCGGACTGCAATCGGGTTGAGAGGTAGAGACTACCAAGCCATGGTAGAACCTGTGTACTCAGACAGCAGGCCCACCATTTTGACAGCCCGGGGGGTGGTTGATGTCCGTCATGGGAGGGTGCCCGTCCGCATCCTCAACATTGGGGAGAGGGAAGTACACTTACCCAGGTACGCTACACTCGCCAAACTGTTTGTCGTCGAACACAAAGCTATCAGGGCCGTGGAACCCTTGCCTCCATCTCCTCAGGCGGAGGGTAATGGCTCCCAGAAACAAAAGGAGGACTGGTGCCAGAAACTCCACGTGGGTGCTGACTCCACTCCCCTGCACCAAAAACAAGGAGTCTACCGGGTGGTACGGGAGTACGAGAGAGTCTTTAGTAAGCACCCGCTAGACTTCGGCAGAGTAAAAGGGATAGAACACCACATCCCCACAGGGAGCCACCCACCAATAAAAGAGAGGCACAGACCTGTACCCCCTGCACATTATCAGAACGCCAAGGGTATGCTAAGGGAGATGAAAGAAGCTGGGGTCATTAGAGACAGCTGTAGCCCCTGGGCAGCCCCCTTGGTTCTGGTCAAAAAGAAAGACGGCACCATGAGAATGTGCGTGGACTATAGACAAATCAACCGTATCACCCACAAAGACGCATATCCGCTGCCTAGAATAGAAGAGTCTTTAGCCGCACTAAAATCTGCTAACTTCTTTTCTACTTTGGACCTTACTAGCGGGTACTGGCAGGTTCCTGTGGCAGAGGCTGACAAGGAGAAGACCGCCTTCACCACCCCGATGGGACTGAGCGAATTCAACTGTATGCCTTTCGGGCTCTGCAACGCACCAGGCACCTTCCAGCGGCTGATGGAATGCTGTCTAGGGCACCGAAACTTCGAGACGGTCCTCCTTTACCTGGACGACGTGATCGTCTATTCGAAGACCTACGAGGACCATCTCAAGCACCTGGCTGAGGTGTTCGAAGCCCTGGCAGGCTATGGCCTGAAGGTGAAACCATCGAAGTGCCACCTGCTGAAACCAAAGGTCCAGTACCTAGGGCACGTGGTAAGCGCGGAAGGAGTGGCCCCCGACCCTGACAAGGTCACGGCAATCAAGAGCTGGCCAAGCCCCTCGAACATCAAAGAGGTGAGACAGTTTCTCGGGTTGGTAGGCTACTACCGAAGGTTCATCCCCGGGTTCACTAAGATGGCAGCTCCTATGCAGGACCTCCTGATCGGACAGTCCAAGTCCAGAAGTCAAAAGCCACCCTTCAAGTGGGATAAACCGGAAGAGGAGTCCTTCCACCAGCTAAAGTTGGCCCTCACTGGGGATGAGATCCTGGCCTACCCTGATTATGGCCAGCCTTTCATTCTCCACACAGATGCCAGTAATGTGGGACTGGGAGCCGTACTGTCCCAAAACCAACAGGGCAGAGAACGGGTGATCGCATACGCCAGCCGGAAGCTGAGGCCCACCGAAAGGAACCCGGAGAATTACAGCTCCTTCAAGCTAGAATTCTTGGCGGTGGTGTGGGCCGTGACGGAACGCTTCAAGCATTACCTGGCCTCCGCAAAGTTTACCGTGTACACGGACAACAACCCGTTGACACACCTGGACAATGCAAGACTGGGTGCCCTGGAACAGCGGTGGATGGCCCGTCTCTCCAACTATGACTTCGTGATCAAGTACCGGGCAGGCAAAACCAACGCCAACGCGGACGCCCTATCAAGAATGCCTCACTTACCTGAAGGTGACGAAGACCCAGAAGAGCTGGAAGAGGTAGAACTCCCCGCGTTTCACCGGTATGGAGCCGCTCAACACTCTCACCGCGTGAAGGAGTAGGATCTAACAACTGTGATGATGAATCCCCTACCTCACCACAGCTGGGCCGAAACCCAAGATAGTGACCCTGCTGTCCGCCTGGTGAAAGATCTGCTGACCCGGGAAGACGCCCGCCTAGATCCAGATGCCCCAGAGGAAGCCAAGCAGCTATGGAAGGAGAAGAGCAAGCTGTTCCTCTACGAAGGCAAGTTGTGCAGAAAGATTGTCAACCACCGGACGCACGAGCTGACCTGGCAAGTCGTGGTCCCAAGGCGGGATGCAGCTATGGTCCTGGGGGCTTACCATGACAGAGCGGGGCACTTCGGTTGGAAGAAACTGGAGTTCCTACTAAGAGGAAGGTTCTTTTGGGTCGGCATGAGAGGAGCAGTAGAAAAGTGGTGCAGAGACTGTGGCCCTTGTCACCTGAGGAGGAAGGACCGTACCAGCCAGAAGACACCCTTGAGGCCCATCGTCACCACGCAACCTCTTGAGCTGGTAGCTCTGGACCATGTCAAATTGGCTCCCAGCCAGTCAGGATACATCTATGCCCTGACAATCGTGGACCACTATTCCCGTTTTCTAGTGGTGGTCCCGGTAAAGGACTTGACAGCCCAAACAGCGGCCAGAGCCTTCCAGCAATATTTCTGCCGTCCACACGGGTATCCGGAACAGGTCCTGACAGACCAGGGTCCAGCGTTCGAGGCTGAAATCTTCCAGGAGTTCTGCAACCTCTATGGCTGTAAGAAGATTCGGACAACGCCTTACCACCCCCAAACCAACGGGATGTGTGAGAAGATGAACAATATAGTCATTGATCTCCTGAAGACGTTGCCCCTGGAGGAACGCAGCCTGTGGCCAGAAAAACTGCCGGACCTGGTAGACATGTACAACAATATCCCGGTGAACGCTACAAACTGCACCCCGGCTTACCTGATGCGAGCCAGACCGGGTAAGCTGCCCGTAGACCTGGAGATGGGAGTCCTAATACCTGAGGACACCTCCCCGGATGCGGACTGGGATACGGAAAGGCAACTGCAGTACAAGAAGGTACAGGAGAGTGTGGAGAAGAGCCTGGCCCAGGTGAGAGAGAAGCAAGAAAGACTCTTCAATCAACACGCCCCTGCTGGTCCCCTTGAACCTGGTGAGCAAGTCCTAAAGCGAAAAAGAAGGCTACATAAGTTGGACGACCAGTGGGAAAGGGAACCCTACACCGTACTGCAGTCTGACCACGACAACCCAAAGGTGTGCGTAATCACCAAGGACGGAGGAGAAACCACTAGTGTCGTCTCCAGAGACCACCTCAAAAGGTGCCCCGAGCAACTCCGTAGTGCAGAAGAGGATCAGAGTGACCTTGAACCCGCAGAGGACAAGGAAGAAATGATCAGCACCGTTCTCGGAGAGTTCCCTCAGTCCTGGACTCGCATAAATGATGCCATAGTGGTACCTGTCCTGCATTTCCTGCAACAACCAACACCAGAGCCGGAAGGTGAAGAGGAGCAAGCGGTTCCAGAGGCAGAAGAGCCTGTACCAGCAGCCCAGGAGAGTCAACCCTCTGCTGACAGTGAGCCTGCCATGCCTGCGGTAAGCCAAAGACCCCGCAGACAGCTGCCTGCCTTACCTGTACACCCAGCTGGTAGCTGTACCCCTAACGCTAGTGGGGAAAGCCAGGTTGGTCCACCACCAGACAGTGGGTTAAGGAGGTCAACCAGGAGCACAAAGGGACAGATACCCGCTCGCTGGAGAATATAGAGCGCACTAAGATTGTAAATAACCTTGTTGCCAAATGTTAAAATGTTTGCCAAAGTTACCTGCATGTTTATTGATAGTGTGTTTCAGTCTCTTGCAGCAACCGTAAGGACTCACAGGTTATGGACTTTTATAACCGGGACCTTGTATGGACTGCATTCTGAGCCTAACCCAGGAATGAACTAAGACTGTGAAGGACTTGGGGTAGGACAGACCCCCACCTGGTTAAGGCTCCCGTTGCATTGGTGATATGGACACCCGGTCACAGGCCACACTGTGACCTAAAGAACTCAATTTGTGCGCCGTCTGTCTATTAATGTTTTATTGTTATGCATATTGTCTTTGTTTATTGTTTAGTCCCGGAGTACTAAATTTCACTAGGGGGGAATGTGTCACCCTACCTGGATGCCACAAGTGTAATAAAGCTGTGTCTGAGAGCAAGGGGGAGGTTCTCTGGTCAGGGGAACATTAGCATGCAATGCCTCCTTTCTCAGGCCAGTAGGGGGAGCAGGCTGCCCCTATAAAAGCTGGTACTGGGGACAGGGTTAGAGAGAACTGGATTGCCTGTCTCAGCTTTGAGACGTGTCCCAGAGTGGAGCAGGGACAGAAAGTTGATTGCACCTAAGAGGAAGTGTGGCAGTAGGAGAGAGCCGCCAGCCAGAGACAAGAGGCGAAGAGAGCCTGTCTTGGCAGAGAAAAGACTTAATTTTACCAGACTTTGGTGTCTGAGGCTGGAAGGATTCCACATCCCCCAGCAGAGAACCAGCCCGCAAGGGACTGTACATTCCTTGGCCTAAGAAGCCTGGAGTCCCTGCCACAACCGAAGTGACCAGTAAAGCCGTACAAGGCTGGGAGCAGAAAGGAACCCACGTCGCAGGCCATACAGGCGAGAAAGCACGGAAAGCTCGGAAACGTGGGCTGTTATCCTATCAGGAGGAGATAGCCAGAAGGAGCGCAGAAAGCACGGTAGGCTTACACCCTCACCCTGACCAGGGCCAATTTCCCCGTTGCTCTCAGACATCCAGGTCCCCTCCTAGCTGGGACTGTTTGTGGGTCAGTTTACCTGTTCAAGTAAAGACCCTGGACTGCAACCTGTTGTCTGTGTGCTCCTTGCTCCTCCAGCACTATCATCACTGGGACTCTCACTACCATCACTCCCACCATCCACTATACTGCCCTGGGGCCGCACTCTTCCCGTGGGGAGTCACACTACCCTAGCTGCACACTTCATCAGCCCCAGCGGTCTGCATGCAGCGGCGGTTTCTAATAACCGCAAATCCACGGGTGGCGTAGTCGGGCATAAACATCAGCACATAACGGACTACCACTGGCCTGACCACCCTGAGCCACAGAACCGGGTTGCCACTACTACTCCCATCGTTCCCCTTATTGCCCGGATCCGAGTGCCCCACGGCCCAGGGGGCGAGTCATAGGGAGAGCTGCTGCTGCGTTAGGGAGAGATTTGATCGTGCATTAGGTAGTGTAGTGAGAAAAACCGCATATTACACATATCCATCTCAACAAACAGTCCTTCTGAGGACTAATCCATCTGCAGAGATATCAGGCAGGCAGTGTATATAGGCCGGCAGGCAGTGTATATAGCAGACTGCAGTGCATATAGCACAAGAGGCTCCATTCCAATTCTGCCTTCTGCTGCTGTTAGATATTTCTATACAAAGGCCCAGGTCTCAGGGGCGAGGAATACTTTTCTTTGGATCCTAATCCTCATTATTTGCTTATAAAGCAATCCAGAGAACACCGTTTTTCTGCGCCATTTGCTTGTTGGCACTGCAGAATACAGCCAGGTCCTTTCCATATTAGAGCGCTAGAAATCCAGCTATTTAAAACTGTGTTTTCTCCGTCACACGGATCACATATACGTTGTCAGAAAATACTGCCATTTCTGGCCTCCATTTTTTCAGTGTGTCAGTGAAGCAATTCACAGCAGTTTGCTGCTCACACTACTTACCTACAGGCCAGGTATTTAAAACTCTGTTTTCTCCATCACACCGATCACATATAACTTCGCTTCAAACTCAGTCATTTGTAGTGAGCGTGGAAGATACTATCCTCCATTTAAAATGGGCAAGGCACGTGGCAAGGGACGGGGAACTGGACGTGATGGTAATGGTGGAGGCAGAGGCCGAGGACAAGACCGTGGGCAAGCCGAAATTGTGCCACAACAAACACCCACATCTTCTCGCCTGACCTTCCTGTCCCAATTTCTAGGGGACCGCAGCACACCACTATTGAACCCAGATCAGTGTCAAAAGGTTGTTGGTTGGAAAGCGGATAATGCTTCCAGTCACTTAGCCACCACCACCACCACCACCCTGTCTTCCACACGGTCAAGTCTCAGTAGCCATGAGTCTGGACCTCATAATCCTCACCCTGATCCTTCTTCCTCCCACCATGCCGAGTACCCAGAGACAACTGATCCCACACTTGGACAATCTGAAGAGCTGTTCACTTTTCCATTTATAGATTCGGGCCTCTTGCCCGGTCCACTTGAAGCGGGGCAAGAGGAGATCACGTGTAGCGATACCCAAATATTTGAGCAGCCACGGTCACACGAAGGCGCCGGTGGGAAACTGTCACAAGAGGTGGACGATGATGAGACACAATTGGCAGAAAGTCAGGAATAGTACCAGGGTGCAGAAGTGGGAGACGAGGTGGTGGATGATATAGTAACTGACCCAACCTGGCAGGAGGACATGCAGAGCAAGGACAGCAGCACACAGGGGGAGGGAGGCAGAGCACCCCAACAGGCAGGAAGAAGCAGTGTGGTGGCCGCAGACAGAAGGCAGGCTACCGTTTCCCATAACACCAACACGAAGGAAGTTGCCACTACAACTGTTAGGTCTTCCCGAGTCTGGTTGTTTTTTAAAGACTCTGCCAATAACTCCAAAAAGGCCATTTGCATCATGAGCCAGACCAGCATCAGCAGGGGTGGCAAAACGACCAGCCTGACCACCACCAGCATGATCAGGCACATGGCAGCAAAGCACTCGACTTTGTGGGCCGAACACCAGGGTCCAGGAACAGTGTCTACAGGTGGCACCATTGCTTCTTCTGCTGTTGTGCATGCAAGTCAATCCCCTGTCCATAGTGCATGCAAAGATGCCTCCTGCCCTGCACCTGTCATTGCACACTCTCAAGTAGCAGCATCAGGAAGCACGTCCATGTCCTTGTCCCAGCGCAGCGTTCAGTTGTTCATACTCCAGTCCTTGGAATGCAAGCGCAAATATGCAGCCAACGTCCCACAGGCCACACTACTAAATTCCCACAATTCACGACTGCTTGGCTCGAAATGTTGCCTTTTAGGCTTGTGGAGACAGAAGCATTCCGCAACCTGATGGCGGCGGCCGTCCCTCGGTACTCTGTCCCCAGCCGCCACTATTTCTCCCAGTGTGCCGTCCCCACATTACACAAGCACGTGTCCCAAAACATTAGCCGTGCCCTCAACAACGCAGTTACCGGTAAAGTCCACCTAACCACGGACACGTGGACAAGTGCTTGTGGACAGGGACGGTACATCTCGCTGATGGCACACTGGGTTAACATAGTGGAAGCCGGGACCCAGTCGGACCTTGGGACGGAACACGTCCTTCCGACGCCAAGGATTGCAGGCCCTAGGTCAATCAGGGTTGCCCCCACGGTCTACAGCTCCTGAACCTCATGCTCCTCAGCCTCCTCCTCCTCCTCGGCCTCTATCTCCGAAATGACCACATCAGTCACAAGCTGGAAGCACTGCAGCACTGCCTCGGCCAAGCGGCAACAGGCTGTGCTGAAGCTAATATGCTTAGGTGAAAAAACACACAATGCTGAAGAGTTATGGACAGCTCTGAAAGAGCAGGCAGATCTGTGGCTCAAACCGCTGAACCTACAGCCAGGCATGGTCGTGTGTGACAATGGCCGGAACCTGGTGGCGGCTCTGAGGCGAGGCGAGCTCACACATGTACCATGCCTGGCCCATGTGCTTAACCTCATGGTTCAGCGGTTACTCAAATCCTACCCGGAGCTGCCGGATCTGCTTGTTAAAGTATGCCGCCTGTGTGCCCATTTTAGAAAGTCAGCTACAGCTTCCGCCGCCCTTGCAGTGTTTCAGCAGCGTTTGCAGCTTCTGGCTCACAGACTGGTGTGTGATGTCCCCACACGTTGGAACTCTACATTGCAGATGTTGGGAAGGATTTGTGAGCAGAAGAGGGCAGTTGTTGAGTACCAGCATCAAAATGGCTATCGGTATTCAGTTCAGACTCCACACATAAGACCTCAGTAGTGGACGTGGATGTCAGACATATGTACCATCCTCCAAAACTTTGAGGACTCCACCAAGATGGTGAGCGGCGATGACGCCATAATTAGCGTCACCATCCCGCTTCTCTGTCTTCTGAAACGCTCTCTGCTCACAATCAAAGAAGATGCATTGCAGGCGGAGCACGATAAGATGGATCAATTAACCATACAGGGTGATTACACACAGCCAAGCCTCATCTCATCCCAACGTGGATTGGGTGACAATGAGGAAGAGGAGGAGGAGGAAGGACAGCGACTAGTTTCATGCACTATAGACGGTGCTATCAGCTGTCATACCGTCTGTTCAGCGTGGATGGCCAGAGGACAGAGAGGAGGAGGAGGAGGAGAGCATGGTCAGTCATCCTCTTGGTGAGGACACGGAAGTCTTGCCTGTTAGTAGTCTGCCACGCATGGCTGAGTTTATGTTATGCTGCCTTTCCCATGACCCTCGCATTCTCAAAATTTTAGGTCATTACTGGTTGGTGACACTTCTAGACCCACTCTACAAGGAGAACTTTATATCTCTTATTCCTGAGGCGGACAGGTGTACAAAAATGAGGCAGTACCAGAAGGCCCTTGTTGCGAAACTATTAAAAAAATTCCCATCTAAAAACGCTGGAGGCAGAGGGCACACTTCGTTCAACAACCAAGGCCCCCACTCTGTCACTTCTTCTCTCTGACTGAACACTGTTCTAAGATGGTGCCCACCTTTTATACCTCCCTCTAGAACATGAGCCCAGGTGACCAGAGAACAATGGGCTCCTATCTACGCTCAGGAACCAACCCCTATCTGCTCCTACATCACTGGGTATTCCTACCCCCTCCCCACTCCAGCCAGGGACATGGTCTGTCGTGCCTGCATTTCTGTCTAATGGGAGCACCGTTGAGCTGTCCCTCGGAAATGGGGTGAGTGTGCTGTATGCAGCTAACTGAACCCTGGTCCATACTCCATCCTTACCCGGGAGTGGAATATCACACCTCTGGCAGAGGTGCAATACCCCTGTAGAGGCCGAGCCCTCGGGGCGCTATATTTTCATGATGCCCGTAAAAAAAAAATTTTATACAGTATGTTCATGTATACCCCCCAGGAGTAAATGTTTGTCAGCCCATACACTTAGTGCATGGCATTACAAGTATAGGAGGCCCGCTCCTTTCTAATGGTAAAAAAATTTTATGATGCGCTCCTCCACGTCTCTTCCAAGGGCCATTGAAGTGCCTCCAAATTTTTGGCAGCCCTTGCAGTCACTGCATAGTCCAACACTATGGGAGACTCTCTCCTTTCTAATGGGAATTTGTCATTACTGTGGCCTGGTCTATGTGTCTTTAAATTCTTAGTGGGTTTTTTCCTAAACTTGGTCAGCCGTTGGACTCACTGCATACCCTATAACTGTATAGCAGACCCTCTCCTTTCTAATGGGAACATGTCATATCTTGTTACTGTGGCCCTGCTCTGTGTGTCTTTAAATTCTTAGTGGGGATTTTCCTAAAATCTGTCAGCCGTTGGACTCACTGCATACCCTATAACAGTATAGCCGACCCTATCATTTCTAATGGGAATTTGTCGTTACTGTGGCCCTGCTCTATGTGTCTTTAAATTCTTATTGGGTTTTTTCCTAAAATTGGTCAGCCGTTGGACTCACTGCATACCCTATAACTGTATAGCAGATCCTGTCCTTTCTAAAGGGAGCATGTCGTACCTTGTTACTGTGGCCCTGCTCTGTGTGTCTTTAAATTCTTATAGAGGTTTTTCATTAAAATTTGTCAGCCGTTGGATTCACTGCATACCCTATAACTGTATAGCAGACCCTCTACTTTCTAATGGGAACATGTCGTACCTTGTTACTGTGGCCCTGCTCTGTGTGTCCTTAAATTCTTAGTGGGGTTTTTCCTAAAATTTGTCAGCCGTTGGATTCACTGCATACCCTATAACTGTATAGCAGACCCTCTCCTTTCTAACGGGAACATGTCGTACCTTGTTACTGTGGCCATGCTCTTTGTGTCTTTAAATTGTTAGTGTTTTTTTTCAAAAATTTTGGCCACCCTTGCAGTCACAGCATGGGCATTACCACTATAGAAGACCCGCTTCTTTATAATGGGAACATTTTTTTTACTGAGACCCTCCTCTATGTCTCTTCAAAGGGGTATTAGGTTGCGTCCAAATTTTTGACAACCCTTGCAGTCACTGGATGCGCAATAACAGTATAGGAAACCCACTTGTTAATAATGGGAACAACAAAGCATAGCCCTCTGATGGCTCTCTAACAATAGCTAGGGCCGACTGCTGGCCTTTTAAGAATAGTAAGGGCCGTCTGATGTCCCTATAAAAATAGGCTTTATGACTTTCAGAGTCCCTCCATCATAAATAAAACAGGATGTGTCTGATGACACCACATTGCCAGATGAGGTTGTAAAATGTTAAAATGAAATTTCCCGGTGAATGCATTTTTCATAAAAAATAACATAAAAAAACATAACAATAGGATCTTTCTTTAGTATAAAAAACAGCATCACCAATTTAACCTCAATGTAATCACATTGTTCAGCTCATGCACCTCCTCCTCCATCTCCGAAATGACCACATCAGTCACAAGCTGACAGCACTGCAGCACTGCCTTGGCCAAACAGCAACAGGCTGTGCTGAAGATAACATGCTTAATGCTTAATTGACAAACCGCCCAGCGCTGCATAGTTGTTGAAAGCTGTAACACAGCAGCTTGATCTGTGGCTCTCACCGCTGAACATACAGCCAGGCATGGTCATGTGTTACAATGGGCGGAACCTGGTGATGGAGAAATGACAACCGGGGTAGATAAGGTTTCCCTCTATGCCAGTCCTTTCACAGAGCTAAAGAATATGGCTGTGGTGAAATACAACTCCCACTGAGAAGCTGTTTCAGATTGAAAAACATTGTGCCCACCAGAGGATTTGTTTCTGAGAGATAACCTTTCTCACCCGCTCAAGAGCCCCATAGCAGCTGCAAAGTTAGCGCTATCATGAACTCTCCTGAGGTAGAAGCCAAGGCACACCAGAGAATTCTCTGGTGGGACTGTCCAACCCTGCCGAGAAGCAGTCCTGGCTAAGAAAAGTGTGTGGGAAGATTCCAGGACACTCTATTTTTACTGAGGAGGAAACACATGCCATCATGGGGAGAACATACAAATTTCTTGCAGATGTTGTCCTTGCTGGGATTTGAACCCAGGATCCCAGTGCTGCAAGACTTCAGTGCTAACCACTGATCCAATGTGCTGCCGTTCACCCTCTAATATCTAACAGGCTGGAGAAACTTGAACCTACTGCCACTCTATCATCAGCTCCTTTGTGAGAAAATGTATTTCAGCAGCCACTCAGTCTACCAAATAAAATTCCAGAGAAGGAAATTGAGGATGGCTTCGCTACTGGTACTGGGGGCAGTGCTAATACCATGGTGTTGTACCATAGTTTGCTGGAAATATTCCAGGCTGGTAGGAGGCAAGAAAATTCCCACAGAAAAGTACCAGCAGTAATGTTCAGGCCACATTTCAAGTGCAAGCAGCTTTAGAGGACTTCCTGGGAGAAATGACACGCAGGGTAGATACGGTTTCCCTCTATGCCAGTCCTTTCACTGAGCTAAATACAACTCTTATAAAAAAAAGTTGTGGACTGGCTCCGTACCGTCCCTGGCCACATTCACCTGTCCACGTGTTTGTGGTTAGGCAGTCCTTCTTAGTAAGTGCACTGGGTAGGGCATGGGTAATGTTGTGGGACCCGTGCTTGTGGAAGGCGAAGGCGATACCGGGAAAAATACTGGCGGCTGGGGACCGAGTATGGACACCCGGCCGCCGCCTGCATGAGGTTGTGAAAAGCTTCCACCTCCACAAGCTTAAAAGGCCATATTTCAAGTGCAAAGAGCTGCCCAGAAATCTGTCAGTTTAGTGTTGCGGCCTGTGGGTGGGTGGGTGGCTGGCTGCATACTTGCAATTGCATTCCAAGTAAAAGAAAACTAAGCAGATGATGGCCTCTATCATCATCATGGCCTCACCTCGGCACTATGAACTCTCCTGAAGGAGAAGCCAGGGCCCGCCGGAGGAGTCTCCGGTTCTCTGGTGGGCCCGTCCAACCCTGCCGAAAAGCAGCCCTGGCTAAGAAAAGTGTGGGGGAAGGTTGCTGGACACTCTATGGCTGCTTTTTTAATGCGGATCGGCCATGCTTATGCATGTTATTTCTCAAAACGCATTACGGATCAGGCCGTTTTCCAACTCTGTATTCAAGAAATTAAATGCGCAAAGAAAGATGTGTGTGTGTCAAAGCACCATTGACAAGTGCAAGTTGATGTTGGATGGGCTGCCATTGCTTCTGCAGCAAGCTCATTTACAGGATTTTCTGGGAGAAATGACACGCAGGGTAGATACGGTTTCCCTCTATGCCAGTCCTTTCACCGAGCTAAATACAACTCTTAGCAAAAAAAGTTGTGGACTGGCTCCGTACCGTCCCTGGCCACATTCACCTGTCCACGTGTTTGTGGTTAGGCGGTCCTTCCCAGTAAGTGCACTGGGGTGGGCACGGGTAATGTTATGGGACCCGTGATTGTGGAAGGCGGAGGCGATACCAGGAAATATAGTGGCGGCTGGGGACCGAGTATGGACACCCGGCCGCCGCCGGCATGAGGTTATGAAAAGCTTCTGCCTCCACGAGCCTAAAAGGCCACATTTCAAGTGCAAGCAGCTGTCAAAAATTTGGCAGTATAGTATTGCAGCCTGTGGGCGGGTGGCTGCCGGCATTCTTGTGCTTGCATTCCAAGGAATGGGGTAGGGACAACTGAACACTGCAGTGGGACAAGGATGTGGACGGTGATTGTTTCAAGTCTGCAACGACAGGTGCATGGCGGGAGGCATCTTCACATGTGCCAAGGATCACTTATGATGGGCACACATTTAGGCAGTGACCTGGGAGTCAGAGATGTTTCCAGAGGTCTTCCCCTTGCTGTTCCCATGTCTTTTCAGCACTGTATGCATGTGTCTGATGATGTGTCACACACCACATGGCCAGATAAGGTTGTAAAATGTTAAAATGACATTTCCTGGTGAATGTATTTGTCTTGGTTGAAAGCAATGCAAAAGTGCAAAAACGTGTCAAAAATGCTACGTGTGTAGGAGTATTTTTGTTTTGTTTATTTATTTTGCCTTATATACAAGTCATCACCCTGGAAAGGATGTTCCTTACGCCGTAAAAGTGGCGTAATACTCTGACGACGTTGTTGACAGCAGTGTTCTGGGAGTCAGAGATGCTTCCAGGGGTCTTCCCCATGCTGTTCCCATGTCATTTGAGCACAGTTCCCATCGATTTTTGCAATTTTTAGGCCCTCTGCAGACCGCCGTGGGGAGCCACCTGAAAAATGCTCAAGTTTCCCCTAGACTTATATTGGGCTCATTGCTCGGGTTGAGCACCCGAGTATTTCAATTTGCTCGACCCGAGCTACGAGTACTCGAGCATTTTAGTGCTCGCTCATCACTAATGACAACCAAAAACATCCAAATAATCCTGATCAAAAAGTTCACATACCCTGGTGATTTTGGCCTGATAACATGCACAGAATTTGACACAAATGGGTTTGAATGGCTACTAAAGGTAACATCCTCACCTATGACCTGTTTGCTTGTAATCAGTGTGTGTGCATAAAGCTGAGTGAGTTTCTGGGATCCAGCCACTGACTTTTCTGGATTTTGAGATGGGGAAAGCAAAAGAATTATCAACGGATCTACGGGAAAAGGTAGTTGAACTGTATAACACAGGAAAGGGAGGCAAAAAGAGTATAACACAGGAAAGGGATACAAAAAGATATCCCAGGAATTGATAATGCCAGTCTGCAGTGTTCAAACTGTGATTAACAAATGGAAAATCAGATGCTCTGTAAAAACCAAACCACAGTCAGGTAGACCAACAAAAATTTCAGCCACAACTGCCAAGAAAATTGTTCGGGATGCAAAGAAAAACCAACAAATAACATCAGCTGAGAACACACTTAGGGGTGTACTCACTTTTGTTGCCAGCGGTTTAGACATTAATGGCTGTGTGTTGAGTTATTTTGCTGGCACACCAAATTTACAGTTAAACAAGCTGTACACTGACTACTGTACATTGTATCAAAGTGTCGCATCTTCAGTGTTGTCCCATCAAAAATATATATATGTATTCCGGCCCATTTTTGGAGTTTTGTGTGAAATTATGTCCAATTTGCCTTTTTTTTCTCAGTTTTTTTGTGTTGTTCCAATAAACACAAAGGAAATAAACATGCGTGTAATAAAACATGTGTAATTTTCTGAAACAATTTCAAGGGTGCCAGCACTTTCCGCCATGACTGTATATGCAGGTAGAGTCCTTAAACCCTTTACAACCCAAAGTGGTTTGCACGTTAATGAGAAGGCCAATTTTTACAATTCTGACCACTGTCACTTTATGAGGTAATTACTCTGGAACGCTTCAACGGATCCCCCTGGTTCTGAGAATATTTCTTCATGACATATTGTACTTTATGATTGTGGTAAAATTTCTTCGATATCACTTGTGTTTATTTGTGAAAAAAACAGATATTTGGCGAAAATTTAGAAAATTTTGCAATTTTCAAAATTTGAAATTTTATGCCCTTAAATCGGAGAGATATGTCTCACAAAAAAAGTTAATAAATAACATTTCCCATATGTCTACTTTACATCAGCACAATTTTGGAACCCAAATTTATTTTTATTAGGGAGCTATAAGGGTTAAAATTGACCAGCGATTTCTCATTTTTCCAACAAAATTTACAAAACCATTTTATTAGGGACCGCATCACATTTGAAGTCACTTTGAGGGGTCTTTATGACTGAAAATACCCAAAAGTGACACCATTCTTAAAACTGCACCCCTCAGTGAATCGGGTCATCATGGCAACATCCGGGAAGCCGCGGCACACATTGCTGGACGCCAGCAGTAGAGGTGACTATCCCGATCACCTCCCCTTGCCCCCGCAATGCTGCGAACGACTTCGATCGCAGCATTGCGGGGGTTAATGTGCGGGACCTCTCCCAGCACATAGCACCGGGTGTCAGCTGTGACAATCAGTTGACACCCGGCGGCGATCACGCCCGCACAGCCTGTGTGCGGGCGCGATCGCAAAGATGTACTAATACGTATCAGGCTCTTAAGTCCCAGGGCGCAGATACGTATCAGTACGTCTTGGGCTTTAAAGAAGTTAAAATTATGTGAAAATGGGAAAAGTCACAAAACTTTGCAACTTTTCAAGAGCTTTATGCCAGTTTTCTGGCAAAAACACTGGTGAATCGGGTTCATAATCTCTAATCCTTTCAGCTCCCTTTAATTAGACTACTTTCAACAAACTAATTATAAGTATTGGGTCTGTTTTTTTTAATGCTTTTAAAATAATTGTAAATATTTTCAATCCCCTTTTGTTATAAGGATTTCCCAAAAATTAGCTAATCATAGGTTGTCCTGCATTCGTGACAGTGATTGACTGCGCGGTCACTTGGAAGTTTACATTGGCATCACTACAGGGCCGGTAAAGAAGGACTGTCAGGGACCCCCAGAGTGTGGTAAAATGCGCCAACTAATTCATAATTCATTTAATTCTCACACAATATACTAAGTTAGTGTAAGTCTATAAAAAAGCAACAAAACTTGGTGCTAAAAAAATTGAGCATAACTTTTTGAAAAATGAACCAGGTTATGCCAAATCTTACATATTTTGTGACTTTGTGATCAGTTATCAACACAAATATTTTACTCAAATTACCAGATCGATGGATAAGCATTGGGACTTTTCCCTAAATCTCTCCAAAACATCACCGCTTATAGAAGACCACCCTCATATCCAGATAAGATTTTCTGTGAGAGATGCCCAGATTCACAATATAGTATGCATACTGTCCATCTATGAGAAGTCCACCCCAATGGAAGTCCAGTTATTAAAGGAGATTTTACTGTTTATATAAGGGGCAGACAATGACAGTGAAGGGCCCTTAATCAGGACTTCTGATCTGGGCCCCCCACCCTCCATCAGGCACCACCTACATATACATTTCCATGTATATTTATATTAGGCACACATATAAAATTTGCACATGCTAATACTCTATACACATTTTAACGTATGCATATACATAGTGCACACAAACATAAAATACGGACATACACATAAGATGCACATACACAGTATAGAGTCCCGGTAGTCCTCATAGTTTTAAGCATGGACCCTGGCAAATTGTAGACGGACTTTTATTGTTCATGGGCTTTAAGGGAGAGAGGCTTCCTTTGTGGAGGACACTCATGAATGCCATTCATTTGCAGTGTACACCGTGTCGTGTCATGGAAAACACTCACCCTAGTTTGGCTTTCTACTTCTTCAGCTAATAGCAATGAATTTGCCTGTTGATTTTCTTCTCATCAGAAGATGCTTTTGTTTAGATGTTAACTTCCATCTGACTGATAAGAAAAGCTTTGCTGATCTTCTTGTAGACTTCACATTTTTTGTAAAGAAATTATTTTCTTTCTCAGAAATGTCTTGTGACATTTCTCTTCTATGTGGTGCCACTTACCCTTCTCATCAGAGGACGCTTTTGTTTAGGTGTTAACTTCCATAGTCGGCCTGGACGTCTCTGTAAGATGGTTGCAGTTCCATCTTTGTTATAGTTTTGCATCACTTTTGCTACAGTATTCTGACTGATAAGTAAAGTTTTGCTGATCTTCTTGTAGACTTCACATTTATTGCAAAGAAATTATTTTCTTTCTCAGGTTTTGTGAC
This sequence comes from Phyllobates terribilis, assembly GCF_046119375.1. NCBI lineage: Eukaryota > Metazoa > Chordata > Amphibia > Anura > Dendrobatidae > Phyllobates > Phyllobates terribilis. The sequence continues at coordinate 3,557,825 of NW_027362848.1, read as the reverse complement.
ATTTCCCTTCTATGTGGTGCCATTGCTGATAGCATGAAATGGGAAGGAGTTTTCTTTATTAAGTAACTTCCTTTTACAGACACCTGTCTGCTGGACATCTGTTTAATGAATAATTACACTTACCTGTGGTTCAGTTCTTGTTAATTAGAATTTTGTTGTCTAAACTTAGCTTTTCTCTTAAGACTGTTACTGGGATGTTCTCATTTTTGAAACATGATCTTGAATGAGTTTGTTAAGAAAATTACTTTTTTGGGGTCTGCAAAATACCAAATCTTGTTTGCATTCAATGGCTCAAATTTGCGAGAGTATTTTGTAGTATGGTATCCCATATAAAATGATGATTCTGAAAGGAAACTACAGGTTTACAGGTTTGCTGACAAATCTATTTGGGTGTACTGATTTATGCTAAACACTGTATATATATATATATATATATATATATATATATATATATATATAAACCTTATAAGTTTAGTATCACAGTAATCGTACTACTGACTCTGAATCATTTTGTCAGTTTGTTTTTACAACACAATACACACTGTAAAATGAAGGAACCCAAACCTGGCATTTTTTCTCATTTTTCAACACATTATATGATAAAATGAATGGTGTTGTTCAAAACTACAACACTAAGCGTCAGCACACTGTGATTTGCTGATCTGTAAGATGCGTTCTTTGTGCTGTGAAAATACACAGCTGTGATATCTCACCAAATATTCATAGTGGGAACTTAAAATTATGTTTTTCTGCCATGATTAAGGATGGTTTGAATGTATGAAACATGTTGACCTTTTATTTCTATCTTTGTGGAATTAAGGCTGCATGAACCAGTCACCAACCATTATCTGTATATGTACAAATATTAAGTGCTACTGAGTGCTGTAGGAAAAACTTAGAATAGTGAGGTGATTTGATAGTCCTGCCACAAATAATCTGTTTCTACTGCACACTTAAAATCTCTGATAGTGGGAATGAACCTGATTGCCTGCAGTAGTGCACTCCTGAGAGCTGGTGCAGCAGAGAAAATGTCTTGGACATGAGAGTGCGAGGTCCTGATTATGGAGGATGTTAATCTTAGCTCATTGGAGTGTAGATATGGTAGAGATGCAGGACTGTGCAGCAGTGTGGAGAGGTTTGTGGATGAGTGTAATGACTGGTACAGGGTGGAGGCACCAGTGTAACTGCTGGACAGAAATATGAGACTGACTGCTGCATTAAGGATAATGAGAAATACATTTAGTGTGAAGAAGAGCAATTAGTGAGTTACAAGTATTTGTGAATTCAAGACAAAAAGGAATCAGAGCAACAGTAACAGATATAACTTTTTTTTAATTAATAATGGGATGAATAAAATCGTGAACATTATCAATAGACTAAATCAAAGTCAGGAAGATAGCCGGGGTCAGATACCAGGTGATCAGTAAATGACAAGTCAGACGAGCAGTATGAATACCGCGGAGCCCGATGACAGAGGCGTTACTGAAACTTGTCCAGGTTGACCAGTCAGAAGGCCACAGGTAGATGGTGAAGGTCCTTCTATACAGCTCCAGCAGTGATGATGGATCTGCTGGACTTCAGGGCGCTAGATGCTTAGGTGTCCCGTCTTTTAGATGGTTTTAGGGCAACAGTGACAGCATGCAAATGCACGAGCAGCCCTGGATAATCCACGCCGGCAGGATGATAAGATCCGGCGGAAGAAGGAACCTATGACAAGAGAAATAAATATAATGTAAGTGATGGGACTCCATATTACATGATAATGCTGTGCAGTCACTGTGGTCGGACGGCAGAGGAATATTATCATACAGAGGTCAGGGGTCATTGTCAGCAATCATACATGTGACAATCCCATCACTGACAGATGACATCTACTCCACATGAATTATTCTCACTGACATCACACAACATGGAGTTGATTCTCACACTTACCTCGTCTCTTTTTCCCATTTTTTCCATTTTCTGAGTTTTGTTGCTCCATACTCAGATTTATTGCCAATTTTCTTTCTTCATGAGATGGAAATTCTGATGAAAAATTAAAAAAAAAAATCAGTAACAATATATTCTTATAGGATCTGCTTTGTCATAATATGGATAACATAAGAGACCTATAGTATTGTATAAAACCATGTGGGAATATTTGAGCCTTGAAGTCAACATTCACATTGCTGGTGCTGTAGACATGTACATACCTGGCAATGGGGACGAGGGTGGCAAGATGGTAACAGCATCGTCTGTATTACATACAGGAACAGATACTTTCTGCCTGTTTGAAGAAGAAAAACATGTAAATCTCAAGTAAACTCTGTATAAAAGGGGTTGTCTCACTAGAAGAACACCGACTATAAGGACTAGTAGGACATATGACTGTCATAGTGGGGAAGGTCTTCTGCTCAAAACTACCTTCCATGGATCAGAACACAACTACCAAGAATGGCCGGCATTTCATACTACATCTCTCCTACAGTGAGGGCAGCACTAAAAGTGCATGACCGGCCACAATTATGGGCTGTTATCTCCAACAATTCCGAAAGCTGAAAGCACAATGACCCATAACCATGGGGCGGTGGATGCTGCATTTGATATTATGGTATTTATGTCCTATATTTGGTGTTGTGCACATATATCAGCCTGGAGCTCCCAGTAATGACCCCATAATCTACTCACATTTCTGAGATGTTTGTGTTGGATTCTGGTGTACACTCTGGAGGGGCCTTGGGATCCTCGTTGTTCACCATCCCGTTAGTGGTGGTAGAGTGCTAAATGTGGATAACAATAAGTTATTAAATATACATACTTTTTAATTTTATAGATCCTTTTTTTGTACATATTTTGGATTTATCGATCACATACTTACTTTAGAAAGCCTCTCAGAAGATGATGATGCAAATATTCGGAAGATAAAGTTCTCATCGTCCTCACTTGTGCCCTCCTTATCCTCTGAGATCAGATGGTTGTTTTCATCAGAGTGATCTACAAGACATAGGTAAGGAAGGATTGTTAGAGGGTGTCAGTATAACACAGTCGCTATATCTCACTAGGTTAATAGATGATGCAAGGTAATATACAGAATACATGAAAAAAACTCCTGTACAAAATTAGGGAAATAGGGATACAGTACGAACCCATGGTCAACATAGCTGAGATCCATGAAACATGGATAACATAGTAGACCAGAAAAACCATGTGGAAATATTTGAGCCTTGAAGTCAACATTCACATTGTTGGTGCTGTAGACATGTACATACCTGGCAATGGGGACGAGGGTGGCAAGATGGTAACAGCATCGTCTGTATTACATACAGGAACAGATTCTTTCTGCCTGTTTGAAGAAGAAAAACATGTAAATCGTAAGTAAACACAGTATAAAATGGGTTGTCTCACTATAAGAACACTGACTATAAGGCCTAATAGGACATATGACTGTCATAGTGGGGAAGGTTTTCTGCTCAAAACTACCTTCCATGGATCAGAACACAACTACCAAGAATGTCTGGCAAGTAATACTACAGCTCTCCTACAGAGTAGGCAGTGCTAAAAATGCATGACCTGCCACAATTATGGGCTGTTATCTTCTGCATTTTCTGAAGCCAAAAGTACAATGACCGTTAACCATGAAGCGGTGAATGCTGCATTTGATATTCTGATATTTATGTCCTATATTTGGTGTTGTGTACATAGATCAGCCTGGAACTCCCAGTAATGAAGTAATGACCCTTTATAATCTACTCACATTTCTGAGATGTTTGTGTTGGTTTCTGGTGTATACTCTGGAGGGGCATTGGGATCCTCATTGTTCACCATCCTGGTAGCGATGATACAGAGCTAAATACGGATAAAAATAAGATATAAAATATTTTTTTATGTACTTTTAGAGTTTTTTTAATTTTTTTTTACATATTTTGGATTTATTAATCACATACTTACTTTACAAAGCTTTTCAGAAGATGACGTAAAATTTTGGAAGTCAAGGCTCTCATTGTTCTCACTTGTGCCTTCCTCATCCTTTGAGACCAGATGTTTGTTTATATCAGAATGATCTACAAGAAATAGGTAATGAAGTATTATTAGAGGTTGTCAGTATAACACGGTCACTATTTATCACTAATATTAATGGGAACAGATGATCACATATTAGGGAAGATGAGACAAACAGTCGCTTAGTCTAGATGACGTCTCCTTCTACTTACTGATAAATAAGCTGGTGTCTGCGTCTGAAACAAGCTGAGGAACATACTCCAGCTCCTGGCTCAGAATGTTGTCAAAGTCAAAGTCACTCAGGAATGGATGAACCTTGATCTCAAATGCTCCTCCTAGAAAAAGAAAAACAAAAGTGATGCGGACATAGTCAGGGATGGCTCCATATCTGAACAGTTTATCGTAATCTGAACTAATGACAAAACTGAGCCGACATGAAGGAAATAAACTGAAAGTCTTAGTGTGGAGAACTAGAAATACAGTAGATGAGCTGATAGAGAAATGCTGATCTTCATGGACATGAGCGATATGTCCTTGGTCTAATAAGGGAATATTAATACTAGTATATCTGTTACCTGTCCCAAGTCTACGCACAGGATTTCTTCTGAGCAGCTCAGTGATGAGATTCTGAGCATCCAGGGGTGGAGCGCGATCACAATTCCAAATTAGTTCTCCTGTTACATAGAAAATTACAGAAAATAAAACCTCTTTACTGGACTGTAACATAAAGCAAAGGAAATAACTAAACAAATGTAACCAATCAACGCAATGATCGGATTATTCTACTCACCAATGACAACCCTTTTATAAAGCTCAGTGAGGGAATCAGCATCAAATGGTACACATCCCAGCAGGAATTTATACAGGATGATCCCCAATGACCACCAGTCAACAGGTCTTCCATAGCCTTCTTTCAGGATGATCTCTGGGGCTATGTAACATGGGGTGCCACAGAACTGGAAACCAACAGAACATAGAGATGAGAATCGATGAAACAATTATTATGACAAGATATCATCGTTAAAACACAATGCAGAAGATAAAATATTAGTGGAAAAGTTCTCTAGAAAGGAAGAACGTAGAGAAGAGACAATAGTGTGATGAGATTTGCAAATAACAAGCTAAGTTCTTGTAGGTGATGCTGACCTCACGGTCCTGGAACTCTCTGGAGATGTACACTGCTAATTCCTTGTAGGTGTTGGTTTTCGGTATCATTAGACCAAGTTTAGAAATCCCAAAATCGGTAACTTTAATATGTCCAGTAGATGTAATCAGGAGGCTGCAAAAGAGAAGATGGTTTTAGCCTCACAGACTGAATGATAATAAATGACAACTTTCCCCACTTTATTATACTACGGGGGCACTTACTTTTCCGGCTTCAGGTCTCTGTGCACCACACCGTAACTATGCAGGTATTCCACGGCAAGTACCGCCTCTGCAAAGTACAAGCGGGCCATGGGGACAGAGAAAGGACCCCTGGTGCTTAGAAGGGTCCCACAGTCTCCACCTATAGAAGAAAGGAAATATGACCGGTGAGGGGTTTATACAGAAGATAACCATGATATACCACGAGCAGATAACCATGATGTATAATGAGCAGTGAGTGGAAACATCCTGGGGAGATCACACAGATAGTGGCGTACATAGAAATCACAAGACCCCATATCAAAAGTTGTAATTGCTCCCCACCCTAAAAAATAAAAAAGAAATATATTTATATCCCTGTTGAAGCAGCTTGGTGTTCTCACCAGCAATACAACTTTTATGGCCATTTTAGAGTATGATGCTCCCAAAAATGCCCACACCCACACTCAATGAGTATGGTATCCCCACAGTGAATCCTCCTAAGGAGGCCACCACTTAGAAGGAGGCCAGCCACAACCCCCTACGCGGTGTGATGGCACCCACAGCAACCCTCCCACTCAGGATAATGGTTCCCACAGTCCCTCACACGATATAATGGTCCGCATAACTCCCCACTCAGTATGATGTCCCCACACAGAATGGGGGCCTCCATATAGAGTGAGGACCCCCACAGCACCCCACTTAATATGATGACCTCCACTCAGCATTCACAGTCCCCCCATATCTAGTCATACCGCCCCCTTTCAGTATTTTGGCCCCTACTAGCCACCTACTCAGTATTTTTGCCCCCACCAGCCCCACCTCCTTGAAGAAGCAAATAACGCTGAAATTGTGATGACAGGTGGAGGGATGCTGCCCACTGCCGAGCGTCGACAGACCCCCTCCGACTGATGAGCCCCATAGCGCCCCTGCACCAAGATCAATGAATTTACGAGCATCTTGGTAATAGATAACCTATAGTAAATGCTCTGTGGGGATGTAACCAACAATGTCCTAATGATATGAGCAGTGATAAGATGAAAGCAGACATGGGCTGAATATAATACAATAGATGTGTCTTACCTCCTACATACTCCATGACCATACACAGGTGAGATCTAGTTGGAAAGGAGCAGAGCATGGAGACCACAAAGGGACAATCAGCAAATGTTAAGATGTCCCTCTCCAGAAAGGCCCATTCCAATCTCTGTGCAGTATTTAGGTTCCGCTTAGCCATTTTCTTCATAGCAAAGGTCTGGTGTGAGTCTTTATGATGCACTAAGTAGACGGCCCTGGAGAGAAGGAGAATCCATCGGTTATAATAAATCCTTATTAATAATCCATCTATAGAAATCATTATATGTTTAATACTGGTATCCAAGGGGTAACATTTCTCCTTGCGGAGAGTGACATGTTAAGCTTGTCAAGGTGAGGAGACTTTTAAGCCTCAATGATCCTCTGGGAAATATGCAAATTGTCTCTTCAGAGAGGAAGAGAACTAGAACTCTAGTGCCCCTTATAGGAAGTAGTAATCCTAAAAGTCAATATCGACCCTTTAACGAGCCTTATCACATGACATGGAATAATAGCCATAACCAAAATCTCAATTTTCGGACACTATGTTTTGGGGTACAAGCACTCATCAGTGCAAAGTGTGAGATATGGTTTGGCTGGGTGAGAGGCATCTGACCGGGATCCAAGCGGTAACGTTTCTCCTTGCGGAAAAAGCCATGTTAAGCATGTCAAGGTGAGGAGACTTTTAAGCTGCAATGCTCTTCTGGGAAATATGCAAATTGTCTCTTTTCAGAGAGGAAGAGAACTAGCACCCTAGTGCCACCTATAGGAAGTAGCAATCCTATTTCCCAGAGGAGCATTGCGGCTTAAAAGTCTCCTCATGTCCGCAAGGAGAAACGTCAACCCCTTGGATACCGGTCAGACACCTCTCACCCAGTCAAACCATTCACACTTTGCACTGAAGAGGGGCAGTACCCCAGAACACAGTTCCTGCAAATTGAGATTTTGGTTTTGGCTATTATCCTAAGTCATGTGACAAGGCTTGTTAAAGGGTCGATATTGACTTTTAGGATTGCTACTTCCTATAGGTGGAGTTCTAGTTTGCTTCCTCTCTGAAGAGACAATTTGCATATGTTTAATACTAGAAGTCTGGCCACCACTATAAATCCACATCTAGAAATACATAAAATAGCACTACATAGATTACCTATTGGAGGTCTCCACAATGCCACTTCTGCCGGAGCCATCACCCAGGTCACATTATAGATACGAGAATCTATCGAAATTCTCTTTGGGCAGATTCGCTATAACTGACCAAATACAATTTAGTGCAAATAAAATTGGTCCAAAATGAATGTGCTCCAGGGCTCTCTTCTGCTGCTGAGGCCAGTGATTGGGCCCACATGGTCATGGTGGAGGGTGTAGATGTCATTGACGTCAATATGGTGTCACCCTTCATGTGACCATGTGTAGCCAACTTCTCTGATCAGCTTCATAATGGAGCCCCCCCATCAAAACAAAGATCAGAGTGGAGAGCAGAAAAGCTCAGGTGGAGGAGGCAGCATAAGAACAGATGAGGGTCTAGCACAGGCGAATGTAATAATATTATATTATTATATATTATATTATATGTAATTATATTATTTAAATCGCTTTCCTTACAGTTTGATTTGCTATAGATCATATAATTTCCCTATGATAACACTGAATGGCAGAGTGCAGGGGCAGAAGCATTGTCATAGGGAACCCTGAGAAATGTGGATTATGGCAACAGAAATCTCACCCAAAATTTCCACTGCTGATGAGTTTGGTAGTTTCATAGTCGCTCATATGCGGCTTTCTCGCCGGAACCAATGAATCCATCACGCTCTATAAAATAATAAGAAATAATACTGATTTATCGAAGATGCAGGAAAAAAGTTACAGATGCAAAAACTTCTCCCCCCATATTATGTCCCAGATGATTTACACTGATATGATGTTGGGAGGATACAAACCGGACGCTGGGCAGACCTGGCGCTAGCACCCTGCACACCCAGGCAAGTGCCGAGGCCCTGAGTAGGCGAGGGGCCCACTTGCTGTCGGGCACCCTGGCGCGCTATGGGACCGGTGAGCAGAGGAGAGTGGTGCCAGCGCCAGCTAGTGGGCCTTGCTCCCCTCCCCCAATGCTTGCCCAGAACCACGGCCAGCACAATACTTACCTCTCCACAGCTGGTGAGCAGTGAGGTGAGCATTTGATTTTTTTTTTTTATGTATGGAGGTATGGGGCATTATATGAGGGGAGAAGTGACATCCTGCATGGGGCATTATATGGGGGGAGGTAGGGACATCCTGCGTGAGGTATTATATGGGGGGGAGAAGTGACATCCTGCATGGAGCGTTATATGGGGGGGAGTGACATCCTGCATGGGGCATTATATGGGGTGAGAGGTGACATCCTACATGAGGCATTATATGGGGGGGCATCCTGCATGGGGCATTATATAGGGGGGTGACATCCTGCATGGGGTATTATATGAGGGGGAGAAGTGACATCCTGCATGGGTCATTATATGTGGGGAGAAGTGACATCCAGCATAGGGCTTTATATGGGGTGAGAGGTGACATTCTGCATGGGGCATTATATGGGGGTTGACGTCCTGCATGGGGCATTATATGGGGGGAGTGACATCCTGCATGGGGTATTATATGGGGGGAGAAGTGACATCCTGCATGGGGCATTATATGGGGTGAGAGGTGACATCCTGCATGGGGCAATATATGGGGTGAGAGGTGACATCCTACATGGGGCAGTATGTGTTGGGGGGGGACATCCTGCATGGGGTATTATATGGGGGGGTGACATCCTGCATGGGGCATTATATGGGGGGGTGACATCCTGTATGGGCCATTATGTGGGGTGGGACATCCTGCATGGAGCATTATGTGGGGGGGACATCCTGCATGGGGAATTATATGGGGGGTGACATCCTGCATGGGGCATTATGTGGCGGGGATATCCTGCATGGGGCATTATGTGTGGGGGACATCCTGCATGGGGCATTATGTGGGGAGGGACATCCTGCATGGGGAATTATATGGGGGGTGACATCCTGCATGGGCCATTATGTGGGGGGGCACAGCCTGCATGGGGCATTATGTGGGGGGCACAGCCTGCATGGGGCATTATGTGGGAAGGACATTCTGCATGGGGCATTATATGGGGGATGACATCCTGCATGGGCCATTATGTGGGAGGGGGACATCCTGCATGGGGCATTATGTGGGGGGGGCACAGCCTGCATGTGGCATTATGTGGGGGGTCAAAGCCTGCATGGGGCATTATGTGGGGGTCACAGCCTGCATGGAGCATTATGTGGGGGGTCAAAGCCTGCATGGGGCATTATGTGGGGGGCACAGCCTGCATGGGGCATTATGTGTGGGGTCACAGCCTGCATGGGGCATTATATGGGGGCACAGCCTGCGTGGAGCATTTTATGGGGTCCATTATTCTATATGGAGCAATATATGGAGCTCATAATACGGTATAGAGGACTATGTGGTGCCATTATACTGTGTGGAGGACATTACTGTACGGTCTGCACTGTGAGCTGTGAGGATTCGCCGCTTTCTGAGTTATTGTGGAATTTACAATAGATATCGCTCATGTAATGTAAGAAGTGAAATCTTCGGGCTTGTACTATATATATATATATATATATATATATATATATATATATATATTTATCTGCGGTATCTGTGCATCATGAATCGTGGTATGTGTTAAAGGGGCCACTGAGACTCTTTCACCCAGGGCCCACGAAATCCTGGAGCCGCCCTGCAACGGTCATCATACATTACTATAACATTCTGGATAATGTGGGAGATCACACAGAGGAGGACTTACAGGTAATCTGTCACCAGGTGTTTGCTATGTATTCTGAAAGCACCATGATGTAGGGGCAGAGACCCTGATTCCAGTGATGTGTTACTTACTAGGCTGTGTGTGGCTGTTTCAATAAAATCAGTAGATTATCACTAGAAGGCTATCTGTCTAGCCAGGTAGTCCTATTGCTCTGTACCCCTGCCTCCACCACTGATTAGCAGCTTTCTGCCTATGCACAGTGTACACAGAAAGCTGCCAATCAATGGTGTGGGCGGGGTTATACAAGACTCAGCATTCAGAGCTCTGCAGCAGAAAAAAATAGTGATTTTATCACAGCTGCTCCACCGAGTAAAGTAATCAACACATGGAATCAGGGTCTCTGTCCCTGCATCATGCTTCTCTCAGACCAAATAGCATAAACCTGGTGACAGATTCCCTGTAATTCACATGTAATTAACACCATAGGGTCATCTACACTTAAAATAGAGATGTCCCATGGTTGTATGGGGGATAATACTGGACGAGTCATTCACACCCCATGATCTGATGACACACACGCATCCCCCTCTATGATACTTACGGATTCTTGGATCTCCGGGATCTCACTAATTCCATTGTTAGGATTCGACAGCTCAGTTGTTTCTAAAATAATGATGAAGAAATGAAATGTATTAGAGGATATTATTCCTACATAGATAATACAGCAATATAACGGAGAAATGACAAGATGTCTGTAAATGGGATTAATACTCGTTATATGGGGATTCTAAATATGAGAATATACGGGGAATCCATAGATAAATGTAATGTAAATGATGGAGGAACCCCTTCATAAATAACAAAAGACTGACCATCACTTCCGAAAAGAAAATGGGTGTGAACAGGTGCATACTAAGAGTAGCCATCCAAATACATAACTAACAAAGTTGCACTCTGTAACGCTATAGCATGTAAACATGAAATAAATGAAATTTGAATTGCATTACTGCTGTAGAAAATAGGATAAAAGGAAGATACTTAGCGCATAATTTGGCCAATTCATGCATGGCCAGCAGCCACGGCAAGGCGACCTTCTTTTTCTGGGTGCATGCCAAGTAGCCACGGCAAGGTGACCTTTTTTTTTGCTGGGTGCATGCCCAGCAGTCATGGCAAGACGACCTTCTTTTGCTGGGTGCATGCCCAGCAGTCACGACAAGGCGACCTTCTTTTGCTGGGTGCATGCCCAGCAGTAACGACAAGGCGACCTTCTTTTGCTGGGTGCATGCCTAGTAGCCACGGCAAGGCGACCTTCTTTTGCTCGGTGCATGCCTAGCAGTCACAGCAAGGCGACCTTTTTTGCTGAGTACCTATCTCCACCCATCAGCCCGGGTTGGTTTTAATTACAACAGTATCCTACCTACCCATATAAATGTAGGCTTCAGCCTAGGAGAGGATTCACATTAGGAGAGGATTCCAACAAAAAGATCGCCTTGTCATTGGCTGCTGGGCATTCATGAATTGGCCAAATTATGTGCTCAGTATCTTAGTTTTTTCCCATTTTCTAGAGCAGTAATGCAATTTAAATTTAATTTATTTCATGTTACTTGCTATAGCACTGCAGATTGGACCCTCCATCACATGAATGAGGAACCCCCCACCCACGCTGCACATATGAGTGATGGTAAGAGAGCTGAAACATAGGAGAGATTTGCAAATTAGCCTGGAAGTGCACTGGGGGCGTGTCACTGCACTTGGATTTCTTCTTTCACGCCCCCAGCGCACTTCCATTCTGATTTGTATATGGTGTCTACTTTACATTTCTCCTGACTGGCACATTGGATTTCTACAAACAATTATTATTAGGTGACAATGGCCTATACCGTCACACCACTACTTCTATATGTAACAATGTGCTGCCAGGTTCCCATTACACAGAGTAGAGAGTAAATCTAACATTATCCTCCGTCCTCTGTAATATCTGGATATTCCTTGTAGAAGGTCGGGTGATCGCTCACCTGTAATCAGATCGCTGTTCAGCTCCGGCTGACTCCTATTAGGGTCAGGGATTTTCGGGGTCACATTTTGCCCATATTTGGCGTCGCCTCCTGTTGTTTCCTGATAGATATAATATATATAATTAATATGTGGAAGATTTCACTAAATCACCAAATACATAAATCATGAAGGACTAAACCAACATTTACAGATGCACCAATTGTAACGATACAAATCCCGCGCCATCTTCAGACCTTTTCTCAGAAAGTCTCCTCAGATACGGTGGATTAAGATACGTCTATTAATATTGATCCTTACCGGGCGTTCCAATGAGCGTTCTAGTATAGACAGGACTTTTTCGGCCAGTTCTTTAAAGACAGCCAAATCTTCAGTCTGAGATCTTTCTTCAGCCTATAAAGAAGGAAAAATGGAAAGGAGAATTTTGAGATGAGAGCGGTCAGAATGGAGGCGGAAATTGTAGGTGACATCGGTTCTCTGTCTGCAGATAAAATGACTACATACTGTATTTGGGGACTCGTTGTGTTTTACCGTATTTTTTGGACTATAAGATGCCTTTTTTTCCAAAATTTTTGACCTCCCTTCTAACACTCTCGCACCCCTCGAATCTATCCTAAACTCTGCTGTCTGACTAATCCACCTGTCCCCCCGCTATTCCCTGGCTTCTCCCCTCGCTCCGCCAATCCCTTCACTGGCTCCACATTACCCAGAGACTCCAGTTCAAGACCCTAACCTTGGCATGCAAAGCCACCCACAACGTGTCTCCTCCATATATCTGTGACCTAGTCTCCCGGTACTTACCTGCACGCAACCTCCGATCCTCACAAGATCTTCTTCTCTACTCCCCTCTTATCTCCTCTTCCCACAATCGCATACAAGATTTCTCCCGTGCATCCCCCCTACTCTGGAACTCTCCACCCCAGCATATCAGACAGATTATTAATAATAATAATTGTCTGAATGTAGCTTACCAGGGGGGTGGCTGTGGTGGAGTGAGGTCACAGGAGGTAGGGTCACTGCTGTAGGAAGCCGGCAGTAGAAGTGGGGCGCTGCTGCGGGCCCCGAGCTGGGAGGAGCGGGGTATCCAGGAGGTGCGAGGCTGCGAGCCCTGGGCATCAAGGAAATGTTAGCGGTGATTTAGGAGGGGAGTCCCCGCTCTGCCCATTGATTTTCTGGCGGTGGGCTTCAGGCAAATGGCCGCTGGAGGCAGTGCATGTGAAGATTTAGATCTCGGCTCAATGACGAGCTGAGATCTCAATTTGCGTATTGGCCATCTCCAGCAGCCTACTTCTTGAAGCCCACTGCAGAGAAATCAATAAGCAGAGCAGGGCCTCCCCTCCTGAATTACCGCTAACATTTCCTTGAAGCCCAGGGCCCGCAGCCTTGCACCTTCTGGACACCCCGCTCCTACCAGCTTGGGGCCCGCAGCAGTGCCCCACTCCTACTGCCGACTTCCTGCAGCAGCGACTCTGCCTCCTGTGACTTTGCTCCACTGCCACCACCCCCCTCAGTAAGCAACCAAAAATTCGGACTATAAGACAGACCCCCATTTTATTATAATAAATGTTTTCCTATTTTCCTCCCAAAAATTTTTGGTGCGTCTTATGGTCTGTAAAATATGATATATTAGAAGAAAAAGCTTCTATCCCTCCATTATTATCTATTAATATTGAGATGTTCTGTGCAGAGTGTCCGCCACTTACCTGGTGTAGTAATGTCCTGATGTTCTGAAGTAAATCCGTCAGATAGTCTGACGTTAGACGACGTTGTCGGTGTTTGGTCAGGCAATCCTTTACTAGCTCCATCACCATCCGGTGAGTGAAGCTGAGGACGCCATCGGGAGGTAGAAGCACACTGTTAGGACGATTGATCATAAGGATCAACAATAGTGCTTTTACCTGAGGAATGTCCAAAACAATTCCAGCCATAGTGAAAAACTGCAAGTGCTATCAGTCACTATAGAGCCAAGAAAGGCACGGGTGAGCCTATGTGCATTGTATATATAGCGCCTGTGAGCAGTGATGTCACCATCACCTGTGATGTCATCACGGAATCTTGTGATAGAATCTTCACGGAGCAGCTCTGCGCAAATAGAATGCGGCCTGGTATTATATAAAGTGAAAACACCATACAATTAACTACCCATGTTATCATGGCCGTTCTGTTTTATATCCAATTAGAACACAACCAGGATAAAGGTGTGTTCACAAGTTGGATTTTGGCAGCATTTTTTTTCTACCTCAAAAATCAAAGGTGGCAGGAAAAACGCTGCTTAAAATTCAGGTGTTTTTACTTGTGTTTTTTTTTCCATTCATTTGAATGGGTGAAAAATGCAGCAAAACCTCTGAAAGACTTGATAAGCTGCAGATTTAAAAAAAATGCAAAAAAACAGCATGTGAATGAGATTTCAGAAATGTCATTCACTAAGATGGTACTGTAAAACACAGCATTTTTGCTGCAGAAGAAAAAACAGTGAATACACCCTAAAGATATCCTCAGTCATATTATGGGAAATATTGTATATTTCGCATTTATTATCTCACGTGTTTTTCTTCACCATAGAACTTTTAAGGCTGTGTGCCCACTATGCGTTTTTTAGGCGTTTCTGCAGCGTAACTTCAGCCGCGGAAACATTTAAAAAACGCTTGGTGATAGGTCTGCAATGGTCCCCAATGATAATCCGCATGTGCTGTGCACATGCCGCGGAGATTTCAGCTGCGGATTATCATTGCGGAAAAATCCGCAGCACGTCCTTTAATTTTGCAGACTCGCTGCGATTTAGCCGCCATTGACTTGCATTGGAATGCATAACATCCGCATGACTACACATACACATGTGGATATTATGCGACTCAATGCGTGGATGGTACCCGGGTCTGGAGATGAAGAGACTCTCCTCCAGACCCGGGTACCATAGTACCTGTAGTTAAAATAGAATTAAAATAAAAAATAAACATATACTTACCTTCTGATGGCCCCTGTCTGCTCCCGGCGGTGCTGCTGGCTCTTCAGCTGCTCGCGGTGGTAAAAGGACCTTCCATGACGCCATTTAGTCATGTGACAGGTCACGCGACATCGGCGGTCGCGTGACCTGTCACATGACTAAATGACGTCATGGAAGGTCCTTTTACAGCACCGTGATCCGCCGAAGACACCGGACGCACCGGAGAAGGAGATCGAGGACCATCGGAAGATGAGTATAATGTTTTTTTTTTATTTTTCACCATTATTATTCTTTTTTTTCATTATTGATGCTGCATTTGAAGCATTGTAACTTGGTCACACTATATAAATCCATGCCGGTTGCATGGAATTATATAGTGTGACCAAGTTGTCAAACACTTTTCCAAGTGATGCTAAAATCACTTGGCAAAGCGCTTAACAACCCAGGGAGATGCAGAAACGCTTAGGAAAAATCCGCAGCATTTCTGCATCGTGGTCATATATCCTAACTCATTGGCGAACTGTTATACAAGGCTATATTCACACTAGACGTTTTTTTAGCGGGCTTTTTTATGCAAATTTTCAGCTGCGTTTTACAGTACCAACAAAGTCTATGAGATTTCCAAAATCTCATGCACAAAGCTTGCTTATTTGTCCTCAGTATTTTGTGCTTTCCATGGCTTTTTGCAATAGAGTATGTCACTTGTTTCAGCGTTTTTCACCCATTAAAAAAAAGGGTGGTGGAAAAAAATGCTGAAAAAAAGCCTAGTGTGAACATTTTGCTGCGTTTTTAGTGAAAAAAGCAAGTATGTGACACACATTTATTCTTGTGATTTTCCCAAGTTTAAACCATCTTGTCTTGGTCACCTGAGATAGCAGCTTGGATTATTACAGTTTAATTAAATTAGTGATGCCTACAAAGTAAACATTGGTTGAGCTAGGTGTGAGATTGAACAACACGTGTGGCCCAGGGAGGTGTGAAAATGAACAATGCCTGAGCAACTCAATGGCAAACCATAATGTGAAAGTAAATAGTGTCCTACAAATTCAATGCACTGCCAGGGTCTTAGATAAACCATTCCAGACCAATTCACCCCCCCCTCTGTTACATTTGTAATGTGTACTTTTTCATGCAATGGTGACCTGTTTTCATGTGTCTATGGTGGAAGCAAAGCTGAACTTTGGGATCCTGAAAAACGCACCAAAAATGCACCAAGAACCACTGCAAAAAACACACCAAAACCTGCGTTTTTGACGCTACTTCTTTCCTGCCAACAGATTATGTTTTGCTGCAGAAAAAAAACACCTAGTGTGAATATAGCCTAAGACTTACTCTGCCAGCATTAATAGTCAATATTCTGTATACAAATAGGACTCCAATCCAGGTATTCAGTTTATCATAAACATGCCTGAGTTAATCTGCCAAATACACATAGTATGCTTTCTCATAGGTGAAATATAAATCCTGTTAAAGGTCCAAGTTGCAGCAGTTAAGTAGAACAAAACAGACCTCTTCATTCTTTGTAGATGGAAAAACTTTCGAAATTGTCAGTGTATCAAGCACTTATACTCCTGACTGTATATAGTATAATTGCCGCACTGCTACATACAGGTGCTTCTCAGAAAATTAGAATATCATCAAAAAGTGAATTTATTTCAGTTCTTAAATCCAAAAAGTGAAACTCATATATTATACAGAGTCATTACAAACAGAGTGATCTGTTTTAAGTGTTTATTTCTGCTAATGTTGATGATTATGGCTTACAGCCAATGAAAACACAAAAGTCACTATCTCAGTAAATTAGAATTAACAAGAAACACCTGCAAAGGCTTCCTAAGCATTTAAAAAGGTCCCTTAGTCAGTTTCAGTAGGCTCCACAATCATGGGCAAGACTGCTGACTTGACAGATGTCCAGAAGGCAGTCATTGACACACTCCTCAAGGAGGGTAAGCCACAAAAGGTCATTGCTAAAGAAGCAGCTGTTCACAGAGTGCTGTATTCGAGCATATTAATGGACGTGGAAGGATACTGGGATAACCGCAACTGGGATAACCGCAGCCTTGAAAGGATTGCTAAGAAAAGGCCATTCAAAAATTTGGGGGAGATTCACAAGGAGTGGACTGCTGCTGGAGTCATTGCTTCAAGAGCCACCACACACAGACGTATCCAGGACATGGGCTACAAGTGGCGCATTGCTTGTGTCAAGCCCCTCATGACCAATAGACAACGCCAGAAGCGTCTTACCTGGGCCAAAGGGAAAAAGACCTGGAATGATGCTCAGTGGCCCAAGGTGTTGTTTTCAGATGAAAAGTAAATTTTGCATTTCATTTGGAAATCAAGGTCCCAGAGTCTAGAGGAAGAGTGGAGAGGCCACAATCCAAGCTGCTGGAGGTCTAGTGTGAAGTTTCCACAATAAGTGATGGTTTGGGGGGGGCCATGTCATCTGCTGGTGGAGGTCCACTGTGTTTTATCAAGACCAAAGTCAGCGCAGCCATCTACCAGGACATTTTACAGCACTTCATGCTTCCCTCTGCCCACAAGCTTTTTGGAGATGGAAATGTCATTCTCCAGCAGGACTTGGCCCCTGTCCACACTGCCAAAAGTACCAATACCTGGTTTACACACAACAGTATCACTGTGCTTGATTGGCAGCAAACTCGACTGACCTTTACCCCATAGAGAATCTATTATAGAGAATCTATGGGGTATTGTCAAGAGGAAGATGAGACCCCAGACCCCACAATACAGATGAGCTGAAGGCTGCTATCAAAGCCACCTGGGCTTCCATAACACCTCAGCAGTGCCACAGGCTGATCCCTCCATGCCACATTGCCGCATTGATGCAGTAATTGATGCACGAGGAGCCCGAACAAGTATTGAGGGCATTTACTAAACATACATTTCAGTAGGCCAACTTTTCGGATTTTAAAAACATTCTTCAAGCTGTTGTTATGAAGTATTCTAATTTACTGAGATAATGACGTTTGTGTTTTCATTGGCTGTAAGCCATAATCATCAACATTAACAGAAATAAACACTTAAAATAGATCCCTCTGTGTGTAATGACTCTATATAATAGATCCCTCTGTGTGTAATGACTCTATATAATAGATCCCTCTGTGTGTAATGACTCTATATAATAGATCCCTCTGTGTGTAATGACTCTATATAATAGATCCCTCTGTGTGTAATAACTCTATATAATAGATCCCTCTGTGTGTAATGACTCTATATAATAGATCCCTCTGTGTGTAATGACTCTATATAATAGATCCCTCTGTGTGTAATGACTCTATATAATAGATCCCTCTGTGTGTAATGACTCTATATAATAGATCCCTCTGTGTGTAATGACTCTATATAATATAGGAGTTTCACTTTTTGCATTGAAGAACTGAAATAAACTAACTTTTGATGATATTCTAATTTTGTGAGAAGCACCTGTATATAGTATGAAGCCCCACTGCCCCATATGTGTATGTATAATTTGATGCACATGACTCGCCCCCTGGGCCGTGGGGTACACGGAACCGGGCCTTCTAGTGTACGGTGCTGATGGGGGTAGTAGTGGCAACCCGATCCCGTGGCTCAGGGTGGTCAGACCAAATGGTGGCAGTCTATTTATCAGTGTTTTGAATGTCCGACTACGCCACCCGTGGATTGCGGTCAGGGATAACCGCCGCTGCGAGGCAGACTGCTGAGGCTGGTGTTGGTGTGCAGCACAGGTGTAGGATAACTCCCCACGGGTAGAGTGTAGCCTCAGGGCAGTGTAGGTGGATGTTGGGGGTGATAGTGCAGGCCGCAATAGTAAGAGTTCAGAGTCCGCTTCAAACAGTTCAGGGTCTTTATTGTAGATATTATTAATGACCCAACAGTACCGGTTAGGAATGGGCCTGGGTGTCTGAGAGCATTCGGGCGAGCCCCACTGGTCAGGGTGAGTGTGTAGGCCTACCGTTCTCTCTATGCTCTTTCTGACTATCCCCCTTTTCGTGGTGTAATAGCCCACGTCCCTGAGCTGGCCGTGTACTTCTCGCCTGTATGGCATGCGACTAGGGCCTTGGGTACCTGTTGCTTGCTCCTCGCTGTACTGGTCCCTCTGTGTGGCGGAGCCTCCAGGCTTCTTAGGCCAAGGGACCTGAAATCCCTCGCAGGTTGGTTCTCTGCTGCTGGGCTTGTAACCCTGACAGCCCCGGACCCCAATGCCTGGTAGATTGGTTCTCTTCCAGGACCGGCTCTTGTCACCTCTGTCCCTGGCTTGACTCCTCAGCTACAGCTGAACTGTCCCTCCTTCTCTGGGACTAGTCTCACTCCTGAGCTAGGTCTTCCAGTTCTCTCTAACCCTGCCCCCAGTTCCAGCTTTTATAGGGGCAGCCAGCTCCCCCTGCTGGCCTGGGACAGGAGGTGCTGTATGCTAATTGTCCCTAACCAGGGGACCTCCCTCCTGCTCTCAGACACAGATTATTGTTTGTGGCATCCAGGCCTGGGGTGACACATTCTCCCCTAGTAAAATTTAGTACTCCGGACTAAACAGGAAACACAAATACAGGGTATAAATGACAACATAACATATATACAAGTATATTTTGTCCTTGAGGTCACGGCGCTTCCGTGACCGGGTGTCCATGTCACCCAACAAGGTGTGAAGTTTTCCACGGTGTGGGGACCTGTTTCCATAAACCCCAAGTTCCTCGCCTTGGGCGTGGCGACAAGGCTGAGCTCTCTACTTTGGGCCACAAGGAGGCCACACCGGACAGATTTTTCTTCCGTGGCCATCTTCGAAAGAGGGCACCAAGTGCAACTATCTACAAGACAGTTCCGGTTATTCAGCGTCCATAACCTGTTAGTCCATGAACTAGAAAGACTGGAAAAACATAATTAGCAACCAGGCAACAAACATAAAACATTTACAATATAAAGCATTTTGATCTTCCAGCGAGCTGGTATTTGCCCCCTAGTGCTCCGGGTTGACCTGCGTAACCCACTGTCTGGTGGTGGTCTAACCTGACTTTCCCCACTAGCATTCAGGGTACAGCTACTAGCTGGGTTTACAGGCAGTGCAGGCAGCTATCTGCGGGTCCTTTGGCTTACCGCAGGTATGGCAGGCTCACTGTCAGCAGAGGGTTGACTCTCCTGGGCTGCTGGCATGGGTTCTTCTGCCTCTAGGGCTGCTTGGTCTTCTGATTCCTCCTGCTCTCCTGTAGGTTCCTGCTGGGTTGGTTGAAGGAAGTGTAGGACGGGTACCACTATTGCATCATTTATCCGAGTCCAGGACCGGGGGAACTCTCCAAGAACTGTGCTGATCATTTCTTTCTTGTCTTCTGCGGGTTCAAGGTCATCTTGATCTTCTCCTGCACTCTGTAGTTGCTTGGGGCACCTTTTTAGGTGGTCTCTGGAGACGGTGCTAGTAGTTTCTCCTCCATCCTTGGTAATTACACATACCTTCGGGTTGTTGTGGTTGGACTGCAGTACTGTGTACGGGTCGCTCTCCCACTGGTCATCTAGCTTGTGAAGCCTTCTCTTCCGCTTCAGGACCTGCTCACCAGGTTCCAGGGGACCAGCAGGGGCGTGTTGGTTGAAGAGCCTCTTTTGCTTTTCTCTCGCTTGAGCCAGACTCCTCTCCACACTCTCCTGTACCTTCTTGCACTGTAGCCGCCGTTCCGTATCCCAGTCCGCGTCTGGGGAGGTGGGGAGGACTCCCATCTCCAGGTCTATTGGCAGCTTACCAGGTCTTGCCCTCATCAGGTAAGCCGGGGTGCAATTTGTAGCATTCACCGGGATATGGTTGTATAAGCCTATCAGGTCTGGCAGCTTCTTCGGCCACAGGCTGCGTTCTTCCAGGGGCAACGTTTTGAGGAGATCAATGACGATATTATTCATTCTCTCACATAGCCCGTTGGTTTGTGGGTGGTAAGACGTTGTCTGAATCTTCTTACAGCCGTAGAGGTTGCAGAACTCCTGGAAGATTTCAGCCTCAAAGGCTGGACCTTGATCTGTCAAGACCTGTTCCGGATACCCGTGTGGATGGCAGAAGTGTTGTTGGAAGGCTCTGGCTGCTGTTCGGGCTGTCAAGTCTTTAACAGGAACCACCACCAGGAACCAGGAATAGTGGTCCACTATTGTCAGGGCATAGACGTAGCCCGACCGGCTTGGAGCCAGTTTCACATGGTCCAGAGCTACCAGCTCAAGAGACTGCCTGGTGACGATGGGCATCAAGGGCGTCTTCTGGCTGGTACCAGTCCCTGCACCACTTCTCTATGGCCCCTCTCATTCCGACCCAGTAGAACCGCTCTCTCAGTAGGAACTCCAGTTTCTTCCACCCGAAGTGTCACGCTCTGTCATGGTAGGCCTCCAGGACCATTGCTGCATCTCGTCTCGGGACCACTACCTGCCAGGTAAGCTCGTGCATCCGGTGGTTGACAAGCCTTCTGCACAGCTTACCTTCGTAGAGGAATAGCCTGCTTTTCTCCTTCCATAACTGCTTGGCTTCCTCTGGAGCATCCGAGCCAGGGCTAGCGTCTGCCTGGGTCAACAGGTCTTTCACCAGGCGAATTGCAGGGTCACTATCTTGCATTTCAGCCCAGCCGTGGTGAGGTAAGGGATTGAACATGACAGTGGTCAAGTCTTTGTCTCTTACACGGTGGGAGTACTGAGTGGCCCCGTACCGGTGGAATGCAGGGAGCTCTATTTCCTCCAACTCATCTGGATCTTCTCCCTCATCGGGCAAGTGGGGCATTCTCGATAGGGCATCTGCATTGGCATTGGCTCGGCCTGCCCGGTACTTGATGGTGAAGTCATAGTTTGCTAGCCGGGCCATCCACCGCTGCTCTAGGACACCAAGTCTCGCATTGTCCAGATGTGTCTACGGATTGTTGTCCGTGTACACAGTGAACTTCACAGAGGCCAGGTAATGCTTGAAACGTTCTGTTACTGCCCACACCACTGCCAAGGACTCCAGCTTAAAGGAGCTGTAATTCTCCGGGTTTCTCTCGGTGGGCCTCAGCTTCCGGCTGGCGTACGCGATCACCCTTTCTCTGCCCTGTTGGTTCTGTGACAGTACGGCTCCCAGCCCCACATTACTGGCGTCTGTGTTTAGGATAAAAGGCTGGCCATAATCAGGGTAGGCCAGGATCTCATCCCCCGTGAGGGCCATCTTCAGCTGGCGGAAGGACTCCTCTTCCGGCTTGTCCCACTTGAAGGGTGGCTTTTGGCTTCTGGTCTTAGATTGTCCTATAAGGAGGTCCTGCATAGGGGCTGCCATCTTGGTGAACCTGGGGATGAACCTTCGGTAGTAGCCTACCAACCCGACGAACTGCCTCACTTCTTTTATGCTAGAGGGGCTTGGCCAGTTCTTTATTGCCATGATTTTGTCAGGGTCGGGGGCTACTCCTTCTGCACTCACCACGTGTCCCAGGTACTGTACCTTCGGCTTTAACAGATGGCACTTGGAGGGTTTCACTTTCATGCCAAAGCCTGCCAGGGCCTTGAACACCTCGGCCAGGTGCTTTAGATGGTCCTCGTAAGTCTTCGAATAAACAATCACGTCGTCCAGGTAAAGTAGGACCGTCTCAAAGTTTCGGTGCCCTAGACAGCATTCCATCAGCCTCTGGAAGGTCCCGGGTGCGTTGCAGAGCCCGAACGGCATATAGTTGAATTCACTTAATCCCATCGGGGTGGTGAAGGCGGTCTTCTCCTTATCAGCCTCTGCCACAGGAACCTGCCAGTACCCACTAGTAAGGTCCAAAGTAGAGAATAAATTAGCTGATTTTAGTGCGACCAAAGACTCCTCTATTCTAGGCAACGGGTATGCGTCTTTATGGGTGATACGATTGACTTCTCTATAGTCCACGCACATTCTCATAGTACAGTCTTTCTTTTTTACCAGAACCAAGGGGGCTGCCCAGGGGCTACAACTGTCTCTAATGACCCCGGCTTCCTTCATTTCTCTCAGCATACCCTTTGCGTTCTGATAGTGTGCGGGGTGGTACAGGTCTGTATCTTTCTTTTATTGGTGGGTGGCTCCCCGTGGGGATGTGGTGTTCTACCCCTTTCACTCTGCCGAAGTCTAGCGGGTGCTTTCTAAAGATTCTCTCGTACTCTTGAACCACCCGGTAGACTCCTTGTTTTTGGTGCAAGGGAGTGGAGTCATCACCCACGTGGAGTTTCTGGCACCAGTCCTCCTTGGGTTTCTGGGAACCATCACCCTCCGCCTGGGGAGATGGAGGCAAGGGTTCCATGGCCCTGACAGCATTGTGTTCAGCAGTATACAATTTGGCTAGTGTAGCGTACCGGGGCAAGTGTACTTCCCTTTCCCCAATGTTTAAGATCCGGACGGGCACCCTTCCATGGTGGACATCGACCACCCCCCGGGCTGTCAAAATGGTGGGCCTGCTGTCTGAGTACACAGGTTCTACCATGGCTTGGTAGTCTCTCCCTCTTAACCCGATTGCAGTCCGACACCAGATCATTTCACTTTTGGGGGGCATGGCAATGGGGAACGGGTCGCTCATCGTCACGCTACCGATCTCACCACCAGACAGTTCTACCTGTTGCCATCTCATCAGGGCTCTTATCTCCTTCTGGAGGACCCTCTGTTGGCTGGAGCTCGCATTCATCGCCACCTGCTGCAAAATTACAATTACTTCTGAAAGACAATTTTCAATCACATTAGTACCCAAAGTTATTTTAGGGTGACTTTCTCGACGGTCAATGTCCACAATGATCACTCCCTGTGCCGGCAGTTCAACTTTACCAATCTTAATCGTCATCTCTCTGAACCCCACCTGCGGCACGGGTTGACCATTGCTGGCGATGATGCTCAAGTCATCGTCTGGATAACGAGTTATATCAGTGTCACTCCAGTACTGCTTGAAAAGTACATAGGGGATGGTAGTCACTTGGGACCCGGTGTCCAGCAGTGCACTCATGGGGATACCGTCCAGCACTACGGGTAAAACCGGACGTCCCCCTACGTACTTATCACGCTAATTAGATGGGCCTGATGACCTTATGCCTGGGGGTTGGCCCTTTGCCCCAGGTCGGACCCATTTAAAGTACAGTACCTGGCTACGTGTCCCGGCTGGCTGCAACGACGGCAAATCGGCTGTCCATCCTCAGTGTAATGATCGGCAGGCCTCCCTCTGAACGACGGGATCCTCCTCCGTCGACGCCACGGGACATCCTCCGGACTGGAAGCCAGCTTGATTGGTCCTGACGGGTCCATCTGTAACGACTGTACGGTCCTGGTCAATGCAGCAACACTCTTTGTTAGTTCTTGGACCTGATGGTACAGGTTTGCAGGCGGGGATGGATTTAGGGCCTGCGCATCAGCCCCCACAAGGTCTGCGGGATAGGGCGCCGCCCCCTGGTGGTAAGGGATGGCAGGGCGCCGGGAAGCTACAGCGCCACCCGGTGCAGGTTCTCGGAGCACCCGGATGGCCCTATCTTTGAACTGTGCAAAAGTCAAATCGGGGTTCTGTAGGGCCATGAGGCGCAGCTGGGTTCTGTGGGCGCTGGACAGCAGACCTTCTATGAACTGGTCAGTCAATAGTTTATCTGTATCCTGCACGCTGCCAGGGTCAGCTTGCTTAATTGCCCCCAAGGCTTCCTGTAAATTTAGGGCATAATCTCGGATGCTATCTTGAGCTCGCTGCTTACATCCATAGAACCGCATTTTGATTTCTGCTGAGGTACGGGTATCAAAGGTGTCCCGTAGACGGGTCAGAACCCCCCTTACAGTCCTTTTCTCCTCAGCTGTCTAAGACTTTACCTCCCGCTAGGCCGCACCAGTTAACTGCCCTATCAGTATGCTTACTTTCTGTTCTTCTGTCAGGGGATAAACTTTGAACAGGCTATACAGCCTTTCTTTAAAGTCGCCCAAGGTATGCGACTCGCCGGCATACTGGGGCAACCAGGCCGCTCCGGGGATATAGGCAGGGGTGGATTAAGAGTAGCAAGGGCCCCGGGCAGTTTAGAAGGCGCGGGCCCCCTCCACACACCTGATTTATCACGTGACATGTCACATGATCCCCTGTGATAGATCATGTGATAGTTCACGGGAAATTAACTTGGCATAATATTAATTGTGCTGCCTCATCTGAGAGCATCACAATATTGGGGCAGATACCCTGATTCCAGCGATGTGTCACTTTTTCAGCTGCTTGTTGTCATTTTGAGAAAATCACCATTTTATCTGCTGCAGATCTAGCAGCTCTCTGAATGCTGCGCTCTGTATAGCCCCACCCACACCACTGATTGGCAGCTTTCTGCCCATGCTCAGTGTACACAGAAATCTACTGATCAGTGATGGGGGTGGGGTCCTACAGAACTTACTAGTCATCTAGTGATAATTACCTGCTGACAAATCAATGATTTTATCAAAACAACACTAAGCAGCCCAGTAAGTGACACATTACTGGAATCAGTGCCTGTAACCCTACATTATGCTGCTCTCAGATTAGGGGGCAAAAACCTGATGACAGATTCCCTTTAAAGGAGCTGTAAAGACAAAAAAGTTTGTATTAAAAATACAAGCCATTTGTTAAATTAACTTTTTTTCATTGTTAATTCACATTAGACTGTATCTTCAACACTTTTGTCAGCAGGTCTTATTACAGACTCTGAATAGGGCAGCTCTCTCCCTCTCCCTCAGCAGAAAGTCACAGCATGGTTAAAAAACGGGATCTTTTATGATTTTCTCATAATAAATAAAAAAGGACATGCAAGTCCTCCAAACTATTTTCCGTTTCTCTATAGGCGAGGTCCTAAATCTTTCTTGTTCTTTAGTTGATCACATGTCAAAAATGCAAAGCATTTACTATGAACTCGCCTAAAAAAATATACACTTGGAGAGTAATATCATCATCTGCATGTAAATATTCCTTGACTCTAAGGGCTCGCTCACACTGTCGTATAACACGGCCGAATGCTATGTTAGGTTTTATCAGATAGGACTCGGCCCTATGTTATACTATGGGACAGTGCGATTATTGGCATGAGAAAATAATCTCATTCGATATTCGGACCATGTGCACCCATACAAGTCTATGGGTGCACGTAAAACATTGGACTGCACTCGGATGTCATCCAAGTGCAGTCCGATGAACACTCACAGAGACTATGGAGAAGATGGAGAAATTAAGTTCTCCATCTTCTCCATATCTGTGCTGCGAGAGAATCGGATCACACTCAGTTGAAGCTCTGACAGAGTTTGAGCCCAGTGTCATTAGCATAATTGGCCCTATTCTCTTGCATGAGAGAATATATGGCTTAGTGAGTGGACCCTAAAACTGAATAGTAGTGACGGACAGGCACCTCACAAGCGGGATCCATGTAGCTCTCAGATGTCATGTAGGTAGGGCTTCATTCCATGGGGTAGGGCTTAATTTCAAGGTATATAAAAAAAATGGACTTCAAATAAAAATTAAATGAACACAAAAAGCACTAATTGAATTATTTTTTTCGTATTTATGTTTGCAGCCCCTTTAAAAACCCTTTGAGGACCAAGGCACATATATGTCCCATAGTTTTAAATAAATACTTGCTCATACAATTGCACATGCCAAAAGATGAAGAAGAACAGAATCAAAAATATGACTTTAAGTGGAGCACTTACAGGTATTCAAGGTGAAAGAGACCAGCAAAGGCATCGTCTCGAATGACAGTAAATGAGTTAGAATTCAGCAAGCTGAAAATGAAGACAGCAGGTTAGAAGCGAACCAGACTTTATGGTGCTCAGAATTAGTCAAGCAGAATTTATTGACTGCTCTTGCAAAGCACTGAGACTGCCGCTGTGTATAGATGGCGCCATGCGGCCTCCTGCTGTGTATAGATGGCGCCGTGTGGCCTCCCGCTGTGTAGAGATGGCACCGTATAGATGGCTACGTGTGGCCTCCTGCTGAGTATACGTGTATAGATGGCTACGTGCGGCCTCCTGCTGAGTATAGATGCCGCACGGCGCTCCCCCCAGAGACAGCAGGAGGCCGCACAGCGCCATCTATACTCAGCGGGAGACCGCACGTAGCCATCTATACACAGCAGGAGGCCGCACGGCGACATGTATACTCAGCGGGGGCCGCACGTAGCCATCTATACACAGCGGGAGGCTGCACGGAGCCCCCCCAGAGACATCAGGAGGCCGCACGGCGCCAACTATACTCAGCAGGAGGCCGCATGCAGTCATACACACACACAAACATATACAGACACGCATAAACACATTTGAAACACAAAAATACATACAAACAGACATCACACATTGACATCTGCCCACACACACACACAAACAGACAGACATCACACACACACACACACACACCTGCCCACACACACACACCTGCCCACATACACATCTGTGTGTGTGTATGTATAGTGTGTGTGTGTGTGTATAATGTGTGTGTATGTATAGTGTGTGTGTATGTATAGTGTGTGTGTGTGTGTGTGTGTGTCTATAATTTGTGTGTGTGTATTTTTTTTTTAAGTTAAAAACAAGTAAAATGCTTGTGGCATCAATATCAAGAATCCAGATATAAGGGCCTATTCACACTGAATTTTGCAATGCATTCATCTCCTCTTTCCAGGCTTCTATCTAAATCCCTGAAAAATGGCATTCAGATGTGCCTTGACATAGCCATTGATTTGAACAAAGGCAAACCGAGGCTAAAGTCTGAATCTTCAGGCTCCATTTGCTCTGCTTTCAGATGTCTCATTTCAGACAGCACAATCCTGAATTTCAGGGATTCAGTTGTAAGCCTTGTGTAAAGACCTGAATGCAGCGCTGAATGTAGTGTGAATAGGTCCTTACATCCTACACCACCTCAGGGGATTGTTGTTATGGAGTATTGCCCCTGGGTGGCCGCAGTTATGACCACCACCAGGGCTCGCGGTCACCCACCCTAACTTTGGTATTCTGGGGAGCTGGTATAATGAATATCTGAGAAGAGCCCTAGAGAAGCAAGAACATTGGACAACCCAGAGGTGGTGGCCTCAAGTTAGGTGTAGTGTTCAACAGGGCAAGACTTTCTAACCTGCCCGCACACACACACACACACACACATGTACACATACATACACCTGCCCACACAGACACACACACACACACACCTGCCCACACAGACACACACACACACCTGCCCACACAGACACACACACACCTGCCCCCCCCCCACACACACACACCTGCCCACACACACACACACCTGCTCACACACACACACACCTGCCCACACAGACACACACACACCTGCCCACACACACACACACACACACCTGCCCACACACATACACACCTGCCCACACACACACACACACACCTGCCCACACACACACACACCTGCCCACACACAAACACACCTGCCCACACACACACACCTGCCCACACACACACATACACCTGCCCACACACACACACAAACACCTGCCAACACACACACACCTGCCCACACACACACACACCTGCCCACACACACACACACACCTGCCCACACACACACACACACACCTGCCCACACACAAATCTGCCCACACAGACACCTGCCCACAAACACACACACACACCCATATACACACACCTGCCCACACACACACCTGCCCACACACACACACACACATGTGCCCACACACACAACCACACCTGCCCACACAGACACCTGCCCACACAGACACCTGCCCACACACACACATATATATACACACACACACATATACACACACACACACACCTGCCCACACAGACACACACACATATACACACACACACATATACACACACACACACACCTGCCCACACAGACACCTGCCCCCACAGACACCTGCCCACAAACACACACACAACTGCCCACACACACATCTGCCCACACACACACACACTCACCTTCCCCCGGCTCAATTCCTCCTGCCTGCTCTCTCTCTTTTCCGGTGCAGCACTGCAGGCCGGGGCGCACTGCGTGACGTCACAGCTAGGAGACACAGCCGCGCACAGGGCCATGTCTCCTAGCAGTGACGCGGCCGGGCCAGCACAGGGAAGTTAACTGCTGCAGTGCTGGCCAAGCCGATGAAGAAGTAGCGGCGGCCGCTGCTGGGGGAGCGGTCCAGGCCCCCCCCTCCCGCCACTGCTACTGCTATGTGCCGCGGCGGCCCGCACATATAATGAGGGCAATCCGGCATTAGACACCCCGCCTGGAGCCGCGGGCCCCCTGCAGGCTCGGGGCCCTGGGCGGTCGCCCGGATTGCCCTCATTATAATCCGCCTATGGATATAGGGCATGGAAAACGGCATCACAGCTGCAGCAGCTACGCTGGTGGTAGAGGGTCCCTCCGCGTCCGACATCTTCCTCCCCCCTAGTTAACCGTGGCCTACCTTCTGGCGATCCTCTTCTGTAGGCCGCGGCTCCGCTCGCGATGCTCTGGGCGAGGACCTTGCGTTGCTCGGTGATGACGTCGGCATCCGCTGGATCTCCTTCCAGGACCTTGAGCAGCGTCTCAGCGTAGGGCGGGGCTTCAGGTCTCGCGCGTTTTTGGACGTCCACGCCCCTCTTCTTCCCGCACGGCGACCCGAAGATGGCGCCCGATGGCGGGAAAAGGCTCCGATTGGCGGGAAATGGCCCCGAATGGTGGGAAACTTCACTCAGATATGTATAGAGTCTTTTCCAGGCACGCAATACCCGTTTGTGGCGGGTTGGTCGACTACGCCAAAGCTGACTCGCCCCCTGGGGCCGTGGGGTACCCGGAACCGGGCCTTCTAGTGTACGGTGCTGATGGGGGTAGTAGTGGCAACCCGATCCCGTGGCTCAGGGTGGTCAGACCAAATGGTGGCAGTCTATTTATGAACTGCTTCAAACAGTTCAAGGTCTTTATTGTAGATATTATTAATGACCCAACAGTACCAGTTAGGAATGGGCCTGGGTGTCTGAGAGCATTCGGGCGAGCCCCACTGGTCAGGGTGAGTGTGTAGGCCTACCGTTCTCTCTATGCTCTTTCTGACTATCCCCCTTTGCGTGGTGTAATAGCCCACGTCCCTGAGCTGGCCGTGTACTTCTCTCCTGTATGGCTTGCGACTCAGGCCTTGGGTACCTGTTGCTTGCTCCTCGATGTACTGGTCCCTCTGTGTGGCGGAGCCTCCAGGCTTCTTAGGCCAAGGGACCTGAAATCCCTCGCAGGTTGGTTCTCTGCTGCTGGGCTTGTAACCCTGACAGCCTCGGACCCCAATGTCCGGTAGATTGGTTCTCTGCCAGGACCGGCTCTCGTCGCCTCTGTCCCTGGCTTGCAGTTTCTCCTCTGCCTCACGGACTCGTCAGCTACAGCTGAACTGTCCCTCCTTCTCTGGGACTAGTCTCACTCCTGAGCTAGGTCGTCCAGTTTTCTCTAACCCTGCCCCCAGTTCCAGCTTTTATAGGGGCAGCCAGCTCCCCCTGCTGGCCTGGGACAGGAGGTGCTGTATGCTAATTGTCCCTAACCAGGGGACCTCCCTCCTGCTTTCAGAAACAGATTATTGTTTGTGGCATCCAGGCCTGGGGTGACACACACACACTGCTCTATATTTAGTATGATGCCCCCACTCCTCCATATATATAGCATGATGGTCCCACTGCTCCATATACAGGTGCATCTCACTAAATTAGAATATCATCAAAAAGTTAATTTATTTCAGTTCTTCAATACAAAAAGCTGTCTTTCAGCTCATCTGCATTGTTGGGTCTGATGTCTCTCATCTTCCTCTTGACAATACCCCATAGATTCTCTATAATAGATTCTCTATGGGGTTAAGGTCAGGCGAGTTTGCTGCCAATCAAGCACAGTGATACTGTTGTGTGTAAACCAGGTATTGGTACTTTTGGCCGTGTGGACAGGGGCCAAGTCCTGCTGGAGAATGACATTTCCATCTCCAAAAAGCTTGTCGGCAGAGGGAAGCATGAAGTGCTGTAAAATGTCCTGGTAGCCGGCTGTGCTGACTTTGGTCTTGATAAAACACAGTGGACCTACACCAGCAGATGACATGGCCCCCCAAACCATCACTGATTGTGGAGCCTTCACACTAGACCTCAAGCAGCTTGGATTGTGGACTCTCCACTCTTCCTCCAGACTCTGGGACCTTGATTTCCAAATGAAAATTGGAACTCTAGGACCTTGTGGAGTGTGTCAATGACTGCCTTCTGGACATCTGTCAAGTCAGCAGTCTTCCTCATGATTGTGGAGCATACTGAAACAGTATTGAAGAACTGGAATAAATTAACTTTTTGAAGATATTCTAATTTAGTGAGATGCACCTGTATATACTATGATGGTCCCACTGCCCCACATACATATAGTATAATGGCCCCACTACTCCATATGTAGTATGATGGACCCACTACTCCAGATATATAGTAGGATGGCTCCACTGCCCGATCATTTAAAAAAATAAAGTTTATTCTCACTTAATCCTGATTCCCTACATCACGGCCTCTGTCTCCTCTTCAGCTGGAATGGGCGTGACGGTAAGTATGGTTTAATTTAGAACAATAAAGAATTGTGTCTTTATTTCAATTAAAGGACTTTTTTCTGGGTGTTTGTGTTTTTTTTAAATACTTTACTAGAAATTCATGGCGGTCATGTCTAATATTGGCGTGACCCCATGAATTTCGGGCTTAGGGCCAGCTGATAATGCCAAGCTGGCCTTAACCCCTTTATTACCCAGTGAGCCACCGCACCAGGGCCCTGGATGAGTTGGGTACAGCGCCAGAAGATGGCGCTTCTATGAATGCGCCATTTTCCGGGGCGGCTGCGGACTGCAATTTGCAGCGGGTGGGGCCCAGAAAGCTTGGGCCTCCCTGCGCTGCAGATTCCAGCCCCCAGCTGCCTAGTTGTACCTGGCTGGACACAAAAATAGGGCGAAGCCCCACGTATTTTTTTTTAAATTATTTCATGAAATTCATGGAATAATTAAGAAAAAAAGGGCTTCCCTATATTGTTGTGTCCGGCTAGGTACAAATAGGCAGCTGGTGGTTGGGCGCAGCCCGTTCCTGCCTGCTGTACCTGACTGGACACAAATATAGGGCGAAGCCCCACATCAATTTTTTTTAATTATTTCATGAATTTCCTGAAATAATTTAAAAAAAAATTGACGTGGGGCTTCGCACTATATTTGGGTCCAGCCAGGTACAGCAGGCAGGAACGGGCTGCCCCCAACCACCAGCTGCCTATTTGTACCTGGCCGGACACAACAATATAGGGAAGCCCTTTTTTTCTTAATTATTCCATGAATTTCATGAAATAATTAAAAAAAAAAATACGTGGAGCTTCGCCCTATTTTTGTGTCCAGCCAGGTACAACTAGGCAGCTGGGGGCTGGAATCTGCAGCGCAGGGAGGCCCAAGCTTTCTGCCCCCCCCCCCCCCCCCACTGAAAATTGCAGTCTGCAGCCGCCCCGGAAAATGGCGCGTTCATAGAAGCTGGATGCTGCACCTGGCTGGCATACAAAAATATGGCGAAGCCCACGTCAAAAGTTTTGGGAAAAATTAATTAAAAAATAAATAATAATTTAGGGACTGCATCTTTATTAACTCCTCAAATGTCATTTAGTGTTAAAATAAAGGATTTATTTAAAAAAAAAATGGCGTGGGATCCCCCATAATTTTAGTCTCTACCGGAGGTTAAGCAGACGGCTGGGGCAGATGTTTGAAGCCTGGGAAGGGGGTAAAACCCGCGGAGCTTCCCAGGCTACTAATATCAGCCCCCAGCTGAATACCTAGCCTTTACTAGCTATTAAAATGGGGGACCCCCCCAAAAAAAATGACGTGGGGTTCCCCCTATTTTAATAGCTAGCAAAGGCTAGGCAGAGAGCTGGGGGCTGATATTAATAGCCCAGGAAGGGTGCCATGAATAATGGCCCCCTCCCAGGCTAGAAACACCAGACGTCAGCCGCCCCAGAAATGGCGCATCCATATGATGCGCCAATTCTGGCACTTAGCCTCGCTCTTCCACGCTGCCCTGGTGCGGTGGCAGGGGGTAATAGTGGTGGGGTTCATGTCAGCGCCAGCTGCCATGAAGCCCAGGTTAGTAATGATGGGCGTCTATAAGACACCCCCATTACTAACCTACAAAGTGTTAAAAAGAAAACACACACTACACCCAGAAAAAAATAATTTATTTGAAATAAAACACACCATTTTATTTAATTCTTAGTTTACTAAATATAATAGTTACCTGTCCACGTTCCTGCGCTGATCTCCCATGCACAGCTGTCACATCTGGAGATGGTGACAGCTGTGCATGGCTGCTGTAAGCTCACACTGCCGGGAACACGTCCGCTCCCGGCAGCGGGAGCCACTGACTGAGGTCACCGGAGTGCATTCAGGCAGCGCAGCTCCGGAGACCTCCTTTACGGCAGTGCTGTACCGTGGGAATTTCTCACGATACAGCAGGGCCGTAAAGGAGCTAACCGGAGCAGCGCTGCCTGAACTCCGGCGAACCCTTACGGCCCTGTCATTCTAGCGGCGGCGGCGGTTCAGAGCGGTCACATTCTATGTGGCTGCTCTGAACTGGAGATCATCGTGGGACACTCGTGGACTACTACGGAGGGGTAAGGATAAGGTTGTGGTTTATTATTTTATATTTTATTACAGGAGATCAATGGCTTCGGGGAATTAGGTGTCTAGGTGAGTATAGGTGTAGTTTTTTATTTTTTACTTTATTTTAGGTGGCGATCGGCGGGGACAGGTAATGTATGAACTAATTTATTGTAGGTAACCACTGGCCACCAATGACATGTATTTAAAATTTATTGGGGACACAGTAGGGCAATTTAAATAGCAGGATCAGGCTGATGGGAACTACTGCTCCCATCGAGCTGATCCTGCTGGCACGAGTGGACGGGGGACAGACATAGGCCGATGGGAGTAGTAGTGTCACATCGGCCTATGTCTGCCTGCATGCACAGACACCGCGCACACCCGCACAAACATCGCACAGACACCCCGCACACACACGCACACATCGCACACACACCCCGCACACACACGCACACACACCCCGCACACACACTAATCATGACCGGTCTGATGGTCTGGGAGGTGAGGCTGACCTGTGCGGTCGTGGGAAAGTTCATGTGAGTTCATGCAGTCAAGCATGAACTCACATGAACCCTCTGAGGGCACCGCGGCGACTTCAAATGAACAGCTGATCGGCATCACCTGATACCTCAGCTGTTCATTTGAAATAACCGGCGGGAAAGCGCAGCACAGAACGGGAAAGCCGGCGGTGAAGTCTTTTCACTGCCGGCTTCCCCGCCCGGGTCCTTCGCTCCTTGGTGCTGCGCTCCCCGCCCGGTCCTAATTTACGATTGGGATTGGAGGTGGCGAGGGTAGCGGAGGATCGGGGTGGGAGGCTGCGTGGAAGCAGTATGGGGCTGTGTGATTGTTTAAAAGCCGGCGGCTTTTTACCGCGCGCCGGCTTTTAAACAATCAGGAGAATTCTCCCCCGCTGGGATGGCATTCTGATGACAGGCTGGATCGCGCTGCCATCCAACTTGTCATCCTTCACAGACACTGCAGAGCTCAGGCATTATGGGAACTTCCGATTCCGGTATACGATATTGTAAAAGTATCGGAATTAAGTATCGGAATTCCGATACCGCGAATATCGGCCGATACCCGATATTTCAGTATCGGAATGCTCAACACTAGTCAAGACCTGTTCCGGATACCCGTGTGGACGGCAGAAGTGTTGTTGGAAGGCTCTGGCCGCTGTTTGGGCTGTCAAGTCTTTAACAGGAACCACCACCAGGAACCGGGAATAGTGGTCCACTATTGTCAGGGCATAGACGTAGCCCGACCGGCTTGGAGCCAGTTTCACATGGTCCAGAGCTACCAGCTCAAGAGGCTGCCTGGTGACGATGGGCATCAAGGGCGTCTTCTGGCTGGTACCGTCCTTCCTTCTGAGGTTACATGGGCCGCAGTCCCTGCACCACTTCTCTATGGCCCCTCTCATTCCGACCCAGTAGAACCGCTCTCTCAGTAGGAACTCCAGTTTCTTCCACCCGAAGTGTCCCGCTCTGTCATGGTAGGCCTCCAGGACCATTGCTGCATCTCGTCTCGGGACCACTACCTGCCAGGTCAGCTTGTGCGTCCGGTGGTTGACAAGCCTTCTGCACAGCTTACCTTCGTAGAGGAATAGCCTGCTTTTCTCCTTCCATAACTGCTTGGCTTCCTCTGGAGCATCCGAGCCAGGGCTAGCGTCTGCCTGGGTTAACAGGTCTTTCACCAGGCGAATTGCAGGGTCACTATCTTGCGTTTCAGCCCAGCCGTGGTGAGGTAAGGGATTGAACATGACAGTGGTCAAGTCTTTATCTCTTACACGGTGGGAGTACTGAGTGGCCCCGTACCGGTGGAATGCAGGGAGCTCTATTTCCTCCAACTCGTCTGGATCTTCTCCCTCATCGGGCAAGTGGGGCATTCTCGATAGGGCATATGGATTGGCATTGGCTCGGCCTGCCCGGTACTTGATGGTGAAGTCATAGTTTGCTAGCCGGGCCATCCACCGCTGCTCTAGGGCACCAAGTCTCGCATTGTCCAGATGTGTCTACGGATTGTTGTCCGTGTACACAGTGAACTTCACAGAGGCCAGGTAATGCTTGAAACGTTCTGTTATGGCCCACACCACTGCCAAGGACTCCAGCTTAAAGGAGCTGTAATTCTCCGGGTTTCTCTCGGTGGGCCTCAGCTTCCGGCTGGCGTACGCGATCACCCTTTCTCTGCCCTGTTGGTTCTGTGACAGTACGGCTCCCAGCCCCACATTACTGGCGTCTGTGTGGAGGATAAAAGTCTGTCCATAATCAGGGCAGGCCAGGATCTCATCCCCCGTGAGGGCCATCTTCAGCTGGCAGAAGGACTCCTCTTCTGGCTTGTCCCACTTGAAGGGTGGCTTTTGGCTTCTGGTCTTAGACTGTCCTATAAGGAGGTCCTGCATAGGGGCTGCTATCTTGGTGAACCTGGGGATGAACCTTCGGTAGTAGCCTACCAACCCGACGAACTGCCTCACTTCTTTTATGTTAGAGTGGCTTGGCCAGTTCTTTATTGCCGTGATTTTGTCAGGGTCGGGGGCTACTCCGTCTGCACTGACCACGTGTCCCAGGTACTGTACCTTCGGCTTTAACAGATGGCACTTGGAGGGTTTCATTTTCATGCCAAAGCCTGCCAGGGCCTCGAACACCTCAGCCAGGTGCTTTAGATGGTCCTCGTAAGTCTTCGAATAGACAATCACGTCGTCCAGGTAAAGTAGGACGGTCTCAAAGTTTCGGTGCCCTAGACAGAATTCCATCAGCCTCTGGAAGGTCCCGGGTGCGTTGCAGAGCCCGAACGGCATATAGTTGAATTCACTTAATCCCATCGGGGTGGTGAAGGCGGTCTTCTCCTTATCAGCCTCTGCCACAGGAACCTGCCAGTACCCACTAGTAAGGTCCAAAGTAGAGAAGAAATTAGCTGATTTTAGTGCGACCAAAGACTCCTCTATTCTAGGCAACGGGTATGCGTCTTTATGGGTGATACGATTGACTTCTCTATAGTCCACGCACATTCTCATAGTACAGTCTTTCTTTTTTACCAGAACCAAGGGGGCTGCCCAGGGGCTACAACTGTCTCTAATGACCCCGGCTTCCTTCATTTCTCTCAGCATGCCCTTTGCGTTCTGATAGTGTGCGGGGTGGTACAGGTCTGTATCTTTCTTTTATTGGTGGGTGGCTCCCCGTGGGGATGTGGTGTTCTACCCCTTTCACTCTGCCGAAGTCTAGCGGGTGCTTTCTAAAGATTCTCTCGTACTCTTGAACCACCCGGTAGACTCCTTGTTTTTGGTGCAAGGGAGTGGAGTCATCACCCACGTGGAGTTTCTGGCACCAGTCCTCCTTGGGTTTCTGGGAACCATTACCCTCCACCTGGGGAGATGGAGGCAAGGGTTCCATGGCCCTGACAGCATTGTGTTCAGCAGTATACAATTTGGCTAGTGTAGCGTACCGGGGCAAGTGTACTTCCCTTTCCCCAATGTTTAAGATCCGGACGGGCACCCTTCCATGGCGGACATCGACCACCCGCCGGGCTGTCAAAATGGTGGGCCTGCTGTCTGAGTACACAGGTTCTACCATGGCTTGGTAGTCTCTCCCTCTTAACCCGATTGCAGTCCGACACCAGATCATTTCACTTTTGGGGGGCATGGCAATGGGGAACGGGTCGCTCATCGTCACGCTACCGATCTCACCACGAGACAGTTCTACCTGTTGACATCTCATCAGGGCTCTTATCTCCTTCTGGAGGACCCTCTGTTGGCTGGAGCTCGCATTCATCGCCACCTGCTGCAAAATTACAATTACTTCTGAAAGACAATTTTCAATCACATTAGTACCCAAGGTTATTTTAGGGTGACTTTCTCGACGGTCAATGTCCACAATGATCACTCCCTGTGCCGGCAGTTCAACTTTACCAATCTTAATCGTCATCTCTCTGAACCCCACCTGCGGCACGGGTTGACCATTGCTGGCGATGATGCTCAAGTCATCGTCTGGATAACGAGTTATATCAGTG
Source organism: Phyllobates terribilis (assembly GCF_046119375.1). NCBI lineage: Eukaryota > Metazoa > Chordata > Amphibia > Anura > Dendrobatidae > Phyllobates > Phyllobates terribilis. The sequence goes on along the minus strand of NW_027362848.1, from coordinate 3,520,149 downwards.
TCACTCCAGTACTGCTTGAAAAGTACATAGGGGATGGTAGTCACTTGGGACCCGGTGTCCAGCAGTGCACTCATGGGGATACCGTCCAGCACTACGGGTAAAACCGGACGTCCCCCTACGTACTTATCACGCCAATTAGATGGGCCTGATGACCTTATGCCTGGGGGTTGGCCCTTTGCCCCAGGTCGGAACCATTTAAAGTACAGTACCTGGCTACGTGTCCCGGCTGGCTGCAACGACGGCAAATCGGCTGTCCATCCTCAGTGTAATGATTAGCGGGCCTCCCTCTGAACGACGGGATCCTCCTCCGTCGACGCCACGGGACATCCTCCGGACTGGAAGCCAGCTTGATTGGTCCTGACGGGTCCATCTGTAACGACTGTACGGTCCTGGTCAATGCAGCAACACTCTTTGTTAGTTCTTGGACCTGATGGTACAGGTTTGCAGGCGGGGATGGATTTAGGGCCTGCGCATCAGCCCCCACAAGGTCTGCGGGATAGGGCGCCGCCCCCTGGTGGTAAGGGATGGCAGGGCGCCGGGAAGCTACAGCGCCACCCGGTGCAGGTTCTCGGAGCACCCGGATGGCCCTATCTTTGAACTGTGCAAAAGTCAAATCGGGGTTCTGTAGGGCCATGAGGCGCAGCTGGGTTCTGTGGGCGCTGGACAGCAGACCTTCTATGAACTGGTCAGTCAATAGTTTATCTGTATCCTGCACGCTGCCAGGGTCAGCTTGCTTAATTGCCCCCAAGGCTTCCTGTAAATTTAGGGCATAATCTCGGATGCTATCTTGAGCTCGCTGCTTACATCCATAGAACCGCATTTTGATTTCTGCTGAGGTACGGGTATCAAAGGTGTCCCGTAGACGGGTCCGAACCCCCCTTACAGTCCTTTTCTCCTCAGCTGTCCAAGACTTTACCTCCCGCTGGGCCGCACCAGTTAACTGCCCTATCAGTATGCTTACTTTCTGTTCTTCTGTCAGGGGATAAACTTTGAACAGTCTATACAGCCTTTCTTTAAAGTCGCCCAAGGTATGCGACTCGCCGGCATACTGGGGCAGCCAGGCCGCTCTGGGGATATAGGCAGGGGTGGATTAAGAGTAGCAAGGGCCCCGGGCAGTTTAGAAGGCGCGGGCCCCCTCCACACACCTGATTTATCACGTGACATGTCACATGATCCCCTGTGATAGATCATGTGATAGTTCACGGGAAATTAATTTGGCATAATATTAATTGTGCAACCTCATCTGAGAGCAGCACAATATTGGGGCAGATACCCTGATTCCAGCGATGTGTCACTTTTTCAGCTGCTTGTTGTCATTTTGAGAAAATCACCGTTTTATCTGCTGCAGATCTAGCAGCTCTCTGAATGCTGCGCTCTGTATAGCCCCACCCACACCACTGATTGGCAGCTTTCTGCCCATGCTCAGTGTACACAGAAATCTACTGATCAGTGATGGGGGTGGGGTCCTACAGAACTTACTAGTCATCTAGTGATAATTACCTTCTGACAAATCAATGATTTTATCAAAACAACACTAAGCAGCCCAGTAAGTGACACATTACTGGAATCAGTGCCTGTAACCCTACATTATGCTGCTCTCAGATTAGGTGGCAAAAACCTGATGACAGATTCCCTTTAAAGGAGCTGTAAAGACAAAAAAGTTTGTATTAAAAAAAATACAAGCCATTTGTTAAATTAACTTTTTTTCATTGTTAATTCACATTAGACTGTATCTTCAACACTTTTGTCAGCAGGTCTTATTACAGACTCTGAATAGGGCAGCTCTCTCCCTCTCCCTCAGCATGGTTAAAAAACGGGATCTTTTATGATTTTCTCATAATAAATAAAAAAGGACATGCAAGTCCTCCAAACTATTTTCCGTTTCTCTATAGGGGAGGTCCTAAATCTTTCTTGTTCTTTAGTTGATCACATGTCAAAAATGCAAAGCATTTACTATGAACTCGCCTAAAAAAATATACACTTGGAGAGTAATATCATCATCTGCATGTAAATATTCCTTGACTCTAAGGGCTCGCTCACACTGTCGTATAACACGGCCGAATGCTATGTTAGGTTTTATCAGATAGGACTCGGCCCTATGTTATACTATGGGACAGTGCGATTATTGGCATGAGAAAATAATCTCATTCGATATTCGGACCATGTGCACCCATACAAGTCTATGGGTGCACGTAAAACATTGGACTGCACTCGGATGTCATCCAAGTGCAGTCCGATGAACACTCACAGAGACTATGGAGAAGATGGAGAAATTAAGTTCTCCATCTTCTCCATATCTGTGCTGCGAGAGAATCGGATCACACTCAGTTGAAGCTCTGACAGAGTTTGAGCCCAGTGTCATTAGCATAATTGGCCCTATTCTCTTGCATGAGAGAATATATGGCTTAGTGAGTGGACCCTAAAACTGAATAGTAGTGACGGACAGGCACCTCACAAGCGGGATCCATGTAGCTCTCAGATGTCATGTAGGTAGGGCTTCATTCCATGGAGTAGGGCTTAATTTCAAGGTATTTAAAAAAAATGGACTTCAAATAAAAATTAAATGAACACAAAAAGCAGTAATTGAATTATTTTTTTCGTATTTATGTTTGCAGCCCCTTTAAAAACCCTTTGAGGACCAAGGCACATATATGTCCCATAGTTTTAAACTGGAAAAAAAATTTGATTGAATAAAATTTAAGGTCCTCAAAGGTTTAAGTAGGTCATAAATTCATATGAATACTTGCTCATACAATTGCACATGCCAAAAGATGAAGAAGAACAGAATCAAAAATATGACATTAAGTGGAGCACTTACAGGTATTCAAGGTGAAAGAGACCAGCAAAGGCATCGTCTCGAATGACAGTAAATGAGTTAGAATTCAGCAAGCTGAAAATGAAGACAGCAGGTTAGAAGCGAACCAGACTTTATGGTGCTCAGAATTAGTCAAGCAGAATTTATTGACTGCTCTTGCAAAGCACTGAGACTCCTGCTGTGTATAGATGGCGCCGTGCGGCCTCCCGCTGTGTATAGATGGCGCCGTGTGGCCTCCCGCTGTGTATAGATGGCACCGTATAGATGGCTACGTGCGGCCTCCTGCTGAGTATACGTGTATAGATGGCTACGTGCGGCCTCCTGCTGAGTATAGATGCCGCACGGCGCTCCCCCCAGAGACAGCAGGAGGCCGCACAGCGCCATCTATACTCAGCGGGGGCCGCACGTAGCCATCTATACACAGCGGGAGGCTGCACGGAGCCCCCCCAGAGACATCAGGAGGCCGCACGGCGCCAACTATACTCAGCAGGAGGCCGCATGCAGTCATACACACACACAAACATATACAGACACGCATAAACACATTTGAAACACAAAAATAAATACAAACAGACATCACACATTGACATCTGCCCACACACACACACACAAACAGACAGACATCACACACACACACACACCTGCCCACACACACACACCTGCCCACATACACATCTGTGTGTGTGTATGTATAGTGTGTGTGTGTGTGTATAATGTGTGTGTATGTATAGTGTGTGTGTATGTATAGTGTGTGTGTGTGTGTGTGTGTCTATAATTTGTGTGTGTGTATTTTTTTTTTAAGTTAAAAACAAGTAAAATGCTTGTGGCATCAATATCAAGAATCCAGATATAAGGGCCTATTCACACTGAATTTTGCAATGCATTCATCTCCTCTTTCCAGGCTTCTATCTAAATCCCTGAAAAATGGCATTCAGATGTGCCTTGACATAGCCATTGATTTGAACAAAGGCAAACCGAGGCTAAAGTCTGAATCTTTAGGCTCCATTTTCTCTGCTTTCAGATGTCTCATTTCAGACAGCACAATCCTGAATTTCAGGGATTCAGTTGTAAGCCTTGTGTAAAGACCTGAATGCAGCGCTGAATGTAGTGTGAATAGGTCCTTACATCCTACACCACCTCAGGGGATTGTTGTTATGGAGTATTGCCCCTGGGTGGCCGCAGTTATGACCACCACCAGGGCTCGCGGTCACCCACCCTAACTTTGGTATTCTGGGGAGCTGGTATAATGAATATCTGAGAAGAGCCCTAGAGAAGCAAGAACATTGGACAACCAAGAGGTGGTGGCCTCAAGTCAGGTTTAGTGTTCAACAGGGCAAGACTTTCTAACCTGCCCACACACACACACACACACACACACACACACATATACACACACACACCTGCCCACACAGACACACACACACACACACACACCTGCCCACACAGACACACAAACACCTGCCCCCCCCCCACACACACACACCTGCCCACACACACACACACCTGCTCACACACACACACACCTGCCCACACAGACACACACACACCTGCCCACACACACACACACACACACCTGCCCACACACATACACACCTGCCCACACACACACACACACACACACACACCTGCCCACACACACACACACCTGCCCACACACAAACACACCTGCCCACACAGACACACCTGCCCACACACACACATACACCTGCCCACACACACACACAAACACCTGCCCACACACACACACACCTGCCCACACACACACACACCTGCCCACACACACACACACACACACCTGCCCACACACACACACACCTGCCCACACACAAATCTGCCCACACACACACCTGCCCACAAACACACATACACACCCATATACACACACCTGCCCACACACACACCTGCCCACACACACACACATCTGCCCACACACACAACCACACCTGCCCACACAGACACCTGCCCACACAGACACCTGCCCACACACACACACATATATACACACACACACATATACACACACACACACACACACACACCTGCCCACACAGACACACACACATATACACACACACACATATACACATACACACACACCTGCCCACACAGACACCTGCCCCCACAGACACCTGCCCACAAACACACACACAACTGCCCACACACACATCTGCCCACACACACACACACTCACCTTCCCCCGGCTCAATTCCTCCTGCCTGCTCTCTCTCTTTTCCGGTGCAGCACTGCAGGCCGGGGCGCACTGCGTGACGTCACAGCTAGGAGACACAGCCGCGCACAGGGCCATGTCTCCTAGCAGTGACGCGGCCGGGCCAGCACAGGGAAGTTAACTGCTGCAGTGCTGGCCGAGCCGATGAAGAAGTAGCGGCGGCCGCTGCTGGGGGAGCGGTCCAGGCCCCCCCCTCCCGCCACTGCTACTGCTATGTGCCGCGGCGGCCCGCACATATAATGAGGGCAATCCGGCATTAGACACCCCGCCTGGAGCCGCGGGCCCCCTGCAGGCTCGGGGCCCTGGGCGGTCGCCCGGATTGCCCTCATTATAATCCGCCTATGGATATAGGGCATGGAAAACGGCATCACAGCTGCAGCAGCTACGCTGGTGGTAGAGGGTCCCTCCGCGTTCGACATCTTCCTCCCCCTAGTTAACCGTGGCCTACCTCCTGGCGATCCTCTTCTGTAGGCCGCGGCTCCGCTCGCGATGCTCTGGGCGAGGACCTTGCGTTGCTCGGTGATGACGTCGGCATCCGCTGGATCTCCTTCCAGGACCTTGAGCAGCGTCTCAGCGTAGGGCGGGGCTTCAGGTCTCGCGCGTTTTTGGACGTCCACGCCCCTCTTCTTCCCGCGCGGCGACCCGAAGATGGCGCCCGATGGCGGGAAAAGGCTCCGATTGGCGGGAAATGGCCCCGAATGGCGGGAAACTTCACTCAGATATGTATAGAGTCTTTTCCAGGCACGCAATACCCGTTTGTGGCGGGTTGGTCACAATTCTGCCGACTACGCCAAAGCTGACTCGCCCCCTGGGGCCGTGGGGTACCCGGAACCGGGCCTTCTAGTGTACGGTGCTGATGGGGGTAGTAGTGGCAACCCGATCCCGTGGCTCAGGGTGGTCAGACCAAATGGTGGCAGTCTATTTATCAGTGTTTTGAATGTCCGACTACGCCACCCGTGGATTGCGGTTGGAGATAACCACCGCTGCAAGGCAGACCGCTGAGGCTGGTGTTGGTGTGCAGCACAGGGGTAGGATAACTCCCCACGGGAAGAGTGTAGCCTCAGGGCAGTGTAGGTGGATGTTGGGGGTGATAGTGCAGGCCGCAATAGTAAGAGTTCAGAGTCTGCTTCAAACAGTTCAAGGTCTTTATTGTAGATATTATTAATGACCCAACAGTACCAGTTAGGAATGGGCCTGGGTGTCTGAGAGCATTCGGGCGAGCCCCACTGGTCAGGGTGAGTGTGTAGGCCTACCGTTCTCTCTATGCTCTTTCTGACTATCCCCCTTTGCGTGGTGTAATAGCCCACGTCCCTGAGCTGGCCGTGTACTTCTCTCCTGTATGGCTTGCGACTCAGGCCTTGGGTACCTGTTGCTTGCTCCTCGATGTACTGGTCCCTCTGTGTGGCGGAGCCTCCAGGCTTCTTAGGCCAAGGGACCTGAAATCCCTCGCAGGTTGGTTCTCTGCTGCTGGGCTTGTAACCCTGACAGCCTCGGACCCCAATGTCCGGTAGATTGGTTCTCTGCCAGGACCGGCTCTCGTCGCCTCTGTCCCTGGCTTGCAGTTTCTCCTCTGCCTCACGGACTCGTCAGCTACAGCTGAACTGTCCCTCCTTCTCTGGGACTAGTCTCACTCCTGAGCTAGGTCGTCCAGTTTTCTCTAACCCTGCCCCAGTTCCAGCTTTTATAGGGGCAGCCAGCTCCCCCTGCTGGCCTGGGACAGGAGGTGCTGTATGCTAATTGTCCCTAACCAGGGGACCTCCCTCCTGCTTTCAGAAACAGATTATTGTTTGTGGCATCCAGGCCTGGGGTGACACACACACACTGCTCTATATTTAGTATGATGCCCCCACTCCTCCATATATATAGCATGATGGTCCCACTGCTCCATATACAGGTGCATCTCACTAAATTAGAATATCATCAAAAAGTTAATTTATTTCAGTTCTTCAATACAAAAAGCTGTCTTTCAGCTCATCTGCATTGTTGGGTCTGGTGTCTCTCATCTTCCTCTTGACAATACCCCATAGATTCTCTATAATAGATTCTCTATGGGGTTAAGGTCAGGCGAGTTTGCTGCCAATCAAGCACAGTGATACTGTTGTGTGTAAACCAGGTATTGGTACTTTTGGCCGTGTGGACAGGGGCCAAGTCCTGCTGGAGAATGACATTTCCATCTCCAAAAAGCTTGTCGGCAGAGGGAAGCATGAAGTGCTGTAAAATGTCCTGGTAGCCGGCTGTGCTGACTTTGGTCTTGATAAAACACAGTGGACCTACACCAGCAGATGACATGGCCCCCCAAACCATCACTGATTGTGGAGCCTTCACACTAGACCTCAAGCAGCTTGGATTGTGGACTCTCCACTCTTCCTCCAGACTCTGGGACCTTGATTTCCAAATGAAAATTGGAACTCTAGGACCTTGTGGAGTGTGTCAATGACTGCCTTCTGGACATCTGTCAAGTCAGCAGTCTTCCTCATGATTGTGGAGCATACTGAAACAGTATTGAAGAACTGGAATAAATTAACTTTTTGAAGATATTCTAATTTAGTGAGATGCACCTGTATATACTATGATGGTCCCACTGCCCCACATACATATAGTATAATGGCCCCACTACTCCATATGTAGTATGATAGACCCACTACTCCAGATATATAGTAGGATGGCTCCACTGCCCGATCATTTAAAAAAATAAAGTTTATTCTCACTTAATCCTGATTCCCTACATCACGGCCTCTGTCTCCTCTTCCATGGCGGGACAGCAGAGCAGAGCGATGCAATGATGTCACCGAGCCACCTGCGTGAGTATGCTGACATCTCGTTAACCGCAGGCCTATGGTGATCTGTGGCATATGAAAGAGATAGTGATAGGGCAGGGAGCTTGTGTCTCACTGCTTTATCATGCGACCCCTCTGCATAAGAGACATTAGGGCTACATTAGCTACGTCACAGAAGACACTGGAGCTGGAGTATATAGAATAGGAGACACTGGGGCTGGCGTATATTCATCACAGGATACATTGGGGCTAGAGCATATACATCACAGAAGAAGCTGGAGTATATAGAATAGGAGACACTGGGGCTGGAGTATATAGAATAGGAGACACTGGGGCTGGCGTATATTCATCACAGGATACATTGGAGCTAGAGCATATACATCACAGAAGAAGCTGGAGTATATAGAATAGGAGACACTGGGACTGGAGTATATAGAATAGGAGACACTGGGGCTGGCGTATATTCATCACAGGATACATTGGGACTAGAGCATATACATCACAGAAGAAGCTGGAGTATATAGAATAGGAGACACTGGGGCTGGAGTATATAGAATAGGAGACACTGGGGCTGGCGCATATACAGTTCTGCTCAAAAGTTTACATACCCCGGCAGAATTTTTGCTTTCTTGGCCTTGATTCAGAGAAAATGAATGATAACAAAAACACTTTTTCTCCACTCATGGTCATTGGTTGGGGGAAGCCATTTACTGTCACATTTCTGTGTTTTCTCTTTTTAAATCTTAATGACAACTAGTGATGAGCGAGCATGCTCGCTACTGCTCGGTGCTTGCCCGAGTATCTCACTACTCGAGATGCTCTGCGCTCACCGAGTATTTCCGGGTTGGTCGGGCGGGAAGTCGGGTCCCCTCCCTGCATGTTTGGCGCTCTTTACAGAGCCAATGAACATGCAGGGATTGCCTGCCATGCACTGTAATGCCATAGCCATGTTGGTTGTGGGCATTACAGTGATTGGCTGGCCGCACAGCGTCATCAGGTCTATATCTGACCTGGCGCCGCCATGCTCATCACAGTCACTCCGGATCAGACAGTGTAGGGAGAGCTGCTGCTGCGTTAGGGAGAGATTTGATCGTGCATTAGGTAGTGTAGTGAGAAAAACCGCACATTACACATATCCATCTCAACAAACAGTCCTTCTGAGGACTAATCCATCTGCAGAGATATCAGGCAGGCAGTGTATATAGGCAGGCAGTGTATATAGCAGACTGCAGTGCATATAGCACAAGAGGCTCCATTCCAATTCTGCCTTCTGCTGCTGTTAGATATTTCTATACAAAAGCCCAGGTCTCAGGGGCGAGGAATACTTTTCTTTGGATCTTAATCCTCATTATTTGCTTATAAAGCAATCCAGAGAACACCGTTTTTCTGCGCCATTTGCTTGTTGGCACTGCAGAATACAGCCAGGTCCTTTCCATATTAGAGCGCTAGAAATCCAGCTATTTAAAACTGTGTTTTCTCCGTCACACGGATCACATATACGTTGTCAGAAAATACTGCCATTTCTGGCCTCCATTTTTTCAGTGTGTCAGTGAAGCAATTCACAGCAGTTTGCTGTTCACACTACTTACCTACAGGCCAGGTATTTAAAACTCTGTTTTCTCCATCACACCGATCACATATAACTTCGCTTCAAACTCAGTCATTTGTAGTGAGCGTGGAAGATACTATCCTCCATTTAAAATGGGCAAGGCACGTGGCAAGGGACGGGGAACTGGACGAGATGGTAATGGTGCATGCAGAGGCCGAGGACAAGTCCGTGGGCAAGCCGAAACTGTGCCACAACAAACACCCACATCTTCTCGCCTGACCTTCCTGTCCCAATTTCTAGGGGACCGCAGCACACCACTATTGAACCCAGATCAGTGTCAAAAGGTTGTTGGTTGGATAGCGGATAATGCTTCCAGTCACTTAGCCACCACCACCCTGTCTTCCACACGGTCAAGTCTCAGTAGCCATGAGTCTGGACCTCATATTCCTCACCCTGATCCTCCTTCCTCCCACCATGCCGAGTACCCAGAGACAACTGATCCCACACTTGGACAATCTGAAGAGCTGTTCACTTTTCCATTTATAGATTCGGGCCTCTAGCCCGGTCCACTTGAAGCGGGGCAAGAGGAGATCACGTGTAGCGATGCCCAAATATTTGAGCAGCCACGGTCACACGAAGGTGACGGTGGGAAACTGTCACAAGAGGTGGACGATGATTAGACACAATTGGCAGAAAGTCAGGAATAGTACCAGGGTGCAGAAGTGGGAGACGAGGTGGTGGATGATATAGTAACTGACCCAACCTGGCAGGAGGACATGCAGAGCAAGGACAGCAGCACACAGAGGGAGGGAGGCAGAGCACCCCAACAGGCAGGAAGAAGCAGTGTGGTGGCCGCAGACAGAAGGCAGGCTACCGTTTCCCGTAACACCAACACGAAGGAAGTTGCCACTACAACTGTTAGGTCTTCCCGAGTCTGGTTGTTTTTTAAAGACTCTGCCGATAACTCCAAAAAGGCCATTTGCAGCACGAGCCAGACCAGCATCAGCAGGGGTGGCAAAACGACCAGCCTGACCACCACCAGCATGATCAGGCACATGGCAGCAAAGGACTCGACTTTGTGGGCCGAACACCAGGGTCCAGGAACAGTGTCTACAGGTGGCACCATTGCTTCTTCTGCTGTTGTGCATGCAAGTCAATCCCCTGTCCATAGTGCATGCAAAGATGCCTCCTGCCCTGCACCTGTCATTGCACACTCTCAAGTAGCAGCATCAGGAAGCACGTCCATGTCCTTGTCCCAGCGCAGCGTTCAGTTGTTCATACTCCAGTCCTTGGAATGCAAGCGCAAATATGCAGCCAACGTCCCACAGGCCACACTACTAAATTCTCACAATTCACGACTGCTTGGCTCGAAATGTTGCCTTTTAGGCTTGTGGAGACAGAAGCCTTCCGCAACCTGATGGCGGCGGCCGTCCCTCGGTACTCTGTCCCCAGCCGCCACTATTTCTCCCAGTGTGCCGTCCCCACATTACACAAGAACGTGTCCCAAAACATTAGCCGTGCCCTCAACAATGCAGTTACCGGTAAAGTCCACCTAACCACGGACACGTGGATAAGTGCTTGTGGGCAGGGACGGTACATCTTGCTGATGGCACACTGGGTTAACATAGTGGAAGCCGGGACCCAGTCGGACCTTGGGACGGAACACGTCCTCCCGACGCCAAGGATTGCTGTCCCTAGGTCAATCAGGGTTGCCCCCACGGTCTACAGCTCCTGAACCTCATGCTCCTCAGCCTCCTCCTCCTCCTCAGCCTCCATCTCCGAAATGACCACATCAATCACAAGCTGGAAGCACTGCAGCACTGCCTCGGCCAAGCGGCAACAGGCTGTGCTGAAGCTAATATGCTTAGGTGAAAAAACACACAATGCTGAAGAGTTATGGACAGCTCTGAAAGAGCAGGCAGATCTGTGGCTCAAACCGCTGAACCTACAGCCAGGCATGGTCGTGTGTGACAATAGCCGGAACCTGGTGGCGGCTCTGAGGCGAGGCGAGCTCACACACGTACCATGCCTGGCCCATGTGCTTAACCTCGTGGTTCAGCGGTTACTCAAATCCTACCCGGAGCTGCCGGATCTACTTGTTAAAGTATGCCGCCTGTGTGCCCATTTTAGAAAGTCAGCTACAGCTTCCGCCGCCCTTGCAGTGTTTCAGCAGCGTTTGCATCTTCTGGCTCACAGACTGGTGTGTGATGTCCCCACACGTTGGAACTCTACATTGCAGATGTTGGGAAGGATTTGTGAGCAGAAGAGGGCAGTTGTTGAGTACCAGCATCAAAAAGGCTATCGGTATTTAGTTCAGACTCCACACATAAGACCTCAGTAGTGGACGTGGATGTCAGACATATGTACCATCCTCCAAAACTTTGAGGACTCCACCAAGATGGTGAGTGGCGATGACGCCATAATTAGCGTCACCATCCCGCTTCTCTGTCTTCTGAAACGCTCTCTGCTCACAATCAAAGATGATGCATTGCAGGCGGAGCAAGATAAGATGGAGCAATTAACCATACAGAGTGATTACACACAGCCAAGCCTCATCTCATCCCAACGTGGATTGGGTGACAATGAGGAAGAGGAGGAGGAGGAAGGACAGGAACTAGTTTCATGCACTATAGACGGTGCTATCTGCACAGCTGTCATACCGTCTGTTCAGCGTGGATGGCCAGAGGACAGAGAGGAGGAGGAGGAGAGCATGGTCAGTCATCCTCTTGGTGAGGACACGGAAGTCTTGCCTGTTAGTAGTCTGGCACGCATGGCTGAGTTTATGTTATGCTGCCTTTCCCATGACCCTTGCATTCTCAAAATTTTAGGTCATTACTGGTTGGTGACACTTCTAGACCCACTCTACAAGGAGAACTTTATATCTCTTATTCCTGAGGCGGACAGGTGTACAAAAATGAGGCAGTACCAGAAGGCCCTTGTTGCGGAACTATTAAAAAAATTCCCATCTGAAAATGCTGGAGGCAGAGGGCACACTTCGTTCGACAACCAAGGAGTACAGGCGAGAGAGACACAACTTCAATCCAGCAGAGGCAGGGAAACACTGTCAAAGTTCTGGGAGAGTTTTCTCAGACCCTCCCATCGCACAGGCCCTGAGGCGCAGGGTACTCTCACAAGGAGTGCAAAGTTTGGGAAGATGCTGAGGGAGTACCTTGCCATACCGTACCAACGTCCTCCGTGATTCCTCTGTGCCTTATAAATATTGGGTATCCAAGCTAGATATGTGGAATGAGCTGGCTCTCTATGCCTTGGAGGTCCTGGCCTGCCCTGCCGCCAGCGTTTTATCAGATCGGGTTTTTAGTGCCGCTGGTGGAATTATAACTGATAAGCGCATCCTCCTGTCAACTGAAAATGCTGACAGGCTGACTCTTATAAAAATGAACAAGGGCTGGATTGGGCCAGACTTCTCAACACCACCGAATGATAGCAGCGTAACATAAACTCAAATCCAGTGTCTTTTCTTGGGAGGTGTATTCCCATGCACCTTTTCACACCCACACATGGGTATACGCTTCCTGATTTTGGCTATTTGCTCTTGTCCTCCTCCTTCTCCTCATCCTCCACCACCATATCACCAGGGTGACCGTGGTCCATGATGCAACACTCACATAATTTTTTTAAAGGGTGTTTGACTCGCCCCTGGGCCATGGGGCACTCGGAGCCAGGCAATACTGAGACGGTGGGGGTAGTAGTGGCGACCTGGATCCGTGGCTCAGGGTAGTCAGACCAGTGGTAGTCCTTTAGCAGTCCTAAGTGATGTCCGACTACGCCACCCGTGGATTGCGGTTATTATGAACCGCCGCTGCAAGGCAGACCGCTGGGGCTGATGATGTATGCAGCTGAGGTAGTGTGACTCCCCACGGGAAGAGTGCAGCCCCAGGGCAGTGTAGTGGATGGTGGGAGTGATGGTGCAGAGTCCCAGTGCCGTTAGTGCTGGAGGAGCAAAAGAGTACACAGAGAACGTACTGCAGTCCAATGTCTTTTACTCACAGTTCATGTACTCCGGGTCACTTCTGTCAGCAATGACCGCCCGAGCCGTGCTGCGTCCACCAGGTGAGGGGCTCGGTCAACCCCAGGCAGTTCAGGAGCATGGCACAGGACCCCTTCAATCTTTTCTCTGGTCTGCCTCACCAGTGACCCACTTTTGTCCAGCTGCCGCGAACTTGTGCGGGTAAACGTGGTTCCCGTTCCCCGCTGTCCTATATGGTGCCTTCCTAGCAGGTTTGATGAGGTGTCGCACCAATAAATGATCACGACCTCCGGTCTTTGGCTGAGGGCTGTTTCTCCTCCACCAACTTGGAATCCGGTACCCTTAATCTGCCTGACCCTTCACCCTGTATTCTCGTGGGTTCTTAGGGTCCCTTTTGCCGTCTTGTTCCTGAGCCCTTCTGTTTCTCTCTTTCTCTTTCTTTTCTGTTCCTTTCTGTTCTTGTTCCTTTCTGTTCTTGTTCCTTTCTGTTCCTGGCCTTCACCCTAGGCCTGCCTCGTGGAGCTGGGCCCAGACTGAGCCACAGCTCCTTGTCAGCCCTCTCTGGCTGAACTCCTTCTCTTACTCCACTCACTGAACTTTTCTTCTTCTCTTCTCTCTGTGCTGGCTGGACCTCAGAGGCTAGGCCCGCCTACGGAGCAGAGCCCCTTGCAGAGGCCCCCACTCTGTCACTTCTTCTCTCTGACTGAACATTGTTCTAAGATGGTGCCCACCTTTTATACCTCCCTCTAGAACATGAGCCCAGGTGACCAGCAAACAATGGGCTCCTATCTACGCTCAGGAACCAACCCCTATCTGCTCCTACATCACTGGGTATTCCTACCCCCTCCCCACTCCAGCCAGGGACATGGTCTGTTGTGCCTGCATTTCTGTCTAATGGGAGCACCGTTGAGCTGTCCCTCGGAAATGGGGTGAGTGTGCTGTATGCAGCTAACTGAACCCTGGTCCATACTCCATCCTTACCCGGGAGTGGAATATCACACCTCTGGCAGAGGTGCAATACCCCTGTAGCGGCCGAGCCCTCGGGGCGCTACATTTTTATGATGCCCGTAAAAAAAATTTTTTATACAGTATGTTCATGTATACCCCCCAGGAGTAAATGTTTGTCAGTCCATACACTTAGTGCATGGCATTACAAGTATAGGAGGCCCGCTCCTTTCTAATGGTAAAAATTTTTTATGATGCGCTCCTCCACGTCTCTTCCAAGGGCCATTGAAGTGCCTCCAAATTTTTGGCAGTCCTTGCAGTCACTGCATAGTCCAACACTATGGGAGACTCTCTCCTTTCTAATGGAAATTTGTCATTACTGTGGCCTGGTCTATGTGTCTTTAAATTCTTAGTGGGTTTTTTCCTAAACTTGGTCAGCCGTCAGACTCACTGCATACCCTATAACTGTATAGCAGACTCTCTCCTTTCTAATGGGAACATGTCATATCTTGTTACTGTGGCCCTGCTCTGTGTGTCTTTAAATTCTTAGTGGGGATTTTCCTAAAATCTGTCAGCCGTTGGACTCACTGCATACCCTATAACAGTATAGCCGACCCTATGATTTCTAATGGGAATTTGTCGTTACTGGGGCCCTGCTCTATGTGTCTTTAAATTCTTAGTGGGTTTTTTCCTAAAATTGGTCAGCCGTTGGACTCACTGCATACCCTATAACTGTATAGCAGACCCTGTCCTTTATAATTCGAGCATGTCGTACCTTGTTACTGTGGCCCTGCTCTGTGTGTCTTTAAATTCTTATTGGGGTTTTTCATTAAAATTTGTCAGCCATTGGATTCACTGCATACCCTATAACTGTATAGCAGACCCTCTACTTTCTAATGGGAACATGTCGTACCTTGTTACTGTGGCCCTGCTCTGTGTGTCCTTAAATTCTTAGTGGGGTTTTTCCTAAAATTTGTCAGCCGTTGGATTCACTGCATACCCTATAACTGTATAGCAGACCCTCTCCTTTCTAACGGGAACATGTCGTACCTTGTTACTGTGGCCATGCCCTTTGTGTCTTTAAATTGTTAGTGTTTTTTTTCAAAAATTTTGGCCACCCTTGCAGTCACAGCATGGGCATTACCACTATAGAAGACCCGCTCCTTTATAATGGGAACATTTTTTTTACTGAGACCCTCCTCTATGTCTCTTCAAAGGGGTATTAGGTTGCGTCCAAATTTTTGACAACCCTTGCAGTCACTGGATGCGCAATAACAGTATAGGAGACCCACTTGTTAATAATGGGAACAACAAAGCATAGCCCTCTGATGGCTCTTTAACAATAGCTAGGGCCGACTGCTGGCCTTTTAAGAATAGTAAGGGCCGTCTGATGTCCCTATAAAAATAGGCTTTATGACTTTCAGAGTCCCTCCATCATAAATAAAACAGGATGTGTCTGATGACACCACATTGCCAGATGAGGTTGTAAAATGTTAAAATGACATTTCCCGGTGAATGCATTTGTCATAAAAAATAACATAAAAAAACATAACAATAGGATCTTTCTTTAGTATAAAAAACAGCATCACCAATTTAACCTCAATGTAATCACATTGTTCAGCTCATGCACCTCCTCCTCCATCTCCGAAATGACCACATCAGTCATAAGCTGACAGCACTGCAGCACTGCCTTGGCCAAACAGCAACAGGCTGTGCTGAAGATAACATGCTTAATGCTTAATTGACAAACCGCCCAGCGCTGCATAGTTGTTGAAAGCTGTAACACAGCAGCTTGATCTGTGGCTCTCACCGCTGAACATACAGCCAGGCATGGTCGTGTGTTACAATGGGCGGAACCTGGCAACGGAGAAATGACAACCGGGGTAGATACGGTTTCCCTCTATGCCAGTCCTTTCACAGAGCTAAAGAATATGGCTGTGGTGAAATACAACTCCCACTGAGAAGCTGTTTCAGATTGAAAAACATTGTGCCCACCAGAGGATTTGTTTCTGAGGGCTAACCTTTCTCACCCGCTCAAGAGCCCCATAGCAGCTGCAAAGTTAGCGCTATCATGAACTCTCCTGAGGTAGAAGCCAAGGCACACCAGAGAATTCTCTGGTGGGACTGTCCAACCCTGCCGAGAAGCAGTCCTGGCTAAGAAAAGTGTGTGGGAAGATTCCAGGACACTCTATTTTTACTGAGGAGGAAACACATGCAAACATGGGGAGAACATACAAATTTCTTGCAGATGTTGTCCTTGCTGGGATTTGAACCCAGGATCCCAGTGCTGCAAGACTTCAGTGCTAACCACTGATCCAATGTGCTGCCGTTCACCCTCTAATATCTAACAGGCTGGAGAAACTTGAACCTACTGCCACTCTATCATCAGCTCCTTTGTGAGAAAATGTATTTGGGCAGCCACTCAGTCTACCAAATAAAATTCCAGAGAAGGAAATTGAGGATGGCTTCGCTACTGGTACTGGGGGCAGTGCTAATACCATGGTGTTGTACCATAGTTTGCTGGAAATATTCCAGGCTGGTAGGAGGCAAGAAAATTCCCACAGAAAAGTACCAGCAGTAATGTTCAGGCCACATTTCAAGTGCAAGCAGCTTTAGAGGACTTCCTGGGAGAAATGACACGCAGGGTAGATACGGTTTCCCTCTATGCCAGTCCTTTCACTGAGCTAAATACAACTCTTATCAAAAAAAGTTGTGGACTGGCTCCGTACCGTCCCTGGCCACATTCACCTGTCCACGTGTTTGTGGTTAGGCAGTCCCTCTTAGTAAGTGCACTGGGTAGGGCATGGGTAATGTTGTGGGACCCATGCTTGTGGAAGGCGAAGGCGATACCGGGAAAAATACTGGCGGCTGGGGACCGAGTATGGACACCCGGCCGCCGCCTGCATGAGGTTGTGAAAAGCTTCCACCTCCACAAGCTTAAAAGGCCATATTTCAAGTGCAAAGAGCTGCCCAGAAATCTGTCAGTTTAGTGTTGCGGCCTGTGGGTGGGTGGGTGGCTGGCTGTATACTTGCAATTGCATTCCAAGTAACAGAAAGCTACGCAGATGATGGCCTCTATCATCATCATGGCCTCACCTCGGCACTATGAACTCTCCTGAAAGAGAAGCCAGGGCCCGCCGGAGGAGTCTCCGGTTCTTTGGTGGGCCCGTGCAACCCTGCCGAAAAGCAGCACTGGCTAAGAAAAGTGTGGGGGAAGGTTCCTGGACACTCTATGGCTGCTTTTTTAAGGCGGATCGGCCATGCTTATGCATGTTATTTCTCAAAACGCATTACGGATCAGGCCATTTTCCAACTCTGTATTCAAGAAATTAAATGCGCAAAGAAAGATGTGTGTGTGTCAAAGCACCATTGACAAGTGCGAGTTGATGTTGGATGGGCTGCCATTGCTTCTGCAACAAGCTCAATTACAGGATTTTCTGGGAGAAATGACACGCAGGGTAGATACGGTTTCCCTCTATGCCAGTCCTTTCACCGAGCTAAATACAACTCTTAGCAAAAAAAGTTGTGGACAGGCTCCGTACCGTCCCTGGCCATATTCACCTGTCCACGTGTTTGTGGTTAGGCGGTCCTTCCCAGTAAGTGCACTGGGGAGGGCACGGGTAATGTTATGGGACCCATGCTTGTGGAAGGCGCAGGCGATACCGGGAAATATAGTGGCGTCTGGGGACCGAGTATGGACACCCGGCCGCCGCCGGCATGAGGTTATGAAAAGCTTCCGCCTCCACGAGCCTAAAAGGCCACATTTCAAGTGCAAGCAGCTGTCAAAAATTTGGCAGTATAGTATTGCAGCCTGTGGGTGGGTGGCTGCCGGCATTCTTGTGCTTGCATTCCAAGGAATGGGGTAGGGACAACTGAACACTGCTGTGGGACAAGGATGTGGACGGTGATTGTTGCAAGTCTGCAACGACAGGTGCATGGCGGGAGGCATCTTCGCATGTGCCAAGGATCACTTATGATGGGCACACATTTAGGCAGTGACCTGGGAGTCAGAGATGTTTCCAGAGGTCTTCCCCTTGCTGTTCCCATGTCTTTTCAGCACTGTATGCATGTGTCTGATGATGTGTCACACACCACATGGCCAGATAAGGTTGTAAAATGTTAAAATGACATTTCCTGGTGAATGCATTTGTCTTGGTTGAAAGCAATGCAAAAGTGCAAAAACGTGTCAAAAATGCTACGTGTGAACATAGCACAAGGTGTGTAGGAGTATTTTTGCTTTTGTTTATTTATTTTGCCTTATATACAAGTCATCACCCTGGAAAGGATGTTCCTTACGCCGTAAAGTGGCGTAATACTCTGACGACGTTGTTGACAGCAGTGATCTGGGAGTCAGAGATGCTTCCAGGGGTCTTCCCCATGCTGTTCACATGTAATTTGAGCACAGTTCCCATCGATTTGGGCAATTTTTAGGCCCTCTGCAGACCGCCGTGGGGAGCCACCTGAAAAATGCTCAAGTTTCCCCTAGACTTATATTGGGCTCATTGCTCGGGTTAAGCACCCGAGTATTTCAATTTGCTCGACCCGAGCAACGAGTACTCGAGCATTTTAGTGCTCGCTCATCACTAATGACAACCAAAAACATCCAAATAATCCTGATCAAAAAGTTCACATACCCTGGTGATTTTGGCCTGATAACATGCACAGAATTTGACACAAATGGGTTTGAATGGCTACTAAAGGTAACATCCTCACCTATGACCTGTTTGCTTGTAATCAGTGTGTGTGCATAAAGCTGAGTGAGTTTCTGGGATCCAGACACTGACGTTTCTGGATTTTGAGATGGGGAAAGCAAAATAATTATCAACGAATCTACGGGAAAAGGTAGTTGAACTGTATAACACAGGAAAGGGAGGCAAAAAGAGTATAACACAGGCAAGGGATACAAAAAGATATCCCAGGAATTGATAATGCCAGTCTGCAGTGTTCAAACTGTGATTAACAAATGGAAAATCAGATGCTCTGTAAAAACCAAACCACAGTCAGGTAGACCAACAAAAATTTCAGACACAACTGCCAAGAAAATTGTTCGGGATGCAAAGAAAAACCAACAAATAACATCAGCTGAGAACACACTTAGGGGTGTACTCACTTTTGTTGCCAGCGGTTTAGACATTAATGGCTGTGTGTTGAGTTATTTTGCAGGCACACCAAATTTACAGTTAAACAAGCTGTACACTGACTACTGTACATTGTATCAAAGTGTCGCATCTTCAGTGTTGTCCCATCAAAAATATATATATGTATTCCGGCCCATTTTTGGAGTTTTGTGTGAAATTATGTCCAATTTGCCTTTTTTTCCTCAGTTTTTTTGTGTTGTTCCAATAAACACAAAGGAAATAAACATGCGTGTAATAAAACATGTGTAATTTTCTGAAACAATTTCAAGGGTGCCAGCACTTTCCGCCATGACTGTATATGCAGGTAGAGTCCTTAACCCCTTTACAACCCAAAGTGGTTTGCACGTTAATGAGAAGGCCAATTTTTACAATTCTGACCACTGTCACTTTATGAGGTAATTACTCTGGAACGCTTCAACGGATCCCCCTGGTTCTGAGAATATTTTTTCATGACATATTGTACTTTATGATTGTGGTAAAATTTCTTCGATATCACTTGTGTTTATTTGTGAAAAAAACAGATATTTGGCGAAAATTGTGAAAATTTTTCAATTTTCAAAATTTGAATTTTTATGCCCCTAAATCGGAGAGATATGTCACAAAAAAAAAGTTAATAAATAACATTTCCCATATGTCTACTTTACATCAGCACAATTTTGGAACCCAAATTTATTTTTATTAGGGAGCTATAAGGGTTAAAATTGACCAGCGATTTCTCATTTTTCCAACAAAATTTACAAAACCATTTTATTAGGGACCACATCACATTTGAAGTCACTTTGAGGGGTCTTTATGACTGAAAATACCCAAAAGTGACACCATTCTTAAAACTGAACCCCTCAGTGAATCAGGTCTTCATGGCAACATCCGGGAAGCCGCAGCACACATTGCTGGACGCCGGCAGGAGAGGTGACTATCCCGATCACCTCCCCTTGCCCCCGCAATGCTGCGAACGACTTCGATCGCAGCATTGCGGGGGTTAATGTGCGGGACCTCTCCCAGCACATAGCACCGGGTGTCAGCTGTGACAATCAGTTGACACCCGGCGGCGATCACGCCCGCACAGCCTGTGTGCGCAATCGCAAAGATGTACTAATACGTATCAGGCTCTTAAGTCCCAGGGTGCAGATACGTATCAGTACGTCTTGGGCTTTAAAGAAGTTAAAATTATGTGAAAATGGGAAAAGTCACAAAACTTTGCAACTTTTCAAGAGCTTTATGCCAGTTTTCTGGCAAAAACACTGGTGAATCGGGTTCAGAATCTCTAATCCTTTCAGCTCCCTTTAATTAGACTACTTTCAACAAACTAATTATAAGTATTGGGTCTGTTTTTTTTTAATGCTTTTAAAATAATTGTAAATATTTTCAATCCCCTTTTGTTATAAGGATTTCCCAAAAATTAGCTAATCATAGGTTGTCCTGCATTCGTGACAGTGATTGACTGCGCGGTCACTTGGAAGTTTACATTGGCATCACTACAGGGCCGGTAAAGAAGGACTGTCAGGGACCCCCAGAGTGTGGTAAAATGCGCCAACTAATTCATAATTCATTTAATTCTCACACAATATACTAAGTTAGTGTAAGTCTACAAAAAAGCAACAAAACTTGGTGCTAAAAAAATTGAGCATAACTTTTTGAAAAATGAGCCAGGTTATGCCAAATCTTACATATTTTGTGACTTTGTGATCAGTTATCAACACAAATATTTTACTCAAATTACCAGATCGATGGATAAGCATTGGGACTTTTCCCGAAATCTCTCCAAAACATCACCGCTTATAGAAGACCACCCTCATATCCAGATCAGATTTTCTGTGAGAGATGCCCAGATTCACAATATAGTATGCATACTGGCCATCTATGAGAAGTCCACCCCAATGGAAGTCCAGTTATTAAAGGAGATTTTACTGTTTATATAAGGGGCAGACAATGACAGTGAAGGGCCCTTAATCAGGACTTCTGATCTGGGCCCCCCACCCTCCATCAGGCACCACCTACATATATATTTCCATGTATATTTATATTAGGCACACATATAAAATTTGCACATGCTAATACTCTATACACATTTTAACGTATGCATATACATAGTGCACAGAAACATAAAATACGGACATACACATAAGATGCACATACACAGTATAGAGTTCCGGTAGTCCTCATAGTTTTAAGCATGGACCCTGGCAAATTGTAGACGGACTTTTATTGTTCATGGGCTTTAAGGGAGAGAGGCTTCCTTTGTGGAGGACACTCATGAATGCCATTCATTTGCAGTGTACACCGTGTCGTGTCATGGAAAACACTAGACCTGGTTTGGCTTTCTACTTCTTCAGCTAGTAACATAGTTTGTAAAGCCGAATAAAGACTTGCGTCCATCAAGTTCGACCTGTTAGTTCTGTAATTGCTAAAGTTGATCCAGAGGAGGGCAAAAACCCCAAATGATTTGGCCAATCTTCACCTGAGGAAAAATTCCCTCCCGACTCTGAAACCAGCAGTCAGAATAAATCCCTGTATCAACCTACTATTTTATTTTATTTTTAAGTATACGCTGAAATCTGCCTGGTGTCTAGAAAAGCATCCAGTCCCCGCTTGAACTGGTGTATTGAATCCGACATAACCGTCTCCTCACTCAGTGAATTCCATATTCTCACTGCTCTTACCGTAAAGAACCCCTTCCTCTCCTGGTGCTGAAACCTTTTCTCTTCCAGTCTTAGTGAGTGCCCTCTTGTTACCGTAATATCCCTCCTTTTGAACAAATCTCGGGCAAGATCTCTATACTGTCCCCTAACATATTTGTACACATTTATTATGTCCCCCCTCAACCTTCTCTTTTCCAGTCTGAATAGTCCTAGTTTTGCCAACCTCTCTGGGTATTGCAGTCCCTCCATTCCCTTTATTAATTTTGTTGCCCTCCTTTGTACCTTTTCAAGCTCATTTATATCCTTTCTATATATTGGGGCCCATAACTGAGCACAGTATTCCAAGTGTGGTCTGACCAGTGCTTTGTACAGTGGAAGAACAATGTTCTCATCCTTTGCAGCTATACCTCTTCTGATACATCCCATTACCCTGTTTGCCCTTACAGCAGCGGCCTGACTTTGGGCACTCCAATTTAGTTTGCTATCAATCAAGATGCCCAAGTCCTTCTCCATCTCTGAATTCCCCAATGATTTCCCATTCAGTGAGTACTGGTGACTTCCATTTTTCCTTCCCATATGTATGACCTTACATTTCTCCTCATTAAACCTCATTTGCCATTTAATGCTACACCTACCCAGCTTATCCAAATCCCTCTGTAGGTCTGCACTGTCCTCTTTTGTATTAATTGTTTTACATAACTTTGTGTCATCTGCAAATATAGATATTTTACTATTTATCCCGTTGACTATGTCGTTAATAAAGATATTAAATAACATTGGGCCTAGTACAGACCCCTGTGGTACCCCACTAGTGACGCTTACCCAATCTGAGTATATTCCATTTATAACCACCCTCTGCCTTCTATCCTTTAGCCAGTTAGCTACCCACTTGCAGACATTTTCCCCCAGCCCCATCATTCTCATTTTGTATACCAACCTATTATGTGGCACGCTATCGAACGCTTTTGAGAAGTCGAGATACACGACATCCACTGGTTCCCCCTGATCTACTCGAGAGCTAACCTCCTCGTAGAAGTCAATCAGGTTTGTTCGGCAGGAGCGATTCCTCATGAATCCATGTTGGTTCGGGATTAAAAGATTATTAGCATCAAGATGCTCCGTAATTGCCTCTTTAATGAAGCTTTGAAAAATTTTGCCCACAACGGACGTCAGACTCACCGGCCGATAGTTTCCGGCGTCACTTTTCGCTCCCTTTTTGAATATTGGCACTACATTCGCCTGTCGCCAATCAAGTGGCACAGACCCAGTCTCAACAGAGTCCTTAAATATAAGATATAACGGTCTGTCTATCACATTACTTAGTTCCCTTAGTACCCGTGGGTGTATGCCATCAGGTCCTGGTGATTTGTTTATTTTAATGTTACTGAGGCGTTTCTGTACCCCAGCTTGGGTTAGATTTGTCATACTTAGTGGAGGATTAAGCTTGTCACTTCTCATTTCTCCTGTTAGTTCGATTTCCTTTGTGAAAGTTGTCGAAAAAAAATTATTTAATAGATTAGCTTTATCCTCATCTAATAGCAATGAATTTGCCTGTCGATTTTCTTCTCATCAGAAGATGCTTTTGTTTAGATGTTAACTTCCATCTGACTGATAAGAAAAGCTTTGCTGATCTTCTTGTAGACTTCACATTTTTTGTAAAGAAATTATTTTCTTTCTCAGAAATGTCTTGTGACATTTCTCTTCTATGTGGTGCCACTTACCCTTCTCATGAGAGGACGCTTTTGTTTAGGTGCTAACTTCCATAGTCGGCCTGGACGTCTCTGTAAGATGGTTGCAGTTCCATCTTTATTATAGTTTTGCATCACTTTTGCTACAGTATTCTGACTGATAAGTAAAGTTTTGCTGATCTTCTTGTAGACTTCACATTTATTGCAAAGAAATTATTTTCTTTCTCAGGTTTTGTGACATTTCCCTTCTATGTGGTGCCATTGCTGATAGCATGAAATGGGAAGGAGTTTTCTTTATTAAGTAACTTCCTTTTACAGACACCTGTCTGCTGGACATCTGTTTAATGAATAATTACACTTACCTGTGGTTCAGTTCTTGTTAATTAGAATTTTGTTGTCTAAACTTAGCTTTTCTCTTAAGACTGTTACTGGGATGTTCTCATTTTTGAAACATGATCTTGAATGAGTTTGTTAAGAAAATTACTTTTTTGGGGTCTGCAAAATACCAAATCTTGTTTGCATCCAATGGCTCAAATTTGCGAGAGTATTTTGTAGTATGGTATCCCATATAAAATGATGATTCTGAAAGGAAACTACAGGTTTGCTGACAAATCTATTTGGGTGTACTGATTTATGCTAAACACTGTATATATATATATATATATATATATATATATATATAAACCTTATAAGTTTGGTATCACAGTAATCGTACTACTGACTCTGAATCATTTTGTCAGTTTGTTTTTACAACACAATGCACACTGTAAAATGAAGGAACCCAAACCTGGCATTTTTTCTCATTTTTCAACACATTATATGATAAAATGGATGGTGTTGTTCAAAACTACAACACTAAGCGTCAGCACACTGTGATTTGCTGATCTGTAAGATGCGTTCTTTGTGCTGTGAAAATACACAGCTGTGATATCTCACCAAATATTCATAGTGGGAACTTAAAATTATGTTTTTCTGCCATGATTATGGATGGTTTGGATGTATGAAACATGTTGACCTTTTATTTCTATCTTTGTGGAATTAAGGCTGCATGAACCAGTCACCAACCATTATCTGTATATGTACAAATATTAAGTGCTACTGAGTGCTGTAGGAAAAACTTAGAATAGTGAGGTGATTTGATAGTCCTGCCACAAATAATCTGTTTCTACTGCACACTTAAAATCTCTGATAGTGGGAATGAACCTGATTGCCTGCAGTAGTGCACTCCTGAGAGCTGGTGCAGCAGAGAAAATGTCTTGGACATGAGAGTGGGAGGTCCTGATTATGGAGGATGTTAATCTTAGCTCATTGGAGTGTAGATATGGTAGAGATGCAGGACTGTGCAGCAGTGTGGAGAGGTTTGTGGATGAGTGTAATGACTGGTACAGGGTGGAGGCACCAGTGTAACTGCTGGACAGAAATATGAGACTGACTGCTGCATTAAGGATAATGAGAAATACATTTAGTGAGAAGAAGAGCAATTAGTGAGTTACAAGTATTTGTGAATTCAAGACAAAAAGGAATCAGAGCAACAGTAACAGATTTTACTTTTTTTTAATTAATAATGGGATGAATAAAATCGTGAACATTATCAATAGACTAAATCAAAGTCAGGAAGATAGCCGAGGTCAGATACCAGGTGATCAGTAAATGACAAGTCAGACGAGCAGTATGAATACTGCGGAGCCCGATGACAGAGGCGTTACTGAAACTTGTCCAGGTTGACCAGTCAGAAGGCCACAGGTAGATGGTGAAGGTCCTTCTATACAGCTCCAGCAGTGATGGTGGATCTGCTGGACTTCAGGGCGCTAGATGCTTAGGTGTCCCGTCTTTTAGATGGTTTTAGGGCAACAGTGACAGCATGCAAATGCGCAAGCAGCCCTGGATAATCCACGCCGGCAGGATGATAAGATCCGGCGGAAGATGGAACCTATGAGAAGAGAAATAAATATAATGTAAGTGATGGGACTCCATATTACATGATAATGCTGTGCAGTCACTGTGGCCGGATGGCAGAGGAATATTATCATACAGAGGTCAGGGGTCATTGTCAGCAATCATACATGTGACAATCCCATCACTGACAGATGACATCTACTCCACATGAATTATTCTCACTGACATCACACAACATGGAGTTGATTCTCACACTTACCTCGTCTCTTTTTCCCATTTTTTCCATTTTCTGAGTTTTGTTGCTCCATACTCAGATTTATTGCCAATTTTCTTTCTTCATGAGATGGAAATTCTGATGAAAAATTTAAAAAAAAAATCAGTAACAATATATTCTTATAGGATCTGCTTTGTCATATTATGGATAACATAAGAGACCTATAGTATTGTATAAAACCATGTGGGAATATTTGAGCCTTGAAGTCAACATTCACATTGCTGGTGCTGTAGACATGTACATACCTGGCAATGGGGACGAGGGTGGCAAGATGGTAACAGCATTGTCTGTATTACATACAGGAACAGATACTTTCTGCCTGTTTGAAGAAGAAAAACATGTAAATCTCAAGTAAACTCCGTATAAAAGGGGTTGTCTCACTAGAAGAACACCGACTATAAGGCCTAGTAGGACATATGACTGTCATAGAGGGGAAGGTCTTCTTCTCAAGACTACCTTTTATAGAGAGCTGAGAGGAAAACAACTACCATGAATGGCCGGCATTTCATACTACATCTCTCCTACAGTGAGGACAGCACTAAAAGTGCATGACCGGCCACAATTATGGGCTGTTATCTCCAACAATTCCGAAAGCTGAAAGCACAATGACCCATAACCATGGGGCGGTGGATGCTGCATTTGATATTATGGTATTTATGTACTATATTTGGTGTTGTGCACATATATCAGCCTGGAGCTCCCAGTAATGACCCCATAATCTACTCACATTTCTGAGATGTTTGTGTTGGATTCTGGTGTACACTCTGGAGGGGCCTTGGGATCCTCGTTGTTCACCATCCCATTAGTGGTGGTAGAGTGCTAAATGTGGATAACAATAAGTTATTAAATATACATACTTTTTAATTTTATAGATACTTTTTTTGCACATATTTTGGATTTATCGATCACATACTTACTTTAGAAAGCCTCTCAGAAGATGATGATGCAAATATTCGGAAGATAAAGTTCTCATCGTCCTCACTTGTGCCCTCCTTATCCTCTGAGACCAGATGGTTGTTTTCATCAGAGTGATCTACAAGACATAGGTAAGGAAGGATTGTTAGAGGGTGTCAGTATAACACAGTCGCTATATCTCACTAGGTTACTAGATGATACAACGTAATATACAGAATACATGAAAAAAAACTCCTGTACAAAATTAGGGAAATGGGGATACAGTACGAACCCATGGTCAACATAGCTGAGATCCATGAAACATGGATAACATAGTAGACCAGAAAAACCATGTGGAAATATTTGAGCCTTGAAGTCATCATTCACATTGTTGGTGCTGTAGACATGTACATACCTGGCAATGGGGACGACGGTGGCAAGATGGTAACAGCATCGTCTGTATTACATACAGGAACAGATTCTTTCTGCCTGTTTGAAGAAGAAAAACATGTAAATCGTAAGTAAACACAGTATAAAATGGGTTGTCTCACTATAAGAACACTGACTATAAGGCCTAATAGGACATATGACTGTCATAGTGGGGAAGCTTTTCTGCTCAAAACTACCTTCCATGGATCAGAACACAACTACCAAGAATGTCTGGCAAGTAATACTACAGCTCTCCTACAGAGTAGGCAGTGCTAAAAATGCATGACCTGCCACAATTATGGGCTGTTATCTTCTGCATTTTCTGAAGCCAAGAGTACAATGACCTTTAACCATGAAGCTGTGAATGCTGCATTTGATATTCTGATATTTATGTCCCATATTTGGTGTTGTGTACATAGATCAGCCTGGAACTCCCAGTAACGAAGTAATGACCCTTTCTAATCTACTCACATTTCTGAGATGTTTGAGTTGGTTTCTGGTGTATACTCTGGAGGGGCATTGGGATCCTCATTGTTCACCATCCTGGTAGCGATGATACAGAGCTAAATACGGATAAAAATAAGATATAAAATATTTTTTTTATGTACTTTTAGAGTTTTTTTTAAATCTTTTTTACATATTTTGGATTTATTAATCAGATACTTACTTTACAAAGCTTTTCAGAAGATGACGTAAAATTTTGGAAGTCAAGGCTCTCATTGTTCTCACTTGTGCCTTCCTCATCCTTTGAGACCAGATGTTTGTTTATATCAGAATGATCTACAAGAAATAGGTAATAAGTCACAACGGTCACATATAAACTTCCTATATTCACAATGTATCGCACAAAAAGCTCCAGCTGAAGCAGCCCAGCTTCAAAGGAAGATACATAAACTAGTAAGTAAAAGAATAAACTTTATTTCCAAATTTTTTTTAAAACCAAAAATTAATTAAGAATAGTTAAAAAACAGAGACCTTCGGGTTCCATCCAACAACATGGTACATATAAAACAGGATACACTGGTTAAGAAACCCCAGACGGTGTTCCCAAAATAGATGCAAAATTAATTGTATGGCATAGCCCTATTAAATCATCTTATGACAGCCAAGAAATAACAAGGTAGATAAACCCAAAATTGGAGGCTAAATTGCTACGCTAGATTACTGCGCTATACTTAGTTACTTATCTCAAACATGAAAAGTGCAAAGTGCTTATATAAGGGAAGTCCCTTTGTTATGAGTTGAGACAGCTTGATGTAAGGCAATAGATGATAAGTGGCAAGAAGGACTCAATGATTTACATATGTACTCACATGAGGAGGGATGGAACCTACCCCGACGACGCCGTTTCCCAAAAGTGCTTCTTCCAAGGGGGCGTGTGTGCATGTGCAAAGTGTCTTGTTTAATTCTGGTGGTAATCAGCTGTTTAGAAGGAGTGATTATGGAGTACCGCGGCGCGTGCGCTTACTACTAGGACTTCCGTTTCAAACCAAATTGACTTCCGGGGTATAGCGCTTGACACGCATGCGATGGAACGCATCAGTGTCTATCGCGCATAGCCGGAAGTCAGACGGGTCCATTCGTGCGCACGCGCACTCTCCATATTAAAATCCCCATATAGAGGTAACGTAGTTGGAGGGGGGCATGTCTATCAGGGCATTGCGGCTGTAACTGTTTTGTCTGAACGGGGGACACTAGAGAAGAAAGAAAGGCATGAACAATTAAAAAAAGATAAATAGCTAAAGCGAAGTAATGAAGTGAAACAGTGTCGAGTAAAGACAATATGTATAAAGATCATATATGGATGTTAATATACATGTGAAAACAGTGTTGAGTAAAGACAATATGTGTGAAAATCATAAATGAATGATAATATACAGACAATAATTCAATAATACTACAAAAATAGGAAAATAATAATAATGATAATAAGAAAAGGTGAAGGTGAAAAAAAATTAAATAATAAATAAAACAACAATTAATACAGTGCAAAATATATTACAGAAGGAAAATATTCATAATAAAAATGAGTTGCAAAGTCCAAGATAGATATTATTTCTTAAATTCATGTGTTTTCTTATTCTTTATCTTCCTATTATGAAAAAAACAAAAACCCAGGGCTGGGGAGAGACAACTTCAGACACCGCAGCAAATCTCCAGACATCAAATAGGGGATCCACAGCAAGACTGTACCCACAGAAAGAATCAGCAATGAGTACTGGAAAGTAAGTACTAAAGTTAAAACCATATAAAACACAGAAGACATACACAATAAAATGGTACCTCACTAGAGGAAAAAGAGATGGTACGGCAGTATAGCTTATTATAATGAGGTAATAAGTAATTGATAAATAAATAAAGTGATATAAAAGGGTGGTAGGAAAAACAGCAAGTATAAAAGTAAGAAATATAACTATAAGAAGGCAGAGAAACCAAATTGTTCTTTAGGCCTTGAGGTGAAACAGTACCCAATCTGAAAATCCATTTGCTTTCGAGTCTAGCAAGGGCCTGACCCAAATCACCACCCCTACTTCCCATGTCAATCTGGTCGATCCCCTTTATTCTCAACCCTCTGGGATCACTATTGTGGAATATTTTAAAATGTCTGGGGAGAGTTCGTAGACCAGATATGTCATCCATATGAATCGACTTCTCGATGTCCAATATGTGTTCCCGAGTCCTTACCTTAAGCTCACGAGTGGTGAGACCGATGTAGACTTTTTTACACGGACACTCGACATAATAAATGACACCCTTAGAATCACAAGAGAGGGTTTTCCTAATTTCATAAATCCTACTATTGTCATAATTTGAAAATTCAGTACTGTTGGTCATGTTTCTACAGGCCTTACATCTACCACACTTGGTAAAGCCAAATTTTTTTCTCATGGATCCAGTAGCGCATTGATCCCTCTCATAGTAGCTATGTACCAAGGAGTCCTTAAGATTCCTCGATCGCCTAGCCACTGCTATAGGTTTGGGAGGTAAAATTTTCTGCAGAATTGGATCGGTCAGGAGTATGTTCCAGTGTTTCTTCAGGATGGACATAATCTCTGGCCATAGGACATTGTAGTCAGATATAAATCTGACTACTTGCTGGTCATTCTCCCTTCGGCTTTTAGTCCCAAATAGCAGTTGTTCTCTGTTAGAGCTAACTGCTTTTTGATATTCCTATGGCTGTATCCGCGATCCTTAAAACGCCTAATGAGATCCTGAGAGTGTTGAAAAAAGGACGCATTATCGGAACATATCCTTCTTATTCTAAGAAATTGTCCTGTGGGTATCCCCCTAATTGTAGAGGGAAGATGGGAGGAAGAACTATGCAGCAAGGAATTGGTAGCGGTCTCTTTTCTGTAAACATCGGTTAAGATGTGACCATCACTAGAAGTCCATATGTGTAAGTCCAGAAAATTGACCTCTCTACCTAGTTGAAATGTAAGTTTAATATTCAGTTCATTCTGATTTAGCCTTCGCATAAATTTATCCAGCTGCGCAGAAGTGCCCTCCCAGATGAACCAGACGTCATCGATGAATCTCATCCACCCCTGTACGAGGTGGATGTCCTCGATGACGTCTCCCTGAAAGAGGCACCTTTCCCATGCTCCTAAAAACAAATTTGCATAAGATGGAGCACACGAAGCCCCCATAGCAGTCCCCTGTTTTTGTAAAAAAATTTGCTTGTTAAAAATAAAAACATTATGCTCAAGGACAAATCTCAAGAGTGTTAAGATCAGGTTAGTAGTAGGTTCATCAATACTGCTTTCTTTCAGAAAAAGTGCTACAGCCCCAAGACCATCCTCATGCCTGATGGAGGAGTATAGAGCCTCCACATCAGCTGTAACCATCACTGATTCAGGTTCAATCTGTATTGAATTTAATCTTCTCAAAGCCTCGGTAGTGTCTTTAATAAAAGAGGGAAGATTACGAACCAGAGGCTGTAGATAAAAATCAATGATGGTAAAGATATTTTCACAGAGATTCCCATTCCCAGAGATTATTGGTCTCCCAGGGGGGTCAAATTGATCTTTATGCACTTTAGGTAATAGATATAGAGCTGCTAATTTAGGTCGAGTTTTTTTCACTAAGTCAACTAATTTTTTAGGAATGATGTTGGCTTCAAAAGCTCTTTCAAGAATTGTAATCAACTCTGAAATTGGGTCAATGGATTATAGCTCAATCTTTGGTAACATCCCGGGTAGTTGAGAATTTTATGAGCCTGTTTCTCATAAAGGTGGGTGGGCCAAATGACCACATTCCCACCTTTATCAGCTGGCTTAATGACAACATTGGGTAAGTTTTTCAGCTGATCAAGGGCTAATTTTTCATCTCTATCGAGATTCAACCTGTTCCTAGGACTATGTGGAAGTTTTTCAACCTCAGAAGTGACAATCTTAGTAAAGATGTCAACTGCTGAGCAAGTGGATAAGGGGGGAAAAATTTTTGGTTTCTTTAGTAGATGCACAGGAAACCTACCTCTACTACTAAATGTGTTCTCAGCCTCCAGCTCCTCCAGATCCTTAAGAGCCCTCTTTTTCATATCAGTGGGAAAGAGGGAATCCAATTCAGGTTTGAAGTGAAGTTTCTGTAGTAGAATTTTTCTTGAAAAAAGGTGTAGGTCCTTCACCACCGTGAATTGGTCTAGATGTGAAGAAGGTGAGAACGTTAAGCCCTTTTCCAGGACCCTAACCTGTGCATCTGAAAGTACAAAATTTGGCTTTACCAAGTGTGGTAGATGTAAGGCCTGTAGAAACATGACCAACAGTACTGAATTTTCAAATTATGACAATAGTAGGATTTATGAAATTAGGAAAACCCTCTCTTGTGATTCTAAGGGTGTCATTTATTATGTCGAGTGTCCGTGTAAAAAAGTCTACATCGGTCTCACCACTCATGAGCTTAAGGTAAGGACTCGGGAACACATATTGGACATCGAGAAGTCGATTCATATGGATGACATATCTGGTCTACGAACTCTTCCCAGACATTTTAAAATATTCCACAATAGTGATCCCAGAGGGTTGAGAATAAAGGGGATCGACCAGATTGACATGGGAAGTAGGGGTGGTGATTTGGGTCAGGCCCTTGCTAGACTCGAAAGCAAATGGATTTTCAGATTGGGTACTGTTTCACCTCAAGGCCTAAATGAACAATTTGGTTTCTCTGCCTTCTTATAGTTATATTTCTTACTTTTATACTTGCTGTTTTTCCTACCACCCTTTTATATCACTTTATTTATTTATCAATTACTTATTACCTCATTATAATAAGCTATACTGCCCGTACCATCTCTTTTTCCTCTAGTGAGGTACCATTTTATTGTGTATGTCTTCTGTGTTTTTATATGGTTTTAACTTTAGTACTTACTTTCCAGTACTCATTGCTGATTCTTTCTGTGGGTACAGTCTTGGAGTGGATCCCCTATTTGATGTCTGGAGATTTGCTGCGGTGTCTGAAGTTGTCTCTCCCCAGCCCTGGGTTTTTGTTTTTTTCATAATAGGAAGATAAAGAATAAGAAAACACATGAATTTAAGAAATAGTATTTATCTTGGACTTTGCAACTCATTTTTATTATGAATATTTCCCTTCTGTAATATATTTTGCACTGTATTAATTGTTGTTTTACTTATTATTTAATTTTTTTTCACCTTCACCTTTTCTTATTATCATTATTATTATTTTCCTATTTTTGTAGTATTATTGAATTATTGTCTGTATATTATCATTCATTTATGATTTTCACACATATTGTCTTTACTCAACACTGTTTTCACATGTATATTAACATCCATATATGATCTTTATACATATTGTCTTTACTCGACACTGTTTCACTTCATTACTTCGCTTTAGCTATTTATCTTTTTTTAATTGTTCATGCCTTTCTTTCTTCTCTAGTGTCCCCCGTTCAGACAAAACAGTTACAGCCGCAATGCCCTGATAGACATGCCCGCCTCCAACTACGTTACCTCTATAAGGGGATTTTAATATGGAGAGTGCGCGTGTGCACGAATGGACCCGTCTGACTTCCGGCTATGCGCGATAGACACTGATGCGTTCCATCGCATGCGTGTCAAGCGCTATACCCCGGAAGTCAATTTGGTTTGAAACAGAAGTCCTAGTAGTAAGCGCACGCGCCGCGGTACTCCATAATCACTCCTTCTAAACAGCTGATTACCACCAGAATTAAACAAGACACTTTGCACATGCACACACGCCCCCTTGGAAGAAGCACTTTTGGGAAACGGCGTCGTCGGGGTAGGTTCCATCCCCCCTGAGTACATATGTAAATCATTGAGTCCTTCTTGCCACTTATCATCTATTGCCTTACATCTAGCTGTCTCAACTCATAACAAAGGGACTTCCCTTATATAAGCAATTTGCACTTTTCATGTTTGAGATAAGTAACTAAGTATAGCGCAGTAATCTAGCATAGCAATTTAGCCTCCAATTTTGGGTTTATCTACCTTGTTATTTCTTGGCTGTCATAAGATGATTTAATAGGGCTATGCTATACAATTAATTTTGCATCTATTTTGGGAACACCGTCTGGGGTTTCTTAACCAGTGTATCCTGTTTTATATGTACCATGTTGTTGGATGGAACCCGAAGGTCTCTGTTTTTTAACTATTCTTAATTAATTTTTGGTTTTAAAAAAAATTTGGAAATAAAGTTTATTCTTTTACTTACTAGTTTATGTATCTTCCTTTGAAGCTGGGCTGCTTCAGCTGGAGCTTTTTGTGCGATACATTGTGAATATAGGAAGTTTATATGTGACCATTGTGACTTATTACCTATTTCTTGTAGATCATTCTGATATAAACAAACATCTGGTCTCAAAGGATGAGGAAGGCACAAGTGAGAACAATGAGAGCCTTGACTTCCAAAATTTTACGTCATCTTCTGAAAAGCTTTGTAAATTAAGTATCTGATTAATAAATCCAAAATATGTAAAAAAAAATTAAAAAAACTCTAAAAGTACATAAAAAAAATATTTTATATCTTATTTTTATCCGTATTTAGCTCTGTATCATCGCTACCAGGATGGTGAACAATGAGGATCCCAATGCCCCTCCAGAGTATACACAAGAAACCAACACAAACATCTCAGAAATGTGAGTAGATTAGAAAGGGTCATTACTTCATTACTGGGAGTTCCAGGCTGATCTATGTACACAACACCAAATATGGGACATAAATAACAGAATATCAAATGCAGCATTCACCGCTTCATGGTTAACGGTCATTGTACTTTTGGCTTCAGAAAATGCAGAAGATAACAGCCCATAATTGTGGCAGGTCATGCATTTTTAGCACTGCCTACTCTGTAGGAGAGCTGAAGTATTACTTGCCAGACATTCTTGGTAGTTGTGTTCTGATCCATGGAAGGTAGTTTGGAGCAGAAAACCTTCCCCACTATGACAGTCATATGTCCTATTAGGCCTTATAGTCAGTGTTCTTATAGTGAGACAACCCATTTTATACTGTGTTTACTTACGATTTACATGTTTTTCTTCTTCAAACAGGCAGAAAGAATCTGTTCCTGTATGTAATACAGACTATGCTGTTACCATCTTGCCACCCTCGTCCCCATTGCCAGGTATGTACATGTCTACAGCACCAACAATGTGAATGTTGACTTCAAGGCTCAAATATTTCAACATGGTTTTTCTGGTCTACTATGTTATCCATGTTTCATGGATCTCAGCTATGTTGACCATGGGTTCGTACTGTATCCCTATTTCCCTAATTTTGTACAGGAGTTTTTTTTCATGTATTCTGTATATTACGTTGTATCATCTAGTAACCTAGTGAGATATAGCGACTGTGTTATACTGACACCCTCTAACAATCCTTCCTTACCTATGTCTTGTAGATCACTCTGATGAAAACAACCATCTGGTCTCAGAGGATAAGGAGGGCACAAGTGAGGACGATGAGAACTTTATCTTCCGAATATTTGCATCATCATCTTCTGAGAGGCTTTCTAAAGTAAGTATGTGATCGATAAATCCAAAATATGTACAAAAAAAGGATCTATAAAATTAAAAAGCATATATATTTAATAACTTATTGTTATCCACATTTAGCACTCTACCACCACTAACGGGATGGTGAACAACGAGGATCCCAAGGCCCCTCCAGAGTGTACACCAGAATCCAACACAAACATCTCAGAAATGTGAGTAGATTATGGGGTCATTACTGGGAGCTCCAGGCTGATATATGTGCACAACACCAAATATAGGACATAAATACCATAATATCAAATGCAGCATCCACCGCCCCATGGTTATGGGTCATTGTGCTTTCAGCTTTCGGAATTGTTGGAGATAACAGCCCATAATTGTGGCCGGTCATGCACTTTTAGTGCTGCCCTCACTGTAGGAGAGATGTAGTATGAAATGCCGGCCATTCTTGGTAGTTGTTTTCCTCTCAGCTCTCTATAAAAGGTAGTCTTGAGCAGAAGACCTTCCCCACTATGACAGTCATATGTCCTACTAGGCCTTATAGTCCGTGTTCTTCTAGTGAGACAACCCCTTTTATACGGAGTTTACTTGAGATTTACATGTTTTTCTTCTTCAAACAGGCAGAAAGTATCTGTTCCTGTATGTAATACAGACGATGCTGTTACCATCTTGCCACCCTCGTCCCCATTGCCAGGTATGTACATGTCTACAGCACCAGCAATGTGAATGTTGACTTCAAGGCTCAAATATTCCCACATGGTTTTATACAATACTATAGGTCTCTTATGTTATCCATATTATGACAAAGCAGATCCTATAAGAATATATTGTTACTGATTTTTTTTAATTTTTCGTCAGAATTTCCATCTCATGAAGAAAGAAAATCGGCAATAAATCTGAGTATGGAGCAACAAAACTCAGAAAATGGAAAAAATGGGCAAAAGAGACGAGGTAAGTGTGAGAATCAACTCCATGTTGTGTGATGTCAGTGAGAATAATTCATGTGGAGTAGATGTCATCTGTCAGTGATGGGATTGTCACATGTATGATTGCTGACAATGACCCCTGACCTCTGTATGATAATATTCCTCTGCCGTCCGGCCACAGTGACTGCACAGCATTATCATGTAATATGGAGTATCATCACTTACATTATATTTATTTCTCTTGTCATAGGTTCCATCTTCCGCCGGATCTTATCATCCTGCCGGCGTGGATTATCCAGGGCTGCTCGCGCATTTGCATGCTGTCACTGTTGCCCTAAAACCATCTAAAAGACGGGACACCTAAGCATCTAGCGCCCTGAAGTCCAGCAGATCCACCATCACTGCTGGAGCTGTATAGAAGGACCTTCACCATCTACCTGTGGCCTTCTGACTGGTCAACCTGGACAAGTTTCAGTAACGCCTCTGTCATCAGGCTCCGCGGTATTCATACTGCTCGTCTGACTTGTCATTTACTGATCACCTGGTATCTGACCTCGGCTATCTTCCTGACTTTGATTTAGTCTACTGATAATGTTCACGATTTTATTCATCCCATTATTAATTAAAAAAAAGTAAAATCTGTTACTGTTGCTCTGATTCCTTTTTGTCTTGAATTCACAAATACTTGTAACTCACTAATTGTTCTTCTTCTCACTAAATGTATTTCTCATTATCCTTAATGCAGCAGTCAGTCTCATATTTCTGTCCAGCAGTTACACTGGTGCCTCCACCCTGTACCATTCATTACACTCATCCACAAACCTCTCCACACTGCTGCACAGCCCTGCATCTCTACCATATCTACACTCCAATGAGCTAAGATTAACATCCTCCATAATGAGGACCTCCCACTCTCATGTCCAAGACATTTTCTCTGCTGCACCAGCTCTCAGGAGTGCACTACTACAACATGTTTCATACATCCAAACCATCCTTAATCATGGCAGAAAAACATAATTTTAATTTCCCACTATGAATATTTGGTGAGATATCACAGCTGTGTATTTTCACAGCACAAAGAACGCATCTTACAGATCAGCAAATCACAGTGTGCTAACGCTTATGACGCGCCCCTGGGCCTGTGTCGCGCTGCGTTGCGCACGCGGGAGCTTACCCGGAGCCGGATCTGTTTAGGGTTGTAGTCTCGTGGCGGTGACCCGGTCCGTGCCCAGGGAGTCAAACTGGACGGCAGTCTGTTAGCGGTAGAAAATGGTTGATGACTACGCCACCCGTTGAATGCAGCCAGGGGGCTGCTGCTGCAGGGCAGACCGCTGAGGCCGGTGGAAGGATGGTGCAGCGTGATAGTATAACCCCCAACGGGAGGGGTATGGCCTCAGGGCAGCCGACGTGGATGATGGGGGTAGCAGGAACCACTCAGAGACGGTATGGTAGCGTTCAGGGTCTTTACTGGTAACAACGATAGACCCTCCCGGAGTACTTGCTAGCGAACGGGGCCTGGTCAGTCCTTGAGCAGATGGGATCTCCCCTGGCCAGGCGTAGTTGTAGGCCTCCCAAGCTGACTGTACTCTTCTGGCTACCTTGCTAGAAGCTGATGTAAGTAGCCCACGTCCCTGAGTGTACCGTGTGGTGCTCACCCGTATGGCCGGTGACTCGGGGCCTTCTAATGGCTTCCGCTCCACGATGGCGGTGCTGGTCCCACGCGTGTGACCGGGCCTTCGGGCTTCTGGGCCAGGGGACCTGAAATCCCCTGCCTGACGGATTCTGCTGCTGGGTAGAAGTTAGTCCCCACAGCCTCGGACTCCGGGTCCGGTAAAGAATCTTCTTAGTCAGGGCGAGCTCTTTAGCTGCCAGCCCCTGACTCCTTGTGACTCTGCTGCTTCCTATGCTGCTCTTGTCTCTACTCTTCCTGGACTCCAGGCTCAGGCCCCTGGACAGGGCCTGCCTGTGGAGCAGAGCCCATAGAGCAGCTCTGCTCCCTGTCTTCTCCTCTCAGAACTCTCTACTCTGCCTCAGCCCCAGGTTTATATAGGGGAAGTCCTTCCCCTCCCAAGACTGGGCAGGAGGTGTGGCATGCACAGGATCCCTGACCAAAGGACCTCCCACCTGCTCTCAGACGTAATATTACATTACTGTGGAAAACCAGACCCCTGGGGTGCCACACTTAGTGTTGTAGTTTTGAACAACACCATTGATTTTATCATATAATGTGTTGAAAAATAAGAAAAAATGCCAGGTTTGGGTTCCTTCATTTTACAGTGTGTATTGTGTTGTAAAAACAAACTGACAAAATGATTCAGAGTCAGTAGTACGATTACTGTGATACCAAACTTATAAGGTTTATATATATATATATATATATATATATATATATATATATATATATATATATATATATATATATATACAGTGTTTAGCATAAATCAGTACACCCAAATAGATTTGTCAGCAAACCTGTAGTTTCCTTTCAGAATCATCATTTTATATGGGATACCATACTACAAAATACTCTCACAAATTTGAGCCATTGAATGCAAACAAGATTTGGTATTTTGCAGACCCCAAAAAAGTAATTTTCTTAACAAACTCATTCAAGATCATGTTTCAAAAATGAGAACATCCCAGTAACAGTCTTAAGAGAAAAGCTAAGTTTAGACAACAAAATTCTAATTAACAAGAACTGAACCACAGGTAAGTGTAATTATTCATTAAACAGATGTCCAGCAGACAGGTGTCTGTAAAAGGAAGTTACTTAATAAAGAAAACTCCTTCCCATTTCATGCTATCAGCAATGGCACCACATAGAAGGGAAATGTCACAAAACCTGAGAAAGAAAATAATTTCTTTGCAATAAATGTGAAGTCTACAAGAAGATCAGCAAAACTTTACTTATCAGTCAGAATACTGTAGCAAAAGTGATGCAAAACTATAACAAAGATGGAACTGCAACCATCTTACAGAGACGTCCAGGCCGACTATGGAAGTTAACACCTAAA
Organism: Phyllobates terribilis; assembly: GCF_046119375.1. NCBI lineage: Eukaryota > Metazoa > Chordata > Amphibia > Anura > Dendrobatidae > Phyllobates > Phyllobates terribilis. Next base: position 3,480,983 of record NW_027362848.1, on the reverse strand, counting down.
CAAAAGCCTCCTCTGATGAGAAGGGTAAGTGGCACCACATAGAAGAGAAATGTCACAAGACATTTCTGAGAAAGAAAATAATTTCTTTACAAAAAATGTGAAGTCTACAAGAAGATCAGCAAAGCTTTTCTTATCAGTCAGATGGAAGTTAACATCTAAACAAAAGCATCTTCTGATGAGAAGAAAATCGACAGGCAAATTCATTGCTATTAGCTGAAGAAGTAGAAAGCCAAACCAGGGCGAGTGTTTTCCATGACACGACACGGTGTACACTGCAAATGAATGGCATTCATGAGTGTCCTCCACAAAGGAAGCCTCTCTCCCTTAAAGCCCATGAACAATAAAAGTCCGTCTACAATTTGCCAGGGTCCATGCTTAAAACTATGAGGACTACCGGGACTCTATACTGTGTATGTGCATCTTATGTGTATGTCCGTATTTTATGTTTCTGTGCACTATGTATATGCATACGTTAAAATGTGTATAGAGTATTAGCATGTGCAAATTTTATATGTGTGCCTAATATAAATATACATGGAAATATATATGTAGGTGGTGCCTGATGGAGGGTGGGGGGCCCAGATCAGAAGTCCTGATTAAGGGCCCTTCACTGTCATTGTCTGCCCCTTATATAAACAGTAAAATCTCCTTTAATAACTGGACTTCCATTGGGGTGGACTTCTCATAGATGGCCAGTATGCATACTATATTGTGAATCTGGGCATCTCTCACAGAAAATCTGATCTGGATATGAGGGTGGTCTTCTATAAGCGGTGATGTTTTGGAGAGATTTAGGGAAAAGTCCCAATGCTTATCCATCGATCTGGTAATTTGAGTAAAATATTTGTGTTGATAACTGATCACAAAGTCACAAAATATGTAAGATTTGGCATAACCTGGTTCATTTTTCAAAAAGTTATGCTCAATTTTTTTAGCACCAAGTTTTGTTGCTTTTTTGTAGACTTACACTAACTTAGTATATTGTGTGAGAATTAAATGAATTATGAATTAGTTGGCGCATTTTACCACACTCTGGGGGTCCCTGACAGTCCTTCTTTACCGGCCCTGTAGTGATGCCAATGTAAACTTCCAAGTGACCGCGCAGTCAATCACTGTCACGAATGCAGGACAACCTATGATTAGCTAATTTTTGGGAAATCCTTATAACAAAAGGGGATTGAAAATATTTACAATTATTTTAAAAGCATTAAAAAAAAAACAGACCCAATACTTATAATTAGTTTGTTGAAAGTAGTCTAATTAAAGGGAGCTGAAAGGATTAGAGATTCTGAACCCGATTCACCAGTGTTTTTGCCAGAAAACTGGCATAAAGCTCTTGAAAAGTTGCAAAGTTTTGTGACTTTTCCCATTTTCACATAATTTTAACTTCTTTAAAGCCCAAGACGTACTGATACGTATCTGCGCCCTGGGACTTAAGAGCCTGATACGTATTAGTACATCTTTGCGATTGCGCACACAGGCTGTGCGGGCGTGATCGCCGCCGGGTGTCAACTGATTGTCACAGCTGACACCCGGTGCTATGTGCTGGGAGAGGTCCCGCACATTAACCCCCGCAATGCTGCGATCGAAGTCGTTCGCAGCATTGCGGGGGCAAGGGGAGGTGATCGGGATAGTCACCTCTCCTGCCGGCGTCCAGCAATGTGTGCCGCGGCTTCCCGGATGTTGCCATGAAGACCTGATTCACTGAGGGGTTCAGTTTTAAGAATGGTGTCACTTTTGGGTATTTTCAGTCATAAAGACCCCTCAAAGTGACTTCAAATGTGATGCGGTCCCTAATAAAATGGTTTTGTAAATTTTGTTGGAAAAATGAGAAATCGCTGGTCAATTTTAACCCTTATAGCTCCCTAATAAAAATAAATTTGGGTTCCAAAATTGTGCTGATGTAAAGTAGACATATGGGAAATGTTATTTATTAACTTTTTTTGTGTGACATACAGTACAGACCAAAAGTTTGGACACACCTTCTCATTTAAAGATTTTTATGTATTTTCATGACTATGAAAATTGTACATTCACACTGAAGGCATCTAAACTATGAATTAACACATGTGGAATTATATACTTAACAAAAAAGTGTGAAACAACTGAAAATATGTCTTATATTCTAGGTTCTTCAAAGTAGCCACCTTTTGCTTTGATGACTGCTTTGAACACTCTTGGCATTCTCTTGATGAGCTTCAAAAGGTCGTCACCGGAAATGGTCTTCCAACAATCTTGAAGGAGTTCCCAGAGATGATTAGCACTTGTTGGCCCTTTTGCCTTCACTCTGCGGTCCAGCTCACCCCAAATCATCTCGATTGGGTTCAGGTCTGGTGATTGTGGAGGCCAGGTCATCTGGCGTAGCACCCCATCACTCTCCTTCTTGGTCAAATAGCCCTTACACAGCCTGGAGGTGTGTTTGGAGTTATTGTCCTGTTGAAAAATAAATGATGGTCCTACTAAACGCAAACCGGATGGAATAGCATGCCGCTGCAAGATGCTGTGGTAGCCATGCTGGTTCAGTATGCCTTCAATTTTGAATAAATCCCCAACAGTGTCACCAGCAAAGCACCCCACACCATCACACCTCCTCCTCCTTGCTTCACAGTGGGAACCAGACATGTAGAGTCCATTCGTTCACCTTTTCTGCGTCGCACAAAGACACGGTGGTTGGAACCAAAGATTTCAAATTTGGACTCATCAGACCAAAGCACAGATTTGCACTGGTCTAATGTCCATTCCTTGTGTTCTTTAGCCCAAACAAGTCTCTTCTGCTTGTTGCCTGTCCTTAGCAGTGGTTTCCTAGCAGCTATTTTACCATGAAGGCCTGCTGCACAAATTCTCCTCTTAACAGTTGTTGTAGAGATGTGTCTGCTGCTAGAACTCTGTGTGGCATTGACCTGGTCTCTAATCTGAGCTGCTGTTAACCTGCGATTTCTGAGGCTGGTGACTCGGATAAACTTATCCTCAGAAGCAGAGGTGACTCTTGGTCTTCCTTTCCTGGGGCGGTCCTCATCTGAGCCAGTTTCTTTGTAGCGCTTAATGGTTTTTGCAACTGCACTTGGGGACACTTTCAAAGTTTTCCCAATTATAAGCAGTGACTGACCTTCATTTCTTAAAGTAATGATGGCCACTCATTTTTCTTTACTTAGAATTTGTATTATGGCGAGAAAAAAGCAGCTAACAGTCTATTCTGTGTATCCACCTGATTTCTGCACAACACAACTGATGGGCCCCACCCCATTTATAAGGCAAGAAATCCCACTTATTAAACCTGACAGGGCACACCTGTGAAGTGAAAACCATTTCCGGTGACTACCTCTTGAAGCTCATCAAGAGAATGCCAAGAGTGTGCAAAGTAGTCATCAAAGCAAAAGGTGGCTACTTTGAAGAACCTAGAATATAAGACATATTTTCAGTTGTTTCACACTTTTTTGTTAAGTATATAATTCCACATGTGATAATTCATAGTTTTGATGCTTTCAGTGTGAATGTACAATTTTCAAAGTAATGAAAATACATAACAATCTTTAAATGGGAAGGTGTGTCCAAACTTTTGGTCTGTACTGTATCTCTCTGATTTAGGGGCATAAAAATTCAAATTTTGAAAATTGCTAAATTTTCAAAATTTTCGCCAAATATCTGTTTTTTTTACAAATAAACACAAGTGATATAGAAGAAATTTTACCACAATCATAAAGTACAATATGTCATGAAAAAATATTCTCAGAACCAGGGGGATCCGTTGAAGCGTTCCAGAGTAATTACCTCATAAAGTGACAGTGGTCAGAATTGTAAAAATTGGCCTTCTCATTAACGTGCAAACCACTTTGGGTTGTAAAGGGGTTAAGGACTCTACCTGCATATACAGTCATGGCGGAAAGTGCTGGCACCCTTGAAATTGTTTCAGAAAATTACACATGTTTTATTACACGCATGTTTATTTCCTTTGTGTTTATTGGAACAACACAAAAAAACTGAGAAAAAAAAGGCAAATTGGACATAATTTCACACAAAACTCCAAAAATGGGCCGGAATACATATATATATTTTTGATGGGACAACACTTAAGATGCGACAATTTGATACAATGTACAGTAGTCACTGTACAGCTTGTTTAACTGTAAATTTGGTGTGCCTGCAAAATAACTCAACACACAGCCATTAATGTCTAAACCGCTGGCAGCAAAAGTGAGTACACCCCTAAGTGTGTTCTCAGCTGATGTTATTTGTTGGTTTTTCTTTGCATCCCGAACAATTTTCTTGGCAGTTGTGGCTGAAATTTTTGTTGGTCTACCTGACTGTGGTTTGGTTTTTACAGAGCATCTGATTTTCCATTTGTTAATCACTAGTGTTGAGCCACCCCCGTAGTGTTCGAGTTCGGTTCGGTTCGTCGAACACCCGTGTGTTCGCCGAACTGTTCGTCGAACTGTTCGTCGAACACCTTCGAACACCGTTAAAACCAATGGCAGGCAAACAAAAACACATAGAAACACATAGAAAACACCTTCAAAGGTGTCCAAAAGCTGACAAACTGCTCAGAAGACATAACTAACACATGGAAAAGTGACAAGTACATATAGTCATGCGAAAATAAAAGAGGTGGAGGAGTAAAAGGAGGGGGAGACACAGATATAGGCATGTCCTTCTAAAATCCAAAAAGTGAGAAGCCGACACGGCCAGTCCGCTCCTGCCCGTGCCACCTCCGTGTCGCCGGGTTTGTGCCAGAGCCGCGGTGAACCCTGACGGCCAGCCCCCCTCTCCCAATACTGGTGCCTGTCCGCTGGTGGGTCGAGCGAGCCCCCCTGTGGTGGAGGCAGCTCTAAGCTTTTTAATTTAAATTGTCTCTCTAATTTGAATGAATACACTTTAAATCCATTTACAAGGATCTATTGGAGGGCAAGTCTCATGCCAGCAGCCGCGGTAATTCCAGCTCCAGTAGCGTCCACTAAAGCTGCTGCAGTTAAAAAGCTTTTATAAGGATCGAGCTCGGCTGTCCACCGCAAGGCATCCTACTGCCAGTCCCAGCCCCTATGCCTTGGGGTGCCTCCTGATGCTCTTCACTAAGTATCCCATGGTCCCGAAGCATTTCCTTTGAAAAAATTAAGTGTCTAAACTACAGGTGGTGCAGCTTGCTTAACAGCCGGGATAATCCGCTCACTAGCAGACACTGCTACTAGGCACAAAGTATTTCCTGGGCTAGATGCAGTTAAAAATTTGTAATTAGATACTCTCGTTGGATGCTGAGAAAGCATTCCATAGAGTCTCCTGGCACGCCATATATGATTCTCTTAAAAAGCTTGGGGTAGGGGTCTAAGGGACCCTTTTATAGCCAAAATCACGGCCCTGTATCGCAATACGTCACCTAGGCTGAAGATAAATGGAACTGTAGCACCCTGAGGGCTCGGTTGCTACAGACGTATTGCACCTCACCCAGAGGTGTGATATCTCACTCTCAGGTAAGGATGGAGTGTGGATCAGGACCCGACACCTGCATGCATTACACCACATTGCCGTGGGGCAGGGCGACCAATATGCCCCTGAGATGGGCACGACAGTCCCTGTCCCTGGCTGGAGTGGGGGGAGGGAACACTGAGGAAGGGGAACCCTGTAGTGCAGGAGCAGGGAGGAAGCAGTTCCTGGGTGCATTGAGAAGGGAGTATAAAAGGTGGGCACCATCTTAGTTCAGTGCAGAGAAGTCTGAGCAGAAGTGGCAGGGAGCAGGGGCTCTGCATGAGCTCTGCTCCGGAGGCGGGCCTAGTAACAGAGGCCCAGGCCTGGAAGAGGGAGAAGGAAGGAAGAGGAGCGGAGAAGGCTCCAGGAACGAGGAATGAAGGGATCCCAGGGGTGCGGACGGGCGAGTCGCCACCGCACGCCCGAATCCACCTGCGTGGAGGGGTCAGGCCAAAGGGGGAGACCGGTCCCCGAACTAGTGGAGGCAGGAAACGACCCTCAGCTAGAAACCGGAGGCTCTGACATTTTATGTGGCGCAGCCCCTCGCTACACCCGCTAGGAAGGCACCACATAGGGTCAGGGAAACTGGCGCCAAGTTTACCAAGAGGAGGCCCGAGGCAGCCGGACAGAAGTGTTGGTAAGAAAGGCCAGACAAAGGACACACAAAGGGGGTCCTGTGAAGTGCTCCAAAGTTATCTGGGAGTTGTCTGAGCCCCTCACCTGGTGAGCACAGTACGACGTGGGCAGCCGTTACCTGCAGACGTGGTCTGGATAATAAGAACTGTGAGTAAAGGCCCTGAACTGCATCACTGACTCCGTGTCGTTACTGCTGCTGCCCTGAACCATCACCCCCATCCGCCGCATACACTGCCCTGAGGCTATACTCCTCCCGTGGGGAGTTATGCTACGCTCTGCTGCACCCACAACACCAGCCTCAGTGGTCTGCCCTGTAGCGGCGGTTCACTCTGACCGCAATCCACGGGTGGCGTAGTCGGACATTTAAACATGAAAACCACATAAATAGCTCCGCCACTGGTTTGATCGCCCTGAGCCACGGAACCGGGTCGCCGCCACGAAGACTACAACCACCAGCATCCACCAAAAAGGGTCCGGCTCCGGGTGTCCCAAGGCCCAGGGGGTGCGTCAGAACATTTTCATCACCTTTCACAATCACCAATGGGACAAGGCAGTGATGTCCTCTGTCCCCTCTCTTATACATCCTAGTGATGGAGCACCTGCTCTCATCAATTCGCCATAACCCCAATATTAGGTGGATTGAGGTGGGAGGCACCGAGTACAAGTGCTCTCTATTTGCTGATGATGTCCTAGTATATATCACTCAATCACATATATCCATCCATGCTGTTATGGCTGAAATAGATCACTTTGTTACATGGTCAAATTTTAAAATCAATGCAGCGAAGTCTGAGGCCCTCGATGTCTCCCTCCCCAAATCCATATAGGATTCCATCCAGTCCAACTTTCCCTTTGCCTGGCCCTCACAGGGTATCAAATACTTAGGAATTCCTATTCATAGAGACCTCTCCCATCTATGTTATCTTAATTTTGGGCCCTTTATTGAACAACTCCATACAGACCACGGTTGGCAAGTTAGAACTGTAAGATTCACTACGTGAACCACTGGTGTTTTGTGGAAAAGCACATTTACACTGCGTTCCAAATTATTATACAAAAAGTGTTTAGGAGTGATAAGGGAAGAATTTGTTTGTTTGTCAGTTAAACTCATTGATGGTGATGTGTGTCAGGGCTCTTTATATCACTGTAAGCAATTGCAGACACCTGTGCTAATTAGTTTGGCAGGTGTGTCCAATGAAAGGCAAGACTACTTAAGAAGGCTCTCTCACATTATTAAGCACCCTACATTTTCTGCCAAAATGGGAAAGAAAAAGGATGTGTCGGCTGCTGAGAAGCAACAAATTGTGGAGTGTTTAGGTCAAGGCATGACTACAATCAACATTGTGCGATGATCAGGATGAAGTGTCTTGGCAATCAAGTTGTATGTAGCTGATTCACAGTACACACGTGTGCGTGCTGATAAGGGCAAATTGAGGACTCTTTCCTACAGGCAATTACGTCAGGTTGAAAGAGCAGCGGCAAAAAAGCCTTGTCATAGCAGCAGACAAGTTTTTGAAGCTGCTTGTGCCTCCAACGTCCCCCGAACAACAAGATGCAGGGTCCTTCAGAGGTTTGCAGCTGTGCATGCGCCATCCTGTCGACCTCCTCTATCCACTTCACACAAGCAGAAACGGCTCCAGTGGGCCAAACATTACATAAAGACTGATTTCAAAACTGTTTTGTTCACGGATGAGTGCCGTGCAGCGCTCGATGGTCCAGATGGATGGAGTGGAGGATGGCTGGTTGATGGACACCCCACGCAAACACGGCTACAGCGCCAACAAGGAGGAGGTGGAGTAATGTTTTGGGCTGGAATCATGGGGAGAGAGATTGTCGGCCCCTTTAGGATCCCTGAAGGCGCTAAAGATGAACTCCATAATGTATGTGGATTTTCTCAAACAGCACTTCCTGCCATGGTTCAAGAAGAAGAACCGTGTATTTCACAGCAAGATCATTTTTCTGCATGATAATGCACCATCTCATGCTGCACATAAAACATCTGCATCTCTGGCTGATATGGGCATAAAAGGGGACAAACTTATGGTGTGACCCCCATGCTCCCCTGACCTCTACCCCATTCAGAACCTTTGGAGCATCATTAAAAGGAGTGTCTATGATGGCGGGAGGCAGTTCACATCTAAGCAACAGCTCTGGGAGGGTATTCTGTCCTCATGCAAAACAATTGAAGCAGAAACCATCCAAAACCTGACAAATTCAATGGACGAGAGAGTTCAGAAGCTCCTTTCGAACAAGGGGTCCTATGTGAAAATGTAACATCACCTAGAATAAAGTTTTGAGTTGAAAACTGTTTGATTTCAGTTTCTAACAACCTGCTAATGCTTATAATTTCAAAAATGACCATTTTTTTGGTCTTTATTAAAATGAAAAGGTTGATCGAAAAGTTTGGGGGATCTAAGAGTGTGGCAACCCAGTAGTCATGATTACTTCGAATTCTGACAATATGAGGGTCATGCTGCAGGTAGTGCAGCAAGAAGGCACTTATGTGCCTTGCGCATCTCGGAGCCCCAAAATTATTTTCCGGGCTAGATGCAGCTAAAAATTATTTTTAATTTTAAATCTGGTGAAGCTTTAGTATAGATGGCCTAATAGGATCAGTGCTGCACACTGCTACAAAGCCCAAATTATTTTCCAGTCAAGATACAGATAAACATGATTAGTAATTTGAAAGCTTAAAACGGTTGGTAGGGTGATTTTAACCAATCATCAAGCTTTTACTCTCCCCAGGATGACACAGGGGTAGAAAAGTCGTTTCGGATCCATGATTTGTTCATCTTTATGAACGTGAGTCTGTCTACATTATCAGTGGAGAGCCGCGTGCGCTTATCTGTCAGCACACCACCAGCAGCGCTGAACACACGTTCAGACAGAACGCTGGCTGCGGGGCATGACAAGATCTCCAAGGCGTAAGTGGCTAGCTCCGGCCATTTATCCAGATTGGAAGCCCAAAAAGAGCAAGGGTCCAGTGACACAGTCGTGGCTTCAATGTTTACTTGGAGATACTCCTGTACCATCGTCTCTAGGCGTTGACTATGTGTCAGACTTCTTGTCTCCTGTGGCCTTGCAAAGGATGGGCTAAAAAAGTGGTGAAATGATTCCGCAAAATTGATGTTACCAGCAGATACTGTGGTTCTGTTACGGTTTGAGTGCTGAACACTTGACGGTCCCACGGTTGGCAAGTTGGAACTGTGAGATTCACTACGTGCACCACTGGTATTTTGTGGAAAAGCACATGTAAGATTCTGCAACAGTCTCTGCTGATACTCCTGCATGCGTGCATCCCTTTCTATGGCAGGAATAATTTCTGCAAATTTACTTTTGTACCGGGGATCTAACAGTGTGGCAACCCAGTAGTCAGGATTATTTCTAATTCTCACAATTCGAGGGTCATGTTGCAGGTAGTGCAGCAAGAAGGCACTCATGTGTGTTGCGCATCCAGGAGCACCAAGTCCCTGTTGTGTTGGTGGCGAGGTAACAATCATGCTTCCTTCCTCTGTCCTCTCCCCCCAACCTCGCACAACAGAAATGTGATCAAGGTCTCCCTCATCTGATGAGTCTTCCATCAGTTCGTCCTCCACTTCTTCCTGGGCTCCTGCACCTTCCTCACTAGTTTGGCTGCTACCATGCGCCCTGGTAAAACCATCTCCCCCACCCTCACATGCCTGCCGCCTTGGTGCTGCCGACCGTCTGGACCTTGCAGATGTTAGCCCTTCCGCATACAACTCCTCCTCCTCTACTTCCTCCACCTCCTCTTGTGCCACCACCTGACTCCGAATTCTGTTTAACATGTGCTCCAGCATGTAAATCACCGGAATAGTCATGCTGATAATGGCATCGTCAGCACTAAACATCTTCGTCGCCATTTCAAAACTGTGCAGAAGGGTGCATAGGTCCCTGATCTGAGACCACTCCTCCAGCGTGATTTGCCCCACCTCTGAATCTCGTTGGCCCAGGCTATACGTCAGAACGTATTGCACCAGGGCTTGTCGGTGCTGCCACAGTCGCTGCAACATGTGCAGAGTTGAATTCCACCGGGTAGGCACATCGCATTTTAGCCGGTGAAGTGGCAGGCCCAACGACTTCTGTAGAGATGTAAGTCGCTGAGCTGCGGGATGCGAACGGCGGAAGTGAGCACACAGCAACCGTGCCCTCTGCAGAAGGCCATCTAGTCTGGGATAGTGGGCTAAAAATTGCTGGACAACCAGGTTCAACACGTGAACCATACAAGGCACGTGTGTGACATTGCCCCGGCGAAGGGCCGCACCCAGGTTTGCAGCATTGTCGCACACGGCCTTCCCTGGTTTCAGGTCCAGTGGAGACAACCATTCATGAAATTGGTTCTCCAGAGCTGACCACAACTCCTCAGCTGTGTGACTCACATTTCCCAGACATTTCAATGTAAAAACCGCCTGATGACGTTGAGCCCTACTGCCAGCATAGTAAGGAGGTGTGCAGGATCCCTTCTGCGCAGTTAGAAAGCTTGTGGCATGACCAGACAGGCTTTGGGTGCAGGTGGAAGACCGAGAGGAGGTTGAGGAGGCAGAAGCAGTGGAGGAACTTTGACATAAAGAGGATTGACGCACAACTCGTGTGGACTGCAAGACTTGGACAGCAGCCCCTTGTCCTGCTGTCACCATAGTTACCCAGTGCCCAGTCAGCGACATGTAACGCCCCTGTCCATGCCTACTCGTCCAAGTGTCTGTGGTGAAATGCACCCTGTCACACACAGAGTTTCTCAAAGAAGCGGTGATGTTGTGTGCGACATGCTGGTGGAGCGCAGGCACACCTTTCTTTGAGAAGTAGTGCCGACTGGGCATCTGGTACGGGGGCACTGCGACGGACATAAGGTCTCGAAAATCCTCTGTGTCCACCAGGCGGAAAGGCAGCATTTCTGTAGCCAAGAGCTTGCAGCTGGTGAAATTCAACCTCTTAGCTTTCTCATGGCTAGGAGGAAATGGTCGTTTACTTGTCCACATCTGAGGGACCGAGGGCTGGCTATTGTGCTTAGACGGGGTTGATAAGGGTGTCCCCGGCAAACTGCCGGTCTGTGAGGAAGATGCAGGCGGACATGTTAGGTTGCCTTGATCCAAAGGTGGTGCTATCGATGTCGGACAGCGCTCAACACCAGCTGGTGTTACCACCTCCAAAGAAAATGATGACCTGCCAATCACGCTGGCTGTTGCGGGTAAAGAGGTGGCAGGTCTGCGCCCCAAAACAGGTGTGACTGCTGTCCCCCCAGTCACAGAGGATGAAGAGGCCGCGGATGCACAAGATATGGCAGACGGTGATTGGCCCGGCCGGCTAGGCCGCATTGTAGCACACTGAGCTTCCCACTGCAACTTATGCTTCATGTCCATGTGCCGGTTCATGCATGAAGTACTCAAACTATGTATTTTTTGGCCTCTACTTAGCTTTTGCTGACAAATGTTACAGATAACACGAGTTGGGTCATCTTTATCGATCTGAAAAAATGCCCAGGCTATGCAAGGCTTAGCACCCATGCGACCTGAAGAGCCACCACGACTTGTGGTGAGAGGCAGAGTTGTGTTTGAGGATGCAGTTGTTGACGTGCTTCCAGTACTACGTCTCTGTCCAGGAAGGCGCAACCTGACCTCGTCGTCACTAGCATCTTCCTCCACCTCCTCTGCTGACCTCATCTCTTGGCTGACTGTGGGTTGACAGTAAGTGGGATCTCCGACCTCATCATCATCACCCTGTGCGTTATCACACCCGTCGTCCTCAGAGCCAACCTGTTCCTGCCCTGACAAAAAACTAAAGTTGTCGCTCCAATCAGGTATTTGAGTCTTATCATCGTCTTCCTCATTGTCTCCACCAACAGGAGTTACAGTTTGGGAATGAGGGTCTACATTATGGTCAGAACCTTCTGCGTCTGGTCCTGGATCCGACTCATAAAGATTCTGGGCATCAGTGCAGATCATTTCCTCGTCTGGATTCACAGAAGCGCTGGAGTCGACCTCTGATTCCCAGGCTATAGTATGAGTAAACAGCTCTGCAGACTCAACCATCTGTTCTACCTCATACTCAGACGGGCAGCTGGAGATTTGGGAGCTGTGAGGAAGCAAGTGCGATTTGGGTGACACCTTTGAGGACTGGAGTATTTGTGATGTTGAAGTTGATGTGGAGGAGAGCCCACTTAAAGGAGCACTTGATATCCGTTGAAGCACCTGCTGTTTTTGTGCCTCATCTGGAATTTGTAGCGATTGGCGTGGCCGTAAGAAAGGGATCTTATCACATTGTCCGCTAAAAGAAGTAGACATTTTAGTTTGGCTGGAAGATGGTCTTTCTTCTGCAGATGTTACTGTTGCTTTAACACCTACCCCACGGACACAACCTTTTTTCCCCTTCCCAACACGCCTATTCCCCTTTCCACCAGCAGCAGGCCTTTTTCCACTCATTTTGGTGGTTAACTAATTCACAACTCTGGAGTTGTTTGCACAAAAAAACAATGGATGGTAACCGAGCAGAGCTGAGTGGCCAAACTGTGGTATTAGGCCAAAACTATTGGCTGGGTTAGATGCAGAAAAAAATTATTTTGAATTTGCAACCTGATGGAGGTCAGTATAGATGGACTAATACAAATAGTCCCACACACAGCTAGAAGCCCAAATATTTTTTCAGAGGTACTGTAGATGCAGATAAAAATTAGTTTTAATTTGCAACCTGATGGAGGTCAGTATAGATGGACTAATAGAGAAAGTCCGACACACTACTAGAAGGCCAAATATTTTTTCAGAGGTAGATGCAGAAAAAAATATATTCAGTTTGCAACCTGATGGAGGTCAGTATAGATGGACTAATACAAATAGTCCCACACACAGCTAGAAGCCCAAATATTTTTTCAGAGGTACTGTAGATGCAGATAAAAATTATTTTTAATTTGCAACCTGATGGAGGTCAGTATAGATGGACTAATAGACCAAGTCCCACACACTGCTAGAAGCCCAAATATTTTTTCAGAGCTAGATGCAGAAAAAAATTATTTTTAATTTGCAACCTGATGGAGGTCAGTATAGATGGACTAATAGACCAAGTCCCACACACCGCTAGAAGCCCAACTATTTTTTCAGAGCTAGATGCAGAAAAAAATGATATTCAATTTGCAACCTGCTGGAGGTCAGTATAGAAGGACTAATAGAACAAGTCCCACACACTGCTAGAAGCCCAAATATTTTTTCAGAGCTAAATGAAGAAAAAAATTATTTTTAATTTGCAACCTGATGGAGGTCAGTAAAGATGGACTAATAGACCAAGTCCCACACACTGCTAGAAGCCCAAATATTTTTTCAGAGCTAGATGCAGAAAAAAATTATTTTTAATTTGCAACCTGATGGAGGTCAGTATAGATGGACTAATAGACCAAGTCCCACACACCGCTAGAAGCCCAAATATTTTTTCAGAGCTAGATGCAGAAAAAAATTATTTTTAATTTGCAACCTGATGGAGGTCAGTATAGATGGACTAATAGACCAAGTCCCACACACTGCTAGAAGCCCAAATATTTTTTCAGAGCTAGATGCAGAAAAAAAATATTTTTAATTTGCAACCTGATGGAGGTTAGTATAGATGGACTAATAGACCAAGTCCCACACACCGCTAGAAGCCCAAATATTTTTTCAGAGCTAGATGCAGAAAAAAATTATTTTTAATTTGCAACCTGATGGAGGTCAGTATAGATGGACTAATAGACCAAGTCCCACACACTGCTAGAAGCCCAAATATTTTTTCAGAGCTAGATGCAGAAAAAAATTATTTTTAATTTGCAACCTGATGGAGGTCAGTATAGATGGACTAATAGACCAAGTCCCACACACTGCTAGAAGCCCAAATATTTTTTCAGAGCTAGATGCAGAAAAAAATTATTTTTAATTTGCAACCTGATGGAGGTCAGTATAGATGGACTAATAGACCAAGTCCCACACACCGCTAGAAGCCCAACTATTTTTTCAGAGCTAGATGCAGAAAAAAATTATATTCAATTTGCAACCTGCTGGAGGTCAGTATAGAAGGACTAATAGAACAAGTCCCACACACTGCTAGAAGCCCAAATATTTTTTCAGAGCTAAATGAAGAAAAAAATTATTTTTAATTTGCAACCTGATGGAGGTCAGTATAGATGGACTAATAGACCAAGTCCCACACACTGCTAGAAGCCCAAATATTTTTTCAGAGCTAGATGCAGAAAAAAATTATATTCAGTTTGCAACCTGATGGAGGTCAGTATAGATGGACTAATAGAATGATGCTATGCCCAAAAGATTTTACTTCACTAGGTGCAGTAAAAAAATTGGTATTCTATACACAGGTGGTATATCTTGCAACACAGATAGGCTACTCCACTGACTAACACACTCTGCAATAGGCCAAAAAGGATTAGCTTTGCTAGATTCAGCCAAATGCTGTGAAAAAAACTTGCACAGCACTGGCACAGACCTGCCTGGCAAAAACTGATAGGAACTCATGTAACCTAGTCCTGAAAAGGACTCCAATTACAATTAGTCTTTACTCCCACAATCTATCTATTTAAGAGCACAGACCTCCCTGATAAAAGTCGTAGGAAATGCTGTAACCTAGTCCTTAAAAGGACTGCAATCACAACTATTCCCTACTCCCAAGCTATCTGTATATTTGTGGGAAAATTGGCTTGAAATTAACAAGGTATAGCGCACACAGCAACAGCGGTGCCGTCTAACACGCAGCTGCAGCAGTGAGAAAATGGTGGCGACGGGGAAAATGGCTGGGTCTTATAGGGCAAGGACATGTGACATACACTGCCAATGACACATGCCCTTGCTTGTGTGAAAAAAAGCACTTCGCTCCGTGTGTGCGCTGCTGATAGGCTGACAGATTGCACCTCCCCACTGCAAATGCGGGAAAGAGAAAAAAATATGGAGATCTTCATTGTTCCTGCAGAGATCCATCCCCTGCCCCTCCCCCCACCCCGCTGTACACTCAAACTGCGTATTAACATTAATTTTCATCATTACTGAGAAAAAATCCAGTTATAATTTTGGTGCACGAACAGTTATCGAACATAACCTCGAACAGCCGAATTTTTCTCAAATTGTTCGTGTTCGCCGAACGGCTCGAACACCGCCCAAAACAGCTCGAATTTGAGATTGGCGAACAGTTCGAGTAGAACAACGCTCATCTCTATTAATCACAGTTTGAACACTGCAGACTGGCATTATCAATTCCTGGGATATCTTTTTGTATCCCTTTCCTGTGTTATACTCTTTTTGCCTCCCTTTCCTGTGTTATACAGTTCAACTACCTTTTCCCGTAGATCCGTTGATAATTCTTTTGCTTTCCCCATCTCAAAATCCAGAAACGTCAGTGGCTGGATCCCAGAAACTCACTCAGCTTTATGCACACACACTGATTACAAGCAAACAGGTCATAGGTGAGGATGTTACCTTTAGTAGCCATTCAAACCCATTTGTGTCAAATTCTGTGCATGTTATCAGGCCAAAATCACCAGGGGATGTGAACTTTTTGGTCAGGATTATTTGGATGTTTTTGGTTGTCATTAGTGATGAGCGAGCACTAAAATGCTCGAGTACTCGTTGCTCGGGTCGAACAAATTGAAATACTCGGGTGCTCAACCCGAGCAATGAGCCCAATATAAGTCTAGGGGAAACTTGGGCATTTTTCAGGTGGCTCCCCACGGCGGTCTGCAGAGGGCCTAAAAATTGCCCAAATCGATGTGAACTGTGCTCAAATGACATGGGAACAGCATGGGGAAGACCCCTGGAAGCATCTCTGACTCCCAGATCCCTGCTGTCAACAATGTCGTCAGAGTATTACGCCACTTTTACGGCGTAAGGAACATCCTTTCCAGGGTGATGACTTGTATATAAGGCAAAATAAATAAACAAAAACAAAAATACTCCTACACACGTAGCATTTTTCACACATTTTTGCACTTTTGCATTGCTTTCAACCAAGACAAATGCATTCACCAGGAAATGTCATTTTAACATTTTACAACCTTATCTGGCCATGTGGTGTGTGACACATCATCAGACACATGCATACAGTGCTGAAAAGACATGGGAACAGCAAGGGGAAGACCTCTGGAAACATCTCTGACTCCCAGGTCACTGCCTAAATGTGTGCCCATCATAAGTGATCCTTGGCACATGCGAAGATGCCTCCCGCCATGCACCTGTCGTTGCAGACTTGCAACAATCACCGTCCATGTCCTGGTCCCACTGCAGTGTTCAGTTGTCCCTACCCCATTCCTTGGAATGCAAGCACAAGAATGCCGGCAGCCACACAACCACAGGCTGCAATACTATACTGCCAAATTTTTGACAGCTGCTTGCACTTGAAATGTGGCGTTTTAGGCTCGTGGAGGCGGAAGCTTTTCATAACCTCATGCCGGCGACGGCCGGGTGTCCATACTCGGTCCCCAGCCGCCACTATATTTCCCGGTATCGCCTCCGCCTTCCACAAGCACGGGTCCCATAACATTACCCGTGCCCTCCCCAGTGCACTTACTGGGAAGGACCGCCTAACCACAAACACGTGGACAGGTGAATGTGGCCAGGGACGGTACGGAGCCAGTCCACAACTTTTTTTGCTAAGAGTTGTATTTAGCTCGGTGAAAGGACTGGCATAGAGGGAAACCGTATCTACCCTGCGTGTCATTTCTCCCAGAAAATCCTGTAATTGAGCTTGTTGCAGAAGAAATGGCAGCCCATCCAACATCAACTCGCACTTGTCAATGGTGCTTTGACACACACACATCTTTCTTTGCGCATTTAATTTCTTGAATACAGAGTTGGAAAATGGCCTGATCCGTAATGCGTTTTGAGAAATAACATGCATAAGCATGGCTGATCCGCATTAAAAAAGTAGCCATAGAGTGTCCTGGAACCTTCCCCCACACTTTTCTTAGCCAGGGCTGCTTTTCGGCAGGGTTGGACGGGCCCACCAGAGAACCGGAGACTCCTCCGGCGGGCCCTGGCTTCTCCTTCAGGAGAGTTCATAGTGCCGAGGTGAGGCCATGATGATGATAGAGGCCATCATCTGCTTAGTTTTCTGTTACTTGGAATGCAATTGCAAGTATGCAGCCAGCCACCCACCCACCCACAGGCCGCAACACTAAACTGACAGATTTCTGGGCAGCTCTTTGCACTTGAAATATGGCCTTTTAAGCTTGTGGAGGTGGAAGCTTTTCACAACCTCATGCAGGCGGCGGCCGGGTGTCCACACTCGGTCCCCAGCCGCCAGCATTTTTCCCGGTATCGCCTTCGCCTTCCACAAGCACGGGTCCCACAACATTACCCATGCCCTACCCAGTGCACTTACTAAGAAGGACTGCCTAACCACAAACACGTGGACAGGTGAATGTGGCCAGGGACGGTACGGAGCCAGTCCACAACTTTTTTTGATAAGAGTTGTATTTAGCTCAGTGAAAGGACTGGCATAGAGGGAAACCGTATCTACCCTGCGTGTCATTTCTCCCAGGAAGTCTTCTAAAGCTGCTTGCACTTGAAATGTGGCCTGAACATTACTGCTGGTACTTTTCTGTGGGAATTTTCTTGCCTCCTACCAGCCTGGAATATTTCCAGCAAACTATGGTACAACACCATGGTATTAGCACTGCCCCCAGTACCAGTAGCGAAGCCATCCTCAATTTCCTTCTCTGGAATTTTATTTGGTAGACTGAGTGGCTGCCCAAATACATTTTCTCACAAAGGAGCTGATGATAGAGTGGCAGTAGGTTCAAGTTTCTTCAGCCTGTTAGATATTAGAGGGTGAACGGCAGCACATTGGATCAGTGGTTAGCACTGAAGTCTTGCAGCACTGGGATCCTGGGTTCAAATCCCAGCAAGGACAACATCTGCAAGAAATTTGTATGTTCTCCCCATGTTTGCATGTGTTTCCTCCTCAGTAAAAATAGAGTGTCCTGGAATCTTCCCACACACTTTTCTTAGCCAGGACTGCTTCTCGGCAGGGTTGGACAGTCCCACCAGAGAATTCTCTGGTGTGCCTTGGCTTCTACCTCAGGAGAGTTCATGATAGCGCTAACTTTGCAGCTGCTATGGGGCTCTTGAGCGGGTGAGAAAGGTTAGCCCTCAGAAACAAATCCTCTGGTGGGCACAATGTTTTTCAATCTGAAACAGCTTCTCAGTGAGAGTTGTATTTCACCACAGCCATATTCTTTAGCTCTGTGAAAGGACTGGCATAGAGGGAAACCTTATCTACCCCGGTTGTCATTTCTCCGTCACCAGGTTCCGCCCATTGTAACACACGACCATGCCTGGCTGTATGTTCAGCGGTGAGAGCCACAGATCAAGCTGCTGTGTTACAGCTTTCAACAACTCTGCAGCGCTGGGCGGTTTGTCAATTAAGCATTAAGCATGTTATCTTCAGCACAGCCTGTTGCTGTTTGGCCAAGGCAGTGCTGCAGTGCTGTCAGCTTGTGACTGATGTGGTCATTTCGGAGATGGAGGAGGAGGTGCATGAGCTGAACAATGTGATTACATTGAAGTTAAATTGGTGATGCTGTTTTTTATACTAAAGAAAGATCCTATTGTTATGTTTTTTTATGTTATTTTTTATGACAAATGCATTCACCGGGAAATGTCATTTTAACATTTTACAACCTCATCTGGCAATGTGGTGTCATCAGACACATCCTGTTTTATTTATGATGGAGGGACTCTGAAAGTCATAAAGCCTATTTTTATAGGGACATCAGACGGCCCTTACTATTCTTAAAAGGCCAGCAGTCGGCCCTAGCTATTGTTAGAGAGCCATCAGAGGGCTATGCTTTGTTGTTCCCAATATTAACAAGTGGGTCTCCTATACTGTTATTGCGCATCCAGTGACTGCAAGGGTTGTCAAAAATTTGGACGCAACCTAATACCCCTTTGAAGAGACATAGAGGAGGGTCTCAGTAAAAAAAATGTTCCCATTATAAAGGAGCGGGTCTTCTATAGTGGTAATGCCCATGCTGTGACTGCAAGGGTGGCCAAAATTTTTGAAAAAAAACACTAACAATTTAAAGACACAAAGAGCATGGCCACAGTAACAAGGTACGACATGTTCCCGTTAGAAAGGAGAGGGTCTGCTATACAGTTATAGGGTATGCAGTGAATCCAACGGCTGACAAATTTTAGGAAAAACCCCACGAAGAATTTAAGGACACACAGAGCAGGGCCACAGTAACAAGGTACGACATGTTCCCATTAGAAAGTAGAGGGTCTGCTATACAGTTATAGGGTATGCAGTGAGTCCAACGGCTGACCAATTTTAGGAAAAAAAACACTAAGAATTTAAAGACACATAGAGCAGGGCCACAGTAACGACAAATTCCCATTAGAAATGATAGGGTCGGCTATACTGTTATAGGGTATGCAGTGAGTCCAACGGCTGACAGATTTTAGGAAAATCCCCACTAAGAATTTAAAGACACACAGTGCAGGGCCACAGTAACAAGATATGACATGTTCCCATTAGAAAGGAGAGGGTCTGCTATACAGTCATAGGGTATGCAGTGAGTCCAACGGCTGACCAAGTTTAGGAAAAAACCCACTAAGAATTTAAAGACACATAGACCAGGCCACAGTAATGACAAATTCCCATTAGAAAGGAGAGAGTCTCCCATAGTGTTGGACTATGCAGTGACTGCAAGGGCTGCCAAAAATTTGGAGGCACTTCAATGGCCCTTGGAAGAGACGTGGAGGAGCGCATCATAAAAATTTTTTACCATTAGAAAGGAGCGGGCCTCCTATACTTGTAATGCCATGCACTAAGTGTATGGGCTGACAAACATTTACTCCTGGGGGGTATGCATGAATATACTGTATAAAAAATTGTTTTTACAGGCATCATAAAAATGTAGCGCCCCGAGGGCTCGGCCGCTACAGGGGTATTGCACCTCTGCCAGAGGTGTGATATTCCACTCCCGGGTAAGGATGGAGTATGGACCAGGGTTCAGTTAGCTGCATACAGCACACTCACCCCATTTCCGAGGGACAGCTCAACGGTGCTCCCATTAGACAGAAATGCAGGCACGACAGACCATGTCCCTGGCTGGAGTGGGGAGGGGGTAGGAATACCCAGTGATGTAGGAGCAGATAGGGGTTGGTTCCTGAACGTAGATAGGAGCCCATTGTTTGCTGGTCACCTGGGCTCATGTTCTAGAGGGAGGTATAAAAGGTGGGCACCATCTTAGAACAGTGTTCAGTCAGAGAGAAGAAGTGACAGAGTGGGGGCCTTGGTTGTCGAACGAAGTGTGCCCTCTGCCTCCAGCGTTTTTAGATGGGAATTTTTTTAATAGTTCCGCAACAAGGGCCTTCTGGTACTGCCTTATTTTTGTACACCTGTCCGCCTCAGGAATAAGAGATATAAAGTTCTCCTTGTAGAGTGGGTCTAGAAGTGTCACCAACCAGTAATGACCTAAAATTTTGAGAATGCGAGGGTCATGGGAAAGGCAGCATAACATAAACTCAGCCATGCGTGCCAGACTACTAACAGGCAAGACTTCCGTGTCCTCACCAAGAGGATGACTGACCATGATCTCCTCCTCCTCCTCTCTGTCCTCTGGCCATCCACGCTGAACATACGGTATGACAGCTGTGCAGATAGCACCGTCTATAGTGCATGAAACTAGTTCCTGTCCTTCCTCCTCCTCCTCTTCCTCATTGTCACCCAATCTACGTTGGGATGAGATGAGGCTTGGCTGTGTGTAATCACCCTGTATGGTTAATTGCTCCATCTTATCGTGCTCCGCCTGCAATGCATCATCTTTGATTGTGAGCAGAGAGCGTTTCAGAAGACAGAGAAGCGGGATGGTGAGGCTAATTATGGCGTCATCGCCGCTCACCATCTTGGTGGAGTCCTCAAAGTTTTGGAGGATGGTACATATGTCTGACATCCACGTCCACTACTGAGGTCTTATGTGTGGAGTCTGAACTGAATACCGATAGCCTTTTTGATGCTGGTACTCAACAACTGCCCTCTTCTGCTCACAAATCCTTCCCAACATCTGCAATGTAGAGTTCCAACGTGTGGGGACATCACATACCAGTCTGTGAGCCAGAAGCTGCAAACGCTGCTGAAACACTGCAAGGGCGGCGGAAGCTGTAGCTGACTTTCTAAAATGGGCACACAGGCGGCATACTTTAACAAGCAGATCCGGCAGCTCCGGGTAGGATTTGAGTAACCGCTGAACCACGAGGTTAAGCACATGGGCCAGGCATGGTACGTGTGTGAACTCGCCTCGCCTCAGAGCCGCCACCAGGTTTGAGCCATTGTCACACACGACCATGCCTGGCTGTAGGTTCAGCGGTTTGAGCCACAGATCTGCCTGCTCTTTCAGAGCTGTCCATAACTCTTCAGCATTGTGTTTTTTCACCTAAGCATATTAGCTTCAGCACAGCCTGTTGCCCCTTGGCCGAGGCAGTGCTGCAGTGCTTCCAGCTTGTGACTGATGTGGTCATTTCGGAGATGGAGGCTGAGGAGGAGGAGGAGGCTGAGGAGCATGAGGTTCAGGAGCTGTAGACCGTGGGGGCAACCCTGATTGACCTATGGCCTGCAATCCTTGGCGTCGGGAGGACGTGTTCCGTCCCAAGGTCCGACTGGGTCCCGGCTTCCACTATGTTAACCCAGTGTGCCATCAGCGAGATGTACCATCCCTACCCACAAGCACTTGTCCACGTGTCCGTGGTTAGGTGGACTTTACCGGTAACTGCGTTGTTGAGGGCATGGCTAATGTTTTGGGACACGTGCTTGTGTAATGTGGGGACGGCACACTGGGAGAAATAGTGGCGGCTGGGGACAGAGTACCGAGGGACGGCCGCCGCCATCAGGTTGTCTCCAGAAGCCTGAAAGGCAACATTTCGAGCCAAGCAGTCGTGAATTGTGAGAATTTAGTAGTGTGGCCTGTGGGACGTTGGCTGCATATTTGCGCTTGCATTCCAAGGACTGGAGTATGAACAACTGAACGCTGCGCTGGGACAAGGACATGGACGTGCTTCCTGATGCTGCTACTTATCATAGAATCATAGAATGGTAGAGTTGGAAGGGACCTCCTGGGTCATCTGGTCCAACCCCCTGCTCAAAGCAGGATTCACTAGATCATCTCAGACAGATGTCTGTCCAGCCTCTGTTTGAAGACGTCCATTGAAGGGGAACTCACCACCTCTCGTGGCAGCCTGTTCCACTCATTAATCACCCTAACTGTCAAAAAGTTTTTTCTAATATCTAATCTGTGTCTCCTCCCATTTAGTTTCATCCCATTGCTTCTAGTCTTTCCTTGTGCAAATGAGAATAAAGATGATCCTTCTACAATGTGACAGCCCTTGACATATTTGTAGACAGCTATTAAGTCTCCTCTCAGTCTTCTTTTTTGCAAGCTAAACATTCCCAAATCCTGCAACCGTACCTCATAGGACATGGTTTGCAGACCAGTCACCATTCTGGTCGCTCTTCTCTGAACTTGCTCCAGTTTGTCTATGTCTTTTTTAAAATGTGGTGCCGAAAACTGTACACAGTATTCCAGATGAGGTCTGACCAAAGAGGAGTAAAGACCGATAATGACTTCACGTGATCTAGACTGTATGCTTCTGTTAATACATCCCAGAATTGTATTTGCCTTTTTTGCTGCTGCATCACACTGTTGACTCATGTTCAGTCTATGATCTATTAGTATACCTAAGTCTTTTTCACATGTACTGTTGCTTAGCTCTATTCCTCCCATTCTGTATATGCTTTTTTCATTGCCCAGATGTAGTACTTTGCATTTTTCCCTGTTAAAAACCATTCTGTTGGTTGCTGCCCACTGCTCCAGTTTATTTAGGTCTTTTTGAATCCTCTCTCTCTCTTCTCTAGTATTAGCTATCCCTCCTAGCTTTGTGTCATCAGCAAATTTAATCAGTTTACCCTCAATTCCTTCATCTAAATCATTGATAAAGATGTTGAACAATACAGGTCCCAGGACGGAGCCCTGTGGTACCCCACTTGAGACATTCATCCAGCTGGATGTGAAGCCATTTACAACCACCCTTTGAGTCCGATCACTAAGCCAGTGTAGCGCCGGCGTCCCTGCCCTCTGCTAGGCAGGGACGCTGTTCCCCTCACCTCCCTGCTCCGTGCCCGGCGTCCTTCTCCCGCTCTGCTGGCAGCGCGCGCTCCTTCCCGTCCACTGTGCTTAGGGCGCGCGCGCGCGCTCTCCCTCCCTCTTAAAGGGGCCGCGCGCGCCGTCCTAAGGAGTCCCCGGCCAATGGCCGGAGGACTTCACCATATATAAGGCACCTCCTCCAAAATGGAGGTGCCCGAGCAATGTTGTTGCACTGTTCACTACTCTGCTTCAGCCCTCAGGTCCCGTTGCCAGTTCCTGCCAGTTACCTGCCTGATTCCTGCCTGATTATCTGCTACCTGCCTGCTAGTCTGAGGTCTGACGGTCTGCCTTACTACTCCTGTCAGTCTGTCTAAGGACCAGTCTGCCCGCTCACCTGGGAGCGCACAACAGCCACCTGCCTGCTTGCCCGAGGTTCGACGGTCTGCCTTCCAACTCCTGTCAGTCTGTCTATGGACCAGCTTGCCCGCTCACCTGGGAGCACACACCTGCTACCTGCCTGCTAGTCTACCTGGAGGCTCCGCCGTCACGTGCTGTAACCACCTGCCTGTCCAGTGACTCCTGCTCGCTCACCTGGGAGCGCTCATCTGCTGCCTGTCTGC
Source organism: Phyllobates terribilis (assembly GCF_046119375.1). Taxonomy (NCBI): domain Eukaryota; kingdom Metazoa; phylum Chordata; class Amphibia; order Anura; family Dendrobatidae; genus Phyllobates; species Phyllobates terribilis. The sequence goes on along the minus strand of NW_027362848.1, from coordinate 3,457,160 downwards.
TAGCCTACCAGGAGGCTCTGCCGTCACGTGCTGTGACCACCCGCCTGTCCAGAGACTTCTGCCCGCTCACCTGGGAGCGCTCATCTGCCGCCTGTCTGTTGGTCTTCCTGGAGGCTCCGCCGTCACATGCTGTGACCACCCGTTCATCCAGAGACTCTCGCCTGCTCACCTGGAAGCTCACGTCTATCATCAGCCGCCACAGGTCGTACCAACCCTTTACCTAGAGACTGCCCCGGTCACTTGCCGTGACCATCTGCCCGTTCATCCAGAGACTGCCCCGGTCACTTGCCGTGACCTCCAGCCCGTTCACTCAGAGACTGTCCCGGTCACCTGCTGTGACCTCCTGCCCGTCTTCCCTGGTCGCCACCCGCTCCCTTACAAGGACTGCCCCCTTGTATAGTAGCTCAGAGGTTCCGCCTCCCAGACCCGTTACAGTTTGCTCGGGCCATGGAACCCGGTTGCACCCAAGCTCCCTCGCTCTCGGACCTGTGTCATGAACTGTCCCGTCAAAGGTCCCAACAGGAGTCCATCCTGGGTCACCTGCGGAATGTCAATACTCGCCTGGACACTCTGACTGCTCCACCAGCAACCTCCGCCACTGCCATGTCTCGCAATCCGGCAGCCCCGCTGCCCACTAATACCATGGTATCCTACCCCGGACCCCGGCTTTCTGCACCTCCTCGCTTCGGAGGCGACTCCGCCCAGGCTCGGGGCTTCATAAATCAGTGCACCCTGCACTTTGAACTATTGTCCCACCAGTTTAACTCCGACCGGGCCAAAATTGCATTCATCATGTCCCATCTCACCGGGGAGGCCCTGGCCTGGCTAAATCCTCTATGGGAGAGAGGAGACCCCCTGGTGTCCGACTTGCCTGCCTTTCTCACGGCTTTCCGGAAAGTCTTCGACGAACCCGGACGGAAGACCTCATCCGCATCATCTCTGCTACGCCTCCGTCAGGGAAGTCTCACCGTGGGCCAATATGCCATACGGTTCCGTACCCTTGCCTCGGAGCTGGCCTGGGATAACGACGCTCTGGTATCCGTCTTCTGGGAGGGTCTGTCCGGCCGTATTAAAGATGAACTTGCCGGTCGGGACATTCCTACCACTCTCGATGACCTAATAACTCTTGCCACCCGGATTGACCTACGGTTCCAGGAGCGTGCCAAAGAGGTCACCCGTGAGAGGAGGTTTCCACGTCTAGCTCCTACTTTTCAGAAACCCGTCACTCCATCCGTCTCTCCCCAGGTACACTCTCCTGAGCCTATGCAGGTCGACCAGACCAAGATGGTCAAAATCCGTCAGGACTTACGCCGTGCCGAAGGGAGCTGCTTCTACTGTGGCAGTAAGGAGCACCGGATCCGTACCTGCCCGGAGAGGTCGGGAAACGCCTGTGTCTAGGTTCGCTCAGAGAGGTCAACCTAGACAAGAATAAATCCTCTCCATCTCTGCTACTGTCAGTCTCAATTATCTGCGGGGAGAATCGTTATTTCGAACTAGCCCAACTTGACTCTGGAGCGGCCGAGAATCTTATCTCACAGTCCCTGGTAGAAAAATACCGCATTCCCACCAAACCTCTGGCTGTACCAATATCTGTCGCTGCTGTGGATGGGGGCCTCTTACCACGACCCATCCAACTCATCACCGAATCTGTAACTCTGCAAGTGGGAATGCTGCATTCTGAGAGCATCTCCTTTCATGTTCTGCCTGGACTCTCTCACGCCCTTTTGCTAGGCCTACCTTGGCTCCAGAGACATGCACCCGTGCTTGACTGGCAGACCGGAGAAGTCCTTCGCTGGGGACAGGACTGCCATAAGACCTGTCTGGTTCCCGTCCATCCCGTCCGTCCTTCTCCTACCCCAGCTAATCTACCTGGACTTCCGATTCCTTATTGGTCTTATGCTGATGTCTTTAATAAAAAGGAAGCAGAGACACTACCTCCTCATAGACCATACGACTGCCCTATCGACCTGTTACCTGGTACTACTCCTCCCCGTGGGCGTATTTATCCTTTATCCGCTGCTGAGACCCGGTCGATGTCCGAATATATTGAGGAGAATCTGGCCAGGGGATTCATCCGGAAATCTACCTCTCCGGTGGGAGCAGGCTTCTTTTTCGTCAAAAAGAAGGACGGCTCTCTCCGTCCCTGTATAGACTATAGAGGCCTTAACCAGATCACGGTGAAGAATAAGTACCCCCTTCCGCTCATTCCGGAGTTATTTGATCGCCTGAGGGGGGCTAGAATCTTCACCAAACTGGACCTCCGTGGGGCGTACAACCTGGTTCGTATCCGTCAGGGGGATGAATGGAAGACGGCATTCAACACCCGGGACGGCCACTATGAATATCTGGTAATGCCCTTTGGTCTCTGTAACGCTCCTGCCGTCTTTCAAGAGTTGGTCAATGACATCTTCCGGGACCTTCTCTACTCCTGCGTAGTGGTGTACCTGGACGACATCTTGGTCTTCTCTCCGGATCTCCAGACTCACCGGAGGGACGTTCGTCAGGTCCTGCTCAGGCTCAGGCAGAATCACCTCTTCGCTAAATACGAGAAGTGCCTCTTTGAGCAGACCTCGCTTCCGTTTTTGGGCTACATTATTTCTCAGACCGGCCTACGAATGGATCCAGAGAAACTGTCTGCCATCGAGAAATGGCCTCGACCGGAGGGGTTGAAGGCCATTCAGCGATTCCTGGGCTTCACCAACTACTACCGCCTCTTCATACCACACTTCTCTTCCCGGACTGCCCAATTTCCGCGCTCACCCATAAGGGTACTAATCCCAAAGAGTGGCCGCCCGAAGCAGAGGAGGCCTTTCTTTCCCTAAAACAGGCCTTCTCTTCCGCCCCGGTGCTGCATCGCCCGGACGGCAACAAGCAGTTCTTCCTGGAAGTTGACGCCTCCTCCTCTGGAGCCGGAGCGGTACTTACTCAAAAATCATCTTCCGGGAGAATGGTAACTTGTGGCTTCTTCTCCAAACTCTTCTCCTCTTCTGAGCGCAACTATTCCATAGGAGACCGAGAGTTATTGGCCATCAAACTGGCATTGGAGGAGTGGCGTTACCTACTCGAGGGGGCTCTTCACCCGGTAATAATTTACACTGACCACAAGAACTTGGCTTACCTCCAGCATGCCCAGAGACTTAACCCGCGCCAAGCCCGGTGGTCCTTGTTTTTTGCTCGTTTTGATTTTGTTCTTCATTTTCGCCCGGCTGACAAAAACGTCAAAGCAGATGCCTTGTCCCGATCCTTTCTGGTGTCCAATCTCGAGGAAGAACCTAAACATATCATCGATCCCGCCAGAGTAATGCAGGTGGCTCCCGTGAGTCTAAATCGTCTCCCTCCCAGTAAGACGTTCGTATCAGTACCTGATCGGGAGAAGATCCTACACTGGGGTCACTCATCTAAACTAGCTGGCCACGCCGGTCAGAAAAAGACCCTCCAGCTTATTGCCCGGCACTACTGGTGGCCTACCCTGCACAAGGACGTAATAGACTTTGTTTCTGCCTGTGTGTCCTGCGCCCGCAACAAAGTCCCGAGACACCTGCCAGCCGGTCGCCTTCTTCCGCTTCCTGTGCCTGCTGCCCCCTGGCAGCATATTGCTATGGACTTCATAACTGATCTCCCCGTCTCTGCCGGTTGTACGGTCATTTGGGTGGTCGTTGACCGCTTTTCCAAGATGGCTCACTTTATTCCCCTGCCTGGCCTCCCGTCTGCACCCGAGCTGACTAAAGACTTTATCCGCCACATCTTCCGTCTTCATGGCCTGCCCCTCCACATCGTGTCGGATCGTGGGGTACAGTTCACCTCACGTTTCTGGAGAGCCACTTGTAAACTGCTAGACGTCACCCTGGACTTCTCTTCCGCTTACCACCCACAGTCTAATGGTCAAGTGGAGCGGATCAATCAGAACCTGACCAGTTACCTCCGGCACTTCGTTAATGCCCATCATTCTGACTGGGTGGATCTCCTACCAAGGGCCGAGTTCTCCTATAACAATCACGAGAGCGAATCCTCCTCCAAATCCCCGTTTTTTGTAGTCTTCGGTCAGCATCCTCGGATTCCTTTTCCTGTCTCCACCTCTGTGGACAACCCGGCTGCGGAATCTCTCGTTAGCAAATTTTCCTCCATTTGGGAGAGTACCCGATCCGCACTCCTCCAGTCGTCCGAACAGATGAAAAGACACGCTGACAAAGAACGCCTGGATCCTCCACAATTTCGTCCTGGAGATAAAGTCTGGCTCTCGTCTAAATATGTCCGACTCAAGATACCTTCTTACAAGTTAGGGCCTCGGTTCATCGGTCCTCTGGAGGTCATCAGTCAGATCAACCCGGTGGCCTATAAATTAAAACTCCCGGCCAACTTACGGATCCCTAACTCCTTCCATGTATCTCTCCTCAAACCTGTGGTACTTAACTCTTTCTCCAAGTCTACAGGTACGCCTCCTGCTCTGGTTTCTGCTGAGGACGAGTTTGAGGTAGAGAACATTCTTGCCACCAAAAGGGTAAGAGGAAAGACCTTTTTTCTAGTAGATTGGAGGGGGTTTGGTCCTGAGGAGAGAACGTGGGAGCCCCGGGAGAACATCCATGCCCCTCTCATCCTAGCTAAATTTCTGTCTGGCCTAAAAAAGGGGGGGCCTAAAGGGGGGGGTACTGTAGCGCCGGCATCCCTGCCCTCTGCTAGGCAGGGACGCTGTTCCCCTCACCTCCCTGCTCCGTGCCCGGCGTCCTTCTCCCGCTCTGCTGGCAGCGCGCGCTCCTTCCCGTCCACTGTGCTTAGGGCGCGCGCGCTCTCCCTCCCTCTTAAAGGGGCCGCGCGCGCCGTCCTAAGGAGTCCCCGGCCAATGGCCGGAGGACTTCACCATATATAAGGCACCTCCTCCAAAATGGAGGTGCCCGAGCAATGTTGTTGCACTGTTCACTACTCTGCTTTAGCCCTCAGGTCCCGTTGCCAGTTCCTGCCAGTTACCTGCCAGTTACCTGCCTGATTCCTGCCTGATTATCTGCTACCTGCCTGCTAGTCTGAGGTCCGACGGTCTGCCTTACTACTCCTGTCAGTCTGTCTAAGGACCAGTCTGCCCGCTCACCTGGGAGCGCACATCAGCCACCTGCCTGCTTGCCCGAGGTCCGACGGTCTGCCTTCCAACTCCTGTCAGTCTGTCTATGGACCAGCTTGCCCGCTCACCTGGGAGCACACACCTGCTACCTGCCTGCTAGTCTACCTGGAGGCTCCGCCGTCACGTGCTGTGACCACCTGCCTGTCCAGTGACTCCTGCTCGCTCACCTGGGAGCGCTCATCTGCTGCCTGTCTGCTAGCCTACCTGGAGGCTCTGCCGTCACGTGCTGTGACCACCCGCCTGTCCAGAGACTTCTGCCCGCTCACCTGGGAGCGCTCATCTGCCGCCTGTCTGTTGGTCTTCCTGGAGGCTCCGCCGTCACATGCTGTGACCACCCGTTCATCCAGAGACTCTCGCCTGCTCACCTGGAAGCTCACGTCTATCATCAGCCGCCACAGGTCGTACCAACCCTTTACCTAGAGACTGCCCCGGTCACTTGCCGTGACCATCTGCCCGTTCATCCAGAGACTGCCCCGGTCACTTGCCGTGACCTCCAGCCCGTTCACTCAGAGACTGTCCCGGTCACCTGCTGTGACCTCCTGCCCGTCTTCCCTGGTCTCCACCCGCTCCCTTACAAGGACTGCCCCCTTGTACAGTAGCTCAGAGGTTCCGCCTCCCAGACCCGTTACAGCCAGTTATGAATCCACCTAACAGTTGCCTGGTCCATTGCATACTTGGTCATTTTTTCAATAAGGATGGTGTGAGATACTTTGTCAAATGCTTTGCTGAAGTCAAGATATACTATATCTACAGCATTTCACTGATCCACCCAGTCAGTGATTCTGTCATAGAAGGAAATTAAGTTAGTCTGACATGACTTGTTAGTTACAAACCCATGCTGACTCTGGTTAATCACTTCATTCTTATCCATGTACTTACATACATGTTGTTTAATAATTTGTTCAAAGATCTTTCCTGGTATAGAAGTCAGACTCAACGGCCTATAGTTCCCTGGGTCCACCTTCTTCCCCTTTTTGAAGATAGGAACAACATTTGCTCTTCTCCAGTCTTCTGGGACTTCTCCTGTTCTCCAAGAATTTTCAAAGATTATGGAGAGTGGTTCTAAAATTTCTTCTACGATCTGCTTCAGTACTCTGGGGTGTAATTCATCTGGACCTGGAGACTTGAACTCATTTATGTTAGCTAAATATTCCCTCACAATCTTTCTGTTTACAGATAACTTGGATTCCTCTATTCCTTTAAAAGGACAGTGAAGATCAGTTGATGTTACATTTTCTTTCTGAGAGAAAACAGATGCAAAATAGGAATTAAAAAGTTCGGCCTTCTCAACATCCTCTCTTACCATTTCTCCATTTTCATCCTGTAAAAATCCTATAGCATCTTTGACTTTTCTTTTACTATTGACATACCCCCAAAATCCTTTTTTATTGCTTTTGACATCTCTTGCAAGCCTTAATTCATTGTCAGCTTTAGCTAACCTGATACGTGCCCTACAGGATCTGCAGACTGCATTATAATCTTCTTTAGATATGCCTCCCTCTTTCCATTTAATAAACTTTTCTTTCTTTCTTTTTAGCATGTGTTTAAGTTCTGTGTTCATCCATCCTGGTTTCCTTAAATGCTTTTCGGGATTGTTAACGATTGTGCTTTGAGAATCTCATTTTTAAAAATTTCCCATCCTTCCTGGACATTTTTGTCCTTAAGGACATCCAGCCATTGGATCCCTCCTATTCTCTTTCTGAGTCTCTTAAAATCTGCCTTTCTAAAATCTAACCTTGAAGTTTGAGTCTTCACATGTCTTCCTCCTCTAGTTATCCAAAATTCTATAATAGCATGATCGCTGCCTCCTAGGGTCCCAGCCACCTTTACCTCCTCAACCATTTCCTCCCTGTTTATAAGGATTAGATCCAAAGTAGCAGATCCCCTTGTTTTCTCCCCTACCTTTTGGAAGATAAAGTTGTCAGCAAGAGAGGATAAGAATTTGCTTGACCTGTTAGTTTTACTTGAGAGAGATTCCCAACAAATGTCTGGATAGTTGAAATCTCCCATGACCACTACGTCATATTTTTTGGAGAACTTGGTCATTTGATACATAAAGAGTTCATCCATATCTTCAGCTTGCCCAGGTGGCCTGTAGTAAATGCCTACAATGGTGTCCTTTCCGTTGTTCTCTCCTTGTATTCTTACCCAAACAGTTTCCACAGAACTCCCAGTCTCTGAAGCTTCAATCTCTGTGCAGATATACGCTTTTCTAACATACAATGCAACACCTCCTCCTCGTTTATCAAGTCTGTTTCTTGCAAATAAGTTGTATCCTTTTAGCCTTTTATTCCAATCATGTGTATCGTCCCACCAAGTTTCAGTGATTCCAATGACATCATATTCCTTTTCCTGCATTAGTAGTTCCAATTCTCCTTGTTTGTTGCCCATGCTTTGTGCATTTGTATAAAAACATTTTAGTTTGTGATTGGTTTCTCTTCCTCCCATATTTTTATCATTTAGATTTTTTTGTCTTTGTTCTTCTTTTCCACTTCCAGTAGCAAAGATCTCAATAGTATTTGTCAGCTGTATGGCTTTTTCTGGCCTTTTGCTTCCCTTCCCACATTGTTCTAGTTTAAAGCTCTTCTGATGAGTGTAGCAAGGCGACTTCCAAATACATGTTTTCCAGTCTTCATAAGGTGCACCCCATCTCTAGCAAGTAGTCCATCGTATAGGTAATTCATTCCATGATCCAGAAATCCAAATCCTTGTTGACGGCACCATCGACGTAGCCAGTTGTTCACCTGTAGAATCTTATTCCACCTCATTGTTCCATGGCCATCCACTGGGAGGATAGATGAGAAGACCACCTGCGCTCCCAATTCTTTCACTTTCTTGCCTAAGTCTTCAAAGTCACTGCAGATGGTTTCCAGGTCCTTTCTTGCGGTGTCATTTGTCCCCACATGTATTAGCAGGAATGGGTAGTGATCTGTAGGTCTGAAGAGTCTTGATATCCTGTCAGACACATCTTTAATTTTTGCTCCTGGAAGACAGCACATTTCTCTTGAGGTTATGTCTGGTCTGCAGATAGCGGTCTCTGTTCCTCTTAACAGGGAATCCCCCATGACCACCACTCTCCGTTTTTTCTTCACAACATTCTTCTTTCTCCATCCAGGAGGATTCTGAGGGCTTACAAAGTTATTCATTGCTGGCAAAGTCCTATTTTGCTGTATTTCTTCATGGTTCTCCTGCGTGAGAGCCTGGTACTGGTTCCTGAGCAGTATGGGTGCTGACTGCCTCTCGATCCTCCTGCTTCTGTGGGTCACATGCTTCCATTCCTCTGTTTCGTCAGGAGCAGTTCGAATTTCTTCTCTTTCTGAATCATGAAGAGATAATTCTGCTCTGTCTAAGAACTCTTCACCTTCCTTAATGATTTTCAAGGTAGTTAACCTCTCTTCTAGATTTCGCAACTTTTCCTCCAACAGGGACACAAGCTTGCATTTCTGGCATGTGAAGTTTGGCTTTTCCACTGGCAAGTCTGTGAACATGTAGCAGGATATGCAGCTCACCAAATGGCTCCTGGACTCTTCCATGTTTTTATTGTTAATGTTCTGAAAACAGTGAAAAAAGCTTAAAAAAAAAGCTTAAAAATGCGTTTACCGATGTCCTCTTTCAGGCTCCAACAGCCAAAATCCAGTGTTCTTTGAGCTCGCGGAGACTCTTCACTTACCCCAAAATGCAGTGGGAATATGCAAATTATCTCCTCAGGACTCCTCCCCTGGTTTACCGATGTCCTCTTTTCAGCTCCAACAGCCAAAATCCAGTGTTCTTTGAGCTCGCGGAGATTCTTCACTTACTCCAAAATGCAGTGGGAATATGCAAATTATCTCCTCAGGACTCCTCCCCTGGTTTACCGATGTCCTCTTTTCAGCTCCAACAGCCAAACTCCAGTGTTCTTTGAGCTCGCGGAGACTCTTCACTTACCCCAAAATGCAGTGGGAATATGCAAATTATCTCCTCAGGACTCCTCCCCTGGTTTACCGATGTCCTCTTTTCAGCTCCAACAGCCAAACTCCAGTGTTCTTTGAGCTCGCGGAGACTCTTCACTTACCCCAAAATGCAGTGGGAAGATGCAAATTATCTCCTCAGGACTCCTCCCCTGGTTTACCGATGTCCTCTTTTCAGCTCCAACAGCCAAAATCCAGTGTTCTTTGAGCTCGCGGAGACTCTTCACTTACCCCAAAATGCAGTGGGAATATGCAAATTATCTCCTCAGGACTCCTCCCCTGGTTTACCGATGTCCTCTTTTCAGCTCCAACAGCCAAAATCCAGTGTTCTTTGAGCTCGCGGAGACTCTTCACTTACCCCAAAATGCAGTGGGAAGATGCAAATTATCTCCTCAGGACTCCTCCCCTGGTTTACCGATGTCCTCTTTTCAGCTCCAACAGCCAAAATCCAGTGTTCTTTGAGCTCGCGGAGACTCTTCACTTACCCCAAAATGCAGTGGGAAGATGCAAATTATCTCCTCAGGACTCCTCCCCTGGTTTACCGATATCCTCTTTTCAGCTCCAACAGCCAAAATCCAGTGTTCTTTGAGCTCGCGGAGACTCTTCACTTACCCCAAAATGCAGTGGGAAGATGCAAATTATCTCCTCAGGACTCCTCCCCTGGTTTACCGATGTCCTCTTTTCAGCTCCAACAGCCAAAATCCAGTGTTCTTTGAGCTCGCGGAGACTCTTCACTTACCCCAAAATGCAGTGGGAAGATGCAAATTATCTCCTCAGGACTCCTCCCCTGGTTTACCGATGTCCTCTTTTCAGCTCCAACAGCCAAAATCCAGTGTTCTTTGAGCTCGCGGAGACTCTTCACTTACCCCAAAATGCAGTGGGAAGATGCAAATTATCTCCTCAGGACTCCTCCCCTGGTTTACCGATGTCCTCTTTTCAGCTCCAACAGCCAAAATCCAGTGTTCTTTGAGCTCGCGGAGACTCTTCACTTACCCCAAAATGCAGTGGGAAGATGCAAATTATCTCCTCAGGACTCCTCCCCTGGTTTACCGATGTCCTCTTTTCAGCTCCAACAGCCAAAATCCAGTGTTCTTTGAGCTCGCGGAGACTCTTCACTTACCCCAAAATGCAGTGGGAAGATGCAAATTATCTCCTCAGGACTCCTCCCCTGGTTTACCGATGTCCTCTTTTCAGCTCCAACAGCCAAAATCCAGTGTTCTTTGAGCTCGCGGAGACTCTTCACTTACCCCAAAATGCAGTGGGAAGATGCAAATTATCTCCTCAGGACTCCTCCCCTGGTTTACCGATGTCCTCTTTTCAGCTCCAACAGCCAAAATCCAGTGTTCTTTGAGCTCGCGGAGACTCTTCACTTACCCCAAAATGCAGTGGGAAGATGCAAATTATCTCCTCAGGACTCCTCCCCTGGTTTACCGATGTCCTCTTTTCAGCTCCAACAGCCAAAATCCAGTGTTCTTTGAGCTCGCGGAGACTCTTCACTTACCCCAAAATGCAGTGGGAAGATGCAAATTATCTCCTCAGGACTCCTCCCCTGGTTTACCGATGTCCTCTTTTCAGCTCCAACAGCCAAAATCCAGTGTTCTTTGAGCTCGCGGAGACTCTTCACTTACCCCAAAATGCAGTGGGAATATGCAAATTATCTCCTCAGGACTCCTCCCCTGGTTTACCGATGTCCTCTTTTCAGCTCCAACAGCCAAAATCCAGTGTTCTTTGAGCTCGCGGAGACTCTTCACTTACCCCAAAATGCAGTGGGAAGATGCAAATTATCTCCTCAGGACTCCTCCCCTGGTTTACCGATGTCCTCTTTTCAGCTCCAACAGCCAAAATCCAGTGTTCTTTGAGCTCGCGGAGACTCTTCACTTACCCCAAAATGCAGTGGGAAGATGCAAATTATCTCCTCAGGACTCCTCCCCTGGTTTACCGATGTCCTCTTTTCAGCTCCAACAGCCAAAATCCAGTGTTCTTTGAGCTCGCGGAGACTCTTCACTTACCCCAAAATGCAGTGGGAATATGAAAATTATCTCCTCAGGACTCCTCCCCTGGTTTACCGATGTCCTCTTTTCAGCTCCAACAGCCAAAATCCAGTGTTCTTTGAGCTCGCGGAGACTCTTCACTTACCCCAAAATGCAGTGGGAAGATGCAAATTATCTCCTCAGGACTCCTCCCCTGGTTTACCGATGTCCTCTTTTCAGCTCCAACAGCCAAAATCCAGTGTTCTTTGAGCTCGCGGAGACTCTTCACTTACCCCAAAATGCAGTGGGAAGATGCAAATTATCTCCTCAGGACTCCTCCCCTGGTTTACCGATGTCCTCTTTTCAGCTCCAACAGCCAAAATCCAGTGTTCTTTGAGCTCGCGGAGACTCTTCACTTACCCCAAAATGCAGTGGGAATATGCAAATGATCTCCTCAGGACTCCTCCCCTTTCTTCCTCACCTCTGCTCCAGAGCTCCTGTGTTCTGTCAGCCAGCAGCTCATGTTGGTATCTGAGCAGCGCGCGCTCTCAGTTGTCGAGGAGAGCTGCTGCTGCTGCTGCCGGCATATTCACTCCTCTCCACGCCGGGACTATGAGCGTTGACAAGCATGAATATGCATTCTCTTTAGTAGCGGGCACTGTAAGCAGGAGCCATGGCTCAGCGCTCCTCCGTGCCTGCTACTAAAGAGAATGAATATTCCCTCTTCTCCACGCCCATGGAAGTGGAGAAGAGGGAATATTCATGTCTCTTTAGCAGCGGGCACACGTGGTAGCTACAGCAGCCGCTACTGCGTGTGCCCGCTCCTCCGCCGCCGCAACCTCCCACCCCCCCAATACTCACCTATCCTCCTTGCAGTTCTTCAATACAAAAAGTGAAACTCATATATTATAGCGGGGCTCCTTTTGCATCAATTACTGTATCAATGTGGCGTGGCATGGAGGCGACCAGCCTGTGGCACTGCTGAGGTGTTATGGAAGCCCAGGTGACTTTGATAGCAGCCTTCAGCTCGTCTGCTTTGTTGGGTTTGGTGTTTCTTATCTTCCTCTTGACAATACCCCATAGATTCTCTATAATAGATTCTCTATGGGGTTAAGGTCATGTGAGTTTGCTGCCAATCAAGCACAGTGATACTGTTGTGTGTAAACCAGGTATTGGTACTTTTGGCAGTGTGGACAGGTGCCAAGTCCGGCTGGAGAATGAAATTTCCATCTCCAAAAAGCTTGTTGGCAGAGGGAAGCATGAAGTGCTGTAAAATTTCCTGGTAGACAGCTGCGCTGACTTTGGTCTTAATAAAACACAGTGGACCTCCACCAGCAGATGACATGGCTCCCCAAACCATCACTGATTGTGGAAACTTCACACTAGACCTCCAGCAGCTTGGATTGTGGCGTCTCCACTCTTCCTCCAGACTCTGGGACCTTGATTTCTAAAGGAAAATTGGAACTCTGGGACCTTGTGGATGGTGTCACTGACTGCCTTCTTGGCATTTGTCAAGTTAGCAGTCTTCCCCATGATTGTGGAGCCTACTGAAACAGACTACGGGACATTTTTAAACACTTAGGAAGCCGTTGCAGGTGTTTTTTGTTAATTATTCTAATTTACTGAGATAATGACTTTAGTGTTTTCATTGGCTGTAAGCCATAATCATCAACATTAACAGAAATAAACACTTGAAATAGATCTCTCTGTGTGTAATGACTCTATATAATATAGGAGTTTCACTTTTTGTATTGAAGAACTCAAATAAATTAACTTTTTGATGATATTCTAATTTAGTGAGATGCACCTGCATATGATGACTGTTGCCCCCAGTGGAATATATGCGGTGTCTATTTTGGGATATTTTAGTACACCCATGATGATACTATAGACGGCAATTATACCAGGAATGGCCCCTTCCTTGCATGCCTTGCTCTTTTTCGCTTACATGTCTAACAATCACATATGTGTTGTGTCCCTTCCCCCATCATCCTATTCTTCTATTGCTGAATAAATATGATAGATTTTATACCCCCTGGACTCCTTTGATGGTCTTTTACCCTGCGGGGTTTTCTTTCATATATGGACTCACTGTGTGGTGGTGATGGTAGAGGACATTGTGTAGCAGGATCATTTTGGCCTTGTATAGTAGTAATTTTGGGAATATTGGACTTTGTATAGTGTATTTTAGATTAGTAACAGTGGTATACTGTAATTATATATGTATAAATCCTCTTTTAAGTGGCAGGGAGGTTATATGGGGAAACATGTACTTTGGGGCTGGGGTCCCTGATCTCTTAGGACCCCAGCAACGCTCCTGCACTGGGGAAAAGCAGGGTCTGGAGGCCACTTTAATGTGATAATTTTATGGATATGACGCCAAAGAAACTAATGAAGTGCTTTGTAAAGTGACATAATTTAAAAAAATTACACTATACGTAATCTGTTATGAGAGCTAACCTTCTGAGACAATTTATCAATGCGCTGTGTGAATTGTCACATTAAGCTTTGCTACATCTATACATAGTGAAGTTCAGGATGAAAACGCTGCAGGTCCCATCTCTTCTACAGAACAATCCCATGGAAATAAAGCCGATCATTTTATCAGACGGGATCATTAGAACTTACCTGGTTGGATCCTTTGTTTCTGGTGGTTTCTTTCCCAGGTCGTCATTAAGACCCTTTACAATAAGCTCCAAAAACTCATCGGACTTTCTGAATCTTTCAAGCGTTTTCTACATCACAGAAAGGACAGAAAGGAGGCGCTTATCCTGGCAGAAGAGAATCACAGATATATTGTTCTACATCTTCCAGATGTTTGGATTTATCTACAGACTAATGATTAATCTCGCATCAAGAATGATAATATTATAACAGATCACAATTTTGGGGTAAAATTATTCAATTTAAAAAATATATATATATATCTATAGCAATTACATTATTCTGACAAGACCAATTTTTTGTTTTTTTCCTCCACTTTTTCCCAAAAAATATAACTTTGTTTTTTCATTCACATAGACGGAGGGCTTGTGTTTTGTGGGACTAGTTGTTGTCTGGAATGAGAACATTCAATTTAGCACATAAAGTATTGAAAAATGGGGAAAAAATCAAAGTAAGGTTATTATTTTTGTTTGTTTGGGTTTTTTATGAACATTTTAAAAAAAATGTGGTTTGTGAGACCATTTTAACATTGCGAAGACCTAATTTTATAAAATGATCCCATTGATGGAGTTGTCGGCTTTTTCTTGTGGAGAGATCAGTAGTTACAAGTTTCTGATTGCATTTTTGGGAGGGAAGTAGAGAGACCCGAAAACCACAACCATGGCACTTTACTGTCCTTTACAGCATTGTCCCGACGTGTAATAGATTTATATATAATGAAAGATTGCACTTATGTCAATGCAGCAGAAACAAATATTGTTTTACGCTTTTTCTTTTTTATAGTTGGCCAGAAAACCGCAGAACCTTAAGCAGAAAATGACATGAATGAGAACATCTGCTCGGCTTGTACCGGATCCGGGGGTGTTACGTACAAGGCGAAGGTCCCAGAATAAGGATTTGCTTCATTTTGGTGCAGAGTTTCTAGTAGTTTCTGGTTACTACTGTTACAGGCAGATGCCGTCTGCATAATACAGCGCCTCAACCCCTCCATGCATGTGGACCCCGGCACAAACACTCAGGCACATCCTTTTATGCTAAGACATTAATAATTCTACAATTATAACACACAACTTATATACAGAAACCCCCCAACCGTCCCCGATCCAATGAGACTGTACGGCTGTCGCTGGAGGTCGGGGCCATGTCCTGACGAGCTGTGTTCTGTCAGGACAGTCAGTGTAGTACAAGAACGTCTCATGCCGAGCTGCTGTGATCGCTCCTGGAGAGGGGCAGCATCCGCTCCGCACGCCTCGTACATGCCCAGCTCCGCTCCGTACGCCTCGTACACACGCAGCTCCGCTCCGTACGCCTCGTTCACACGCGGCTCTGCTCCGTACACCTCGTACACGCGCGGCTCAGCTCCGTACACCTCGTACACACTTGGCTCTGCTCCGTACACCTCGTACACACATGGCTCTGCTCCGTACACCTCGTACACACGCGGCTCCGCTCCGTACACCTCGTACACACGCGGCTCCGCTCCGTACACCTCGTACACACGCGGCTCCGCTCCGTACACCTCGTACACACGCGGCTCCGCTCCGTACACCTCGTACACACGCGGCTCCTCTCCGTACACCTCGTACACACGCGGCTCCGCTCCGTACACCTCGTACACACGCGGCTCCGCTCCGTACACCTCGTACACACGCGGCTCCGCTCCGTACACCTTGTACACGCACGGTTCTGCTCCATACGCCTCGTACACGCGCAGCCCCGCTCCGTACTCCTCGTACACACACGGTTCTGCTCCGTACACCTCGTACACAAGCGGCTCCGCTCCATACACCTCGTCCACGTACACCTTGTACACACACGGCTCTGCTCCGTACACCTCGTACACACACGGCTCCGCTCCGTACACCTCGTACACACATGGCTCCGCTCCGTACACCTCGTACACACACGGCTCTGCTCCGTACACCTCGTACACACGCGGCTCTGCTCCGTACACCTCGTACACACGCGGCTCTGCTCCGTACACCTCTTACACACGCGGCTCCGCTCCGTACACCTCGTACACACATGGCTCCGCTCCGTACACCTCGTACACACACGGCTCTGCTCCGTACACCTCGTACACACGCGGCTCTGCTCCGTACACCTCGTACACACGCGGCTCTGCTCCGTACACCTCGTACACAAGCGGCTCTGCTCCGTACACCTCGTACACAAGCGGCTCCGCTCCGTACACCTCGTACACGCGCGGCTCCTCTCCGTACACCTCGTACACGCGCGGCTCCGCTCCGTACACCTCGTACACGCGCGGCTCTGCTCCGTACACCTCGTACACGCGCGGCTCTGCTCCGTACACCTCGTACACGCGCGGCTCTGCTCCGTACACCTCGTACACGCGCGGCTCTGCTCCGTACACCTCGTACACACGCGGCTCTGCTCCGTACACCTCGTACACGCGGCTCTGCTCCGTACACCTCGTACACGCGCGGCTCTGCTCCGTACACCTCGTACACGCGCGGCTCTGCTCCGTACACCTCGTACACGCGCGGCTCTGCTCCGTACACCTCGTACACGCGCGGCTCCGCTCCGTACACCTCGTACACACGCGGCTCTGCTCCGTACACCTCGTACACACACGGCTCCGCTCCGTACACCTCGTACACACACGGCTCCGCTCCGTACACCTCGTACACACACGGCTCTGCTCCGTACACCTCGTACACACACGGTTCTGCTCCGTACACCTCGTACACACACGGTTCTGCTCCGTACACCTCGTACACACGCGGCTCTGCTCCGTACACCTCGTACACACGTGGCTCTGCTCCGTACACCTCGTACACACACGGCTCTGCTCCGTACACCTCGTACACACGCGGCTCTGCTACATCCACACTGTAAACCCCTCCTGACCCCACACATAAACTTCAGCTCATCCAGCACCATGACAACCAGCACAGCAGAGTCCTGCATCCACTGAGGCCCCTGATCATGTGACCCCTGACTCCTCCCCTCCTGTGACCTCATCACAGCTCCTGTGCGCACAGAGCAGCCATATATGTGGTGGCGGCTCTGCAGGTGGAGGTATGTGGAGACCCCCATTACTGGGCGCAGGGGGCATTAACCCCTTCAGCACGGAGACTCTTTTGGGGTCTTGTGTTGCCCCTTTATAAGAATCATAAGGTTTTTGTGCTGTTTCCTGTACTAGATACATACGACCCAACTATGGAGACAGGAAGGAGGGAAACGTATTGTTCTCATAGTACAGGACCCCTTTACTGGCCCACAGTGTAATGCCCCCATTATGCCCCTTATGCAGGATGTATGATGCCCCCCACAGTGTAATGCCCCCATTATGCCCCTTATGCAGTATGTATGATGCCCCCACAGTGTAATGCCCCCATTATGCCCCTTATGCAGGATGTATGATGCCCCCACACAGTGTAATGCCCCCATTATGCCCCTTATGCAGGATGTATGATGCCCCTACACAGTGTAATGCCCCTTATGCAGGATGTATGATGCCCCCCACAGTGTAATGCCCCCATTATGCCCCTTATACATTATGATGCCCCCCACAGTGGAATGCCCCCATTATGCCCCTTATGCAGGATGTATGATGCCCCCACACAGTGTAATGCCCCTTATGCAGCATGTATGATGCCCCCCACAGTGTAATGCCCCCATTATGCCCCTTATGCAGTATGTATGATGCCCCCACACAGTGTAATGCCCCCATTATGCCCCTTATGCAGGATGTATGATGCCCCCTTTATGCCCCTTATGCAGTATGTATGATGCCCCCATGCAGTGTAATGCCCCCATTATTCCCCTTATGCAGTATGTATAATGCCCCTTATGCAGGATGTATGATGCCCCCACACAGTGTGATGCCCCCATTATGTTCCTTATACAGTATGTATGATGCCCCCACACAGTGTAATACCACATTATGCCCCTTATGCATGATGTATGATGCCCCCACACAGTGTCATGCCCCTTATGCAGAATGTATGATGCCCCCACAGTGTAATGCCCCCATTATGCCCCTTATGCAGTATGTATGATGCCCCCACACAGTATAATGCCCCCATTATACCCCTCATGCAGTATGTATAAAGCCCCCCATAGTGTAATGCCCCCATTATGCCCCTTATGCAGGATGTATGATGCCCCCACACAGTGTAATGCCCCCATTATGCCCCTTATACAATATGTATGATGCCCCCACACAGTGTGATGCCCCCATTATGCCCCTTATACAGTATGTATGATGCCCCCGCACAGTGTAATGCCCCATTATGCCCTTTATGCAGTGTGTATGATGCCCCCCACAGTGTAATTCCCCATTATGCCCCTTATGCAGGATGAATGATGCCCCCACACAGTGTCATGGCCCTTATGCAGGATGTATGTTGCCCCCACAGTGTAATGCCCCCATTATGCCCCTTATGCAGTATGTATGATGCCCCCACACAGTATAATGCCCCCATTATACCCCTCATGCAGTATGTATGATGCCCCCCATAGTGTAATGCCCCCGTTATGCCCCTCGTGCAGGATGTATGATGCCCCCACACAGTGTAATGCCCCCATTATGCCCCTTATGTAGTATGTATGATGCCCCCCACACAGTGTAATGAAAACCATTATGCCACTCATGCAGTATGTATGTTGCCCCCACACAGTGTAATGCCCCCATTATGCCCCTTATGCAGGATATATGATGCCCACACACAGTGTAATGCCCCTTATGCAGGATGTGTGATGCCCCCATTATACCCCTTATGCAGGATGTATGATGCCCCCACACAGTATAATGCCCCCATTATGCCCCTCATGCAGTATGTATGATGCCCCCCACACAGTGTAATGCCTCCATTATACCCCTTATGCAGGATGTATGATGCCCCCCACACAGTATAATGCCCCCATTATGCCCCTTATGCAGGATGTATGATGCCCCCCACACAGTGTAATGCCTCCATTATACCCCTTATGCAGTATGTATGATGTCCCCACACAGTATAAAGCCCCCATTATGCCCCTTATGCAGGATGTATGATGCCCCCACAGTGTAATGCCCCATTATGCCCCTTATGCAGGATGTATGATGCCCTCACACAGTATAAAGCCCCCATTATGCCCCTTATGCAGTATGTATTATGCCCCCACACAGTGTAATGCTCCCATTATACCCCTTATGCAGGATGTATGATGCCCCCCACAGTGTAATGCCCCCATTATGCCCCTTATGCAGGATGTATGATGCCCCCACACAGTGTAATGCCCCCATTATGCCCCTTATGCAGGATGTATGATGCCCCCCACAGTGTAATGCCCCTATTATGTCCCTTATGCAGGATGTATGATGCCCCCACACAGTGTAATGCCCCCATTATGCTCCTTATGCAGGATGTATGATGCCCCCACACAGTGTAATGCCCCCATTATGCCCCTTATGCAGGATGTATGATGCCCCCACACAGTATAATGCCCCCATTATGCCCCTTATGCAGTATGTATGATGCCCCCCCACAGTATAATGTTCCCACAGTACCGCCTGAGGTTTTACAGTTGGAATAATCCCTTTGGAAAATGTTTTTTCCTTTACATAGATATTGAGGCTTTGTATAGTAATATACCGCATGAGGATGGTATCAAAGGAGTAAGACATTTCTTGAAATCGAGATCAATACAGTGTAGCAGACATAATGACTTCATGGAGGATCTTCTAAAATTCACTCTTACTCATAACTTCTGTGCCCCCTCGTATGCTAACCTCTTCCTGGACTGGTGGGAGGAATCCACAATATTCAGGGATGATCATAAGTGGTTGCATCCATATATTGGAGTATGGTATAGATATATTGACAACATTGTTATCATCTGGTCAGAGACGAGTGAACAATTTCTTGAATTGGTCAGGGAACTCAACATCAATAGAGTGGGCCTTAGATTTACATCTGAATTTAATTATTGCCAGTTCCCTTTCCTGGATGTACTAATCAAGAAAGATTGGGATGGAACCCTAGGGACTCTCAACTACCATAAACCTTCAAGCAGTATTATACTATTGAAGTGGGATATCAACCACCTCATCCCCATAAAAAGAGGAATACTCAGGGGCCAATTTTTATGGTTGAGAAGGTACTGCCATAATGTCACAGATTTTAATATACACCAGATTCAGGGAAATAGGGTACTCCTGGTACATTTTGGATTCCGCATCATCGTTTGCAGAAAAATGGGAGAGACAGACACTCCTCCATACCTAACCAAGAGACCAAGAAAAAGATTGGACAACACAAGTAATAGGAACTTATGACAATCAGAGTGACTGTATCTTTAATATCCTCAGAAAACACTGGGATATACTTGTGGCTGACACGGCCCTGAGGGACCTGTGGGATCTACTCCCACAATAACTTTCAGAAAGGGTCAGTCCATTAGGGACCATTTAGTGCATAGTTTCTACAAAAAACCTGCACCGAAGGGGACTTGGCTGGATAGAAGAGTCTGCGGTTTCTTTAGATGTGGAGAAAGTTGTACATGTAATTGGATGAGAGCATGTAAATCTTTCTCGAGTTCCTCCACGATCAAAATCTTTTTCCAGTGGGATTATTCCAACTGTATAACCTCAGGACTTGTATATATGGCCACATGCACCTGCCCCCTAGATAATGTAGGCAAGACCGAGATAATTTTTGTGATATATGCCATGGTCGGGACACCCCATTAGCGAGACACATGAACAGTGTACATCGAGGTGAAACCGGAGACATCTTTTGTATCATTGAGGTGGTTAAACCCAATGTGAGAGGAGGTGATCACAATAGATGTATCCTCAAAAAAGAAAGTGAGTGGATTTTTAGACTGGATTCACGAGCCCCTAAGGGACTTTTTGTGTGAATACAGCCCCATTCTGGATTACACTTTTGGATTTTATACTCTACCCATTGCTACTTGATTCCCTGTGAATGGGGTTCACATATTGTTTTACTTCATCGAGATATCTGAGCTTCTATATCAGAATTATTTCTGATCAGTTATATCCTACATCTACTATTTCATAATTAAGAAGTGTGATGATCCATGTGTATCTCTGCAATAGGGGTCAAATTTGACCATTTAGGAATTTACTGTGGGCCACCATCCCATATTTTATGTAGTGATAAAGTAGATCTACATGCCTATTGCATGATGGGAGGATGTGCAATACTTGTTTTTAGTCTCCCATGATGCTGATCTCAGAGATAGGATTTTTCTATGTTGATCTTTGCAATCCAATACCATATGCGCTCCGGCGTGGAACGCATGCTTCTGGACATGCGCAGTCGCAGATAGGATACTGTGATGCACTCCGGCATGGAACGCACATGTCCGGGCACGTTTGTGCTTTCTGCCTGCCTGTCTGTTGTTTTGTGCTGAATTGTGGGGAATACTTGAGAATTTATTTTTGTTCCATCTGTCTTTAGTTGATCCCACTGATGCATCAGATAAGTCTTCAGAGAATTTTAATTAGAGGAACCCATGGACACATTAGGATTTGTGAAGCTGACCTCCGCTCTCCTCTATTTCCTTTGAATTTGTTTTGTGACTTGTATTTCAAAACAGTAGCTCTTGGTTTGTTTCATTTCCATGTGTAAATTGAATTTGGACTCGTAGTCTTTGATATCTCTTTCAAACTTAGTTTTTTGATGTCTGAGATCCATCCTCCAGACTTTGTAAATTCTTTTGCATATTTTGTTTGAGTTTTGTATCCAAAAAGGCTTCTACACTGGGCGGAAAACTTTCACCGAGTTTTTTTCCAAGAAACAAATATCAAACGCAATGTGACTTGATTATCATTTTACAAATTTATCTTTATTAAGTTTTGAAAAGGAAATACAAATACAAACACCGGGTACTAGTTGTGCAACAAGTAGTAGGTCAAACACGACTACATAACCATAACAATAACCAGTATTTCCAAAACACGTGAAAATGAAATAAGTAAACACAATCCAAAGAAGAGTCGCTGGTAGAACATTGGTTCAATGTGTTTTAGGATATACCAGCGTGGTGACTCAGACTTAAACATTAAGTCATTACATATTCATGTGGATTAACAAATAAGGGTTATAAAAGCAAAAACGAGTAGTTAAAACTAAAAACACAAATACACACAAAGACAAAGGGAAGTGGGGGAAGGGATGTATGGGTAAGAGGGTTAGGGTAACGTCAGAGAGGCTCCTGAAGTATAGACTTAGCTTTCCCCTATGAGGTCAAGATAATCAGCGGAAGATTTAAACTCCAGTAGAACCATGTTTTATAAAATTTATCATGGGAGCTATTGATCATGTAGGTGAGCTTCTCCGTTAACATAATCTCATTTATTTTGGAGAACCATAGTGTTACTTTTCCATAGCAAGGGAATACATGCTCTAGCAGACGTGATCACGTGTCTCAGTATCGAGTTTTTATATGTGTTTAAAGGGATGTTGCTGTGATGGAGAAGGATGAAAGCTGGGTCAAGGTCTGAAATAAGATCACTGAATTTACTGATCACTAGTAGTACTTTCCCCAGAAAGGAGAAAAGAGTTTACAGGCCCATAAAATATGTAGTAGGTCACCCTCCTCCTCCCCACATCTCCAACACATGGGACTAGCATCTGGGAGTATAGAGTGTAGGCGAGTTGGGACCCTATACCACCGAAAAAGCAGTTTATAGCTGGCCTCCTGAAATCGCGAGCTGATTGATGATTTGTGTGTCAAGGTGAAGATTTGCTTCCACTGATCCCTCGTTAAGGTGCAACTCAGATCTCTCTCCCGTTGAGATTGGAAGCGTGTTTTAGGCTAGTCCAGGGATTCAATCAGTAGGGAATACAAGAGTGACAAAGTGTGTCTTAATGGGCCGGTATTTGGTGACTTGGTTATTCTATAAGGGTTTTTTTTAACATGTGGACATACACCCTGTAAACAAAGGATGCAACTATGTTAATAAAACCGACACATTTGAAGAAAACCTAACGGGACAGCAATTATCAATACACAATTTCATCAATTGTAACACTATAGGGGTCATCTATTTAATAGAGTGTATAGAGAGTTACCTGCAATATGTGGGATGGACGTCAGATCCGCTATAAACATGTATTAGAAGAGATTTATCTGACGCAATCAATCCCACAGCATTAAATCTGTCTGTGGTTTCAAGACACTTTTCACAAAAACATACAGGGGATATCAGACCCTTCAGATATTAGGAATATAAAAGGTTTATAAACCAATAAGAGGTGGAGATATGAAAAGAAAAATCTTAAATAGAAAGTCATATTGGATATTTAATTTACACACTAGAGCCCCACAGGGAATGAGCATCAGACAGGATTAATATTACAGTACAATTAATTGTATTTGTTTTTGATTTCCAGTGATTTTATTGAATGTCTCATGCATGAGTTGTATTTGTGTATTATCTTTTTCTTCCATACAATACAGGGTTAAATTGTTGTGCGCAGTAATCAATGGACACCCAGGAAAGGGAAGGATATAAAAGTATCACAGAGACTCACATGTTGTAAATCAGGAATAAGCATTGGTTTGGTATGTGGGCACTTGGTGGTATGCCATCACAACAGTTTTTATGAATTCACAATAAATGTGAGGTTTTAACAATATAGAGAATGCTGGAGAATCCATCTCTCCTCCTTTCTCTACTTGAACCTTGAAATGTCCCTGACCAGGGCGGCTCCATGCCGTGATCTTCAGATAATGTACATTGAATAAACAGTGAGCTGACCTCCCTCTCCATTTTCCAATTGTATTCCTGTTTTCCCTATAGTGATGAATATTTATTTTTGCTAAAACTGTGATATTTTCACTTTAAAACTTTTTTTAAACTTTTTTTAACTACACTCATTAGTGCGATCATACAACACAGAAGCCTCTGATCGCTTCGGTGATGCACTGTACTACTGTAGTGCCGTGTACTATCAGTAACTGAGCAATAGTAACGTCCCCATACACATGAGAAAAGTGTTGGCTGAGTGGTCATTTGACAGACGGCTATCTCTCCAGACTCCCCCATACACACAAATATTCCAGCTTTCCTGTGGTCTGTATGACTGACTGTAGGGAGGCCTCCTAATACATTATATAGTCAACCAAAACCCCCAAAATCAGTGCTTCCATGCAACTGTATTCAAATGTTTATGGGGTCGTTACAAGGTAACTTTTGGAACGCTGCCTCTGGCCCGTCCTAATATACTTTCGTACATTGCAGGCCCAGACACCATCACTAGGCATTTCAGTATTGTAGGAACTAGGCAGCCCCATACTATCGAGTACTTGGGGGAGGAGGAGAGGCATTCAGCCTAACTCTCACGACTTCTTAGATGCCATGTTTGCTTTTTGCTGGAGCAAGTGGTTAAACTGCCAGGGATTTTATTGCAGCCGCACCTGTGCCATCCCTGTGATGTACATCTATGTTCTGGTGCCCAAAAGAGTTCATATAAAACCAATAACAAATGTTTAACGTGTTAAAAGAGGACAAAATGTGTCTTCTAATTTTTGCATGTTTTTTTCTTTTTACAAGATATGTTGGTGCCAATTGTCTCTTGAAACATTTTAATATCTGCTTTTTTCTGGGGGTTTTCTTGTAATATAGGAAAGCCTAAGGCCAGAAATAAACCCCATAATACACTGTGCATGTAGACTTTAGTATCAAATCATTTCTGTCTGCGGTGTTTGTGCGAACAAAACAGCTTTTATGAAATCCTCAAACTTCTGTGTGTGAATCAGACATAAGATCTAACGTGATAGAAGATTACAGTCTGGGGAAGACGGGAAACATTCATATAGACGGCCGGTGGAGATGTAGTCAGTGATGGACTGTGGCCAAATATGGTTTTATAGCCGTAGTAGAAGATGTTGCCTCATCATAAAGTAGTTATTTCTCATGTCACGTGAAATAAATATCTCCTGCAGAATTGCTAATGTCAGTGCCAGTATAAGATAATAATCGCTGCACTACCGGACAGAGGTGCTCCAGTTGGGTCCAAACCTGTACTGTAACTGCGAATAACCTCGGCACTCAATGGTTCTTATAGAAAAATGTTGTAATTCCAGAACTGATCATCCAAACACTAAGGACAGAATCCCCTTCGTTCACAAGTTCCACCCCTTCACCTACATCTTACATAAAACCATTAGGAAACACAGGAACATATTACAAACCGGTTATCCCACGATCCCTGCATTCCAACAACCCTTCCTACCGTGTTTTAAGAGAGCAACCAATATTAGAAACTCTCTGGTACGTGCCGATTTGGGCGCAGCGCACAAAGGTCCCGCAGAACGGTTATTGCAGAATCCCAAAATGGGCACATTCCTAGGTCTCCAATGTCGTCAATACAACAATGTCCTCAGGGGTAGCATTGTTCATCACTCACAAACTGGCAAGATATACAACATCAAAGGGTACTTTACATGTGACAGTTCATATGTGGTATATCTTATTAAATGACCATGCGGCTCAATCTATGTGGGGGAGACGACACAGCCCATAAGGGATAGGATTTCAAAGCACAAGTCCACAATTCTGTGCAAAAACCTAATGTTACCCATTCCCCAACACTTTATCACGGCAGGACATAGTATTTCTCAATTCAAGTACCAGGTATTGGAACAAGTTTTGACACCAGGTCAGAGGGTGCGACCAAGTGAGCCTTCTCAAACATAGAGAAGCCTTCTGGATTCATGAATTACAGTCCCTAGAGCCGAAAGGCCTTAATAGGGACTATGACCTACTGGCCTTTATATAAGGTTTTTTATGTTTGGAATTTGGTTCTCATTGAACAATTGGTATAGAGAAACTTGTCACCCAGGGATCTTATGTGATCCTATGTTGAAATGTATTTTATGTTTGGA
The DNA here is from genome assembly GCF_046119375.1 of Phyllobates terribilis. NCBI lineage: Eukaryota > Metazoa > Chordata > Amphibia > Anura > Dendrobatidae > Phyllobates > Phyllobates terribilis. Next base: position 3,431,598 of record NW_027362848.1, on the reverse strand, counting down.
AATGTGGTCTTCAATTTGAATAGGTCAATAATATACATGTTTTGATCTCCATATCCTACTCATATATTGTCTCCTTTATTGCAGATTATTCCTCTCTGGCACACTCTTGTCCCCTCTCCTGGATCCTTCTCCACTCCAACAAAGGCTCTGGCTTATGTCCATTAGGTCTTATGCTCTATACTGGTGGAGCGCACGTTCTCTCTCCCTGGCACTCAAACTTCCTGCTCACTGGAACGCATTTACACCGGCGGGTGGAACGCACAGCTTCTTGCGAGGAGCGCGTCACTTCCGGTGACGTCATACGTGCACTTCCGGAGTTCACACTACACAGCACTGCGGAATTGGTCAGCCGCCCTCAGCCCTCAGTATTCCTGCCCCCCGCCTTTAGACACCATCCTGCCCCTGACAACGCGCACAGCACCAGGAACTAGCGGTGGACACCGCGTTCCTCTAAGCCACTACATGCAGCACCGCTTTATAACCAGGAACTTGGGGTCACAGGTATGCTACGTCCAGCTCTATTCTGTCTATCTCTGCCTCTACAGTCCCTCTCAGCGGTTAACTCTGAGTCTGCCACTCTCTGCTCCTTTCTGCAGACCCAAGCATCCAGTGTCACCATATCTCCACACTTTTGAATCCCTACCTTTGAACACCATCCAGCAGTCTAGTAGGTGTCACCTCTCTTCAATTTGTATATATACTTGCTCTATACTATGATGTTGTATCCGCATTAATGGGGTTTTACAAAATATTATGCACTGTTTGACAGCATGTTTATTGTTCAGGTTAAACAAGAGATATTATCATGTTATTGTGCTATGATCCATTTGTATATGCTTTTTTATTTTATTATTTATTATTATTATTTTATTTATTGTTTTGTTCTTTGCGCTATTTCCAATAGTTCTTGATTAAGGTCAGATCGACCGAAACGTTTACTTTTGTTTTTGGACTGCATTAAAAAAAAAAATTTCTATAAGAACCATTGAGTGCCGAGGTTATTTCCAGTGTCAGAAAATTAGACGAGAATTAGCGTTATGGAAGGTGAGTCTATGAGAAACATATTCAGCTGCAGACTCCGAGGAAGAAACTGCTTGTTGTCTGTGGCCTAAAATATATAGGTTTTATTACTAGATGTAAAGAAGAAAACTAAACACTGTAAAATAATTAATCTCCTCATATGTTTCCCCTCATTATCTCCAATAGATGTATTATTACACAGGATATTTCTGATGTTCCATCAACTTATCTTTTCCTCATTCAGGTCTCTACAATATCGGATCCTCTCAGTGAAGATCTTCTATATAAGGGAATTGTCCTGATTTACCCATCAAGGATGGATATGGACAGAGACAAGATGGTGGAGAGGATATTACACCTCACCCTAGAGATCCTCTTCCGTATTACTGGAGAGGTGAGAGATTCTGATGACGTCACATTACATCATTCTTATCTATGGGAATAACAGATGGACAGAACTGGAGAGGTGAGGACTCTGGAAATGTCTGGAGGGAGATTTATTAATGTGTCTCTCCATAACCAGAGATTAATCACGGGGCCTCCACATCACCCCCTGATACATGAGGACATCAATGACCAGAAGATCCTAGAACTCACCTACAAGATAATTGAGCTGCTGACTGGAGAGGTGACACTGCTGGGAATACTGGGACTTTATACAGTAACACTATTAAGGGATCGGGGAGATAACAGTATCATTGTATGTGTCAGGTTCCTATAAGGTGTCAGGATGTCGCTGTCTATTTCTCCATGGAGGAGTGGGAGTATTTAGAAGGACACAAAGATTTGTACAAAGACGTCATGATGGAGGTTCCCCAGCCCCTCACATCACCAGGTAATAGACAGGACTAAATACAAATGGCCTATAATTATCTGTATGTAAAGAATGAATTCAGTCCTTGTATGTGTTTCCTCCAGATCTATCCAGTAAGAGGAAAACACCAGAGAGATGTCCCCGTCCTCTTCTTCCACAGGACTGTAAACAAGAAGATCCCAATGTTCCTCAGGATCATCAGGTAGATGGAGAGAAGGTGTCATGAGATCTCCCCTATGATGTGTAGACGGCTGTGAAGGTCTTGTGCTCAGTCTTGTTTTATCCACCAGTATTATATGTTTTATACTTGTGTAATGAGGATGGTGGAGATGGCTGGATTAGAGCTGATCATAGATGTGACTTATCATCTGTCTGTGACTTTTACAATATTTGTTTCAGGGTGAAGATCTGACCCATATTAATACTGCAGAGACATATGTGAGGGGTGATGAGCGCTGTAAAGAGGAGATTCCTACATATGACTACCCAGGTGAGTAGGAACCACTAAATGCAGAGAAGTCACAGAATCTTCTCGGTCACCGGCTGTGGCTGCTTTATCAGTGGTGTAGTCCAGCCGTATCACAATCGTGTGATCACCATTTTACCTCTAGATCACAACATTTTAGTCCATCCAAAAATGTTCACATTACTTTGTGTAATTTTAAAAGACCTTTTCTGTAGAACTTACAACCTGGAGCATCCACCTACCCCCTGGGATTAGGAGACACTGACCGTTACCTGCCCAGATCTGTGAACTACAAAGCCAAATGACAGCGTACGTAGAATGTGCTGACAAGTGAGAAAATCACTTGAAGAAAAATATTATGATGGGCCTGTAAGAGAAAGCGGAGGGTAATGATGCTGTTGGCTTCCTAGAACCCTGATATCTTATTGTATGAATCTACCTTCTCTGCCTTCTGTGCTGCTGAATGTGCTCATATGGTCCCTACAAGACCAGGTCCAGTCTTTCTGGCCAAACATCACTTTTTTGATCAATAACATTAAATGTGCAGTGAGGCCAAGTGTGAATTTCTGTACAATAACAGCAGAGTTTCCCTTTATCCTGACTTTTCAATTTCTTTTAAAACCAACTAATTTAAAAAAGGATAGTGATAAACTATACAGAAAACATTACACCTGCGCCATGATATATCTCTAAGCTGTGCGTGGCTGATGGCTGTAATATACATTTATTCACGCCTGCAGGAGATGTGTTGGCTTGAGCCCTGGTTTCATGGATTCACTCCACGTCATAAATTCCATTATGTTTTCATCCTAAGAAATTCAGATTACTGCACAATCTCTCCTGAAATGGGGGCACTAATACTTTCTCTACTCTCCTGGTCAGGACTCATAGTTGCTCCAATGGTCCACCATAAATGAGTGCAACTCCAGTTTAGTGTTGGATTTCTCCCCTCATACATACGTTGTTGTTGGGGATGTTACATGTTTTTATATTCTCTTTTTTTACAAGTTCACTCTCTCTGATAGTTTCATTGTGGTGGGATCGGCCTTCCTCACTTATGTGACTCTGTAACTCCCTGGTAGTCTTTCAGAAAGATCTCCATTACCTCTTCCAAATGCCCGAGATCTAAATTTAAGACACCTGAGCTCTGCAGTATTATAAAAAAGTTCACTTTAAATGTCTAATATTTCTTGAAACTCATCTGACAGAAAATATTGTCCCTTACGATAGTTTAGTTTCCCAAGAGCCACCGAGCCCCATACTCCAATTACCCCAGAGAGGTTTCTCCAGTAGTTACTCATTTTTCTCTGATGGAGACTGTTGAGTTTGATCATTTCAATAGATTTTTTATTGTCTATACTCACTGTTTTTGACTTTGTAATCCTCTGATTTAACCCCTTCCTGCAGCCAGTTTTGTGTTTCTAAACAGGCCCCATTTTTCAAATCACTTTACGTGGTGATAACTTTGAAATTCTTCACAAAGGATAATAGGAAACAAATGGACCTTACAAATTATTTTCCAACTTCTTTTGAATCTGACAATGCCCTATATATGGTTGTACCCTACTGTCTGGGCACATGGCAGGTTAAGAAGGGAAGGAGCGACATTTAGCTATTTGAATGCAGATCTTGCTGGAATAGTTTGCAGACACAATGTATTGGGGGCGCTGTTCATGGTCACCTGGAAGCTCAAAAGATGGCCACCACGAACAGGCTTGCCTTATCTAACCCGTTTGCAGATTTCACAAATTAATAATAATAATAGTTTTTATTTTTATAGCGCCAACATATTCCGCAGCACTTTACAAATTTTAGGGGGGATTTATACAGACAATACAGAATAAGCATATCTCATATCGAAAGGAGTGAGGGCCCTGCTCGCAAGCTTACAGTCTATGAGGAAATGGGGGAGACACAAAAGGTAGAATGTACATATATTGTATAATGCAGACTTGATATACTAAATAGGATAAATAATAATACATGGACTGGTCGCCTGCCAGTATGTGTACAGTCCTGACCGAGGCTATTATGTGCATGGTTGGTATGAACCTGAACTTGAACAAGATTTTAATATGGGGGAACACTGGGACGGACAACTGGGATGGACAGATAGTGTGTAGAGGTGATACGCCACTCTAAAGAAATGGGTTTTTAGGGTCCACTTGAAACTGTGGGTATTGGGAATTAATCGAACTGTCCTGGGTAGTGCAGTCCAAAGAATTGGCGCAGCACGCAAGAAATCTTGGAGACGGGAGTGGGAAGTTCGGATTATGGAGGATTTTAGTTTTAAGTCACTGGCAGAACGGAGGCCACGTGTAGGGTGGTAGACTGAGACAAGGGAGGAGATGTAGGGGGGTACTGAAGCATGGAGCACTTTGTGGGTAAGCGTGGTAAGTTTAAATTGAACTCTATATTGGATGGGTAACCAATGCAATGACTGGCACAGGGAAGAGGCATCGGTGTAGCGGTTGGCGAGGAATATGATCCTGGCTGCTGCGTTAAGGACGGATTGGAGAGGGGCGAGTTTAGTAAGAGGGAGCCCGATAAGTAGAGAGTTGCAGTAGTCCAGACGAGAATGAATAAGAGCTACAGTAAGAGTTTTTGCCGAGTCAAAGGTGAGAAAAGTCCTGATTCTTGAGATGTTTTTGAGGTGTAGAAGACACGAGCGAGTGATTTGATGTGAGAAGTGAAGGAAAGATCTGAGTCAAAAATGACCCCAAGACAGCGGGCATGTTGCTGGGGAGTAATGGTTGAGCCACAAACAGAAATGGCAATTTCAGGCATAGATAGGTTAGTGGAGGGAGGAAATATGAGTAGTTCAGTTTTTGACAGATTCAGTTTTAGACAGAGGGAGGACATAAATTACTTCATAAATTTACGTCATAAACACAAATTACTTTGCTCATCATCCTTTAACCCCTCTACATGGATCCGGACTAACACAGAGACCCCTAGGCTTGGGCCACGGAGTTACCTGCTGTTCTGTGGAGTGAGATGGGAAGAAGTATAGTCAGGTAGTCGGGTCAGAACCAAAAGGATAGAGAAAATACAAACTCAGAAGACACAAGAGTAGTCAGTAAATGGACCGGGGTCACAACAGGAAACAAATACACAAGCCGGGAGCTGAGCACAGAGGACTGAACCAGAGGAGGACAAGGCTGTATCTGGCAGCTTCCGGCAATATGCTTCTGTGGAAGTGAGGTTCAAAGGACCCCAACCCTTTGCTTATCCCTTGCCAAATGAACGTATTCAAGTGTATACGTGAAGCTTTGATATCGGACAAACAGAGTCAGATACTGAACTTCTCTTGAAGAGAGATGGCGCAGGAAAGATGTGTTTATTATTCCAGCATAACATATATATGTTCAGTATAAAGGAAGGTCCCAATAGGGCGTCGCCCTGAGGCAATTGAGCAATCACAGTGGTCTCTGGCCCATGGTATAGATAAGTCTCATTATGTTGTCCTATGGGGTTAAGTGTTTCCTCCCCAGATATTCTCCTCATTCCTCAGGATATTCTCTTGGGAGGTGTCATGTTGAATCCTTTGTCTCGTCTCCTTCTTGTAAACAATTTGAAAGTCCACTTCTATAACCAGTTCCAACTAATCCTTTCAGGATATTTATATATATATATACACGAGTGCAGATATCTAATATATATATCAAGGTTTTCATAATATATATTAAAGTGAGGGTATATATGACTAAATGATATCCAATATAACAATATGCAAAACAAGATTCATAACATATAACAGAATATAAGTATAGATATTTCGTATACATCAGAGTTTCATATAATGTTTTTTTAGTTGATTTTAGAATCTTATCTTTAACTGTCCCCCCTAAAAACATTTTTGAAACCCTTCATCAGACCCCCTCTCTGCTTAGCACTTGTAGAAATACATAGCAAAAATTTCACACAAAAGAATCTAGAGGTTACATTTAATAATATAAATTCTAGATATAAGTAAATGAATACTGCTTTCACCGCTCCCTTCTCCTTTGGCAGTGGGTGAACGCTCCAGCCGAAGTGCAAACACACAGACCCGCCCAAGTACTGCTCCGCCCCTAGTGGGAGGAGCCAGCCGAGGCCAGATTCCCCAGACAAGCCTGTCCGCTACACTGCCGGATGGACACCAACACACAAACCACCACAAACAAGGGAACTATACAGGCGCCACAATCAAGTGTTAAGGCCCCTTCACACACAACAAGATCGCCAGCGAAATCGCTACTGCGTGACAGGGCCTTTAGACTTATTACTTAAGACTTGACTGTTTAATCTGGATTGTTGTCAAAGATTCTTCTGTCCAGTTATTCGTTTCCTCATCAGTCATTACCATTCTAGGATCCACAGTTTTTATATTAATTTCCGTATACAAAGAACAACACAACATGCCATCATCGCTAGTATAATCATTATTACAAGAATTGCCATCCCCACCTGCACTAACCATTTCTGCCAGCCACTCATCCATGAGAAATACTGGTCCCAAGGATCCTTGATCCCTGAATTTTCTTTAAATTCTTCTGATAAACTAGTAAGTTTCTTTAGAGCAATTGTTACTTTGCCTGTAGGGCCAGCATTATCTAGAATATAGGTACAACAAGAGTACCCGAACATCTTACATACGCCCCCTTCTTCTGAGTAATTGCTACCTGAGACTCTGGATTCTGAGCACTCACAAAAACAATGCAGTAAAGGATATACAGTCTCATGGCTGTGCTGGTGCTGGGGTCTTCTTGCAATGTGAAGCGTGGATCCAAGTGGCCTTCCCTTCGACTTTGACTGTTGTAGGTGTCACCAAGATCACTTGGAATGGGCCCTCGTATCTGGGAGGACTTCTGGACGTGCTTCTTAATGACCACCCAGTCTCCAGGTTTGATTGAGTGAGTATGCTCGTCACTGTCAGGATCTGGGATAGAAGACTGCAGCATGTGTTATTGCAAGTTCTTTGGACAATTGTATTACATAGTTAACAATGGTATCTTGGGGGAACTACCCTCCCAACCTTGGGGCTCCTCCAAACAAAATCTCATAGGGAATCAGTTTGTGTTGGCCTGTCGGGGAGTTTCTGATTGAGTACAGGGCAATGGGAAGACCGTCTGGCCAGGGAATTTGTGTCTCCTGATTAATCTTCAACAATTTGGACTTTAAAGTACCATTCAGTCTCTCAACCTTTCCACTACTTTTGGGATTGTAAGGCGTATGAAGACTTAAGGCCCCGTCACACTAAGCGATGCAGCAGCGATCCCGACAACGATACGACCTGTCAGGGATCGTTGCTGCATCGCTAATACATCGCTGGTGAGCTGTCAAACAGGCAGGCTCACCAGCGATCAGGGGAGCAACGATATCGTGGAAAGAATCGTTCCACGATGTCCTGCTCCCGTTACCAGCCTGCTGCAAGCAGGAGCAGGCTGGTAACTATGGTAAACATCGGGTTACTAAGTGCGCGTGTGCCCCTAGTAACCCGCTGTTTACCATGGATACCACTCTGCTACCGTGCGCTGGAGCCTCCGCTCACAGTAGCAGAGTGGTATCTATGGTAAACAGCGGGTTACTAAGTGCGCGCGTGCCCCTAGTAACCCGATGTTTACCATGGTTACCAGCCAGATCGTTGGTCCCGCTGGTCACACACAGCGATGTGTGCTGGCCAGCGGGAGGCCAACGACCAAAAAATGGTCCAGGACACTTTGCAACGATCAGCGACCTCACAGCAGGGGCCTGATCGTTGCAAAGTGTCACACATAGCGACATCGCTGGTGAGGTCGCTGGTGAGTCACCAAAACCGTGACACAGCAGCGATCTCGCTAGCGATATCGCTTAGTGTGACGGGGCCTTAAAGCTAGTTCCTACCATACTCCACAGATCCCTGTAGAGTTGGGCCGTGAATGCTGGTCCCTGGTCACTTTCTACTACTTTTGGTACCCCAAACCTACACACAACCTCTGTCATCAGTTTCTTAGCTGTGGTGCGGGCTGTCATGTTAGTGACTGGGTAGGCCTTAGGCCAACCTGAAAACATATCCACTATTACCAGAACATATTCATATTTCCCTACTTTGGGCATCTGAATATGGTCAACTTGGATTCTCTGAAATGGGTATAGTGGTTTTGCCAGATGTTTTGGTGGAGTCTTCCCTGTTTTTCCTGGATTACAAGTTGCACAGACCAAGCAGGCCGGCTGTGGTTGCTTTTTCGATGGTGTAGTCCGGCCGTATCACAATTGTGTGATCACCATTTTGCCTCGAGACCACAACATTCTCCTTCTCCAAAAACTATTCAAATGACTTTGGGCATCGAAAGCCCTTTTCTACAGAAATAAGAGCCTGGAAGATCCATCTACCCCCTGGAATTAGAAGACACTGACCGTTACCTGCCCAGATCTGTAAATGACAAAGCCAAAAGACAGCATACGTAGAATATGCTGACAAGTTTGCACACTGACAAAGACATGAACAGTCTATAATTTTAAGGGTAGGTAAATTTTAACATTGAGAAATAGAATATCCAAAAAAAATCAAGAAAATCACATTGTATAAATTAGATAAATGTATTTGCATTTTCAGTGAGAAATAAGTATTTGATCCCCTACAAACCATTATGAGTTCTGGTTCCTACAGACCAGTTAGACGCTTCTAATCAACTCGTTACTTGCATTAAAGACAGGTGTCTTACATAGCCACCTGTATAAAAGACTCCTGTCTACAGACTCAATTAATCAGTCAGACTCTAACCTCTACAACATTGGCAAGACCAAAGAGCTGTCTAAGGATGTCAGGGACAAGATCATAGACCTGCACAAAGCTGGAATGGACTACAAAACCATAAGTAAGACGCTGGGTGAGAAGGAGTCAACTGTTGATGCAATAGTAAGAAAATGGAAGAAATACAAAATGACTGTCAGTCGACATCGATGTGGGGCACCATGCAAAATCTCACCTCGTGGGGTATCCTTGATCATGAGGAAGGTGAGAGATTAGCCTAAAACTACATGGGGGGAACTTGTTAATGATCTCAAGCAGCTGGGACCACAGTCACCAAGAAAACCATTGGTAACACATTACACCTTAAAGGTTTAAAATCCTACAGTGCCCACAAGATCCCCCTGCTCAAGAAGGCACATGTGCAGGCCCTTCTGAAGTTTGCCAATGAACACCTGGTTGCTTTTGTGAGTTATTGGGAGAAGGTGCTGTGGTCAGATGAGACAAAAATTGAGCTCTTTGGCATTAACTCAACTCACCGTGTTTGGTGGAAGAGAAATGCTGCCTGTGACCCAAAGAACACCATCCCCACTGTCAAGCATGGAGGTTGAAACATTATGTTTTGGGGGTGTTTCTCTGCTAAGGGCACAGAACTACATCACCGCATCAATGGGAGAATGGATGGAGCCAAGTACCGTAAAATTCTGACTGACAACCTCCTTCCCTCCACCAGGACATTAAAAATGGGTCGTGGCTGGGTCTTCCAGCAAGACAATGACCCAAAACATAGAGCCAAGGCAACAAAGGAGTGGCTCAAAAAGAAGCACATTAAGGTCATGGAGTGGCCTAGCCAGTCTCCAGACCTTAATCCCATAGAAAACTTATGGAGGGAGTTGAAGCTCCGAGTTGCCAAGTGACCGCCTCAAAATCTGAATGATTTAGAGATGATCTGCAAAGAGGAGTGGACCAAAATTGATCCTGACATGTGCGCAACCCTCATCATCAACTACAAAAAGCATCTGACTGCTGTGCTTGCCAACAAGGGTTTTGCCACCAAGTATTAAGTGTTGTTTGCCAGAGGGATCAAATACTTATTTCTCACTGCAAAATGCAAATAAATTTATCTAATTTATACAATGTGATTTTCTTGATTTGTTTTTGGATATTCTATCTCTCAATGATAAAATTAACCTACCCTTAAAATTATAGACTGTTCATGTCTTTGTCAGTGGGCAAACTTACAAAAAGAGCAAGGGATCAAATAATTATTTTCTTCACTGTATATCTGCACTGGTTTTAATGAATTAAAAGGAATAGACTAGGAGTTTATAGAATATACATTTATTTAGATGGTAAAAGTGCTGATTAAAATACTGGAATCTATTGTAAAAATAGAGTACATGGGTGCTTCTCTGTTCACGTTCGGTCAGGCCTTTGTTTATGGGAGTGTGTGGAAAGACTGACGGTTCCTATAGGGCAGTGCTGGCGAACCTATGGCACGTGTGCCAGAGGAGGTACGCAGAGCCCTCCCTAAGGGCACGCGCGCCATCGCCTCAGCACTAGCGCTCCAGGACCGGGCCCGGAGGGTGAGTAGCTCGCCGACGTCGGCCCCTACTTCAGCTAGATGTAAGTTCTAGGACGCACATCTAGCTGAAGTGTATTGCAGCGCACGAAGTTACCAGGCCTGTGTGCTGCAATACATCCTGCAGCTGACGTTTGCGTACATGCGACTGAGCGCATAGCAGTGACGTCGTCATGTACCCCTGTCGCTTGGACGCTGGTCAGCTGCCGGTTTCAGAAGGTGAGGGGTGCCAGCAGGATGGGGACACATATACAAGAATGGGGAATATACCAGCATGGGGGCACATATACAAAAATGGGGAATATACCAGCATGGGGGCACATAAAGAAGAATGGGGAATATACCAGGATGGGGAATATAACAAGATGGGGGCACATATACAAGAATGGGGAATATACCAGGATGGGGAATATAACAAGATGGGGGCACATATACAAGAATGGGGAATATACCAGAATGGGGGCACATATACAAGAATGGGGAATATACCAGGATGGGGAATATAACAAGATGGGGGCACATATACAAGAATGGGGAATATACCAGAATGGGGGCACATATACAAGAATGGGGAATATACCAGGATGGGGAATATAACAGGATGGGGGCACATATACAAGAATGGGGAATATACCAGCATGGGGGCACATACACAAGAATGGGGAATATACCAGCATGGGGGCACATACACAAGAATGGGGAATATGCCAGGATGGGGGCACATATACAAGAATGAGGAATGGGGAATATACCAGGATAGGGGCACATATACAAGAATGGGGAAGATACCAGGATGGGGGCACATATACAAAAATGGGGAATATACCAGGATGGGGGCACATATACAGGAATGGGGAATATACCAGGATGGGGGCACATATACAAGAATGGGGAATATACCAGGATGGTGGCACATATACAAGAATGGCGAATATACCAGGATGGTGGCACATATACAAGAATGGTGAATATACCAGGATGGGGGCACATATACAAGAATGGGAAATATACCAGGATGGGGGCACATATACAAGAATGGGAAATATACCAGGATGGGGAATATACCAGGATGGGGGCACATATACAGGAAGGGGGAATATACCAAGATGGGGAATATACCAGGATGGGGGCACATATACAAGAATGGGGAATATAACAGGATGGGGAATATAACAGGATGGGGGCACATATACAAGGATTGGGCACTATATCAGGATGGGGGCATGTATATAAGGATGGGGGAGTATACCAGGATGAGGACACATATACAAAAATGGGGAATATACCAGGATGGGGGCACATATACAAGAATGGGGGCACATATACCAGGATGGGGAGTATACAAGGATGGAGGCACATAAACAAGAATGGGGAATATACCAGGATGGGGAGTATACCAAGATGGGGGCACATATACAAGAAAGGAGAATATACCAGGATGGGGAATATAACAGGATGGGGGCACATATACAGGAATGGGGTATATACCAGGATGGGGGCACATTTACAGGAATGGGGAATATACCAGGATGGGAAATATATCATGATGGGGGCACGTATACAAGGATGGGGAGTATACCAGGATGGGGACATATATACAAGAATGGGGAATATACCAGGATGGGGAGTATACCAGGATGGGGGAACATATACAAGAATGGCGACTATACCAGGATGAGGGAACATATACAAGAATGGGAAATATACCAGGACGGAGGCACATATAGAGGAATGGGGAATATACCAGAATGGGGGCACATATACAGGAATGGGGATTATACCAAGATGGGGAGTATACCAGGATGGAGGCACATATACTGTTAAGGGAGGGCAATAACCCTTCACGGTTGACCAAGTGAGTGTCAAATTATTATGTTGATTGCAATCCACAGAAAACCAAACGGAGGCAGTGCTCTGTATGGGAGGATTCAAAGAATCTCTGATCCCGTTTATTTTGCTTAGCATTTTATATTGTTTTGAGTTTATTAATGTCCAATCACCTACAGCCATACTACAGTACTACAGGCTTGAGCCAATGTTAGTGCAATTATTACGGAAACACATATATGGTCATATTATCATCGTTAGTTAGAAGCACGCTGGAAATTTACACGGTCAATCCTGGCCTAGACTAGTTAGATAACAGAAGCAGGTGTCTGACAAAATGTTCTCTTGATAAAAAGTTAGTGTGAGAAAGTTCCATGTAAAGCATGAGAAAAGATGGAAAGAATGTATGTTATGCAAGGCGTGATAATAACATGATTTTGAAACAAGCAGACAAAATGGAGTTGCTATAGCATGAATATCAATATGTCCTTTACAATGCAAGAATGGCGAATATACCAGGATGGGGGCACATATACAAGAATGGGAAATATACCAGGATGGGGAATATACCCGGATGGGGGCACATATACAAGAATGGGGAATATACCAGGTTCGGGGCACATATACAAGAATGGTGAATATACCAGGATGGGGGCACATATACAAGAATGGGGAATATACCAAGATGGGGAATATACCAGGATGGGGGCACATATACAAGAATGGGGAATATACCAGGATGGGGAATATAACAGGATGGGGGCACATATACAAGGATTGGGGAATATATCAGGATGGGGGCACATATACAAGGATTGGGTAATATATCAGGATGGGGGCACATATACAAGGATTGGGGAATATATCAGGATGGGGGCACATATACAAGGATTGGGTAATATATCAGGATGGGGGCATGTGTACAAGGATGGGGAGTATACCAGGATGGGGACACATATACAAGGATGGGGAATATACCAGGATGGGGACACATATACAAGAATGGGGAGTATACCAGGATGGGGGCACATATACAAGAATGGGGAATATACCAGGATGGGGATTATTACAGGATGGGGGCACATATACAGGAATGGGGAATATACCAGGATGGGGGCACATATACAAGAATGGGGAGTATACCAGGATGGGGAATATACCAGGCTGGGGGGCACATATACAAGAATGGCGACTATACCAGGATGGGGGCACATATACAAGAATGGGAAATATACCAAGATGGGGAATATACCAGGATGGGGCACATATACAAGAATCGGGAATATAACAGGATGGGGGCACATATACTTGGATTGGGGAATATATCTGGATGGGGGCACGTATATAAGGATGGGAAGTATACCAGGATGAGGACACATATACAAAGATGGGGAATATACCAGGATGGGGGCACATATACAAAAATGGGGAATATACCAGGATGGGGGCACAAATACAGGAATGGGGTATATACCAGGATGGGGGCACATATACAGGAATGGGGTTTATACCAGGATGGGGGCACATATACAGGAATGGGGAATATACCAGGATGGGGGCACATATACAAGAATGGTGAATATACCAGGATGGTCAATATATCAGGATGGGGAGTATACCAGGATGGGGACACATATACAAGGATGGGGAGTATACTAGGATGGGGCACATATACTAGGATGGGGGTGAGCATATTCTTTATATCTGCAGTCTCATACCGCTGCTCCTGTCTGTGGCTGCTCTATGCTGCCCCCATCTGCTCTCTGTAGGCATTGTTTTTTCTAAGCTAAAACCTCAGTATTCAGGTTAAATTGCCATGTTGGCACTTGGCGATAAATAAGTGGGTTTTGGTTTGCAGTTTGTGCACTCGGTCTCTAAAAGGTTCGCCATCACTGCTATAAGGGAATTCAAGAAAATGGAGAGTTAGTGAAATGGAGAGAGCTGTGAGTATTAATCAGATACACAGTTTGGCAGGAGGTACCTGGTAACTCTTGTTGCCGATCTGGATTTGCTTGATGAAGGTATATATGGAAAGTGTTTTTTCTTGTTATTCCAATGGGATTACTAAAAAGAGATGGATATATAAGGTAATTGCTTACTATAGACTGCCGGATGTAAAAGCAGTGGGGAGAGAAAGGTTTAATTCTTAGTTACCTGGTGACCTAATTGGTCCAGACGATCCAATGTGAAAGTTAGTACAGGCTTACTACTTGTGATGGAAACCTATGTATAACAATCAGGAAATTACCGAATTAGATAAAGGGTGGGCAGCGTTATAGGTTGGATTATAAGGGCCCCCTGTGATACAGCGATGATGAGCTTGTGGGTTAATAGTAACTTACTTCCTGTGTTTGGGGAGGGGTATCAATGGGCTCCACGGCCACTTGTATCGTCTGCTGCAACCAGGGTTCGTAGTCAAGATGGTCTGGTCAGTAGTTACAGGCGTTGATTATACTCTGCTGAGCAGCTATATTGAATTGCTGATGCAGTATTCAGTGAACCTGTGAGAGACAGGGGGGATCCGTGAGGATATCGTGCAGCTTTTAAGGTGCCTTAGGGCAAGTACTGCGCGTGGTATAGTGTCAGGACACTTACCGTGGATTTAGAGGTACGTGGTGTCTGCGCAGCTAGGTATGCATCTCGTAGCTGCTGAGGTCAGTAGGTGGTATGATAGTGGTAGCTTTGGTGTACCGTGCTGCCAAAAGCTCGCCCTGAGTTATTTGCTGTCTGGGGGTCATGCTAGACACTCACCGGTGCTCCAGGGGTAGGAGCGATTGGTAGCTTGAACACTTGGCTGCCGGCGCTGCTAGAACTATATGGCGGTGTTGCCTTAGTTACCACTGGTAGATGGACAGTGCAAGGTCTTCTCCGAGGTAAGGAGTCGGTGTAGTAGGCGGCACTTGGAAGCGTCTAGTCACGACCGGTGACTAGGTGCTGCATCCACTTGGGAAATTTGGCGCTCAGCGCTGCAGTGCTTAAGGACCTGCGTAATCACGTGTGTGATGTTGTCAGAATCTGTACGGGGCCTCAGAGGACCAATTTTCCTACACGTTTCGGAAATCTCTTTCCTTCGTCAGGGATGGTCTTTGCAGAGTCTGTGAGCTTTTTATACACATTTTGATGAATTGGATACAGGTGTCTGCTGTCAATCAATCAGTTTCATGACTGGGTTCAATTAAAGGCGAGCAACTCTATTTCACTGTTAAGGCCTTTTGGCCTCAGTGTCCAATTGAAATATGTTACATGCACGCCGCTAGGTTCAGATAGGGCGAGACGGGTTTCATGAATTCTTTGGAATCCAAGGAAACCATTACTCAGGGCGATCTTAGGCTGCATCTTCACTCAGGCACACGATAGATTCAATTACTGACCAGACACATCTGACAAGAGTCTTTTTCAACAGTTTAACAGTGGAATATAATCTGAAGCACGGCCAGTACAATTCAGGGATATTACAGCAATAATCTTCATTACAGTACAGTCTGAGTTTGAGCAACCGGTTCCAGTAACTATACAGTAGTTTGTTCACAAGGCACAGTATTACAGTCTCTTCAGTAGCATAATTCAGCATAGATTAGATCTGTTAGCAGCACACTTCTATGCATACACAACCACAGGCTTTTCATTTACAAGGACACAATAGTATACTGCATTCTTTATCCTGCATGGAGATGGAGGGGGGGAGGGTTTGATGAGAGAGATGATCCTTGTGACAGTCCTTATCTTCCTGCCCGATAATACTCTGCACTGTTAGTTCAGGGAGTTTATCTGACCTGTGTTTAGTTTCTCTCCTGATCTGAATCCTGTTCAGTTGCCTTCTGTCAGGTCCTGATAACACACCACCTTTCTATTTGGCTTCAGCGAGACTACAATAACAAGTTCCCCACAATCCCACTGGGGCTCTGCTAAAACAGTCCCTGTCTCCTTTAACCCCTTTAGTTGCTGGATGCTTCTGAAGCACAACACTTCCTGTCGCTTGTGCTTGTGTTGTTTGTAACAATTGCTGGATGCTTTGGAGGCAACAGCACTACTTCTGCATGTCACAAATATCCAGTGGCTTTCTGCCCTGGACTATGCTTAATAAAGTTGCCTTTGCGCTAATATTTCTGTACCACTTGAATACCCATTTCTTTGATGTTTGCGTGGAGTTCCCATGTTTTTAATAAAATGCTTAGATAACGGGTGGCCCTCAAATTTATTTTTAGTATTCCTTAAATGCTCACCTATCCTGGTATTCAGCTGGCGAATGGTGCTCCCTATATACAGCTTGTTGCATGACACTGTAGACCATATATTACGCTATTAGTGCAACAGATTATGTGGTCTTTAATAGTGTATTCCATTTAATAGTGTTCGTTCCATTAGTCACAGTTATTTGTTTCCTGCTGCCTAGTGTTTTGCAAACCTTGCCTTTTCTGCATGGGAAAAAGTCGGGTGTATTGAAAAAGGAGGGAGTCCTGGAGATAAAGGGATTTTTTTTTTACAGATGGAGCAACCATAATCCCCAGATTACTGGCTTTCCTAAAGATGAATCTTGGAGCCTGGGGTATAAGGTCACCTATAATCTTATCATCCTGTAACTTCTTCCAGTGGCATTTTACAATTTTCTTCATAATATGTATATTTCAATTAAAGGAAGTTATGATAGGGGAGATATTTATGGACTTAGACGTCTCCTGATCATGGGTGTTTTTATTTTTATTACCTACAAGAAGTGTGGA
Organism: Phyllobates terribilis; assembly: GCF_046119375.1. Taxonomy (NCBI): domain Eukaryota; kingdom Metazoa; phylum Chordata; class Amphibia; order Anura; family Dendrobatidae; genus Phyllobates; species Phyllobates terribilis. Next base: position 3,414,456 of record NW_027362848.1, on the reverse strand, counting down.
ACGTGGCATGTATTCACTTGCTCACGAGTGGAAATGATGTGTTGATGGTCATAGCCTTTTTCTAGAAATTTATAAGTTAGAAGATTGGCCTCATTTTCAAAGTCTTGAGGATTTGAGCAGTTGCAGGGTAGTCACATATATTGGCTCTGCGGTACATTTAGAAGCCAGCTGGGTAAATGACAGTTGTCTCTGGAAATAAAGCTGTTTGTATCCGTCAGTTTGAAGAATGTGCTAGTCTCAATTTTACCTTCTTTGATGCAGATAGTTAAATCTAAGAAGATAATTTGTTCTGAGCTAGTGGGGGAGGAAAAATTCAAAAAGAAGTCATTTGTGTTGATACCTGCTATAAATTCAGAAAGGGAGGATTAGTCGCCTGACCAAATGAAAAGGACATCATCAATGAACCTCCGCCTGAGGACCAGGTTCACACTTAGTGTTCCATGAGGGTATATTGTGGTGAATTCCCACATCTCCACGTAGAGATTGGCGTAACTAGGTGTGAACCTCGTCCCCATAGTGGTCCCCCATCACTGGGTATAGTAGTTATCCTCATATCAAAAGGAATTATGATTTAAAATAAACAACATACTCTCCTGTATGTAGTTGATTTGGTCCGGGGGCATTCTGCTATATTTGTTTAAGAAGTGAGTTACTGCTTGACACCCTTTTTGGTGTTGAATAAAAGTGTATAGACTGGAGATGTCAATAGTGCCAAGAATGTAATGGCTCTGCCATTGGACCTCATTCAGCTACCTTAGGGCATGTGTTGTATCCTTAAGGTGTGATGGTAGAAGTGGGACTATATTATGCAGGTGCTTTTTGACATAATTGGAAAGGTTTGAGGTCAGGCTATGAATGCCAGAGATTATGGGTCTTCCTGAAGGGTTGTCTAAGGATTTATGGATCTTTAGTAAGTGATAGAATATGGCCGTTCTAGGGTGTAGGGTGTAAATATACTCACATTCATGTTTAGAGTCCTAGATTGATCAAAGCCTTCCTTTCTTTTGTGTAAAGTAGAGTAGGGTCACTGGTCATGCATTCATACGTTTGTTTGTCACTTAGGAGTCTTAATGATTCATTGTGATATTGATGGTGATCAAGTATCACAATTCTCCCTCCCTTATCCACCGGCCGTATAATTATATTATTGTTGCTTTGCAGTTGTTTGATTGCTAGACACTCTTTTCGAGTGAGGTTGGTTTTTGAATTTTGAACACTTTTTTTACTAACTCACCAAATGTCATCTTTAACATTTTTCTGGAAAGTTTCCATTGATGTGGAATACTGGTTCAAGGGGTGAAAGTTTGATTTGTTTTTTAGATCCGTGTGTTTATAGTTATTGGTAAGGGAATCAGAGGAGGGTTTGATAGGCAGTAGATGTATTTTTTAGAAAATGCTTCTTAATGGCTAGTTGCCTCATAAATTGTTTGCCTATGAAGGCCTCAAATTTATCGAACTTATCAGACGGGGCGTAGTTTAATCCTTTATTAAGCAAAAAGACTTAATTTGGTTTTAGAGAGTAATGACTTAACTGAAAACCATACATCTATCTTCAATTTATTTCCTGAGGTGGTATTGTTTTCTTTTGGGAACAAGTTACAGGATGATAAGATTATACCCCAAGCACCAAGATTCATCTTTAGGAAAGCCAGAAATCTGGGGATTATGGTTGCTCCATCTGTAAAAAATCCCTTTATCTCCAGGACTCCCTCCTTTTTTAGTACACTCAGCTTTTTACCATGCAGATAGGCGAGCATTTAAGGAACACTAAAAATAAATTTGAGGGCCACCCGTTATCTAAGCATTTTATTGAAAAACATGGCGGCTCCACGCAAACATCAAAGTAATGGGTATTCAAGAGGTACAGAAGTATTGGCAAAAAGGGTAACTTTATTAAGCAGATGTCCAGGGCAGAAAGCCAATGGATATTCCAATTGGACACTCTGAGACTAAAAGGCCTTAACAGTGAATAGAGTTGTTCGCTTTTAACTGAACCCAATCATGAAACTGGTTGATTGATAGTAGACACCTGTATCCAGTTCATCAACATGTGTATAAAAAGCCCACAGACTCTGCAAGGACCATCCCTGACAAAGAAAACCGAGAGATTTCCGAAACGCATAGGAAAATTGGTCCTCTGTGGCCTCCTTATGAGCTCCGACCACATGACACACGTGATCATGCAGGTCTTCAAGCGCTGCAAACTGGAAACTAATGTAACACCGCCATATAGTTCTAGCAACGCTGGCAGCCAAGTGTTCAAGCTAAAAACCGCGCCTACCCCTGGAGTACCGGTGAGGGTCTAGCATGACCCCCCAGACAGCAAATAACTCAGGGTGACCTTCTGGCAGCACGGTACACCAAAGCCATCACTATCATACCACCTACTGACGCTGGCAGCTACTAGACGCATACCTAGCTGCGCAGACACCACGTACCTCTAAATCCACGGTGAGTGTCCTGACACTATACCACACGCAGTACTTGCCCTAAGGCACCTTAAAGCAGCACGATATCCTCAAAGATCCCCCCTGTCTCTCACAGGTTCACTGAATACTGCATCAGCAATTCAGTACAGCTGCTCAGCAGAGTATAATCAATGCCTGTAACTACTTTTCTGCAGAGTCTGAACTCGTACCTACTCCTGTTCGTTGTCACTGTACTTCCGTTTGTGAGTTTGTGGTCCACTCGCTACTTCTCTGCAAGTACCCTGTGGGTATCTGGTTCTGCCTTTCCCTTCCAGTCTGTTCCGTGTGAACAGAGCCCTGTCCACCGCGTCTGCGGTTTCGCTTTGCTCAGCCCTGTCCACCGCGTCTGCGGTTTCGCGTCCACCGCGTCTGCGGTTTCGCTTTGCTCAGCCCTGTCCACCGCGTCTGCGGTTTCGCTTTGCTCAGCCCTGTCCACCGCGTCTGCGGTTTCGCTTTGCTCAGCCCTGTCCACCGCGTCTGCGGTTTCGCTTTGCTCAGCCCTGTCCACCGCGTCTGCGGTTTCGCTTTGCTCAGCCCTGTCCACCGCGTCTGCGGTTTCGCTTTGCTCAGCCCTGTCCACCGCGTCTGCGGTTTCGCTCTGCTCAGCCCTGTCCACCGCGTCTGCGGTTTCGCTTTGCTCAGCCCTGTCCACCGCGTCTGCAGTTTCGCTTCCACCGCGTCTGCGGTTTCGCTTCCACCGCGTCTGCGGTTTCGCTTCCACCGCGTCTGCGGTTTCGCTTTGCTCAGCCCTGTCCACCGCGGGCCTGTAAGAGAAAGCGGAGGGTAATGATGCTGTTGGCTTCCTAGATCCCTGATATCTTATTGGATGAATCTACCTTCTCTCCCTTCTGTGCTGCTGAATGTGCTCATATGGTCCCTACAAGACCAGGTCCAGTCTTTCTGGCCAAACTTCACTTTTATGATCGACAACACTAAATGTGCAGTGAGGCCAAGTGTGAATTTCTGTACAATAACAACAGAGTTTCCCTTTATCCTGACTTTTCGATTTCTTTTAAAACCAACTAACTTCAAATAGGATTGTGATAAACTACACAAAAAACATTACACCTGTGCCATGATATATCTCTAAGCTGTGCGTGGCTGATGGCTGTAATATACATTTATTCCCGCCTGCAGAAGATGTGTTGGCATGCCTCGAGCCCTGGTTTCATGGATTCACTCCACGTCATAAATTCCATTATGTTTTAGATCCCAAAGAATTCAGATTACTGCACAATCTCTCCTGAAATGGGGGCGCTAATACTTTCTCTACTCTCCTGGTCAGGACTCATAGTAGCTCCAATGGTCCACCATAAATGAGTGTAACTCCAGTTTAGTGTTGGAGCTCTCCCCTCATACAAACGTTAGGGATGTAAAAAAATTTAATTCTATGTCTTTTTCTTTATTTTACAAGTTCATTCTGTATGATAGTTTGATTGTGGTGGGATTGGCCAGCCTCACTTATGTGAGTCTGTAACTCCCTGGTAGTATTTTTAAAAAAAGGTCCCCATTACCTCTTCCAAATGCCCAAGGTCTAAATTTAAGACACCTCAGCTCTGCACTATTATAAAAGTTCTCTTTAAACGTCTAATATTTCTTCTTGAAACTCATCTGATAGAAAATATTGTCCCTTACGATAGTTTAGATTGTCTGGAGCCACCGAGCCCCATACTCTAATTACCCCAGAGAGGTTTCACCACTAGTTACTCCTTTTTCTCTGATGGAGACTGTTGCGTTTGATCATTTCAGTAGATGTGTTATTGTCTATACTCAGTTTTTCTCTACAGTAGTTAGTGCCCAAAATCCTCTGATTTAACCCCTTCCCGCAGCCAGTTATGTGTTCCTGATGAGGCCCCATTTTCAAATCAGACGTGTGTCACTTTATGTGGTGATAACTTTGGAATTCTTCACAAAGGATGATAGGAAACAAATGGACCTTACAAATTATTTTCCAACTTCTCTTGAGTCTGACAATACCCTATATATGAGGATATTAAAAAATGACCAAATTTAATACGTAAGTTACCAAAAGTTTAAAATGATTATTCTATTTTAAAAGGTGACTGGGAAGCTTAAAAACGGTGGAAGGAGGAAGGTTAATAGGAGTAGGGACACTGGAGATTAGTCCTGGTTAAGGTGCAATACGAGCTTCCTGGAAGGTCTGTGGATGACCACGTCGAAGGGTCCCCCCTATGGAAAAAGGAGGGGATTGGCTTAATGGCAGATTTTAGAGGTTACCTTCATGGATTATAAGGATTGTAGTTGGAAGATTTTGATGCAGAGAAGGGAGTGACTTCGCTCCTCAAATTACTGCCATTTCCTACTAATCATTTTTCCCTGCTCTCTTTGTCACTCAATACAGGTTATCGCCTTCACCCTATACAATTGGAAGTCGCCCCTTTCTCTGCATCAAAATCTTCCAACTACAATCAACCACTACAGGTACATGAACCTCCCCTAGGTAACTAGGATCTCTCGCATTTGAAGCACAAACCGACTCTTGTTTCTCTACAGTTTACCTGAATCTGGATAACCCACACCTGACCAGACCTACCCAACCCTTTATACATCCAATCAGGTTATTTTCTATCCTAATGATCCATGAAGGTAACCTCTAAAATCTGTCATTAAGCCAATCCCCTCCTTTTTCCATAGGGGGGACCCTCTGACGTGGTCATCCACAGACTTTCCAGGAAGCTTGTATTGCACCTTATCCAGGACTAATCTCCATGGTCCCTACTTTTATTAACCTTCCTCCTTCCACCGTTTTTAAGCTTCCCAGTCACCTTTTAAAATAGAATAATTATTTTAAACTTTTTGTAACTTACGTATTTAATAAGTTTGGTAATTTTTTAATATCCTCATTGTTATTACTTTTTGTCATACCCTACGTACCAGAGCAAGTTCACTTATTTTTAACATTGGAAATTCTCAGACAACTGTGGTAGTTGGCCTTTCTTGCAGCAGGCATAGGGCATACTCATTAGAGCCACCATTCTATTTATTTATTTAATAATACCCTATATACAGTTGTACACTACTGTCTGAGCACATGGCAGGTTAAGAAGGGAAGGAGTACCACTTAGCTATTTGAATGCGGATTTTGCTGGAATAGTTTGTGGACACAATGTATTCGAGGCACTGTTCATGGTCACCTGGCATCTAAAAAGATGGTCACATGAACAGGCTTGGCGCTATCTACTCCATTTTCCAGATCCCAGGGATTCTCTTGCTCATCACCCTTTAACCCCTCTACATGGATCTGGACACAGAGACCCCCTAGGCTTGGGCCACGGTGTTACCTGCTGTTCTGTGGAGTGAGATGGCAAGAAAAATAGTCAGGTAGCCGGGTCAGAACCAGGAGGGCAGAGAACATACAAAATCAGAAGACACGAGTAGTCAGTAAACGGGCCGGGGTCACAACAGAAAACAAATACACAAGCCGGGAGCTGAGCACAGAGGACTGACCCAGAGGAGAGCAAGCCTGTATCTGGCAGCTTCCAGCGATATGCTTCCAGCTTTAGTAGGGTGCGGTGCTTTCCAGTTGGCTGAAGCAGGGAGCAGATTACTCCAGCTGGACAGCACTCACACCCAGACTGGATGGTACTACAGGTCCCAGGCACCCTAATCTTAGTGGCTGGACAGAGCCTGCGCCGCCCAGAGCTTCTGGTTCTAACGTCTCCTCCATTACCAGCGCCGCCTGCAGAATGAATAAGGCTCCTGGTGAGAGAAGCAGATATCGCAGGAGCAGATCCCAGAGGAGATGGGACCCACCATTTACAGAAGCCCTAATATGACAAAATGGCAGAAAACCAGAGCAATAGAAATCCCCATAAACTGACTACATTATGGAAATTATAACCCTCAGTGAATTAATCTATAGGAGTAGTGACTATTTTGACTCCACAGTCACTTTCCACAAATTAGCACGCAGACTATGTTGGAGTGTGAAAATTGCAAATATACCATTTTTTACCCAACACATAGTGCCCAGATTATGCTCCATGAGACACACACCATAAGTTAAGTGGGTTCTTCTCACTGTAGCAATGCTAAATACATGGATGCTGAGTGTGGTTTGGGCGCACTGCAAGGCGCAGAAGTGCGGGGGGGGGATCTGACTTTGGGAGAGCGGATATTGCTGGATTAGTTTATGGAAGCCATGTTACTTTACAAGAGCCTTTGAGCCACTAATAATGAGGAAACCTCTGTTTTTCCACTGACAGATGATGGACCTGAGTGGGGACTTGTTTTTTGTGGAGATGAGTAAACGTTTTTATTGGTATTATTTCCCCTACATAACATTGTTTGGTGACTTTTTATTTCATATTTGGGAGGAAGAATGAACAAACAGTTGAACACCATGGTCTACTGCTTCATGCTATGAGGTTTTCTATTAGACTGTGAACTGTCATTGTCTTGGTGAATAATTATTTTTTTTACTTAACTTGCCATTTTTACTGACAGTTTAAATAGAAATGTTAAAATTGGTTTTAATCTTGGCAGATGACTGTACCAGGAGATCAGAGGGACAGCTGACATCTTCTTCAATTTTCAAATCAGATGACCTTGAGATCCCACAGGATACAATTGAAGTGAATGCCATTACTCCAGATATACCATCATCCCTTCACAACAAAGATCAGTCATCTAATCCTTTGAAACACGTCCTGTCTTCTAATTCATTACCGACCGCTAAGGAAAATCAAAGTCATATAATAAGCATTAAAAAACAAACTGCTCCTAAAGCAAAGAAGGCATGTTCACGTTCAGAATTTGGAGATTGTTTTCCACTCGAAAAGTCTTTTTTTAAACATCAAAAAAATCACACAGTGGAGAACGGATTTTCTTGTTCCAAGTGTGGGAAATGTTTTAACCAGAAATCAGTTTTTCTTAAGCACCAGAGAACTCACACAGGAGAGAAGCCTTTTTCCTGTTCAGAATGTGGGAAATGTTTTAACCAGAAGTCAGATTTGGTTAAGCACCAGAAAACTCACACAGGGGAGAAGCCTTTTTCATGTTCAGAATGTGGGAAATGTTTTATCCAGAAAGTTCATCTTGATAACCACCAGAGAACCCACACAGGGGAGAAGCCTTTTTCATGTTCAGAATGTGGGAAATGTTTTAACCAGAAATCATATTTTGTTAAGCACCAGAGAACCCACACAGGGGAGAAGCCTTTTTCATGTTTAGAATGTGAGAAATGTTTTAACCAGAAGTCAGATTTGGTTACGCACCAGAGGAATCACACAGGGGAGAAGCCTTTTTCATGTTCAGAATGTGGGAAATGTTTTAACCAGAAGTCAGATTTGGTTAAGCACCAGAAAACTCACACAGGGGAGAAGCCTTTTTCATGTTCAGAATGTGGGAAATGTTTTATCCAGAAAACGCATCTTGATAACCACCAGAGAACCCACACAGGGGAGAAGCCTTTTTCATGTTTAGAATGTGGGAAATGTTTTAACCAGAAGTCAGATTTGGTTAAGCACCAGAGAACCCACACAGGGGAGAAGCCTTTTTCATGTTTAGAATGTGGGAAATGTTTTAACCAGAAATCATATTTTGTTAAGCACCAGAAAATTCACACAGGGGAGAAGCCTTTTTCATGTTCAGAATGTGGGAAATGTTTTAGCCAGAAATCATATTTTGTTAAGCACCAGACAACCCACACAGGGGAGAAGCCTTTTTCATGTTCAGAATGTGGGAAATGTTTTAACCAGAAGTCAGATTTGGTTAAGCACCAGCAAACTCACACAGGGGAGAAGCCTTTTTCATGTTCAGAATGTGGGAAATGTTTTATCCAGAAAGTTCATCTTGATAACCACCAGAGAACCCACACAGGGGAGAAGCCTTTTTCATGTTCAGAATGTGGGAAATGTTTTAACCAGAAATCATATTTGGTTATGCACCAGAGGAATCACACAGGGGAGAAGCCTTTTTCATGTTCAGAATGTGGGAAATGTTTTAACCAGAAGTCAGATTTGGTTAAGCACCAGAAAACTCACACAGGGGAGAAGCCTTTTTCATGTTCAGAATGTGGGAAATGTTTTAACCAGAAGTCAGATTTGGTTAAGCACCAGAGAACCCACACAGGGGAGAAGCCTTTTTCATGTTTAGAATGTGGGAAATGTTTTAACCAGAAATCATATTTTGTTAAGCACCAGAAAATTCACACAGGGGAGAAGCCTTTTTCATGTTCAGAATGTGGGAAATGTTTTAGCCAGAAATCATATTTTGTTAAGCACCAGAGAACCCACACAGGGGAGAAGCCTTTTTCATGTTCAGAATGTGGGAAATGTTTTAACTGGAAGGCGCATCTTGATTGCCACCAGAGAACCCACACAGGAGAGAAACCTTTTTCCTGTTCACAATGCGGAAAATGTTTTAACCGGAAAGCGAATCTTGATCGCCACCAGAGAACCCACACAGAAGAGAGGCCTTTTTCCTGTTGAGAATGTGGAAAAGGTTTTAACAAGAAATCAGATTTGATTTAGCAGACTTCACAAAGGGGAGAAGCCTTTTTCATGTTCTTAATGTGGGAAATGTTTTACAGGTAAATCAACTCTTAAAGAAGTTGTCCGGTACTTTTTTTAAATTGCCCAATGTATTCAGCATGTGGGCATACAGTGCATACGGAAAGTATTCAGACCCCTTTAAATTTTTCACTCTTTGTTTCATTCCAGCCATTTGATAAATTCTAAAAAGTTCATTTTTTTTTCTCATTAAAATACACTCTGCACCCCATCTTGACTAAAAAAAACAGAAATGTAGAAATTTTTGCAAATTTATTAAAAAAGAAAACCTGAAATATCACATGGTCATAAGTATTCAGACCCTTTGCTCAGACACTCATATTTAAGTCACATGCTGTCCATTTCCTTGTGATCCTCCTTGAGATGGTTCTACTCCTTCATTGGAGTCCAGCTGTGTTTAATTAAACTGATAGGACTTGATTTGAAAAGGCACACACCTGTCTATATAAGACCTCACAGCTCACAGTGCATGTCAGACCAATTGAGAATCATGAGCTCAAAGGAACTGTCCAAGGAGCTCAGAGACAATTGTGGCAAGGCACAGATCTGGCCAAGGTTATAAAATAATTTCTGCATTACTCAAGGTTCCTAAGAGCACAGTGGCCTCCATAATCCTTAAATGGAAGAAGTTTGGGACCACCAGAAGTCTTCCTAGACCTGGCCGTCCAGCCAAACTGAGCAATCGTGGGAGAAGAGCCTTGGTGAGAGAGGTAAAGAAGAATTCCAAGATCACTGTGGCTGAGCTCCAGAGATGCAGTAGGGAGATGGGAGAAAATTCCACAAAGTCAACTATCACTGCAGCCCTCCACGAGTCGGGCCTTTATGGCAGAGTGGCCCGGCAGAAGCCTCTCCTCAGTGCAAGACATATGAAAGCCCGCATAGAGTTTGCTCAAAAACACATGAAGGACTCCCAGACTATGAGAAATAAGATTCTCTGGTCTGATGAGACGAAGATAGAACTTTTTGGTGATAATTCTAAGCGGTATGTGTGGAGAAAACCAGGCACTGCTCATCACCTGCCCAATACAATCCCAATAGTGAAACATGGTGGTGGCAGCATCATGCTGTGGGGGTGTTTTTCAGCTGCAGGGACAGGATGACTGGTTGCAATTGAAGGAAACATGAATGCGGCCAAGTACAGAGATATCCTGGATGAAAACCTCTTCCAGAGTGCTCTGGACCTCAGACTTGGCCAAAGGTTCACCTTCCAACAAGACAATGACCCTAAGCAGACAGCTAAAATAGCAAAGGTGTGGCTTCAGAACAACTCTGTGACGATTCTTGATTGGCCCAGCCAGAGCCCTGACCTAAACCCAATTGAGCATCTCTGGAGAGATCTGAAAATGGCTGTCCACCAACGTTCACCATACAACCTGATAGAACTGGAGAGGATCTGCAAGGAAGAATGGCAGAGGATCTCCAAATCCAGGTGTGAAAAACTTGTTGCATCATTCCCAAGAAGACTCATGCCTGTACTAGTTCAAAAGGGTGCCTCTACTCAATACTGAGCAATGGGTCTGAATACTTATGACCATGTGATATTTCAGTTTTTCTTTTTTAATAAATTTGTAAAAACTTCTACATTTCTATTTTTTCAGTCAAGATGGGGTGCAGAGTGGACTTTAATGAGAAAAAATAATGAACTTTTTAGAATTGTACCAAATGGCTGCAATGAAACTAAGAGTGAAAAATTTAAAGGGGTCTGAATACTTTCCGTACCCACTGTAAGTATATTTGTAAATACCTTGTGTTGCTGATAATGCCTGTTAGCGGCGCTATCGGTGGCCGCTCACAGGTATCACGTGACCCCGCGCTTACGTCACAACAAGTGAGGCGTGACTCAGCGCTGGGGTCCCCGCGGTGGCTTCTGGGTTGTGGGCGGGGTTATTCCCGCGTCACACCCAGCATCCACCGCGTGCTTTCCCAAAGAATGGGGAGAGGGAGAGCGCAGATTGGATGCCGGGTGTGACGCTGGGGAATAACCCTGCCCACAATCCAGCAGCCACCGATGGAATGCGGAAGAGAGACCCTCGGCTGTAGCCGTGACGTCAGCGGATGTCAGTGCCGGCTGCAGTTGAGGTTCACGTGATGCCTGTGAGCAGCCAATGATAGCGCCGCTCACAGGCATTATCTGCAACACAAGGTATTTACAGAGATACTTATGCCCACATGCTGAATACATTGGGCAACTTAAAAAAGTACCGGACAATCACTTTAATAAACATCAGAGAAGTCACACAGGGGAGAAGCCTTTTTCATGTTCAGAATGTTTGAAAAGTTTTAACTGAAACATGTATCTTCCTAATGGGGTTGTCCACTATTTGGGCGACCACTTGTCATTCCTCATGTTTGGCCTCATTAAAATAAAAACATTCATACTCACCCTCTGTGCCGTCGCCGTTCCAGCCGTGTCTGCACTCGTGTTCCTGGGGCTCATGTGAGGTTGTTACATCACACGAGCCCTGTGTCCAATCAGTGCCAGCTTCACTGTCCCTGCCTTCGGACGTATTGAACATCAACAGGAAGCCAGGGCTACAGCTGCTTTCTGACTTCCTCTTATTGTTCGATGTGTCCAAAGGTGGGGACAGTGACTCCAGGGCTGAGTGGGCTCAGGGCTTACATGACGTATAACAACGTCCCCCCGGACACGCAAGTGCTGACACCGCTAGAAAGGCGCAGGCATGTGAGGTTTGTATAATTGTTTTTACTTTAACAGGACCAAACATGAGGAATGAGAAGGGGATGTCCAAGTAGTGGACAACCCCTTTTAAAGATCTCCCACACAGAGAGAAGCCATTATCATACCTAGAGTGTGAGAAATGAATTATTGGAAAATCGTATTTTGTTGACGATCAAAAATAACTCGAGGGGAAACTATATATGTTATTGACAAATTGTACGTACGTATTGTGTCTATGTAAATCAGAGCTGTGTGTATATAAATATGCATATGTAGCAGAGCTGTGTATGTAAATGTGCGTATGTAGCAGAGCTGTGTGTGTATGTAAATGTGCGAATGTAGCAGAACTGTGTGTGTATGTAAATGTGCGTATGTAGCAGAGTGGAGTGTGCATGCACTGTCTATGCAGCAGTGTTAGAAAGACCACAGAGGCAGAGCTCATCCTATTGATTGCCGCAGGGCCGGCTCCAGGTTTTCGTGGGCCCCGGGCGAAAGAGTCTCAGTGGGCCCCTTTAGCACATACCACGATTCATGATGCACAGATACGGCGGAGAAATATAGGTATACAACACAGGGCCCAGCCTGCCACCTCATTCTTCGCATATGCAGACATGCACGCGCGCACACACACAGTACGCTGACACGCACGCAGACACACAATTCGCAGACACACACAATACGCAGACACACACGCACACAATGCGCAGACACACACGCACAATACGCCGACACACACGCAAACACACGCACACACAAAACGCAGACACACGCACACACAATACGCAGATGTGGCACCCCAGGGGTCTGGTTTTCCACAGTAACAGCAATGTTATGTCTGAGAGCAGGTGGGAGGTCTCTTGGTCAGGGATCCTATGCATGCCACACCTCCTGCCCAGTCCTGGGAGGGGAAGAACTTCCCCTATATAAACCTAGGGCTGAGGCAGGGTGAGTGAGTAGAGAAGAAGTAGAGAAGAGAAGCAAATATAGGAAGAAACATCAGGAGCTCTGTGGGAGCAGTGTTACAAGGAGTCAGGGGCTGGCAGCTGCAGAGCTCGCCCTGACTGAGAAGTTATCACCGGACCCGGAGTCCGAGGCTGTGGGGACTAACTCCTATCCAGCAGCAGAAACCGACCGGCAGGGGATTGCAGGTCCTCTGGCCCAGAAACCCGAAGGCCCCGAGTCACCGGCCATACGGGTGAGCACCACACGGTACACTCAGGGACGTGGGCTACTTATACCCGCCTCTAGCAAGGTAGCCAGAAGAGTATCGTTAGTTTGGGAGGCCTACAACTCCGCCTGGCCAGGGGAGATCCCATCCGCTCAAGGACTGACCAGGCCCCAATCGCTAGCCAGTACTCCGGGAGGGTCTATCTTTGTCACCAGTAAAGACCCTGAACTACACAGTACCGTCTCCGAGTGGTTCCTGCTACCCCCATCATCCACGTCGGCTGCCCTGAGGCCATACCCCTCCCGTTGGGGGTTATACTATCACGCTGCACAATCCTACCACCGGCCTCAGCGGTCTGCCCTGCAGCAGCAGCTCCCTGGCTGCACTCAACGGGTGGCGTAGTCGATCAAGTTAACATCTACTGCCATAGACCGCCACTTAGTCTGACTCCCTGGGCACGGACCGGATCACCGCCACGAGACTACAACCCTAAAGAGATCTGGCTCCGGGTAAGCTCCCGCGTGCGCAACGCAGCGCGACACAGGCCCAGGGGTGCGTCAACTTTTGGCGTAGTCGGCAGGATCTCGTGCCCGCAACCACCGGGTACTGCGTGCCTGAAAAAGACTGTTCAAACTTACCTGTGGTGAAGATTCCCGCCATCCGGCGCCATCTTCCGCTTCCTTCCCGCCATCGGTGGAGTTTTCCCGCCATCTTCGGCCTTCTTCCCGCCATACGTGGAGTTTTCCCGCCATTGGACGCCATCTTGAGGACGCCGCGGGGGGAAGAAGAGGGGCGTGGACTCCAAAAACGTGCGAGAACTGAAGCCCCGCCTCACGTCCGGACGTTGCGTAAGGTCCTGGAAGGAGCCCAGCAGACGCCGACGTCACAGGAGCGCGACGGAAGGTCCTCAACCCTGACGATCCACTGCGGAGCCGCGGCCTACGGAAGAGGATCATCGCAAGGTAGGCCACGGTCCACTAGGGGGGAGAAGGATTTCGGATACGGAGGAGAGCTTCACCGCTCCAACCCCCGCCAGCGCCACCGCTGTTGCGGTCATGCCTTTCACCATGCCCTATATCCCGGGGGCAGCCTGGCTACCCCAGTACTCAGGGGAGTCACATACCCTGCAGGACTTTAGAGAAAAACTGGATAGCCTCTTCCAGGTGTACCCCCTCACAGAAGAGCAAAAAGTAAGCATCCTGGTGGCCCAATTAACCGGGGCAGCCCAAAGGGAGGTAAAGTCCTGGCCACCTGGGGGGAGGACTGTCGCAGGGATACTAACCCGGCTGAGGGACACCTTTGATACCCGCACCTCAGCCGAGATCAAGCTTAGATTCTACGGGTGCAAACAGCGGGCACATGAGAGTATAAGGGACTATGCCCTGAACCTACAAGAGGCCCTGAGAGCCATTAAGCAGACCGACCCTGACGGCGTGGGAGACGAGGACAGGCTGTTAACTGAACAATTTATAGAGGGTTTATATTGCAATGCCCACCGAACCCAGTTGCGGGCAATGGCCTTACAGGACCCTCATCTGGGATTTGCACAGTTCAAGGACAGAGCCATCCGGGTGCTCCGAGAACCGGCACCAGGTGGCGTTGTGACCCACAGACGCCCCACTACCACCTACCACCAGGAGGCGGCGCCCTTGTCGGCAGGGCCTGTGGGAGCTGATGCGCAGGCTTTGAACAATGACTCGGCTCCAGACCTGCACCATCAGGTCCAAGAGCTAGCTAAAAGCGTTGCTGCGCTAACCCGAACTGTGCAGTCTTTACAGGTTTCCACTCCAGGGAAGATCCAGCTGGCATCCGGACCGGAGGACATCCCGTGGCGTCGACCAAGGAGGACCCCACCGGCCAGAGGAAGACCCAGCGACCGATACAACGAGGACGGACGACCCATCTGCCGCTGCTGTAATCAACCCGGACATATGGCAAGGTACTGTCCTTTAAACTGGCACAACCTAGGGTAGAGGGCTAACCCCTAGGAAAAAGATCATCAGGCCCATCAAACTGGCGCGACAAATATGTGGGAGGACGTCCAGTCTTGCCTGTGGTACTGGATGGCATTCCTATGAGTGCCCTACTGGACACCGGGTCACAGGTCACCACCATCCCGTACGTGCTCTTCAAGCAGTACTGGAATGACTCGGATATTACCCGCTACCCTGACGACGACTTGAGTATCATCGCCAGCAATGGTCAGCCCGTGCCACAGATCGGATTTAAAGAGGTGACCATTAAAATTGGTAGAGTTGAACTGGCAGCACAGGGACTGATCATTGTAGACATTGACAAACACGAGAGTCACCCAAAGATAACTCTAGGAACTAATGTAATTGAAAATTGTCTTGCAGAGGTGATTTTCCTTTTACAGCAGGTTGCCAAGAACGCCAGCTCCGGCGAGCAGCGAGTGCTCCAAAAAGAGATCCGGGCACTGATGCGACGGCAACAGGTGGAACTCTCCGGCGGTGAGATTGGTAGCGTCAGAATGTGTGACCCTTTCCCTATTGCCATGCCCCCAAAAAGTGAAATGATGATTTGGTGCCGGGCAGCTATTGGTCTGAGAGGTAGAGATTACCAGGCAATGGTAGAACCAGTTTACTCAGACAGTAGGCCCACCATCTTGACAGCACGGGGGGTGGTTAATGTACGCCATGGGAGGGTGCCCGTTCGCATAATCAATATCGGGAAGAGGGAAGTGTACCTGCCCCGGTATGCCACGCTAGCCAAATTATATACCATTAACCAAAATGCTATACAATCTGTGGAACCCTTGCCTCCATCTCACCCGGAGGAAGGTAACGGCTCTAAGAAAACAATGGAGGACTGGTGTCAGCAACTACATTTGGGTACTGACTCCACTCCCTCACACCAGAAACAGGGAGTCTATCGGGTGGTTCAAGAGTACGAGAGAGTGTTTAGTAAACACCCGTTAGACTTCGGGCGAGTCAAGGGGGTAGAACACCACATCCCCACGGGAGACCATCCTCCCATAAAAGAGAGGTATCGACCCGTACCCCCTGCACACTACCAACACGCCAAGGGGATGCTTAGAGACATGAAGGAGGCTGGGGTGATCAGGGATAGCTGTAGCGCCTGGGCAGCTCCACTAGTCTTAGTCAAAAAGAAAGACAACACCATGAGGATGTGTGTAGATTACCGGAAAATCAACCGTATCACACACAAGGATGCGTACCCCTTACCAAGGATAGAGGAGTCTTTGGCTGCTTTAAGATCTGCTAACTTCTTCTCTACCTTGGATCTCACTAGTGGGTACTGGCAGGTTCCTGTAGCAGAGGCGGACCGGGAGAAGACCGCATTCACCACCCCGATGGGACTTAGCGAGTTTACCTGCATGCCGTTCGGACTCTGCAACGCACCAGGAACCTTCCAACGATTAATGGAGTGCTGTCTGGGCCATAGAAACTTCGAGACGGTCCTGTTGTACCTGGACGATGTCATCGTATATTCTAAGACTTATGAGGACCACCTGAAACACCTGGCGGAAGTGTTCGAAGCTCTGGCAAGCTACGGCCTAAAGGTGAAACCCTCCAAGTGTCACCTCCTGAAACCAAAGGTGCAGTACCTGGGACACGTGGTGAGCGCTGACGGAGTGGCTCCCGACCCTGATAAGATCACCGCAATTAAGGAATGGCCAAGTCCCTCCAGTGTAAAGGAAGTGCGGCAGTTCCTCGGGTTGGTAGGCTACTACCGCAGGTTCATCCCCGGTTTCACCAAAAAGGCAGCTCCTATGCAGGACCTCCTGATAGGCCAGTCCCGGAAGGCCAAGAACCAGAAGCCGCCCTTCAGATGGGAGAAGTTGGAAGAGGAGTCCTTCCGCCAGCTGAAGATGGCCCTCACGGGGGATGAAATCCTGGCGTACCCGGATTACAGCCAGCCCTTTATCCTCTACACCGACGCAAGTAACATCGGGCTAGGAGCCGTGCTGTCCCAGATCCAGCAGGGGAAAGAACGAGTAATCGCTTACGCCAGCCGAAAACTGCGACCCACCGAAAGAAACCCTGAGAATTACAGCTCATTTAAGCTAGAGTTCCTGGCAGTGGTGTGGGCAGTCACCGAACGCTTTAAGCACTACCTCGCTTCTTCCCGGTTCGTCGTGTACACGGATAACAACCCGTTGACACACCTGGACACAGCAAGACTCGGTGCCCTAGAGCAGAGATGGATGGCCCGTCTGTCCAACTACGAGTTCACAATCAAATACCGGGCAGGGCGCTCCAATACCAACGCGGACGCCCTTTCCAGGATGCCAAACCTACCGGACGTAGGAGAAGATCCAGAGGGACTGGAAGAAGTCGAACTCCCTGCGTTCCACCGGCATGGGACTATCCAGTATTCCCACCGGGTAAGGAGTAAGCAAGCCGCTACGTTTAACCCCTTGCCTCACTACAACTGGGAGGAAACGCAAGACAGTGACCCTGCCGTCCGACTGGTGAAGGAGATGCTGACTCGGCCAGAGGCTCGCCTTGACCCAGACGCTCCGGAGGAAGCCAAGCAACTGTGGGCTGAGAAGAGTCGACTGTTCCTTTATAAGGGGAAGTTGTGCCGCAGAATGGTTAACTCCCGGACGCATGAACTAATCTGGCAAGTAGTGGTGCCACGAAGAGACGCAGCCATGGTGATGGAGGCATACCACGACGGGGCTGGACACTTCGGATGGAAGAAGCTGGAGTTCCTGCTGCGCGAGCGGTTCCACTGGGTAGGCATGAGGGGAACCATCGAGAGGTGGTGCAGAGACTGTGGCCCGTGCAACCTAAGAAGGAAGGACCGTGCCAGCCAGAAGACTCCCCTGCAGTCCATCGTCACCCGGCAGTCGTTGGAACTGGTAGCCTTGGATCATGTAAAACTGACCCCAAGCAGAAGTGGCTACGTCTACGCACTAACCATCGTGGATCACTACTCCCGGTTCTTGGTTGTCGTCCCCGTCAAGGACTTAACAGCTCGAACAGCAGCGAGAGCCTTCCAGCAGCATTTCTGCCGTCCACACGGGTACCCGGACCAAGTGTTGACAGACCAGGGACCTGCCTTTGAAGCGGAGGTCTTCCAAGAATTCTGCACTCTGTATGGCTGCCGGAAGATAAGGACAACACCCTATCATCCGCAAACTAATGGACTTTGTGAGAAAATGAACCAGGTGGTAATGGATCTTCTGAAAACGTTGCCCCTGGAAGAACGCAGTCTGTGGCCTGAGAAGCTGCCCGATCTGGTGGACCTATACAACCACATCCCGGTAGGTTCCACCAACTGTACCCCGGCTTACCTAATGAGGGCGAGACCTGGTAAGTTACCTGTTGACCTGGAAATGGGAGTCCTGACACCTGAGGACACTTCACCAGAAGCAGACTGGGACACAGAGAGGCAGCAGCAGTACCGGAGAGTACAGGAGAGCGTGGAGCGAAGTCTCTGTCAGGCTAGGGAAAGACCAGAGAAAACTTACAACCAGTATGCTCCCGCTGTTCCCCTGGTACCCGGAGAGCAGGTCTTGAAGAGAAAAAGACGGCTCCACAAGTTGGACGACCAGTGGGAGAAGGACCCGTACACCGTACTGCCCTCAAGCCACGACAACCCAAAGGTCTGTACCATCAGTAAAGACGGAGGGGAAACCACAACCATTGTATCCCGGGATCACCTGAAGAAGTGTCCCGAACAGCTACGGAACCCTGAAGAGGAACAAGAAGACCCTCGACCCGTAGAGGAAAGGGAAGACATGGTTAATTCTGTGCTCGGAGACTTCCCTCGGTCTTGGACTCAAGTCAATGGTGCAGTTGTGGTACCCGTACTCACCTTCCTCCAACCAGCATCCCAAGCACCTACGGAGCAACAGGTAGAGCTGGAAGAACAGCCGGTCCAGGAGGCAGAAGACCCCACACCAGCAGACCAGGAGGATCAACCCTCTGCTTGCAGTGAGCCTGCCATATCCCTAGTGAGCCAAAGGGCCCGTAGACCGCTGCCCAGTTTACCCTTAACAGCTCCTACACCCTGTAGTTCAGGGCCAGACAGTCAGCTCCATAGGTCCACTAGGGCCACT
Source organism: Phyllobates terribilis (assembly GCF_046119375.1). NCBI lineage: Eukaryota > Metazoa > Chordata > Amphibia > Anura > Dendrobatidae > Phyllobates > Phyllobates terribilis. Next base: position 3,395,555 of record NW_027362848.1, on the reverse strand, counting down.
AGGGGCCAGTTACCCGCACGTTGGAGGATTTGAAGTGTATAAATTGTTTTATTTGTGGTTACCTGTTTATTGTTGCTTGTGTATAATTATGTGTTTCTAGTTATTTTTAGGAGTCCTTGGTGGATTTACCGGGAATCCTTTGTACATAGTTGGAGCGTAACCCAGGACGGACTAAAGACTGTTAAGGACTCGGGGCAGGACAGACCCCTACCTGGTTACGTCTCCCTGTTTTGGTGAAATGGACACCTTGCTTTCTTCAAAGACTGCACCCGGTTGCGGACATGCCGTGACCACCTTTATGTGTTTTTCTTATTGTATTATTATTGTTATATCTTGTTATGTTTTTCTAAAATATGTTTAGTCCCGGAGTACTAAATTTCACTAGGGGGGAATGTGGCACCCCAGGGGTCTGGTTTTCCACAGTAACAGCAATGTTATGTCTGAGAGCAGGTGGGAGGTCTCTTGGTCAGGGATCCTATGCATGCCACACCTCCTGCCCAGTCCTGGGAGGGGAAGAACTTCCCCTATATAAACCTAGGGCTGAGGCAGGGTGAGTGAGTAGAGAAGAAGTAGAGAAGAGAAGCAAATATAGGAAGAAACATCAGGAGCTCTGTGGGAGCAGTGTTACAAGGAGTCAGGGGCTGGCAGCTGCAGAGCTCGCCCTGACTGAGAAGTTATCACCGGACCCGGAGTCCGAGGCTGTGGGGACTAACTCCTATCCAGCAGCAGAAACCGACCGGCAGGGGATTGCAGGTCCTCTGGCCCAGAAACCCGAAGGCCCCGAGTCACCGGCCATACGGGTGAGCACCACACGGTACACTCAGGGACGTGGGCTACTTATACCCGCCTCTAGCAAGGTAGCCAGAAGAGTATCGTTAGTTTGGGAGGCCTACAACTCCGCCTGGCCAGGGGAGATCCCATCCGCTCAAGGACTGACCAGGCCCCAATCGCTAGCCAGTACTCCGGGAGGGTCTATCTTTGTCACCAGTAAAGACCCTGAACTACACAGTACCGTCTCCGAGTGGTTCCTGCTACCCCCATCATCCACGTCGGCTGCCCTGAGGCCATACCCCTCTCGTTGGGGGTTATACTATCACGCTGCACAATCCTACCACCGGCCTCAGCGGTCTGCCCTGCAGCAGCAGCTCCCTGGCTGCACTCAACGGGTGGCGTAGTCGATCAAGTTAACATCTACTGCCATAGACCGCCACTTAGTCTGACTCCCTGGGCACGGACCGGATCACCGCCACGAGACTACAACCCTAAAGAGATCCGGCTCCGGGTAAGCTCCCGCGTGCGCAACGCAGCGCGACACAGGCCCAGGGGTGCGTCACAGACACACGCACACACAATACGCAGACACACACACACAATACGCAGACACGCACACAATACGCAGACACGCACACACAGTGCACAGACATGCACATGCACGGTACGCAGGCATGCACACACATACACACATGAACATGGTACACAGATATATACACACAATAAGCAGACACGCACAGATACACACACATACATATTTGAACACATTCTTAAAAACATATAAAACATATAAATATATATACACAGTCATACACACTGACATACACAGACATTCACATCATACATGCACACACACATAAGAAATATTTTTTTATATGGGGATTGGGGAAGCCTCGCTCACCTGCCCACTGGCCTGTGTCCCGTCCAGCTCCTCAGTCATGTGGCAGTGCAGGGCCTCAGGCGTGTCACATGGCCTTGGACCATCAGGGGGGCCCACTCGCCGTCTGGGCCTGGGCTGCTTCCCCGGCATCTGTGCAGGGCCGCCGGTGCTGTTCAAGCCCTGCTCTGCTACATGCAGCAGCAGTGTGCGGTCAGTGTGCTGCTGCTCCACCAATCAGGCCCAGTGCTGTCACTTTACAGACATGGCCGCGCGCTGTGCGGCTGTATCTGGTAGTAATGATGTGGCAGGTGCGACACACAAGCGCAATTAAAGGTGCAGTGTCGCCCCTGCGTGTCATTACTACCAGACACAGCCGCACAGCGCGCGGCAATGTCTGGAAAGTGACAGCACTGGGCCTGATTGGTGGAGCAGCAGCACACTGACCGCACACTGCTGCTGCCTGTAGCAGAGCAGGGCTTGAACTGCACCGGCAGCCCTGCACAGATGCCGGGGAAGCGGCCCAGGCCCCGATAACGAGTGGGCCCCCCTGATGGTCCAGGGCCCCGGCACCTGCCCGCGGACGCCGGCCCTGGATTGCCGTACTCCTTTCCCATGGGTATAACACTACTCCGACAATGCAGAGTAGGGGACCACACTCCAATAAGACTTTATTGGGTCAACAACAGTTAACAGCATATATTACAATCCCATTGGCTCACTGGGGATTAGAACTACAGCGACTTTAGGGCATTCAGGGCCAATTTGCTGCCATCTACCAGGATGATGAAGATGCCCCACGGGACCTTCAGGATTTTAACAGTGTTAGTGTGGAATAAAGGGCCAAAATAACATCTGAGCAATGCATGTGACTAGTTTCTCCATACAGGAGGCATCTGGAAGCGGTCATCGCCAACACAGGCTTTTGTGTGAAGTATTAAATAAACTTCAGCATGTGAGTTAAATACTTATTCCCTGTGTCATTTCTCATTATTACATATAACTAGTAGTGAGCGAGCTAGTGACTGTTCGGGTTCGGCTAAATGAGCCAAACAGTTTATTAAAAGTTCGGGTACTAGAACAGTACCCGAACCCGAACACAGACTCCATTCATTTTAATGGGGGAGCCGAACATACCTGGTTACCTGCACGGTCATCTGCATGACAGCGCAGGAAACACAGGCTCTGATCAGCGCTAATAGTGTTACCGCGGTCAGAGCGCTGTGGGATCATGCTGACAGATGTCAGCATGATCCTACAGCTGTGATAGTGACCCGAGGTAAAAATCTTACCGCGGGTCATAGGCGCCAGCTGATGGGACTGCTACAACAATCAGCCGGCGCCTACTGTGTTATAGCAGAAGATGAGGCCCCTCAAGTTCAAAGACCCCATCTATGCTATATAAGTCTGACAGTTACTTTAGGTCAAAACAACAACAGCTGAATGTTCCTTCCTTGTATCAATAACGTGTCCTTGCTAGAAGATGACGTGTCCTTCCTAGTAAGATACGCCTAATTAAATGTTTCAAGGCATAAGAGAACAGAAATTAGTTTTCTTTTTTTGCTTGCATAGTTAAATTGTATAATCGAACCATATATGGTAAATCCTTTTCCTGCCTCCAGGGTGCATATAAACCCTATGCTTTGTAATAAAGTTAGAGCTTGTTGACACATACATCCTGTCCTGTGTCTCATTCTCTCCGATTTCGTAATCCAAGGATAGAAGACCCAGAATGCAGTGACGTCAGCTGGCGCCCAAACAGGGACCTTGAGTTAATCTACCCAGGGGTGCTCAACCGGTCCAAGACGTGGGACGAGTGAAGCTCTCTGTTGGTGATATATACAGCGCTGAGGTAAGAATAACTGTTATATTCTACCTAAATTATATCACTACATAGAAGAGACTCCCTCACCCCCGAGCGGTCGGCTCCCAGTTAATTCACAGATTGTTGTCTGGCTCAGGTCCCTTTGAACCAGTAGAATCCCCTCAGTTAAATTGTCAGTCCTGCCTTCTATCCTTTGGAAAAACTTAAGAATGAAAGTATGGATCCGATGATTGTGTTGTGGGTGTGTCTCGGGATCGGTGTTTTTGGTCTGTTTTTCTGGCTGGCGTATAAGTCCTGGAAGGCTAGTAGTGGTGTGGTTCAGAAACCTTTGTGGCCCATTGTCTAAGTGACCATTGTCTAAGTGACTGAGGAGTCTACTCCAAGTGAGGAGAACCAAAAGAATGGGGAAACAAAATGCCAAAGAAGGCATTACAGCCAAAGACTTAGTGGTACGCAGAGAAGGGAAACAGGCACCGATTGGTATTGACAAAATATTGTGTAAAGCGGGAATGAATGAAAATGGAGAGAAATGGAAATCCTTCTTTAACTCCTATCATGGATGGCTGAAAGATAAGGGTCTGTTGAAGACAGTGGATGTATGGATGAATGCATGCACTCATTTTGAAGGAAAATTGAAAAATTAGGAGACGGATGTTACAGACTGACAAAAACCGGAATGACAGAGTTTCCTCCCTGTCCGCTCCCGACGTCACCCCCACCCCAGTATCAGAATTCCCAGGAACCTAACTGCTGGGTTTGCCCCAGATGTGGACAGCAGAACCCCTTGACAGTAGACATCTGTGTGGCATGTGGAGGACCGAGACCCCACCCAGCTAGTCTATTCCCAATGAGGACGGTAGTTGTGCCAGGAGCACCGGGAGCAGCAGCAGCGGGGGGGGACGCAGTTGTTCCAGGTCAGGAAGCTCGCACAATGTTAATGTATAGACCATGGAGTCCTTCAGAGCAGTTGGCGTTGATCTCCCAGCTGCCAGATCCGTCCCAGTCCCCTATGGGTTTTGCCAGAATGATAAGAACCATACAGGATACGTACAATGCAACTAGGTTGGATCTACAGGGGGTAATTAAGGGAAAATTGGCAGATGAAGCCCGCTATGATAGGTTGATAGATGAGACAAAAAAACAGTATGCCAATAGGACCGGACCCGTAGAAGCAGAATCTAATGATGCAGCAGCAGCTGGAGTCCTATTCGCAGCAGCGTTGGTAAAGGCATGCAAAGACAGACAGGCAGAGAGGCAGGTTACACTAGAAGACCGGGTTCAAGGTAAGGAAGAAGACCCCAAAGATTACTTTTGGGCACTAAAGAGAACTTGGTCAGAAATGGGATTTATTCCCGAAAATAAGACTAGTGAGAGGGTATTAGCAAGTGCTTTCATGAATGGACTAAAGAAGGAGATTGCAGAGAAGGTAAAAGCAAGTAGACCAGACTGGAGATCAGTGAAAGCAGAGGATTTGGCTAGAATAGCCCAGGGGGCACAGCATGACATAGCGCAGGCAAAGAGAGCTGCCAGAGTACACATAGTAGAGACTACCCCTAGAAACAACAAAGGCAAAGGACGGACTGCAGGAGGAGGACAGAGACTGTTACGGATGTAAAAAGCCAGGACATTTTAGAAAGGACTGTAGGACCAACCCGTATCCAGATGCTCAGAGTACGGGTCCTTCAGCCAACCAAACAACGCCCCCATAGGATGAGGGTAGCTTGCACATGAACCCCCTCATCTCCTTACCCCCAACTCCCAGTTGTATAGTGCAGGTGAACCAGGGGGACATGAAATCGATTTCCAAGTAGATACGGGGGCCGACAATTCAGTAATTACGCAAGGTGATTGGCCATACACTGACACTGATTTTTTACATCATGTCATTGCCACCCCCTTCAATTCCCCGTCTATCCTGCTCCCTGTCACTAAGAGAATTCCCCTGCAAATTCAAGGAGCTACTGTACATAGCCAGCTTATGGTAACGCCCCGAGGCCAATGTAACCTTTTGGGAAATGATGTGTTGTCCCAATTACAAGCACATATTGAATATCATCCCGATGGCACTGTCACCATGACCCCAGGTTTAAAACCAAGTACCCTTTGCAAAATTATGTCACTAGATCTTGCCAGCATAGAAGAGACAAATGAGTTTCCCCCGATATTAGAGCATGTTGTGCCACATGATTTTTGGGCCTCAGACAAAACAGATGTTGGTAGGTTAAGAGTTCAACCATTAATGGTAAAATTAAAACCAGGAGCAATCTTACCTCAACAGAGGCAGTATCCCCTTAGCTCTGCTCAGGAGAATGCCATAGCCCAGCAAGTCCAAAAATTACTACACAGGGGAGTCCTAGTCAAAACCCAGTCTCCCTGCAACACTCCCCTGTTCCCAATAAAGAAAAAGAGCGTGCCAGGACAACCAGCCGCATATAGAATGGTCCATGACCTTCGGTTGGTTAACAAAGCCACAGAACTTCTAACACCAGTTGTGCCCAACCCTCATACTCTTCTGTCACAGATACCTTCTAACTCTCTTTACTTTTCAGTGGTCGATTTGGCAAATGCATTTTTCAGTGTACCATTACATCCTGACTGCCAGTACTTGTTTGCTTTCACATTCCAGGGTAGTCAATATACATGGACAGTGTTGCCACAGGGTGCCCAGAATTCACCCACAATGTACACTGCAAGTCTGTAGGAAATACTGGAGGGATGGTCTGAACCACATATCGTTGTTTTGCAATATGTCGATGACCTGCTCATTTGTGCCCCTTCTAGCAAACAATGTCATAGTGCAACTATATCGCTTATGTTGTTTCTCTATCACGCTGGCTGCAAGGCATCAAAAGATAAGCTTCAGTTTTGTAAATCTTCAGTCACCTTTTTGGGACATTGCATTACACCAGGAGCTCGTCATTTAACAAATGCACGCAAACAAGCAGTACAGGCATTCACCGTCCCTAACAATGTTGCAGCCTTCAGAACTTTTCTTGGACTGGTCTCCTATTGCAGACAGTGGATTCATGCCGTCTCTATTTTGATGCAGCCCCTCTATGACTGTCTTACTCCAACACCTTTTGTACTAACACCAGAGGCAATAGACTGTTTTTATTCTCTCAAAAAACGTATTTTGGCCGCTCCAGCTTTGGGTACCCCTAATTATGAGCTCCCATTTACTCTGTACCTTCATGAACAAGCTGGACATGCAGCAGGAGTTTTAACTCAAACAGACGGTGATAATCAGAGACCTGTTTCCTATTTTAGTGGCAGATTAGATGCGGTAGCCAGAGGTGCACCATCCTGCGTACGTGCTCTGCATGCTGTTGGACTATTACTCCATAAATCCGCAGACATTGTTCTTGACCACCCTCTCACCGTGCTAACACCTCATGATGTCTATACTATATTGAACCAAGTGCAACCTGCTCACCTCTCAGCAGCACGTCATCTTAGGTTACAATGTGCACTGTTAATGCCTCCCAATGTTTCTTTACAGAGGTGTACTACTTTGAACCCAGCAACTTTGTTACCTCTCTCGGATCTAAAGGAGGGGTCAGGTACTGTGCTTTTTAAGGAAGATCCAAGAGAGGAAGTTCCTCATGACTGTGTACAAATGATGGCACAAGAAACGGCAGGTTTACCTACTGTATTTGAACATGAATTAGAAAATGCAGATTTTGAATTTTTTGTAGATGGATCCCGTCATCAGGACGATTCAGGTACTTTCCATACTGGATATGCAGTTGTCTCCCTCAATGCAGTAATCAAGGCAGAACCAATGCTCCTACACCAATCGGCTCAAGAGGCCGAACTTAGGGCCCTAACCGAGGCCTGTAAACTAGCGGAAGGTAGTATTGTTAACATTTACACGGATTCTAGGTACGCATTCGGTATAGCGCATGATTTTGGTCCCATATGGAAGTCAAGAGGTTTCCTGACGGCAGCAGGACGCCCCATTAAGAATGCTGATGCAGTCCAGCAGTTAATTGATGCACTACAACTACCCAACAAGGTAGCTGTCATAAAGGTAAGAGCACATACCAGACGCACCGACCAGGTGAGTAGAGGAAACGCGATGGCAGATGCAGCGGCAAAAACAGCAGCTTGTAAGCCGCAACAAGGGCCAACAGTACGTCAGTTAAGTGCCCCTAAAAACCCCTTTGTGTCGGAGGACATCTTATCCCAAATGCAGGCTCAGGCTCAAAAGGAGGAGGTTGATAAGTGGTTAAAGGAAGGTGCATGCCTGAATGAAGCAAATGGGGTATGGGGGAAAGGGACACGACGATGCCTTCTAAGGGCACTGTACCCAGCGGCTGCCCAGATACTAAATGGGCCGACACACCAATCTAAAACGGCTGTGATGAGTGTGATGCAGAAACATTGGGTGGCACCAGGATTCTCCACCTGTATAGAAAGCCTGATACAAGGGTGCATGATATGTGCTACACATAATCAGGGTAGAGTAGTTAAAACACCACCCAAACACCCCTCCCCCCGGGCCCCTCTATCCATTCCAGAGACTGCAAATTGATTATATTCAGCTGCCAAAGTCAGGATCATGGGAATATGTGTTGGTCTGTATTGATTTGTTCTCAGGATGGCCAGAGGCTTTCCCGATTGCCAAAGCCACGGCTGCAGCAACCACAAAGAAACTGCTTGCGGAGGTGGTCTGCAGGTATGGGGTACCAGAGGTAATTGAGAGCGACAGAGGTACACACTTCACAGGTGAAATAATGAATGAAGTCATGTCAGCTCTAGGAATTCAACAAGCATTCCACACCCCATATCACCCGCAAAGTAGTGGTAAAGTGGAAAGACTGAATGGGACATTGAAATTAAAAATTCAGAAAGCCATGGCTGAGACAGGAAAACCATGGCCGGATTGTTTACCGCTTGCTCTGTTTTCAGTAAGATATACGCCCAATAAAAAGACTGGACTCTCTCCATATGAGATATTGTTTGGCAACGTACCCAGCCTAGGGTGTTTCTTTCCACAAGCATTAGAAATGAAAAACCATGTGCTAAGTTCCTACGTGAGGGCTTTACACAAAAAGATTAAGCAAATACATGATAATGTCTTCAGTTCTCTTCCAGATCCAGATCAAGACTCTAGCAGCCATACGCTGCAACCTGGAGACTGGGTGGTTATAAAAAGACACGTGAGGAAAAGCCTAGATCCACGGTTTGACGGACCCTTTCAAGTTCTGCTGACCACAAGTACAGCCGTTAAGCTAGAGGGAAAAGAGACCTGGATCCACGCATCCCATTGCAAAAAGATACTAGGAGAACCAGCGGACAAAGAATGATGACATTGTTTATACTTACCTGCATACTTACAACCACAGGTGCATGGACTAGGTTGAGCACCACAGATGGAGACGACAATAGATTCATTAAGCACCATCTTGCTCTAATCGATGGACTGAAGGAGCAAAACCAGACCATTGCTAATTGTTGGATATGTACACATACCCCTGTGACGTCCACTAGCATACCCTTTCTCGCTGTCCCAGTCTCATGGGAAGAGAAACTTTTGGGTGAACTGTTCAGATACTTGGGCCAATAATGCCACACAGACTGTGGAATACCACTGTTGGGATTCCCGTAGTAGGATGGACAAAATTTCCGTCGTGGCAAGGGAACCTGACGGGTCAAATAATTCCCAGGTTGTATTTAGCTTTTAAAGGAGGGGAGTGGGTACCTCGTAACAAAACAAAAATTACTGATCTAGGGAAAATACCTGAACAAGGATTAAAAATAAGTTTTAATGCCACTTCAGGAAGCAGTGATGCCTTTAAACCTTCCCTGTTGGAAAGATATCTACACACTTCTAATTGGGTGAATAATGTCTATTTTAAAAACGGGACAAATGATACCTGTGCCAACGTACCTGGCAATCTACAGTGTAACGAAAGCTCAAGTTATCAGAAAGGTGCACCTACGTGTGGCAATCCTGATGCTGGCTATTGTTCCCCTATAGGTCAAGGGCCTGGGTGGTGTATGTTGTCAAATGTTTCTAAGTTTGTTGATTTAGTTCACCATCTAATACTGCAACATTCAGCATTATGGAATCTCCCCTCATCCATGTATTGGGTATGTGGAGACAAGGCTTTCAAGTGGCTCCCAGTAGGAGTAACAGGAACTTGTACTTTAGCCAGATTGACACCCGCAACTTATATTGTTACTCCAGACCAGCTAGATCCTTTGTCTATCCCAAAACATACACTGCATAAGCGATCAGCAGACAATAAAGAAAGACCAAGTGGGAGACCCCATATAGTTCAAATGGGAGGGGTAAACAAAATTTTCAGTGCATTGTTTATATACCCTATGTTGACACAAATGTGGGATAAATTAGTAGAAGCTACGGACTATCTTGATGATCAGATTTGGGATATTTTAGAAGTAGTTAACGGATCTCTTGCAGTACAGAATCAATTGATTATTGTCACGAACCAACATACCCTTGTACTAGATTATTTAACAGCAGCACAAGGAGGGATGTGCCAGATAATAGGGCTCGCATGCTGCCATTACATAGACAATTCTAGTGTACTGACGCTGAAGCATAAGTTGGAAGACGTTGTAAAATTAAGGAAGCTTTATGATGAGGCCAACCTCAAGAATCAGGATTCCTGGTGGGCAAAGACCTTTTCCTTTCTAAATCCCGCAAATTGGTTTAAAGGTATCGGTGGGTGGTTGGCTGGTATAGTACAAGCTATTTTTCAGGTTTTGCTAATGTGTCTTGCGGTTTATTTGGTTTTTAAGCTTTTTCTAATGTGTATTCAGTGTTATACTAAAAGAAAATATAGAGATTCATATTGATAAATGAAGGAACAAAAGGATGGAATGTTATAGCAGAAGATGAGGCCCCTCAAGTTCAAAGACCCCATCTATGCTATATAAGTCTGACAGTTACTTTAGGTCAAAACAACAACAGCTGAATGTTCCTTCCTTGTATCAATAACGTGTCCTTGCTAGAAGATGACGTGTCCTTCCTAGTAAGATACGCCTAATTAAATGTTTCAAGGCATAAGAGAACAGAAACTAGTTTTTTTTTTTTTGCTTGCATAGTTAAATTGTATAATCGAACCATATATGGTAAATCCTTTTCCTGCCTCCAGGGTGCATATAAACCCTATGCTTTGTAATAAAGTTAGAGCTTGTTGACACATACATCCTGTCCTGTGTCTCATTCTCTCCGATATCGTAATCCAAGGATAGAAGACCCAGAATGCAGTGACGTCAACTGCCATAGGAAATAGCAAGCCCAGGCGCCGCTGGATGGGAGCAGTAGTCTCTCATCCACCAGGGCCTGGGCTGAAAGTAAAAAAAAAATGTTAAAATTAAAAAAAAAAAATATTCAAATAAACACATTACACTCGCCTACACCTTGTCCCTGATGTTCTCCCCTGCAAAAAAAATAAAAATAAAAAACACCATAAACTCAGCTTACACCTAGTCCCCGAATCCAATGTCACCTGTAATAAAGGTAAAATAATAAACCAACCTTGGGGGCGTGGCCTGGCCATACATGTGAATGTAAGTGTGTTAGAAGAGCTGCTGGAATAAGCAGCTTGCCGGAGGATCCACTGGGCCCCTAACTTCATAAAAGGCGGTATTACCCCTTCTATACACATCCTAGCACTTACCGGTGTGCATAGGAGGAGCGATCATGGCTGGAATAGCGGCGGCGTGACGACGGGGAGCAGCAGCAGGAGGGAATGGAGGCATCCAAGATGACGCAGGCTCCTTTGCAACAGGTACCAGAACAGGGAAGTCAGTGGCTGCAGGCACAGCCCTGAGGCTGGCTGGATTTGCTACATTTCCAGACACAGGAGCCAGCACTGTCAATGAGGCACAGACACAAATCATTGAGGTGTCTGAATTTCTCTGAGAGCACAGAGAAACAATTAATGACACTGATGAAAATGACTCTGAAAGTTACAGTGCCCCACAGCCTCAGCCAGAAATCACTCCTTCCCACCATAATACAAATCAGCACATTAATGAGCCCACGATAAAGGATGTGTTTATAGCTGTAACACAGTATGGACCTGCTTTAGCCTCACTTAACAGACGGGAGAGATTAAAGAAGAACTTTCTTACATGAGGCAAGGGCTACAAAAGGTTAATGACCGCACTACAGCAGCAGAGGGCAGAATCAGTGATCTGGAGGATAAACAGCCTCAGATAATCAGGGACATGACCAACAGATTATGGCCCTATTAGCTAAAACAGATGATTTGGAGAACAGATTCAGGAGAAATAATATAAGAGAGATTGATGTCCCTGAAAAAACATCAATAATCCGAATGAGTACTTTGAGACATGGTTACGTTCTTTGTTTGGGACTGATTGCCTGTCTGCCCTCTTTGCTGTAGAAAGGGCGCACAGGGTGCCAACCCAGCCACTGCCACCGGGCGCTCCTCCACGTCCAGTATTAATAAAGCTGCTGAACTACATAGACAGAGATGCTATCCTTAAGGCTGCCCGTGATAAAGGGGACATCTCTCTATTAACGGTCAAAGAATTTCCCTTTTTCCCGATTGCTCCACTGAAGCTTTAAAACGTAGGGCGCAGTTTCTTGATGTAAAACGAAGGCTGCGCAGTCTGCAAACCTCATACTCCATTATTTATCCTGCGAAACTTAGAGTGGCGGCTCTGGGAGAGACTTTCTTTTTTGAACATCCGAAAGATGGACTCCGTTGAATTGATCTGAATGAGCAGAGGATCCGTCAAAATCAGTAACTTTGAACCTGGATAATTAAAGATACATGCCATCGGAGTTTCCCGATTCACTGTTGGGGTCATATCCTTTGCTGCCTAACCCACGGCCCAGTGGACACAACTATCTTGAGCTATATCCGAATATTGCAGCCCCCCAGGAAGTGTTTGACCCTTTTCGTTTTAAGTTGATTGTTCGCTTGCCTTATATACGGCTACAGGATGGACTGGTGACTTTCTTCATCATGACTGAATGGATGGATTAATGTTTGTTTAAATGTGTTTGTGGGGTTTTGTTTCTATAACTTATTATCTGGTTCTGCAAATACTAGCGGTCAAGCCGACTAAGTGGAAATACTGTAAAGAGGGTTATAAAAGGGAAGAGAAAGGAGGGATACCGCACAAGTCACCTGTATTTTTCAATCCATATATAACTAGATATCATGGCTGATAAAGTAAAATTCCTCTCATGGAATGTCAGAGGTCTGGGGGACTCCTTAAAGAGAGCGGCGGTCATGGAGCATATCCGGGATCACCTGCCTGCAGTGGTGTGTCTGCAGGAAACACACTTTGGAAAAAACTGATGTGGGCATGAAATATTCATGGATTGGCCACAGCTTTCACTCTACCTTCTCTACATATTCTAGGGGGGGGTTAGCATCCTAGTACATAGGACTATCCCTTTTGAATTAATTGATTCCAAGATAGACGGAGAAGGCAGATTTGTGGGCATCCACTGTAAAATATTTACAAAATAAATTCTACTTGTGGCAGTCTATGTTCCTCCTCCATATAACAACATTACTTTGAAAAATAATGGTCCACTAATGAATAAGATACCAGGAGTCCCAGTCCTTTACATGGGAGATTTCAATAATGTTGTTCATCCCTTTTGGGATAGATATTAATCAGACCCTGCTACAAAAACTGCCCCCATAACTATGTTTGGAGAAATACTATCAGACCTATCATTAGTGGACATATGGAGTCTCAAATATCCTAACACTAGACAATTTTCCTGCTATTCTAAGACACATAAAACATTTGTCGCGTATTGATATGGTATTGGGCACAGAACATATTTCCCCCTTGGTAAGAACAGTGGAATATTTACCCAGAGCGCTATCAGATCATTCACCCTTGCTGACTACTCTTTGTTTTTCACCCCGGCCGCTGAATTCTCTGACTATATCGGCTTCAAATTATAGATATTACGCTGATCACATCGACCTTAGAACATTATTTTAAGGAAAAGGACAAACAATTGTCGCAAAACACATTATGGGATGCCATGAAAGCGTGCTTACGAGGAGTCTTAATACAGGCCATTAACAGATCCAAAACTAAGACAAAACAGTTCGGGGAGGTTTACGGGATAGAGTTAGATCTACAGAAGAGAAATTTGTACTAACCGGTGTAAAAGAGGACCTGATGGAGTGGGGAGAGGCACAAGAAGCGTACACCACACATATCAAGGAAAAAGCTAAAAATAAACGCATGTTTGCCCAGACACACTTCTTCAAGGAGGGGGAGAAGGCAGGACACTTACTGGCCATGATGGCAAGAGCCCAGATGGGGAGTTCTTTTATTGGCGCTTTGAAGGACAGGGAAGATGTGATAGTAAACCAGACTGACCAGATCTCAAACAACCTGCTAGAATTTTATAAAGATCTATATACATCCAAACTGCAATTTAATAAAGAACAAATCTCATCCTACTTGAGGGAAATCAAACTACCGACATTCAGCAGTAAAGATCAAGAATTTTTAACTAGACCACTACCGCTGGAGGAGTTACAAATGGCAGTAGCCTCTATAGCTAATAACAAATCGCCAGGACTAGATGGGCTTCCCACAGAAATATATAAAAAATTTGGAAATATTCTACTTCCCCACTTACTGGCTACCTTCGATGAAGCGCTGAGGGGGGGAACCCTACCCCATTCAATGCAAGAGGCGGTGATAGTAGTCATACCTAAACCAGGTCCCTTTAATCCCTGACTCATATAGACTCATATCTTTATTGTCAACTGATGTTAAAAATTATTGCGAAGGTTCTGGCGTCTAGATTGAATACAGTAATTTCTACAGTTATTCATACTGACCAGTCAGGCTTCATGCCTGCTAGATCCACAGCGGTTAATATCCAGAGATTGTTTCTTAATCTTCAATTGCCGGTGGATGGTGATGGGGACAGGGCAGTATGTTCTCTGGACACCGCTAAGGCATTCGATTCTGTTGAGTGGGAATATTTATGGGCCGTGTTGGAAAAGTTTGGTATAGGACCTAGTTTTATTTCATGGGTTAAATTGCTATATAGTAGGCCGATGGCTAGAATACGGGTAAATGGACACCTCTTCCTAGCTTTTGGACTGAGTAGAGGTAAGTGCCAGGGGTGCCCGTTGTCCCCCCTGCTCTTTGCATTGGCCATTGAACCCCTGGCATCGGTTATCAGGGAGCATACAGGAATAGTTGGGTTTCATAGAGGGAATAGTGAAGAGAAGGTCGCATTATACGCAGTTTCTATAGCAATGGAAACGATAGAAACATTTGGAAAATACTCTGGTCTGAAGATAAACTGGAGCAAATCAGTTATACTTCCATTGGATATTATAGATGAGAATGCTTCCCACTACATTAATTCGGGTTTACAAGTGGTATCGGAGTTTAAATATTTAGGCATCAATATATCGGCAAAAATAAATGATTATGAGAAGTTGAAACTTAATCCAGTCTTAATTTAATTTAGAGGTAAACTAGGCACATGGTCTAAGTTACCGTTGTCGGTGGTGGGCCGTGCTAACCTGTTCAAAATGATCTGGATGCCACAATTGCTGTATGTTCTACACAACTCCCCAATATGGATAAATCGGAGGTTTTTCTTTAAAGTCAGTCAGGAGTTTAGAAAATTAATATGGGGCAAACAGACTCCGAGAATTAAACTGGAAACATTGCAAAGAAACAAAACAATGGGAGGGTTTGCAGTTCCTAACCCATGGGTATATTATGTGGCATCTCAGCTTCAACATATTCGGGGATAGGACGACCCTGGGGGAGGGGGAGCTCAGCGTATGTTGCTACAGCATTATTTCCAATCCGATAAACTCTATGAGGTATTGGAGGCACATGAGTTTGGGACACTTGGAGGCAAAATACCGACTATGCTGTTATGTCACAAACTTTGGGGGACAGTGAAAAAATTACAAGGAATAGAAGGTGTTTCACAATTTACTTCATTATGGAACACTCCATGGCTTCCAAATCTATACCAACTGGTGGGATTTGGCTCCTGGAGCGACAAGGGTTTAAACAGACTTAATAAGGTGCTGATAGGTGATGTGATTAAGGAATTCTCGCAGCTGCAAAATGAATATGGGTTACCTCCATCTGAATTCTATAAATACTTACAATTTAGGCACGCATATTGGGCGGAAAGCATTGTTTTGGAAGGAGGGGTACCCCGAAACTCAATAATACAGAGAATAACTAATCTACACAGTTCTCGTGGGCTGATCTCATTACTTTATAACATTCTCTTACACATTATGTTGACAAACCAGCTGATGCGATCAAAAGAGAAATGGGAGAGTGTAATGGGACCCATAGAGGAAAATCACTGGTCAGATATACTGGAAAGAGTTCCACAACTGTCTTTAAGTAAATCCCATAGACTATCCCATATACAGCTCTGGCAAAAATTAAGAGACCACTGAACAGTTTTCTGTTGGAAAGCATGGAAAGACTGGTGGAAAGTATGCCAAGACGCATGAAAGCTGTGATTAAAAATCATGGTTAGGCTGTGCGCCCACGATGCGTTTTTTAAGCGTTTCGCAGCGGCAAAAACGCTGCAGAAATGCTTAAAAAACGCATGGTAGAAGGCCTGCCATGTTCCCCAATGATAATCCGCATGTGCTGTGCACATGCTGTGGAAATTTCCACTGCGGGTTATCATTGCGGAAAAAAACGCAGCACTACCAATTATTTTGCGGAAGTGCTGCGTTTTCACTGCCATAGACTTGCATTGAAACGCATGGAATAAGCATCACTGTATATGTAGATGCGCATTCCACGCGTTCCAATGTGCGGATGGTACCCGGGTTTGGAGAAGAGGAGACTCTCCTCCGGACCCGGGTACCATAGAACCTATGAAAAAAAGAATAAAATAAAAAATAAATATTATACTTACCTTCTGATGGCCCGCGGTGCGCTCGTCCTCCCATGCCGGCAGATCGCGATGGACTGAAGGACCTGCGCTGACGTCATAGTCATGTGACGGCAGGTCCTTCAGTGCAGTGTACCGCGAGCTGCCGGCAAGGGAGAACGGACCGAAGCAAGACTCCGGGGGCCATCAGAAGGTAAGTATAGATTTATTTTTTTATTTTTAAACATTCTTTACGGTCACAGTATATAAATCCATGCTGTTTGTATGGATTTATATAGTGTGAAGTTGTCAAGCACTTTCCAAGTGATGCTAAAATCGTTTGGAAAGCGCTTGTCAACCTGCATGCGGAAATACATGTGAAGAAAGCTTCACATCCACATGTCCCTGGCAGGAAAACGCATGTAAAATCCGCATGTACAATCCGCATGCACAATCCGCATGTACAATCCGCATGTGTTTTTTCTGCCAGGGAGATGCAGAAATGCTCAGGAAAAATCCGGAGCATTTCAGCATTGTGGGCACATAACCTTAGTCCACCAAATATTGATTTCTGAACTGTTCCTGAGTTAAAACATGAGTAATTTGAGGTCTGAAAGCACTGTGTTTCTTTTTTAGTATTTTGACACTTTATCATTTGCTGCAAATAAATACAAAATGTTTAGCTTTGAATTTCGGAGACATGTTGTCAGTAGTTTATAGACTAAAACAACAATGTACATTTTACTCAAAAATATACCTATAAAGAGAAAAATCAGAGAAACTGAAAATTTTTGCCAGAGCTGTATATGTGATGCACCAGGTATACAGGAAACCTCAATTCTTATTTAACATAGGATTTCGTTCAAGTCCCCACTGTCCTAGATGCAAAACTTTTTTCTTCAGAGCACCTGAATAGACCAGTGAGCGACCCCTCTCTTTTTTCTATTAATCAGTTTTGGGATCCCACTCCTGGGACATTGCAGCAGGTACGTGTTCACACTATTAGAAGTTTGACAGCCTTTTTTCTGACCATGTGTCCCTCCCATTCAGTCACAGGTGGTTCTAACTAGCTCTACCAGCTCATACATTGTAGGTTTAAAGCCCAAGCAGAGACATATTGTCCATACAGGCTTACAGCCCAAGAGTGGCATATCCAGTGGTAGCATAGCGTAGTTACCCATCATACGAAGGTTACCTTGTCGTGGTTCATGGGCACACATGAATTGGCCAAATTATGCTCAAAAAAACTTCATTTTGTAAAGTGACATCAGTCTAGATACAATATTTCTTATGTATTCATGTATGGAGTGCCAAAGTTCTTTTTTGCAATTTAGATTACTTTTTTCTTCAGAGCACCCGAATAGACCAGTGAGCGACCCCTCTCTTTTCTATTAATCATTTTTGGGATCCCGGTCCTGGGACATTGCAGCAGGTACGTGTTCACACTATTAGAAGTTTGACAGCCTTTTATCTGACCATGCGTCCCTCCCACTAATTCCTTCTATTCATTCACAGGTGGTTTTAACTAGCTCTACCAACCCATACATTGAAGGTTAAAGCCCAAACAGAGACATATTGTCCATACAGGCTTACAGCCCAAGAGTGGCATATCCAGTGGTAGCGTAGTTACCCATCATACGAAGGTTACCTTGTCGTGGTTGATGGGCACACATGAATTGGCCAAATTATGCTCAAAAAACCTTCATTTTGTAAAGTGACATCAGTCTAGATACAATATTTCTTATGTATTCATGTATGGAGTGCCGAAGTTCTTTTTTGCAATCTAGATGTAAAACTAACATAGCAGATATGCTTCATATGATGTGGAACTGTCCTAACTTGGTGTCCTTTTGGAAGAGTGTTGTAGCAATGATTAACAGGGTTTATTCAATTGATGTAGAGCTTTCACCATTAGTATGTATACTGGGATATGTTGAAAATCTGACTATTGATGAGTACGGCAAAATTGTGGCGGCACGTATGTTATATATGGCAAGAAAATTGATAGCCCAAAAATGGATAGCCGATCAGGAACCTGTGATATCAGAATTTATTCATGAAGTTAACTGGCTAGTAAATTTGGAAAAAGGCATATACCTAAAAAGAAATGCTATCTCTAAATTTGACAAGATATGGGGTCTATGGATTGATGGCTCTGCTTTGACATCTAGGGAACTGAGCAGATTTTGCCTCGTCTTGTTTTGAGTTACGTTTATATGATGCCTCAAATTAAACTTCTTTGAAAATTAATTAAAATGTTATTAGCACTTCCACAAATTATATGTAATTGGATTGACTACTGTTACTATGTTCAACTATTTGTTCATCTAATTCTGCTGGTTTTGCAGAGCCAAGATGTATAAATAACTCATGTTTAATGCTTCTTAAGGTTGGGGGGGTGGAGAACTGTGTTTCGCCAATGTTTGTCTGATTGTTGTTGTTTTTTTCCTTTATGTAAATCTTTATAAAAATCAAAAAACATTTGATTTAAAAAAAAAAGAAAATAAATAATATAATACAGTTGGAGAGGGGTGTATATCTGAAAAGAAATGCATCACATAGGTTCTATAAAATTTGGAAACAATTGGTGAATGTGACGGGTCTTCCCTCACCAGGTATGCTACAGGATAGTGGGTTGGACCAGTTCTTACTCCTCATAGTCTAGTTCACATTAGTTATATGGCACTTTGGTATCATGGAACGAGATGACTTCCCACTCCTGCCTCTCATATCCCCCCCAGTGAGTTGGATAGAATTTTTGTGATATGACGAAAGGTAGGGGTGGTAATTTAAAATATATAGCGTAATCGCCTTCAAGACTTCTCCCGAATATTCCCCATCCTCTGTAATTCTGTGCCTCAACACGTCCAATTAGCCTCCACATCTGGACCCTTTAGACAAAACCTGAAAACCCATCTCATCAAACAAGCTTATAGCCTGCCATGACCCCGCTGCTTCCTCAACAACACCGGAGCTACTGCAATCCCCCAACCTACTGTCTCCTTCTCCACCATCCTGTAGAATGTAAGCCCGCAAGGGCAGGGTCCTCTTCCCCCTGTACCAGTCTATCATTGTTAGTTAGTTTACTGTAAGTGATATCTGTATTTGGTATGTAACCCCTTCTTATGTACAGCACCATGGAATCAATGGCGTTATATAAATAAATAATAATAATGGAAATTGATTTTGAGGTACAACTTTTTATTATCAAGACATGTTAGTGTTTGTAATTGGCAAATTTTATTAAATTTTATTTTCGGTGTCCATCTATGTTGCTACATCTATCAATGTTGTTTTGTTAATGTAAATTGAAAATATTTAATAAAAATTAACCTGATTTGGGAAAAGTGTGTCTGTAAATGCAAAGTCTGTGCCAGGGCTAAAGCCTCTCATCAAGCTCAGTGGTTTATCTCTTCCCTAATGATGTTCCGTTGCAGCCCTGGACCCACTTGTCCATGGACTGTGTCAATGATTTGCTTAACTCTGGTGGTAATACTGTCATGTGGGGGGTGGACCATTTTAGCAAAATAGTTCCTTTCGTCCCACTTCAAAACATGCAACTGCTAGGAGCTTAGGAACTTTATTCGTTTCTCAGATCATTAAAGTTTATGGTGCTCCCAAAAACACAATTTCTGGTTGAGGGGTTCAATTTCTGGCTAGTTTTTGGCATAGGTTTTATTCCAGATTGGGCATCAAGCTGTCTTTTCTCTCAGTCTATCATCCTGAAACTGATGGTCAAACTGAGAGATGAACCAGGAAGTAGAGCAGTATTAGGGATGTTTTGCCTCCTCTAAACAGAAAGACTGGGCGGAATTTCTGCCCGTTACCGAGTTTCCTCTAAATAAGCATTCTTCTAAGGCTACCGGGACCTTGCCTTTTTAGCTGCAGTAGTTTTCATCCAATGTTTGGGAATTTTTCAGCATTACAATCCTCCATGCCAGAGGTGAGATTTTTTCCCCAATTAATTAAGGTCTGATGAGAGGTCGAAAGGGATCTTTGATACCTAGTGACTGGGACAAAAGAGATGCTAATCGCAGACATAGGAAGTCTTTGAGGTGGGGGGATTTTGTGTGGTTGTCCTCAAAAAATCTGCGCTTAAAGGTCACATCTAGAAAGGTAGCACCTAAATATGTAGGTCCTAATAAAATTATTAACATTTTAAATCCTGTGACAGTTAAGTTGCAACTTGCTATTGGCTGGAAAATCAGATTCTTTCCATTCTTCTCGTTTAAAAAAATTTGAAGGGACACCTAGTCCTCAAAACATTGTTGAGGTTGGTCTGTGAAGCGCTGTGGAATTAATGGCGCTATATAAATGAGTAAAAAAAATAAAAAATAAATTTGAAAGGGTATCAGGAGTCTGAGGTTGTGATTTGTGAGTTGTGATGATAGGGAATAAGAGGGTAACCGGTGCCGAGCTGCATGAGCCCTCTCAAATCATGAGCACTTGTGTGGGCTGCCAGTATCCAGTATGGATAATACGCCCCTGCCTATCTAGTTATCATGTGGAAAATATCTCATAGGTGCAAAAATTTCTACATTTCTGTTTATTTTCAGTCAAGATGGGGTGCAGAGTGTACTTTAATGAGAAAAAAATGAACTTTTTAGAATTTACCAAATGGCTGCAATGAAACAAAGAGTGAAAAATTGAAAGGGGTCTGAATACTTTCCGTACCCACACACACACACTGATACATTAAATTGGACCAGGTATGTCTCAATCTATAAAGGAAAGGGTTTGGTACTCATCAGAGAATGTTTCAATAGTCCGCCTCAATGTGTTTCCCCAGCAGGTTCATCAGGAGTCTTGATGTTCAGCATAGTGTGCCTAATAGCCAGGTGTCCATGTTTAAATATCCCACTTCATCCAAAACCACTCCCCAGACTAGGAGACCCATTCCCATTCCTAGAGGTGAATTGTCCTAGGACATATAGAATGGAGTCTGTCTACAATAATGTACTGCGCCTGCGCTACTTCTCATGAACTAGAGGTCCGATAATGTCCATCCCCTAGTGTGCATGTGCGGAAGTGACGCGCTTTAGACTGAAACGCCAGATAAAGTGATTGCCGCCATGCCACTCGTACCCATATCAGTAGTTATGCGCTCCACATCGGAGTGCACCTAGGGTAATTGTCAGTGATTGCGCATGCCCGGATGTGTGCGTTCACAGGGAACTGAGTAGCAATGGGTAGAGTATAAAATCCAAAAATGTAATCCAGAATGGGGCTGTATTCACTCACTTTCCTTTTTGAGGATACATCTATTATGATCACCTCCTCTCACATTGGATTTAACTACCTCAATAATACAAAAGGAGATGTCTCCGGTTTCACCTCGATGTACACTGTTCATGAGTCTTGCTAATGGGGTGTCTTGACCATGGCCTATATCGTCCAAATGCTCCCCGCACCCTCTTCCTAGACTGTCTCTTGGTCTTGCCTACATAATCTAGGGAAGTGGTCCCCAACCTTTTTTGCACCAGGGACCGGCTTGAAGCAAGATCATTTTTCCATGGCCCAGCAAGGAGGGGGTGGGGTGGGCGGGGCTTTGGTCATATGGGGGCGGGGTAATGGAGGGATTTGGAGTTTAGTGCATACTTATCATATAGTGTAGACCAGGTCCCCGCCAGGAGCTATGCCAGGAGCCCCACATAATGTGCTGTGCCAGGAGCCGCATCACTGAGGCCCCATCACGCCTGCAGCAGGACAGGGCAGCTGTCCTGACAGCTGCTGTTCAGCTGCATTTACTTCATCTCAGGGGCGGACACAGACTGTAGTGGGCCCCTGTGCAAGAAATTTTTGGGGGCCCCCCCCGCCCTTCATAAGGCAACAAAGTTATGTAAACATAACCCCCCCATGTGCATCTCTCACCCCCCCATGTGCAGCTCACCCCCCGTGCATCTCTCATCCCCCTCCGTGCATCTCTCACCCCCCCCGTGCATCTCTCACCCCCCCGTACATCTCTCATCCACCCCCCATGCATCTCTCATCCCCCCCGTGCATCTCTCATCCCCCCCGTGCATCTCTCATCTCTCCCCTCCCCCCATGTGCATCTCTCATCTCTCCCCTCCCCCCCATGTGCATCTCTCATATCTCCCCTCCCCCCCATGTGCATCTCTCCCCTGCCCCCCATGTGCATCTCTCATCTCTCCCCTCCCCCCCATGTGCATCTTTCATCTCTCCCCTCCCCCCCATGTGCATCTCTCATCTCTCCTCTCCCCCCCATGTGCATCTCTCCCCTCCCCCCATGTGCATCTCTCCCCTCCCCCCATGTGGATCTCTCATCTCTCCCCTCCCCCATGTGCATCTCTCATCTCTCCCCTCCCCCCATGTGCATCTCCCATTCCCCCCACTCCTAGTTAATTGTATTTAAAAAAAAAAAAAACTTGTTATACTTACCCCCATGCGATCCCTGCAGAATCCTGGCGCTCGTCCAAATCGCTGACACCAGGTTCTCCTGCCTTCCGGTCATGTGACGGCGCCGTCACATGACCGGAAGTCAGAGGAATTATGAGATGTCCTGGACCCGGCGCTTTGCATGGGGCCGGGGGCCCCATGAGGAGAGAGACGCACAAGAGGGGGCTCCGAGGGGGCTCCTACCGGCCGGGCCCCATACTGGAGTCAGGGCAGTCATGCCCTGATGGCGGCCCTGCTGGAGGCTGGAGGGGCCCCCTCTCCCTCGGGGCCCCCGTTCAATGAACCGGCTGCACGGGCGGTAGTTCCACCCCTGCTTCATCCTGCTTCAGGACCTGTGGTGACATCACAGTTATGTACCTTGATGTCATCACAGGTCCTCTACAGGTCTACCCTGCGGGAGTCTAGAACAGCGGGCAGCATCCACCCCACACAGTGTGCTCTGAGCCACTGCAGACCAGAGCACACTGTCAATGTTTAGTGATTGTCTGTGGCGGTGCCACGGACCGGCTGAAAAACCCCAACGGCCCGGTCCTGGTCCGCGGATCGGCGGTTGGGGACCTCTGATCTAGGGGACAGGTGCAGGTGGCCATATATACAAATCCTGATGTTTTACAGTTGGGATAATCCCTCTGGAAAAAGGTTTTACCAGAGGACTAACTCGAGAAACATTCTTCTACCTAGCCAAGCCCCCTTGGGTGCAGGTTTTTTATAGAAATTATGCATTAAATGGTCCCTAATTGACCGACTCTTTCTGAAAGTTATTGTGGGAGTAGATTCCACAGCCCTCTCTGGTCCGGGTCGGCCACAAGTATATTCAGGTGCTTTTTGAGGATATTAACGATACAGTCACTCTGATTGCCTTAAGTTCCTATTACTTGTTTTATCCCACCTTTTCTTTGTCTCTTGGTTAGGTATGGAGGAGTGTCTGTCTCTCCCGTTTTTCTACAAATGATCGTGCGGAATCCAAAATGTACTGTGCGTACCCTTCTTCCTTGAATCTGGTGTTCATGTCTATTGCCTGTATATTAAAATCTATGACATTAGAAAAGTTCCTTCTCAATCTTAAAAATTGGCCCCTGGGTATCTTTCTTGACTGGTACATCCAGGAAAGGCAACTGTTAATAATTAAACTCCGATGTAAATCTAAGGCCCACTCTATTGATGTTGAGTTCCCTGACAAATTCAAGAAATTGTTCACTAGTCTCTGACCTGATGATAACAATGTTGTCAATATATCTATACCATACCCCAATATATGGATGCCACCACTTATGATCATCCCTGAATATTGTGGTTTCCTCCCACCAGCCCAGGAATAGGTTAGCATACGAGGGGGTACAGGGGCTCCCCATCGCAGTACCCCTGAGCTAGTGGAAGTACTTCCTGTCAAAAAGAAAGAAGTTATGAGTAAGAGTGAATTTTAGAAGATCCTCCATGAAGTCATTATGTCTGCTACACTCTACTGATCTCAATTTCAAGAAATGTCTTACTCCTCTGATACCATCCTCATGCGGTATATTACTGTACAAAGCCTCAATATCTAGTAAGGCCTGCTCCCCTACATGAATATATACATGCTCAAAGGTATACATGTAGGGGAGCAGGCAAAGGTAAAACCATTTTCCAGAGGGATTATTCCAACCTCAGGCAGTACTGTGGGAACATTACACTGTGTGGGGGCATCATACATACTGCATAAGGGGCATAATGGGGGCATTACACCGTGTGGGGGGCATCATACATACTGCATAAGGGGCATAATGGGGGCATTACACTGTGTGGGGGCATCATACATCCTGCATAAGGGGCATAATGGGGACATTACACTGTGTGGGGGCATCATACATCCTGCATAAGGGGCATAATGGGGACATTACACTGTGTGGGGGCATCATACATCCAGCATAAGGGGCATAATGGGGGCATTACACTGTGTGGGGGCATCATACATACTGCATAAGGGGCATAATGGGGCATTACACTGTGGGGGGCATCATACATACTGCACAAGAGGCATAATGGAGGCATTACACTATGGGGTTCATCATACATCCTGCATAAGGGGCATAATGGGGGCATTACACTGTGTGGGGGCATCATACATACTGCATAAGGGGCATAATGGGGGCATTACACTGTGGGGGGCATCATACATACTGCACAAGAGGAATAATGGAGGCATTACACTGTGGGGGGCATCATACATCCTGCATAAGGGGCATAATGGGGGCATTACACTGTGTGGGGTCATCATACATCCTGCATAAGGGGCATAATGGAGGCATTACACTGTGGGGGACATCATACATACTACATAAGTGATATAATGGGAGCATTACACTGTGTTGGGGCTATCTATCTAGCTATCCTTATATATATATATCTATCTACCTATTCTTATATCTATCTATCCATTTATCTATATCTGTATCTATCGATTTATTATCTATCCATATATCTATCTATCTATATATCTATTAATCTATCCATATATCTATCTGTCCATGTATACATTTATTTATGTATTAGCTATCGACCTATCTAATCTATTATCTATGTATCTATTTATTATCTATCATTCTATTATTTATCTATGATCTATCCATATATCTATTAGCTATCGACCTATCTAATTATCTATCATTCTATCTATTTATCCATATATCTATTTATTATCTATGTATCTGTGTTTATCTATCTATCCATCTATCCATATATCTATCTATCATCTATCTATCCATATATCTATCTATCGATTATCTATCAGTCTATCGGTAGATGGATAGATAGTTATATAGAGAGATAGATAAGTAATAGATATATAGATGATAGATAGACATATAGACTACTAGAAAGATAGACTGCTAGATAGATAATAGATTGATAGATAAATGGATAATAGATACATAGTTTCCAAGGGACCCCCAGAAAAAAATTGATGTAGGCTCCCCCTATAAAATCTAACCAGTAAAAGCTAAACAGACAGCTGTGGGCCGATATTAATAGCCAGGGAAGGGGAATGGATAGGCATTGCAGGAGGAGCATGATGAGATGGAGCAAGGAACTGTGCAGGGTGATGCCACACAGCCCAGCCTCATCTCATCTCAATGCGGATTGGGTGATAATGAGGAGGAAAAGGAGGAGGAACAGGAGCTGCTTTCCTGCGCTACAGATGGTAATACCCACACAACATTCATATAGTCTGTTCAGCGTGGATGGCCTGAGGAGAGGGAGAACGAGGAGGAGGACCAGGAGGAGGAGGAGAGCATGGACAGTTGTCCTTTTGGTCAGGACAGGGAAGTCTTGCCTGTTGGCAGTCTGGCACACATGGCTGAGTTTATGTTCCGCTGCCTTTCCCGTGACCCTTTGTGTTGTATGCATTTTGGATGGCAGTAATTACAGGTTGGCCACACTTCAAGACCCACGCTACAAGGAGAACTTGCTAACTCTCCTTCCTGTGGCGGAGAGGTGTAATAAAATGTTGCAGTACCAGAAGGCCCTTGTTGAAGAATTATTTAAAAAATTCCTATCTGAAAACGCTGGGGGCAGAGGTCACAGTTCGTTGGACAACCAAGGAGTACAGGAGAGACACAAATCCAATCCAGCAGAGGCAGGGGAACACTGTCAAAGGTGTGGGACAGTTTTCTCAGACCCTCCCAGCGCTCAGGTCCTGATGCGCGGAGTACTCTGACAAAGGAGGGAAAATTTTTGGAAGATGCTGAGGGAGTACCTTGCCGACCATACCAGCCTCCTCCGTGATTCCTCTGTGCCTTATTAATATTGGGTATCCAAGCTGGACACGTGGCATGAACTGGCTCTCTACGCCTTGGAGTTCCTGGCCTGCCCTGCCGCTTGCGTTTTGTCAGAGAGGGTTTTTAGTGCCGCCGGGGGCATTATAACTGATAGGCGCATCAGTTTGTCAACTGAAAATGCTGACAGGCTAACTCTTATAAAAATGAACAAAAGCTGGATTGGGCCAGACTTCTCAACACCACCGGATGATAGCAGTGGAACATAAAGTCAAATCCAGTGTTTTTTTGGGGGGGTCTACTCCCATGCACCTCTTCACACCCAGACATGGGTATTCGCTTCCTGATTTTGTCCATTTTATGTTGTACTCCTCCTTCCCCACCACCATATCACCAGGGTGAACGTGATGCAACACCCACATAATTTTTCTTAAGAGTGTTGTTTATGATGCCCATAGGAACAATTTTTTTAATGAGGACCTCCTCTACGTCTCTTTAAAGGGGTATTGGGAGTGCGTCCAATTTTTTGGCAGCCCTTGCAGACACTGCATGGGCATTACAACTATAGCAGACCCACTCCTTAATAATGGGAACAACAAAGCATAGCCGGCTGATGGCCCTCTAACAATAGTGAGGGACGACTGCTGGCCCTCTAACAATAGTAAAGGCCGGCTGATGGCCTTGTAAAAATAGGCTTTGTAACTTTCACAGTTCCTCCTTCATAAATGAAACAGGATGTGTCTGATCATGTCTCACACACCACATGACCAGATAAGGTAGTAAAATGTTAAAATGACATTTACCGGTGAATATATTTTTCACCGTTGAAGGCAATGCAAAAGTGAAAAACGCATCAAAAACAGTACGTATAAACATAGCCCAAGGTGTCGAGGAGCATTTTTGGTTTTGGTTATTTATTTTGCCTTATATACAAGTCATTACCCTAGAAAGAATGTTCCTTAACATTTTTTCCAGTAAAATCAATTTTGGATTCATTTTTGTATGTTTTATTGTGAGTCTGTAAAAGTGGCGTAATACTCTGACATTGTTCACAGCAGTGGCCTGGGAGTCAGAGATGCTTCCAGGGGTCTTGCCCATGCTGTTCCCATATCATTTGAGCACTGTTCCCATCGATTTGGCCAATTTTTAGGCCCCCTCCAGACCTCTGGGGGAGGGGGGACCGCCTAAAAAATACTCGAGTTTCCCATTGACTTATATTGGGCTCGTTGCTCGGGTCGAGTGCCCGAGCATTATGATTTGCTCGATCCGAGCAATGAGCACCCAAGCATTTTAATGCTCACCCATCAATAGGCTCTATCCCAACCCCCCTTCTTTTTTAATCCTCTGGTTCATTCACTCTTCTCCGTGGCACGCCAACATCACAACACTCACACCGATTTTGATACTTTGATTCTGTGACTTCTAGTCCGACCTACTTACTGATATTTTTACATCATGCTATATTTATTTTTGGATGAAACTTATCACCACAAACGTGCATTTTATTATTATTTTATCAATTTCATTCATCTTATAAACAATATGTAATTATATATTTTGAAATCTTTTATCATTTCTTCTTAAATTATTTACAATGTTAAACTGTCCAAGATGAACTTTCACATATCATGTGTTCTTTTTTGGCTACACATTTTTTCAAATTCACCAGTGTATATACTGTATATGGCTGCGTTCTGTCACTTGGCATATGTTTATTTGTCATGAGTCGTTAGTATGCTTCTTCAAAATGCTTAGACAATAAAAAAAAAGCATATTATTCTAGTGTGGAACTGGATTTACTGTTATCTACTAGCAGCACAGATTTTCAACTTTTCTTTCCTTTCCACATACTATCGGTTTGTGCCAGTTCCTGGACCATCTGGGTCAAATTTTCCAAGTGATCACAGAGTGTACGAACTGGATCCATTGGTGGGAAAAAAAGTATCGGCCAGACGTAATGTCACTCATGGACAGGCAGTGAGGCAGGGTAGTCAAACATTCTGAGGTCAAATACCAAGAAAGCACATAGAAAACTAAAGTGAAAAGACAAAGGTGAAGTCAAGTCATGATCTGAGGTCAGAATACCAGGAAGATAGCGGATCAGAGCAAATAGGCTAGACAAAGAAATTGTCAGAACTACGTCCAAGGTCAGACAGCAAAGGATAAACAATCAGAGCATTGAAATACAAGACAAACCACTGAGCAGATGGTAAGTCTGGCAGAGGTCTGAGAAAGAGAGCTCAGCTAAGTAATTGGGTAATCACCTGGAACAGTGAACACCTGAAGGAAGCTCAGCACCTCTCAAACTCAGATTGGACAGCTGAGCTGTCCATCAAAGCACCGACAGCTGAGCACACCCCGCACCAGAATGAACGACTGAGGTATCAGTCACAGCGTCCAAGACACTCTGAGCGGAGGAATCGTGACACTCTGATGTTTATTAAGCTGATGTTTATTAAGAGTTGATTATAGTGTAAAACATTTTCCACATTAAGAACATGAAAAAGGCTTCTCTCCTGCGTGACTGCTCTGGTGACTAAGAAGAGAGGATCTCTTCACAAAACATTTTCCACATTCTGAACAGGAAAAAGGCTTCTCCCCTGTGTGAGTTCTCTTGTGCTTAACCAAATCTGATTTCTGGCTAAAACATTTCCCACATTCTGAACATGAATACGGCTTCTCCCCAGTGTGAGTTCTTTGGTGTATCATAAGATTCCATTTATGGTTAAAATATTTCCCACATTCTGAACAGGAAAAAGGCTTCTCCCCTGTGTGGTTTCTCTGGTGCGTAACCAAATCTGATTTCTGGTTAAAACATTTTGCACATTCTGAACATGAAAAAGGCTTCTCCCCTGTGTGAGTTCTCTGGTGCTTAACCAAATCTGATTTCTGGTTAAAACATTTCCCACATTCTGAACAGGAAAAAGGCTTCTCCCCTGTGTGACTTCTTTGGTGTATCATAAGATTCCATTTATAGTTAAAATATTTCCCACATTCTGAACAGGAAAAAGGCTTCGTCTCTGTGTGGGTTCTCTGGTGCTTAACCAAATCTGATTTCTGGTTAAAACATTTCCCACATTCTGAACATGAATACGGCTTCTCCCCTGTGTGAGTTCTTTGGTGTATCATAAGATTCCATTTATGGTTAAAATATTTCCCACATTCTGAACAGGAAAAAGGCTTCTCCCCTGTGTGAGTTCTTTGGTGTATCATAAGATTCCATTTATGGTTAAAATATTTACCACATTCTGAACAAGAAAAAGGCTTCTCCCCTGTGTGCGTTCTCTGGTGAATAGCAAGATCTGATTTCTGTTTAAAACGTTTCCCACATTCTGAACAGGAAAAAGGCTTCTCCCCTGTGTGGGTTCTCTGGTGACTAACAAAAACTGATTTCCGGTTAAAACATTTCCCACATTCTGAACAAGAAAAAGGCTTCTCCCCTGTGTGCGTTCTCTGGTGAATAGCAAGATCGGATTTCTGTTTAAAACGTTTCCCACATTCTGAACAGGAAAAAGGCTTCTCCCCTGTGTGGGTTCTCTGGTGGCTATCAAGATGCGCTTTCCGGTTAAAACATTTCCCACATTCTGAACAGGAAAAAGGCTTCTCCCCTGTGTGGGTTCTCTGGTGGCTATCAAGATGCGCTTTCCGGTTAAAACATTTCCCACATTCTGAACATGAAAATGGCTTCTCCACTGTGTGAGTTCTCTGGTGACTAACAAGATCTGATTTCTGGTTAAGACTTTTCCTACACTTGGAAAAAGAAAATCTATTCTCTTCTGTGTGGATTTTTTGATGTTTAAGAAAAGATTTTTCAAGGGGAAAACTATTTCCATATTCTGAATGTGATAATGGCTTCTTTGCTTTAGAAGCAGTTCGCTTTTTAATGCTTATTTTGTGACTTTGATTTTCCTTAGTAGTCGGTAATGAATCAGAAGACAGGACCTGTTTCAAAGGATCAGATGACAGATCTTTGCTGTGAAGGGATGATGGTATATCTGGAGTAATGGCATTCATTTCAATTGTATCCTGTGGGATCTCAAGATCATCTGATTTAAAAATTGAAGATGTCAGCTGTCCCTCTGATTTCCTGGTACAGTCATCTGCTAAGAATAAAACCAATTATTACTTTTGAATAAAATATCCTTGAGTTTTATATTTTTGAGCATTTCTACTTAAACTGTCTGTAAAAATTGCAAGCTACAGTATGTAAAAAACTGAACTATTCACCAAGACAATGACAGGTCACAGTCTAATAAAACCTCATAGGATGAACCAGTAGACCGTGGTGTCCAACTGTTTGTTCATTCTGCCTCCCAAATATGGAATAAAAAGTCACCAAACAATGTTATGTAGGTGAAAATAATACCAATAAAAACTTCTACTCATCTCACAAAAAAACAAGCCCCCACTCAGGTCCATCATCTGTCAGTGGAAAAACAGAGGTTTCCACATTATTAGTGTCTCAAAGGCTCTTGAAAAGCAACATGGCTTCCATAAACCAATACAGTAATATCCACCCTCCCAAAGTCAAATCTCCCTCTCACTTCTGAGCCTTGCAGTGTGCCCAAACCACATTTAGCATCCATGTATTTGGCATTACTACAACCCCTGGCAAAAATTATGGAATCACCGGGCTCGGAGGATGTTCATTCAGTTGTTTAATGTTGTTGAAAAAAAGCAGATCACAGACATGGCAAACTAAAGTCATTTCAAATGGCAACTTTAGGGCTTTAAGAAACACTAAAAGAAATCAAGATTAAAAATGTGGTACTCGGTAAGGGTCATTTTTTTCAGACCAAGCAGAGGGAAAAAATTATGGAATCACTCAATTCTGAGGAAAAAATTATGGAATCACGCTGTCAATTTCCATTTCCATAACTAACACCTGCATCAAATTAGATCTGCTCGTTAGTTTGCATCTAAAAAGGAGTGATCACACCTTGGAGAGCTGTTGCACCAAGTGGACTGACATGAATCATGGCTCCAACACGAGAGATGTCAATTAAAATAAAGGAGAGGATTATCAAACTCTTAAAAGAAGTTAAATCATCACGCAATGTTGCAAAAGATGTTGGTTGCTCACAGTCAGCTGTGTCTAAAATCTGGACGAAATACAAACATGGGAAGGTTGTTAAGGCAAACATACTGGTAGACCAAGGAAGACATCAAAGCGTCAAGACCAGAAACTTAAAGCAATATTTCTCCAAAACAGGAAATGCACAACAAAACAAATGAGGAACGAATGGGAGGAAACTGGAGTCAATGTCTGTGACCGAACTGTAAGAAACTGCCTAAAGGAAATGGGATTTACATACAGAAAAGCTAAACATAAGCCATCATTAACACCTAAAAAGAAAAAAACAA
The DNA here is from genome assembly GCF_046119375.1 of Phyllobates terribilis. NCBI lineage: Eukaryota > Metazoa > Chordata > Amphibia > Anura > Dendrobatidae > Phyllobates > Phyllobates terribilis. Next base: position 3,363,681 of record NW_027362848.1, on the reverse strand, counting down.
GGTTACAATGGGGTAAGGAAAAGCAATCGTGGACTGTAGATGACTGGATGACAGTCATATTCAGTGATGAATCACGAATCTGCATTGGGCAAGGTGATTGTAGCACCCCCTTACCGCCGCGGTCCCGGTCCAGCGTCCTCCTGCTCCCCTGCTGCTGCTGGTGCGCGCAGCTTCCTGGGCACTGAGCTTAGGGCGCGCACGCTCCATCCCTCTTAAAGGGGCCTCGCGCGCAGTCCTAAAGAGTCCCCGGCCAATGGCAGGAGGACTTCCCCTATATAAGGCACCTCCTCCAAAATGGAGGTGCCTGTGCAAGGTTGTTGTTTGTCATTGATGATATGGGGCTGCATGTCAGGTAAAGGCACTGGGGAGATGGCTGTCATTACAGCTTCAATAAATGCCCAAGTTTACATTGATATTTTGGACAGTTTTCTTATCTCATCAATTGAAAGGATGTTTGGGGATGATGACATCATTTTGCAAGATGATAATGCATCCTGCCATAGAGCAAAAACTGTGAAAACATTCCTTGAAAGAAGACACATAAGGTCAATGTCATGGCCTGCAAATAGTCCGGATCTCAATCCAATTGAAAATCTTTGGTGGAAGTTGAAGAAAATAGTCCATGACAAGGCTCCAACCTGCAAAGCTGATCTGGCAACAGCAATCAGAGAAAGTTGGAGCCAGATTGATGAAGAGTACTGTTTGTTACTCATTAAGTCCATGCCTCAGAGACTGCAAGCTGTTATTAAAGCCAGAGGTGGTGCAATAAAATACTAGTGATGTATTGGAGTGCTTTTTTGTGTGTTTGTTTTTCATGATTCCAGATTTTTTTCCTCAGAATTGAGTGATTCCATATTTTTTTCCCTCTGCTTGGTCTGAAAAAAATTACCCTTACTGAGTACCACATTTTTAATCTTGATTTCTTTTAATGTATCTTAAAGCTCTAAAGTTGCCATTTGAAATGACTTTAGTTTTGTGCCATGTCTGTGATCTGCTTTTTTTCAAAAAACATTAAACAACTGAATGAACATCCTCCGAGCACGGTGATTCCATAATTTTTGCCAGGGGTTGTATAGTGAGGAGATCCCACTTAATTTATGCTGTGTGTCTCCTGGAGCACAATCTGGGCACTATGTGTTGGGCAATAAAATGGCAAATGTGCAATTTTCACTCTCCAACATCCACTGTATGCTAATTTATAGTAAGAGAATGTGGAGTCAAAGTAGTCACTGCTCCTATAGATTAATTCACTGAGGGTTACAATTTCCAAAATGGAGTCGCTTTATGGGGATTTCTACTGCTCTGGTTTTCTGACATTTTGTCATATTAAGGCTTCTGCAAATGGTGGGTCCCATCTCCTTTGGGATCTGCTCCTGCAACGTCTGCTTCTCTCACCAGGAGCCGCCTTATTCATTCAGCAGGCGGCGCTGGTAATGGAGGAGATGTCGGAACCAGAAGCTGTGGGCGGTACAGACTCTGGTCAGGGTGCCTGGGACCTGTAGTACCATCCAGTCTGGCAGTATGGGTTGTGTGCTGTCCATCTGAAGTAGTCTGCTCTCTGATTCAGCCAACTGGAAAGCACCGCACCCTACTAAAGCTGGAAGCATATTGCCGGAAGCTGCCAGATACAGCCTTGTTCTCCTCTGGTTCAGTCCTCTGTGCTCAGCTCCCGGCTTGTGGATTTGTTTCCTGTTGTGACCCCGGCCTGTTTACTGACTACTCTTGTGTCTTCTGATTTTGTATTTTCTCTGCTCTTCTGGTTCTGACCCGGCTACCTGACTATTCTTCTTCCCATCTAACACCACAGAACAGCCTGTAAAGTTAGACCTTGGGCATTTGGAAGAGACAATGGAGACCTTCTTTTAAAGACTACCAGGGAGTTGCAGACTCACATAAGTGAGGCAGGATAATCCCACAAAACAAATAGACAGAATAAAAAAAAATATGCTACATCTGCAATAAGAACTTATGTATGAGAGCATCAAGACTAAATGGGAGTTGAACTCATTTATGGTGGACCATTGGAGCTACTATGAGTCCTGACCAGAAGAGTAGAGAAAGTATTAGTGTCCCCATTTCAGGAGAGATTACTGCACAATCTGAATTCCTTAGGATTGAAAACATAATGGAATTTATGACGTGGAGTGAATCCATGAAACCAGGGCTGGAGCCAACACATCTCCTGCAGGCGTGAATAAATGTATATTACAGCCATCAGCCACGCACAGCTTAGAGATATATCATGGTACAGGTGTAATTTTTTTTTGTATAGTTTATCACGATCCTGTTTGAAGTTAGTTGGTTTTAAAAATATTTAAAATTCAGGATAAAGGGAAACTCTGTTGTTATTGTACAGAAATTCACACTTGGCCCTCACTGCACATTTAATGTTGTTAATCATAAAAGTGACGTTTGGCCAGAAAGACTGGACCTGGTCTTGTAGGGACCATATGAGCACATTCAGCAACACAGAAGGGAGAGAAGGTAGATTCATCCAATAAGATATCACGGATCTAGGAAGCCAACAGCATCATTACCCTCCGCTTTCTCTCAGAGGCCCATTATAATTTTTCTTCAAGTGATTTTCTCACTTGTCAGCACATTCTACGTACGCTGTCATTTGGCTTTGCATTTTACAGATCTGGGAAGGTAACGGTCAGGGTCATCTAATCCCAGGGAGTAGGTGGATCCTCCAGGTTGTAAGTTCTCTAGAAAAGGGCTTTCCCAATTCACAAAGTAATTTGAACATTTTCGGATGGAGGAGAATGTTGTGGTCTAGCGGTAAAATGGTGATCACACGACTGATACAGTCGGACTACATCACCGATAAAGCAGCCACAGCCGGTGACAGAGAAGAATCTGTCACTTCTCAGTACTTAGTGGCTATTACTACTCACCTCGGTAGTCATATGTAGGAATCTCTTCTTTACACCGCTCATCACCCCTCACATATGTCTCTGTAGTATTAATATGGGTCTGATCTTCACCCTGAAACAAATATTGTAAAAGTCACAGAGAGATGGAGAAGTCCCATCTATGATCAGCTCTAATCCATCTCCACAGTTCTCACACAAGACCTTCACAGTCATTTATACATTATAGGGGAGATCTCATGACACCTTCTCTCCATCTACCTGATGATCCTGAGGAACATTGGGATCTTCTTGTTTACAGTCCAGTGGAAGAAGAGGACGGGGACATCTCTCTGGTGTTGTTCTCTTACTGGATAGATCTGGGGGAAACACATACAGGGACTGAATTCATTCTTTACATACAGATAATTATAGGCCATGTGTGTTTAGTCCTGTCTATTACCTGGTGATGTGAGGGACTGGGGAACCTCCATCATGACGTCCTTGTACAGATCTTTGTGTTCTTCTAAATACTCCCACTCTTCCATGGAGAAATAGACAGTGACATCTTGACATCTTATAGGAACCTGACACATACAATGATACAGTCATCCCCCTGATCCTTTCATACTGCATAATGTCCCAGCATTCCTAGCAGCATCACCTCTCCAGTCAGCAGCTCAATCATCTTGTAGGCGAGTTCTATGATCTTCTGGTCATTGATGTCCTCATGTATGAAGAGGTGAGATGGAGGCCCTGTGATTGGGCTCAGGGGTCTCTCCCATCCCTCAGACATAGGGTCCTGACAGCACTTCATTACTGTGTAATCCTGGTTATGGAGAGAGACATTAATAAATCTCCCTCCAGACATTTCCAGAGTCCTCACCTCTCCAGTTCTGTCCATCTGTTATTCCCATAGATAAGAATGATGTAATGTGACGTCATCAGAATCTCTCACCTCTCCAGTGAGCCGGAAGAGGATCTCTAGGTTGAGGTGTAATATCCTCTCCACTATCTCGTCTCTATCCATATCTATCTTTGATGGGTCCATAAGGAAAATTCTCTTAAATAGAAGATCTTCACTGAGAGGATCTGATATTGTAGAGACCTGAATGAGAAGATGATGAGCCTATGTAACATCATAAAAATCCTGTGTAATAATACAATTACTGGGAATAATAAGGGAAACATAGGAGGAGATTTATTATTTTACAGTATTTAGTTTTCTGCTTTACATCTAGTAATAAAACCTACATATTTTAGGCCACAGACAACAAGCAGTTTCTTCCTCGTAGTCTGCAGCTGAATACGTTTTTCAAAGACTCATCTTCCATAAAGCTAATTCTCGTCTCATTTACCGACACTGCAATCGGCATTAGCAATACTGCAGGAGATATTAATTACACGTAACATGAGAAATAACTACTTCATGATGAGGACGACATCTTCATCTTCTACTACGGCTCTAGAAACATATTTAGCCAGATTTCTCACTGACTACATCTCCAACGGCCGTCTATATGAATGTTTCCCGTCTTCCCCGGTCTCTAATCTTCTATCACATTAGATCTCATGTCTGATTCACACACAGAAGTTTGTGGCTTTGATACACGGTAAGGTTTTTAACCCCTTTACAACCCAAGGTGGTTTGCACGTAAATAACCTTGCCAATTTTTACAATTCTGACCACTGTCACTTTATGAGGTAATTACTCTGGAACGCTTCAACGGATCCCCCAGATTCAGAGATTGTTTTTTCGTGACATATTATACTTCATGATTGTGGTAAAATTTCTTCGATATCACTTGCGTTTATTTGTGAAAAAAATGGAAATTTGGCGAAAATTTTGAAAATATTGCAATTTTCAAAATTTGAATTTCCATGCCCTTAAATCAGAGAGATATGTCACACAAAATAGTTAATAAATAACATTTCCCACATGTCTACTTTACATCAGCACAATTTTGGAACCAACATTTTTTTTATTGGGGAGCTATAAGGGTTAAAAGTTGACCAGCGATTTCTCATTTTTCCAACAAAATTTACAAAACCATTTTTTTTAGGGACCACATCATATTTAAAGTCACTTTGAGGGGTCTTTATGACAGAAAATACCCAAAAGTGACACCATTCTAAAAAAATTGCACCCCTCAAGGTGCTCAAAACCACATTCAAGAACTTTATTAACTCTTCAGGTGCTTCACAGGAATTTTTGGAATGTGGAAGAAAAAAATTAACATTTAACTTTTTTCACAAAAATGTTACTTTAGACCCAATTTTTTTTTTTTCGCAGGGTTAACAGGAAAAAGTGGACCCCAAAATTTGTTGTGCAATTTCTCCTGAGTAAGTAGATACCCCATATGTGCGGGAAAACCACTGTTTGGGCGCATAGCAGGGCTCGGAAGGGAAGGAGCGCCATTTGACTTTTTGAATATAAAATTTGCTTGAATAATTAGCGGACGCCATGTTGCATTTGTGGAGCCCCTGATGTGCCTAAACAGTAGAAACCCCCCACAAGTGACACCATTTTGGAAACTAGACCCCTCAGGGAACTTATCTAGATGTGTGGTGAGCACCTTGAACCCCCAGGTGCTTCACAGAAGTTTATAACATTGAGCCGTAAAAATAAAATTTTCACATTTTTCCCACAAAAATGTTTTTCAGCCCCCACTTTTGCATTTTCATAAGGGTAACAGGAGAAATTGCACCATGCAGTTTGTTGTGCAATTTCTCCTGAGTAAGCAGATACCCCATATGTGGGGGAAAACCACTGTTTTGGCGCACGGCAGGGTTCGGAAGGGAAGGAGCGCCATTTGACTTTTTGAATGTAAAATTTGCTTGAATAATTAGCGGACGCCATGTTGCATTTGGGGAGCCCCTGATGTGCCTAAACAGTGGAAACCCCCCACAAGTGACACCATTTTGGAAACTAGACCCCTTAGGGAACTTATCTAGATGTGTGGTGAGCACCTTGAACCCCCACGTCCCTTACAGAAGTTTATAACATGGAGCCGTGAAAATAAAAAATCTAACTTTTTCCACAAAAATGATGTTTTAGCCCCAAATTTTTTATTTTCACAAGGGTTAGAGGAGAAAATGGACCCCAAAAACTTTTGTGCAATTTCTCCTGAGTACGCAAATACTCCATATGTGGGGAAAATACAGTGTTTGGGCGCACGGCAGAGTTCAGAAGGGAAGGAGCACTGTGTGACTTTTTGAACGCAAAATCGTCTGGAATCGAGAGCGGACGCCATGTCGCGTTTGGAGAGCCCCTGATGTGCCTAAATAGTTGAAACCCCCCACAAGTGACCCCATTTTGGAAACTACACCCCTCAAGGATTTTATCAAGGGGTATAGTGAACATTTTGAACACAGAGGTACGACACAGAATTTGATGACATTAGTTCACCATATTGAATAAGTTGTCATTAGTCTTGAGCGCAAGTGCTCGCTACTTGAGTTTGCATCGGGTATTCAGGTATACACCATGTATCACGGGTGCTCAAGCGAAATTCTCGAGTCCCCGCCCGCATGTTTCACGGTTATTAGACACCCCAAAAAAAACATGCGGGGATCGCTCGTGAATGGCAGGCAATCCCCGCGAGGTTTTTTTTGGCCACGAAGCATATGGGGCGGAGACTCGAGCACCCGCGATACTCAATGCATACCCGAGCACCCGATGCAAACTCAAGTAGCGAGCACTTGCGTTCAACACTAGTTGCCAGATCGTCATCGGTTTTTTCTTTACTTTTAAAAAAACAACAACCCTAACCCCAACCCTAACATTAGCACAACCCTAACCCCAACCCCAGCCCCAGCCCTAGAGTTTATTTTTTACGCCGTTCCTAGTGCGGTATAAGTGATTAGACGACCTTATTCTTCGGGTCGGTGCGACTACAGAGAAACCAGAATGATATCGGGTTTTTATGATTGACAGCTGTCACACACTAAAAGACACATATTTTGTAAAATCTAGTTTTTGCATCGCCATATTTTAAGAGCTATAATTTTTCCATATTTTGGCCGACAGAGTCATGGGACTGCTTCTTTTTTGCGGGATGAGTTGACGTTTTTATTGGTGCCATTTTCAGGCACATGACATTTTTGATCGCTTTCTATTTCAGCTTTTGGGAGGCAGAATAAACAAAAAACAACAATTTAGGAATTGTTGTTTTTTTAAAAAAAAATTTTATTCTACTCCGCGCGTGGTAAAATTGATAAGGTAGCTTTATTCTTTGGGTCAGTACGTTTACAGCGGTACCACATTTATATCGTTTTTCTATGTTTTGGCGCTTTTACACAATAAAAGCTATTTTATAGAAAAAAATATTTTTTTGCATCGCTTTATTCTGAGAGCTATAACTTTTAGATTTTTCGGATGATGGAGCTGTATGGCGGCTTGTTTTTTGCGGGACAAGATGACGTTTTCAGCTGTACCATTTTTGTTTATATTCGTCTTTTTGATCGCGTGTTATTCCATTTTTTGTTTGGCGGTATGATGATAAAGCATTGCTTTTTGCTTCGTTTTTTTTAGGGGTTAACTAATGGGACAGTTTTATAGGTCAGGTCGTTACGGACGCGGCGATACCAAATATGTGTACTTTTATTGTTTGGTGTTTTTTTTTCATAATAATATTTATTGATGGGTACATTATATTTTTATTTTTGGTGGATTATTTTTTAATTTTTTTTTAATATTTTTACAATTTTTTTTTTTATTTATTTTTTTTCACTTTCTGAGAGTTTTTTTTACTTTGTCCCACTCTGGGACTTTCACTTTTTTTATTCTGATCGCCTGCATAGCATAGGGATGGAGCACCATCCCTGTGCCATGCAGGCAGTCAGTGCTGCACAGTGAGAAGATTGTTTGGTCATTCACTGCGCATGACCAAAAAATCTTCCTGCTGTCTGGTGACCCGGATGTTGTCATGACGACATCGGGTCGTCATGGCAACACCCGGGAAGCCGCGGCAGACAGCGCTGGAGGCCGGAAGAGGAGGTGAGTATTGCGATCACCTCCCCTTAGCCACTGCAATGCTGCGATCGACTTCGATCGCAGCATTGCGGGGGTTAATGTGCCGGGAGCGGTGTGGGACCGCTCCCTGCACATAGTACCGGGTGTCAGCTGTGACAATCAGCTGACACCCGGCGGCGATCGCGCCCGCACCGCCTGTGTGCGCGCGATCGCGATGACGTACTAATACGGGTCAGGCTCTTAAGTCCCAGGGCACAGACGCGTATTAGTACATCATGGGCTTTAAAGGAGTTAATATTATACAGAGTAGGACTACCCCGAATGGGTTCATCTTGCCATGGTGGGATAGCTTTCATGCTATTTTTGATCAAAAACAGTGTTGCTAAGAATCCTATTTTATTTAACCCCTTTCTGACCCAGGGCATATTAGTACGTATCTGTGCCCTGGGCCTTATGGGCCTGATACGCATTAATACGTCCTGGCGTTTTCGCCCGCGCACAAGCGGTGCGGGCGAGATCGCCGCCGGGTGTCACAGCTGACACCCGGTGTTATGTGCAAGGAGCGGTCCGGCACCGCTCCCGACACATTAGCCCCCGAAATGCTGCGATCGAAATCGATTGCAGCATTCCGGTGGCAAGAGGAGGTAAGCGCGATACTTACTTTCTTTGCCGGCGTCCAAATCCGGTCCCAGATGTTGCCATGGTGACCCGACGTCATCATGACAACATCTGGGTCACCAGGAAGTTGTTTTGGTCATGTGCAGTGCACGACCAAAGTAACTTTCTCCCTGTGCAGCGCTGACAGGCTGCATGGCATAGGGAGCTGCTGCTCTCTATGCCATGCAGGCGATCAGGCTGCAAAAAGTGAAAGTGCCATAGTGGAACAATGTGAACAAGTAATAAAAATGTCAGAAAGTCAAAAAAAAAAATTGCAAAAATATTTTTTTAAAAAATTAAAAAAATAATTAAAAAATATATATATTGTACCCATAAATAAATAATCTTATGAAAAAAAATAATAAACCAATAAAAGTACACATATTTGGTATCAAAACGTCCGGAACAACCTGACCTATAAAACTGTCCCACTACTTAACCGCTTTAGTGAACACGGTAAAAAAAAAAATGAAACATAAAATGATGTTTTATCATCACACCGCCAAACAAAAAATGGAATAAAATGCGATCAAAAAGACGAATGTAAATAAAAATGGTACCGCTGAAAACGTCATCTTGTCCCGCAAAAAACAAGCCGCAATACAGCTCCAACAACAGAGAAATAAAAAAGTTATAGTTCTCAGAATAAAGCGATGCAAAAACAATTCTTTTCTCTATAAAATAGTTTTTATTGTGTAAAAGAGCCAAAATCTAAAAAAAAAAAAAAAAAATGCGGTACCGCTGTAAACGTACTGACCCAAAGAATAAAGCTGCCTTATCAATTTTACCACACGCAGAAAGGCATATAAAAACCCAAAAAAACAATTCCTGAATTGTTGGCTTTTGTTTATCCTGCCTCCCAAAAATCGGAATAGAAAGCGATCAAAAAATGTCATTTGCCCGAAAATGATACCGATTAAAACAAACCATCACATGACTCTGTCGGCCGAAATCTGGAAAAATTATAGCTCTCCAAAATCTAGCGATGCAAAAACTAGTCTTTGCAAAAAAATGTGTCTTTTAGTGTGCGACAGCTGTCAATCATAAAAACCCGATAAGATTCTGGTATCACTGTAATTGCACCGACCCGAAGAATGAAGTCATCTAATCACTTATACCACACGAGGAACGGCGTAAAAAATAAACTTTAGGGTTAGGGTTGTGCTATGGTTAGGGTTGGGCTAGGGTTAGGGTTAGGCTAGGGTTAGGTTTGGGATTTTTTCAGAAGTAAAGAAAAAGAAAATGACGATATGGCGACTAGTGAGTGCAAGTGCTCGCTACTTGAGTTTGCATCGGCTGCTTGGGTATGCACAGAGTATGGCAGGTGCTCGAGTGACATGCTCGAGTCTCCTCCTCAAATGTTTTGCAGCTGTTATACAGCCAAAAAAACCTTGTGGGGATTGCCTGCCAAGCACGAGCGATCCCCGCATGTTTTATTTTTTGGGTGTCTAATAAAAAAACATGCGGGGCAGGGACTCAAGCATGTCACTTGAGCACCCGCGATACTTGGTGCATACCCTAGTACCTGATGCAAACTCAAGTAGCGAGCACTTGCACTCAAGACTAATGACAACTTATTCAATATGATGACCTAATGTTATCAAATTCTGTGTCGTACCTCTGGGTTCAAAATGTTCACTATACCCCTTGATAAAATCCTGGAGGGGTGTAGCTTCCAAAATGGAGTCACTGGGGGGAGGGGGAGGTGGTTTCCACTATTTAGGCACATCAGGGACTCCCCAAACGCAACCTGTTACCCTTGTGAAAATGCAAAATTGGGGGCTGAAAAACATTTTTGCTGAAAAAATGTGAAAATTTTATTTTTACGGTTCAATGTTATAAACTTCTGTGAAGCACCTGGGGGTTCAGGGTGCTCACCACACATCTAGATAAGTACCCTAAGGGGTCTAGTTTCCAAAATGGTGTCACTTGTGGGGGGTTTCCACTGTTTAGGCACATCAGAGGCACATGCGCTAATTATTCAAGCAAATTTTACATTCAAAAAGTCAAATGGTGCTCCTTCCCTTCTGAACCCTGCCGTGCGTCCAAACAGTGGTTTTCCCCCACATATGGGGTATCGGCTTACTCAGGAGAAACTGCACAACAAAATGCATGGTGCAATTTCTCCTGTTACCCTTATGAAAATGCAAAATTGGAGGCTGAAAAACATTTTTGTTGGAAAAATGTGAAAATTTTATTTTTACGGCTCAATGTTATAAACTTCTGTGAAGCACCTGGGGGTTCAAGGTGCACACCACGCATCTAGATAAGTTCCCTAAGGGGTCTAGTTTCCAAAATGGTGTCACTTGTGGGGGGTTTCCACTGTTTAGGCACATCAGGGGCTCCCCAAACGAAACATGGTGTCCGCTAATTATTCAAGCAAATTTTACAAAGAGTCAAATGGCGCTCCTTCCCTTCCAAACCCTGCTGTGCGCCCAAACAGTGTTTTTTCCTCAGATATGGGGTATCTGCGTGCTCAGGGGAAATTGCACAAAAAACTTTGGGGTCCATTTTTTCCAGTTACCCCTGCGAAAATAAAAAAAATTTGGGTCTAAAGTAACATTTTTGTGAAAAAATTTAAATGTTCATTTTTTTCTTCCACATTCCAAAAATTCCTGTGAAGCACCTGAAGGGTTAATAAACTTCTTGAATGTGGTTTTGAGCACCTTGAGGAGTGCAGTTTTTAGAATGGTGTCACTTTTGGGTATTTTCTGTCATAAAGGCCCCTCAAAGTCACGTCAAATGTGATGTGGTCTCTAAAAAAATGGTTTTGTAAATTTTGTTGTTAAAATGAGAAATCGCTGGTCAACTTTTAACCCTTATAGCTCCCTACTAAAAAAAAAATTTTTGTTCCAAAATTGTGCAGATGTAAAGTAGACATGTGGGAAATGTTATTTATTAACTATTTTGCGTGACATCTCTTTGATTTAAGGGCATAAAAATTACATTGCAAAATTTTCAAAATTTTCGCCAAATTTCCGATTTTTTCACAAATAAACGCAAGTGATATCGAAGAAATTTTACCACAATCATGAAGTACAATATGTAAAAAAAAAACAATCTCAGAATCAGGGGGATCCGTTGAAGCGTTCCAGAGTAATTACCTCATAAAGTGACAGTGCTCAGAATTGTAAAAATTGTCCGGGTCATTAACGTGCAAACCACCCTCGGGGGTAAAGGGGTTTAAAGCACTTTTGGTTTTTAGTTATTTATTTACAGCAGGGTTTATGATCATTTTTCTTCTTATAGTTTTTTTCTGATTTATGGCCATAGTAAACATGCATTATGTGCTGCATGGATACCAACTTAAACCAAGCTCAAATTCTGTGTTTTTTCATGGGCACCATAGTGGCCCTATAGGCTGCTGCTATGGATGATACACCCCTAACTATCCAACTATCATATGGTAAAAATCTCATAGGTCCTGCATTTATTAGTATCTGCATGAAGAATGGGGCTAAGTGAGTATTTATTAAAGGGAATCCACTTCACCGACTACCCCACGGCCAGCAAGCATCAGAATCTTCACTGAATAAAAAGCCATTTCACAGCAAACAGACCTCTAATATGAGGCATTCAGGTATGTATAGATTCACATTTCTATCACCTGTATGCCAATATTAGAGGTCAGATAAGTCCCAGGGGGTGACAGATTCCCTTTCATCAGCCGTGGGGTAATCATAAAACCAGATATGTATCAAGGTATTCTAAGGTGGCTAATGGTAGCGTAGTTGATGGGAGGCATGTGTCACAGAGATGGATGGTCTCTGTGATGTAACCCGGAGTGTTTCTCTAGGGCAGATAAGCACTAAGAGGATCGTTTGGTGCACCTGGGAGCCAGGTTATGGGTAGCAAGGAGAGAATGGGCGGGTCCAGCTACCCACATACCTCACCTCTGGGTGTGGTTAACAGCCTATAAAATGGAGGCTGTTGTTTGGCACATGGTCTGTGTGTTTGGAGGGAGAAGGCCTCCTGTGTATGTTTGTCTTCAGACCAAGCCAGGACACTGGACGCTACCCCAGCTTGTGTGCCACACAGGCCTGGCTGAGCAGAGACCTGCTAAGGACATTTACTTTGTTTGCCTGAGCTATTTGCTTTTTTGTTTGGCTTCTGGGTTTATGAAGCAATAAACCCACAAGAACTTTTAAAGGAACATGCCTCCTGTTTTCCTCCCGTCGCACCCAAGTGAGTAAAACCTATACAATTGGTGTTAGACGTGCGAGCAGTGATCCCAGCAGAGACGTGTGACTGCTACAGGATGGACTGCATGCCCTGGGTGAAGTCTGTTGCAAGCCAGCAAGCATTGCCAACAGGCTGTTGTTACAGCAGATCCAGCAGCACTAGCAGGAACAATGGCAGCAGATGCAGCTTCTCGCAACCGCCATCCAGGGAAGGATGAGCGCTCCAACCCCAGGCCCGACTGATGACTCCCATGTCCGGAAGGCGGTATGACGGGCTTCGCAGAAAATGACCCCGGGGGTTGACGTTGAGGCCTTCCTGACGGTGTTTGAAAGGGTCGCCGAGAGGGAGGAATTTTCGCAAGAGCAGTGGACAGAGGTACTGGCGCCATACTTGACGGGAGAGCCCCAGAAGTACGTCTAGTGGGCGTACTAAGATTTTGCTTTGCAGGACGTCCTATTTAGCTTTGCATAGTACGCCCAAAAGGCATACTATGATTTAGCTTTGCAGGATGCCAAAGAGTATGGCAAGCTAAAAACTGAGATTCTCGCGCGCTTGGGGGTGACAATGACTATCAGGGCACAGCGGGTTCATATCACCGGAACAAACCACCTCGCTACCAAATATTTGACCTTATCCACAAACAAACTCAAGCTACATGAGCCCGGTTTTAAGGAAGATATGAGTACAATTATTTGTTAAAATTAAATCATTTTTATTTCAATAATTAAAAGAATTTTTTTGTAAAAAATAGGTACCTTCAAAATTCACAAAATGAAATCTCCATTAGAGGCTTATATTATTACAGTAAGCTACCTCCTCTGATGTATCAAGAAATTCTATTCCGTCTTTATTGCACCCTTTCCCTAATAATAAGGTGCTGAAAAAGTTGAACCCCTTTATTCAAAAAAATCCAGAGACATAAAGTGCAAAAAGGTATTTTCCTCTCTGTATTGAAAGATGTATAAATATAAATATACTTGTGAGTATATAAATAAGTGAATTTTTGTTATGTTTTACATTATATCTTTCAGACAAAGTAATGACTGAAAGATAGGGAAATAAAGCCAGCAACAATTGATTTAATACCCTAAACAGGGAACTGTGCATATAGGGACAGATTCATTCAGGATTCACAGTTAACAGACACAAGGTCCTAAGGAGAGTACTTACATATTTCAGTATCCAGCCTATGGAGATGAGATTGCGGTCTACCCCGACGCCGCCGTTTCGCCTTGGGCTTCTTCAATGGGGGCGTTAGTTTGTGTGCACAGTGTACCGTATGTGTTCCTCCCACCAGCTGTATGTAATTAATCTGATAGACCAGAGTGATTATGGCGCATGCGTTAGTTACGTAGGTGCCCCGTAAACAAAAAGGACTTCCGGAGTCACTGCGGCTGACACGCATGCGGTGGAACGCATGAAGTGTCACTTGCGCAGGACCGGAAGTCCGACGGGCCCGTTCACGTGCGCATGCGCACTCTCTGTTGGGAATCTCCATATAGTAGTAGCGGAGCTTGGAAGGGGCGTGTCAATGTAACGGAGATCGTAAATACATTTAGGCATATAGATACTCGCCTTCATTACATTCTTTTGCGTTTTCTATATAATAATTAGTTGAACCCCAATCATCCATTAGGGAATGCTTCTGATACTTGATAAGTATAAACTTCTTGATTTAAGAGAGATCTAATGGGTATATGTTTTATATAATAAAATTGATGTAAGAGTGCAAGGAATGTGTTGGAAATATGTGAAAATTTAATGTGAAAAGATTCATGAAAAAAATATAAAATATCATAGTAAGCATATATGGTGTGAAAATGTGTATAATGGGGCACACACTAATTTTGATATATATTGTGTGTCTCATATTTTAAAGGAGTGAATAATATCTTAAGATAATAACTAATACACTACAATTGTGTATAGTACGTGAAACATAATAATTTCCAAGGTGCACAATATAAAATTAGAAAGAAAACTATTCTTTTCCCAAAAATGCACCACAGTAATAAATTGTCCAAACCCACAAAAAAAACCACATACAGTATGATTAAATCAATAATTGTCACTATATAATATTAATTTGATTTATTAATATAAGGCCACAGGAAGTCCATAATTATCATTCTTCTTATCTCATTTTGTTTCTTTCTTTTTAGGGTCCTCAATTAACGCGGTCCACATCTGGCAGTCACTACCTCTCAGGATCTCCCTCCAATAGATGCAGCCCCCCAAACTCCACCAACCATCCTGATGTCCAACAAATACCAGCGGGTAGGAACTAGGCATAATAAAACCATAATTAAAATCACTAATAAAAAGGAATTAAAACCATGCGCCACAGGATATAGAGAGAAAAAAATTGGCTATCACCAAAGGTGTATACTTTTTATACCAGGCCTCATGTGCCCCTGCATACGCAAACCTGTTTTTGAGAGCGTGGGAAAAACATATTTTTCAAAGTGATGAAGTCGATGACATCCACCTCGTACAGGGGTGGATGAGGTTCATCGATGATATCTGGTTCATCTGGGAGGGACCAATAAAGCGATTGGAGAGGTTCATGGATCAATTGAATAAGAATGACCTCAACATTAAGCTTACTTACCAGTATGGGAAAGAGGTTAACTTTTTGGATTTGCACATTACTGCCACTTCTAGTGGCTACATCATGACTGATATGTATAGGAAAACGACTGCCACAAATACATTACTACATGGCACCTCTTCCCACCTCCCCTCTACAATTAGAGGAATCCCTACGGGGCAATTTCTGAGATTGAAAAAGATATGTACCAGTAATGAATCATTCCATCAACAGGCTCAAGATCTCACGAGACGTTTCAAGGACCGGGGTTACAGTAATAGAAACATAAAAACCAGATTTAAGAGAGCAATGCATACCAGCAGGGAACAGCTGCTGTATGGCAAAAAAGAAAAAAATGAAGACAATCAATGTTTCATAAGATTTATATCCAATTACAACGATCAATGGCCAGAACTTACTCAAATTATCAAAAAACATTGGGGTGTGTTGTTAGCAGATCCAACACTGCAAAAAAATTCTACCTCAAAATCCCTCAATGGTTGCCAGACGATCCAAAAATTTGAAGGACTCCCTAGTACACAGTCATTATGAGAAAAGACCATATCCACAAGTAATTGATAAATCCAAATTTGGTTTCTTTACATGTGGTAAATGTAAGGCTTGCAAAAATCTGATCAAAGGAAAAAGTTTCAATAATTATAACAGCAAAGTATTTGAAATTAGAAAAACTCTCTTGTAATTCAAAAAGCGTAATATATTACGCCCAATGCCCGTGTAACAAAATTTACATAGGCTTGACAGCCCGGGAACTTAGGGTGAGAACAAGAGAACATGTATTGGATATAGAAAAATCGGTTACAGTAGATGAAGTGGCTAGCCTGAGAACTCTACCTAGGCACTTTAAACTCCATCACAATAGTGACCCTAGGGGGTTGAAAATAAAAGGGATCGATCAAATCGATATGGGCATCAGGGGTGGAGATTTGAGTAAAGCACTAGCGCAACTAGAAAGTAAGTGGATATTTAGACTTGGTACATTGTCCCCTCAAGGATAGAATGAACATTTTGGATTTGGTGCCTTTTTATAAAATCTGGGTGCTAGTCCTTTTTGGGGGGGGGAATTAGCCATACCCTTGACGCCTCTTATCTTTCGTTGAGCTGTACTATCTTCCTCCTGTCAAACAATATTTTCTAATTCACTGGAATACCTGTCCTGGTATAAAAAGTATACACCTTTGGTGATAGCCAATTTTTTTCTCTCTATATCCTGTGGCGCATGTTTTTAATTCCGTTTTATTAGTGATTTTAATTATGGTTTTATTATGCCTAGTTCCTACCCGCTGGTATTTGTTGGACATCAGGATGGTTGGTGGAGTTTGGGGGGCTGCATCTATTGGAGGGAGATCCTGAGAGGTAGTGACTGCCAGATGTGGACCGCGTTAATTGAGGACCCTAAAAAGAAAGAAACAAAATGAGATAAGAAGAATGATAATTATGGACTTCCTGTGGCCTTATATTAATATATCAAATTAATAATATATAGTGACAATTATTGATGTAATCATACTGTATGTGTTTTTTTTTGTGGGTTTGGACAATTTATTATTGTGGTGCATTTTTGGGAAAAGAATAGTTTTCTTTCTAATTTTATATTGTGCACCTTGGAAATTATTATGTTTCACGTACTATACACAATTGTAGTGTATTAGTTATTATCTTAAGATATTATTCACTCCTTTAAAATATGAGACACAATATATATCAAAATTAGTATGTGCCCCATTATACACATTTTCACACCATATTTGCTTACTATGATATTTTATATTTTTTTCATGAATCTTTTCACATTAAATTTTCACATATTTCCAACACATTCCTTGCACTCTTACATCAATTTTACTATATAAAACATATACCCATTAGATATCTCTTAAATCAAGAAGTTTATACTTATCAAGTATCAGAAGCATTCCCTAATGGATGATTGGGGTTCAACTAATTATTATATAGAAAACGCAAAAGAATGTAATGAAGGCGAGTATCTATATGCCTAAATGTATTTACGATCTCCGTTACATTGACACGCCCCTTCCAAGCTCCGCTACTACTATATGGAGATTCCCAACAGAGAGTGCGCATGCGCACGTGAACGGGCCCGTCGGACTTCCGGTCCTGCGCAAGAGACACTTCATGCGTTCCACCGCATGCGTGTCAGCCGCAGTGACTCTGGAAGTCCTTTTTGTTTACGGGGCACCTACGTAACTAACGCATGCGCCATAATCACTCTGGTCTATCAGATTAATTACATACAGCTGGTGGGAGGAATACATAAACGGTACACTGTGCACACAAACTAACGCCCCCCCATTGAAGAAGCCCAAGGCGAAACGGCGGCGTCGGGGTAGACCGCAATCTCATCTCCACAGGCTGGATACTGAAATATGTAAGTACTCTCCTTAGGACCTTGTGTCTGTTAACTGTGAATCCTGAATGAATCTGTCCCTATATGCACAGTTCCCTGTTTAGGGTATTAAATCAATTGTTGCTGGCTTTATTTCCCTATCTTTCAGTCATTACTTTGTCTCAAAGATATAATGTAAAACATAACAAAAATTCACTTATTTATATACTCACAAGTATATTTATATTTATACATCTTTCAATACAGAGAGGAAAATACCTTTTTGCACTTTATGTCTCTGGATTTTTTTGAATAAAGGGGTTCAACTTTTTCAGCACCTTATTATTAGGGAAAGGGTGCAATAAAAACGGAATAGAATTTCTTGATACATCAGAGGAGGTAGCTTACTGTAATAATATAAGCCTCTAATGGAGATTTGATTTTGTGAATTTTGAAGGTACCTGTTTTTTTACAAAAAAATTCTCTTAATTATTGAAATAAAAATTAATTAATTTTAACAAATAATTGTACTCATATCTTCCTTTAAAACCGGGCTCATGTAGCTTGAGTTTGTTTGTGGATATTGTATGAATTGGAAGTTGTAAACCATTGACCTCTTTTGATAGATACAAATATTTGACCTGTTGCACCTGGTCCAAAAGTGGCTTCAAGTGGAGTCCTCAATGCCTGCGCAGATGGTAGAGTGGATGGTGATGGACCGTTTTGTGCACTCCCTGCCGAGGCCCATACAGCCTTGGGTTGCCCAGGGTGATCCCCGGAATGCGGATGAAATGGTCGGACTGGTCGAGAGATACCAGGGGGTTGAAAGTTCCTTGGGAAGGCTGCCCACTCCATACTGGGGGTCCCAACAGGGGGAGGAGGCCCAAAAGGTGGTGGGACTTCCAAGGTCCAAAGGGACGAGGGAGGTGGTGCCCAAGGTCCATACAGGTGATGTTGTTTGCTGGAGGTGCCACGGCACAGGCCATATAGCCGCCTGTTGTCCCCTGACCCTTGAGCCGATGGACTGCAGTATAGGACACCGATATTCATATTATGCTTATCCGGCCTGCAGTGTGAACTGTCCACCCAGTGAGGGGCCACAAGCATGTCCCGTGAAGATGAACGGACGGGAGGTAATGGCACTACTAGACTCGGGGAGGGAAAAAAGTCGGCGTTCGGTACATTCATGGTGATGCTAAGGGAAACCCATGGCCAGAGTGGACATTGAAACGGCCCACGGTACTGAGTCTCACGAGGTCGGCATCATTCTGGACTTGTTGCACCCTATTATTATAGGCTGGGACTTTTGTTTGTTTTGGGATCTGTGGGGGAAGGGTTCTGGGTTCGCTGGCTCAGATAAGAAAACAGTTAACCCTAATGAGGTATCACCACACCCAGAGTCAGACAGGTTTCCCTTTTGTGTCCTTGTGAGGGATGAGGAGGTAGTGCCCCCTGTGTCTGCCATTCCAGAGTTAGGGGTGACCAGCGAGAATTTTGGGTCTGCCTAACTCTGAAGGAAGCCTTTAATAATGTCACTGTTATAAATGGGGTTGCACAGGAGCCGAGGCTAACACAAGGTTTCCCCATTTTATGATGAGTGGTGAGTTGTTGTACCGGGTCAAGAAAGTGAGGGAGCAGCGTGTGGAGCAGTTAATAGTGTCGGGCCCGTTTAGACGGAAGGTGTTGGACATGGCCCATTCACATGTCTTGGGGGGACATCTGGGAGTGGAAAAAAATGCAGGAACGGATCTTGCAAAGGTTCTATTGGCCTGGATGTCACCAGGAAATATTTAAAGTATTGCAGGTCTTGCCCTACATGCCAGTTAACCGCCCCCACCTCTCACTTTCGAAGACCCCTCGTGCCATTGCCCATTATTGAAGTGCCGTTTGAAAGAATTGCTATGGACTTGGTCGGTCCCCTGGTTGAATCTGCTCGTGGGCATCAATATATATTGATTATCCTGGACTATGCCACACGCTATCCTGAAGCGATTCCACTGAGAAACTCCTAAGCAAAGAGTATAGCCCGTGAGTTGGTCCACGTTTTTTCACGAACAGGCTTACCAAAGGGAGATACTCACCGACCAGGGAACTCCCTCTATGAGTAAGGTGATGAGGGAGTTATGCAAAGCCCTTCAAGTCTCCCAACTGAGGACTTCAGTATACCATCCTCAGACAGCTGGCCTAGTCAAAAGGTTTAACAAGAATCTGAAGAGTATGCTGAGGAAGGCCATAGAGAGGGATGGTAGAGACTGGGACTGTCTCCTACCGTATCTGTTGTTCACTAACCGAGAGGTTTCACAGGCCTCTATGGGGTTCTTGCCATTCGAACTCCTGTATGGCCGACATTCGCGGGGTCTCCTGGATGTCACAAAGGAAACTTGGGAAGCTGAGGTCACGCCCCACATGAGCGTCATTGAGCACGTTGCTCTGATGCAGGAGAGGATTGCGAAGGTGATGCCCATTGTAAAAGAACATCTCCTGCAGGCACAAGAAGCTCATGCCAGAGTCTACAACCAGTTAGTCAGAGTGAGGCAATTCAATCCGGGAGGCTGAGTCCTTGTGCTAATTCCTACAGTGGAAAGTAAGTTCTTGGCCAAGTGGCAAGGCTGTATGAGGTGGTGGAAAAAGTGGGTGAAGTGAACTACAAGGTTCATCAAACGGGACGACGTAATGCGTACCAGATATATCAAGTCAACCTCATCAAGCCGTGGCAAGACAGAGAGGCTGTGGAAGCTCCTTGCTTGCTGGGCAAGCCAGAAGGTGACGTTGGAAGAGTCGCAATAGCGGAAACGCTAACGAAGGCCCAGAAACAGCAGTGTGGGGGGTTGATGCAGAAGAACCGGGATCTGTTCTCGGAATTGCCGGGATGCACAAGTGTCATAGAACACGAGTTTCTGACGGAGCCTCATGTGCGGGTTTAAGCCCTATCAGATACCTGAGGCCCGACGAGAGTTGATCTACAAAGAGGTAGCTTGTATGCTGAAGCTCAGTGTCATTGAAGAGCCCGATCGTCTTGGTCCCAAATCCTGATGGTGAGTGGAGATTCTGAAACGACTATCGGAGGTCTCCAAATTTGACGCATATCCCATGCCACGCGTCGATCAGCTGATCGAGAGGCTTGGGCCAGCAAGGCACATAACCACCTTGGATCTGACAAAGGGATATTGGCAGATGGAAAGGGAAAATAAAAAAAACAGCTCACCTCCATGAACCAGCTGGGTGTCTCCGTGATCAGAGCTGCTGCTTGCCCTCAGTAGACAGGTAATAGAAAAGAATTTGATCCAGCTCCACAGTCTCCAATGGTAAAAACAAATGTCTTTTATTTAGAATTTTTTTTAAAAAATATCCAGATGGCGATAATGTAACTCCAGCTGGTAGAAGAACAATATTAGAAGGGAAACACAGGGGCACCAAGGAGGGGTGCGCTACCAGACCAATATTGGCAGATCCCCAAGGCACAGGTAGCCAAAGAGAAGACTGTGTTTTCTAAGCTTGATGGATGCTTCCAGTATGTCCGGACGCCGTTGGGACTGCAGGGGGCCCCTGCAACCTTCCAGAGAGCCATGGATCGCATCCTTGCATCCCATAAGAAATATGGCGCAACATACCTGGACGATATTATTATCTTCAGTCCAGACAGGGAGAGTCATCTGGAAAAATTCCAGACCGTGTTTGATGCTCTGAGGAAGGTGGGGTTTTCAATAAACCAGAAGAAATGTGGCATGGAGAAAGAAGAAGCCAAGCACCTTGGATATGTAGTGGGTAGAGGCAAGATAAAACCCCAAATTACTAAAGTAGAAGCAATCCAAAATTGGCATAGACCACTGTCAAAAAAAGCAAGTCAGAGCCTTCCTGGGAATCGTGGGATACTACAGGAAATTCATCCCAAACTTCACCATGAAGGCCGCACCCCTGACTGACCTCCTTAAAGGGACAAAATCAGCCATGGCCAAGTGGACTGCAGAGGAGGAGATGGCCTTTCAAGAGATGAAACTGGCTCTGTGTAGGCAACCGGTCCTGGTTGCCCCAGACTTCAAGAAAGATTTTATACTCCAGACAGATGCTTCAGAGCAGTCCTTTCCCAGGAGATACACGGGGTGGAGTACCCTGTCCTCTACCTGAGTAAAAAGCTGTCCTCCTGCGAGAAAAATAATTTGGTTATAGAGAAGGAATGCTTGGCCATAAAGTCGGCAGTGGACACTTTACGGTACTATCTGTTAGGTCGAAAATTTAGATTAGTATCCGACTATGCCCCAATCGGATGGATGAGGGGTCAACCTCTGGTTTTTAGCCCTACAGGATTTCTACTTCCATGTAGAACATAGAGCATGGAAGCTACATGGTAATGCCCATGCCCTCTCGAGAATCCCCTGTCTGGCAGTAGAAGGTGCCAAGCCCCACGGCATTAGGCAGAGGGGGTAGATATGTAAGGTGGCTAATGGTCGAGTAGTCGATGGGAGGTATGTGTCACAGAGATGGCAGGTCTCTGTGATGTAACCCGGAGTGTTTCTCTAAGGCACACAGCACTAAGATGATTGTTTGGTGCACCTGGGAGCCAGGTTACGGGTGGCTGGGAGAGAATGGGCGGGCCCTGCTACCCACATACCTCACCTCTGGGTGTGGTTAACAGCCTATAAAATGAAGGCTGTTGTTTGGAGGGAGAAGGCCTCCTGTGTATGTTTGTCTTCAGACCAAGCCAGGACACTGGACGCTACCCCAGCTTGTGTGCCACACAGGCCTGGCTGAGCAGAGACCTGCTAAAGACATTTACTTTGTCTGCCTGATCTAAAGGCTATTTGCTTTTCTGTTTGGCTTCTGGGTTTATGAAGCAATAGACTCACATGAACTTTTAAAGGAACATGCCTCCTGTTTTCCTCCCGTTGTGCCCAAGTGAGTAAAACCCCTACAATATGTATAAAGGAAAGGGTATGGTACTCATAGAATGTTTCAATAATCCGCCTCAAAGCGTTTCCCCAACAGGTTCATTAGGAGGCTTGATACAGGGATGATAATTCATGATGTTCAGCATAGTGTGCCTAATAGCCAGGTGTCCATGTTTAAATATCCCACTTCATCCAAAACCCCAGACTAGGAGGCCCATTCCAATTCCTAGAGGTGAATTGGCACAGGTTATACTGTACTGCGCCTCCGCTACTTCTCATGAGCAAGAGGTTCGATAATGTCCATCACCTAGTGCGCACGTTCGGAAGTGACGTGCTTTTCGCTGAAACGCCAGATAAACTGATTGCCTCTGCGTCACTCGTACCTGTGACTGCGCGTGCCCATAGTTATAATTCCACGACAGAGCACATCTAGGATCATTGTCCACAAATGCGCATGCCCAGATGTCTGCGTTCCACACCGTAGCACATATGGTATTGGATTGCATTCCACCAACAGAAAAATCCTCTCTCTGAGATCAGTATCATGGGAGACTAAAAACAAGTATTGCACATCCTCCCATCATGCAATAAGCATGTAGATCTACTTTATCACTACAAAAAATATGGGATGGTGGCCCACAGTATATTCCTAAATGGTCAAATTTGACCACTATTGCATAATTAGAAATACACAAGGATCACCACACTTGTTAGTTACTAAACAGTATAAGTGGGATATAACTGTTAAGAAATAATTCTTGTATAGAAGCTCAGATCTCTTGATGAAGTAAAACAATATGTGAACCCCATTCACAGAGAACTGAGTAGCAATGGGTAGAGTATAAAACCCAAAAATGTAATCCAGAATGGGGCTGTATTCATACAAAACAGGCATAGGAAATCTGCTCATTCAGTCCCGTAGGGGCTAGTGAATCCAGTCTGGAAATCCACTCACTTTCCTTTTTGAGGATCCATCTATTGAGATCACCCCCTCTCACATTGGGTTTAACCACCTCAATGATACAAAAGGAGATGTCTCTTGTTTCACCTCAATGTGCACTGTTCATGTGTCTCACTAATGGGGTGTCCCGACCATGGCGTAATTTCGCCCAAATGCCACCCTACACTCCTCCTAGACTGCCTCTTGGTCGTGCATACATAATCTAGGCGGCAGGTGCATGTGGCCATATATAAAAGTCCTGAGGTTTTACAGTTGGAATAATCCCTCTGGAAAAAGGTTTCACCTGTAGAGGAACTCGAGAAAGATTTACATGGTCTCATCCAATTACATATACAACTTTCTACACATCTAAAGAAACCACAGATTCTTCCATCCAGCCATGTCCCCTTGGGTGCAGGTTTTTATAGAAACTATGCACTAAACAGTCCCTAATTGACCAACCCTTTCTAAAAGTTATTGTGGGAGTAGATCCCACAGCACTCTCAGGTCCAGCTCATAAACTGCTGCGCTGGGACGCAGATATCAGCTGCTGGCCTCTGATAGGCCGGCGGCTGCCATTGATATTGCTGTGCAGAGAGCCGGTCTCTGCGCAGCAATACATTGCACTACACCGCTGATGTCGGCGGCTCCTGGACCGGGCCGCGAACATCAAGGGGTCTATGTGCCTGCAGACCGCATGAAGCAGCTGGAGGGGCCGCATGCGGCCCACGGGCCACGTGTTTGAGACCCCTGGTCTAAACTTTTAGCTGAGAAAAATGTGTCCTACTGTAAATTTAGCACTTAAAATAAGCCATGTATGAGGGAGTCGGTGTCATGGAAATTGAGGAGTAGGAGGCGAAGGTTTGGCTTACCGACTCCACAGCCCTGGCTCCCATCCCATACATTCTTGATTGGTACATCCAGGAAAGGCAACTGGTAACAATTAAACTGTATCTATGGATATTGAGTTCCCTGCCAAATTCAATAAATTGTTCACTTGTCCTTGACCAGATGATAAAAATGTTGTCAATATATCTATCCCATGCTCCAATATATGGTTGCCACCACTTATGATCATCCCAGAATATTGTGGTTTCCACCCACCAGCCCAAGAATAGGTTAGCAGATGAGGGGGCACAGAGGCTCCCCATCGCAGTACCCCTGAGCTGGTGGAAGTACTTTCTGTCAAAAAGAAAGAAGTTATGAGTAAGCGTGAATTTTAGAAGATCCTCCATGAAGTCATTATGTCTGCTACACTCTATTGATCTCGATTTCAAGAAACGTCTTACTCCTCTGATACCATCATCATGCGGTATATTACTGTACAAAGCCTCGCTATCTAGTAAGGCCTGCTCCCCTACATGCATGTATACATGCTCGAGGGTCTACATGTAGGGGAGCAGGCAAAGGGAAAACCATTGTCTGGAGGGAGTATTCCAACTGCAGGACCTCAGGCGATACTTTGGGAACATTGTACTGTGTGTGGGGGGATGGTGGTAGTGTAGGAACATTACTCTGTGTGGGGGGCATCATACATATTGCAAAAGGAGCATAATGGGGGAATTACACTGTGTGGGGGCATCATAAATACTGCATAAGGGGCATAATGGGGGCATTACACTGTGTGGGGGCATCATACATACTGCATAAGGGGCATTACACTGTGTGGGGGATCATACATACTGTATAAGGGGATAATGGGGGCATTACACTGTGCGGGGGCATCATACATACTGCATAAGGGGCATAATGGGGGCATTACACTGTGTGGGGGCATAATACATCCTGCATAAGGGGCATAATGGGGGCATTACACTGTGGGGGGCATCATACATCCTGTCCTGCATAAGGGGCATAATGAGGGCATTACACTGTGTGGGGGGCATGATAGATCCTTCATAAGGGGCATAATGGGGGCATTACACTGTGTGGGGGCATCATACATACTGCATAAGGGGCATTACACTGTGTGGGGGATCATACATACTGTATAAGGGGATAATGGGGGCATTACACTGTGCGGGGGCATCATACATACTGCATAAGGGGCATAATGGGGGCATTACACTGTGTGGGGGCATCATACATCCTGCATAAGGGGCATAATGGGGGCATTACACTGTGGGGGGCATCAAACATCCTGTCCTGCATAAGGGGCATAATGGGAGCATTACACTGTGGGGGCAACATACATACTGCATAAGGGGCATAGGGTGCATTACACTGTGGGGGCAACATACATACTGCATAAGGGGCATAATGGGGGCATTACACTGTGGGGGCAACATACATACTGCATAAGGGGCATAATGGGGGCATTACATTGTGGGGGGCAACATACATACTGCATAAGGGGCATAATGGGGATATTACACTGTGGGGGGCATCATACATCCTGCATAAGGGGCATAATGGGGGCATTACACTGTATGGGGGCATCATACATCCTGCATAAGGGGCATAATGGGGGCATTACACTGTGGGGGGCATCATACATCCTGTCCTGCATAAGGGGCATAATGGGGGCATTACACTGTGGGGGGCATCATACATCCTGTCCTGCATAAGGGGCATAATGGGGGCATTACACTGTGTGGGGGCATCATACATACTGCATAAGGGGCATAATGGGGGCATTACACTGTGTGGGGGCATCATACATCCTGCATATGGGGCATAATGGGGGCATCATACACCCTGCATAAGGGGCATCATACATACTGCATAAGAGGCATAATGGGGGCATTACACTGTGTGGGGGCATCATACATACTGTATAAGGGGCATAATGGGGGCATTACACTGTGGGGGGCATCATACATCCTGTCCTGCATAAGGGGCATAATGGGGGCATTACACTGTATGGGGGCATCATACATCCTGCATAAGGGGCATAATGGGGACATTACACTGTGTGGGGGCATCATACATACTGTATAAGGGGCATAATGGGGGCATTACACTGTGTGGGGGCATCATACATCCTGCATAAGGGGCATTACACTGTGTGGGGGCATCATACATCCTGCATAAGGGGCATAATGGGGGCATTACACTGTGTGTGGGCATCATACATCCTGCATATGGGGTATAATGGGGGCATTACACTGTATGGGGGATCATACATACTGCATAAGGGGCATAATGGGGGTATTACACTGTGTGGGGGGCATCATACATCCTCCATAAGGTTCATAATTGGGGCATTACACTGTGTGGGGGCATCATACATCCTGCATAAGGGGCATAATGGGGGCATTACACTGTGGGGGTGTAGTGCCGGCGTCCCTGCCCTCTGCTAGGCAGGGACGCTGCTCCCCTCACCGCTCTGCCCCGTGCCCGGCGTCCCTCTCCCGCTCTGCTGTCAGCGCGCGCTCCTTCCCGGCGTCCTCCTCCCGCTCTGCTCTCAGCGCGCGCTCCTTCCCGGCCCCTGTGCTTAGGGCGCGCGCCCCTCCTCTTAAAGGGGCCGCGCGCGCCGTCCTAAGGAGTCCCCGGCCAATGGCCGGAGGACTTCATCATATATAAGGCACCTCCTCCAAAATGGAGGTGCCCGAGCAATGTTGTTTGCACCTGTGTCTCACCTGTGCTTCAGCCCTCAGGTCCCGTTGCCAGTTACCTGCCAGTTACCTGTCAGATTCCTGCCTGATTACTTGCTACCTGTCTGCTAGTCTGAGGTCCGACGGTCTGCCTTACTACTCCTGTCAGTCTGTCTAAGGACCAGCCTGCCCGCTCACCTGGGAGCGCTTCTCCGTTACCTGCCTGCTTGCCAGCCCGGAGGCTCCGCTGTCACGTGCTGTGACCACCAGCTACTCCAGACTCTTGCCCGCTCACCTGGGAGCGCTTCTCCGCTACCTGCCTGCTTGCCTGCCCGGAGGCTCCGCTGTCACGTGCTGTGACCACCAGCTACTCCAGACTCTTGCCCGCTCACCTGGGAGCGCTTCTCCGCTACCTGCCTGCTTGCCTGCCCGGAGGCTCCGCTGTCACGTGCTGTGACCACCAGCTATTCCTGAGACTCTTGCCCGCTCACCTGGGAGCGCTTCTCCGTTACCTGCCTGCTTGCCTACCTGGAGGCTCCGCCGTCACGTGCTGTGACCACCTGCTATTCCAGAGACTCTCGCTTGCTCACCTGGGAGCACACATTCTCCATCTGCCTTGCTAGCCTACCTGGAGGTTCAGCCATCACAGGTCGTACCTACCCTTTACCCAGAGACTGCCCCGATCACTTGCCGTGTCCTCCTGCCCGTACACCCAGAGACTGTCCTGGTCACCTCCTGTGACTACCTGCCTGGTCGCCATCCGCTCCCTTACAAGGACCGCCCCCTTGTATTGTAGCCCAGAGGTTCCGCCTCCCAGACCCGTTACAGTTTGCTCGGGCCATGGAACCCGGTGGCACCCAAGCTCCCTCGCTCTCGGACCTCTGTCTTGAACTGTCCCGTCAGAGGTCCCAACAGGAGTCCATCATGGGTCACCTGCGGAATGTCAATACTCGCCTGAACACTCTGTCTGATCCACCAACAACCTCCGCCAGTGCCATATCTTGCAATCCGGCAGCTCCGCTGCCCACTAATACCATGGTATCCTACCCCGGACCCCGGCTTTCTGCACCTCCTCGCTTCGGAGGCGACTCCGTCCAGGCTCGGGGCTTCTTAAATCAGTGCACCCTGCACTTTGAACTTTTGTCCCACCAGTTTAACTCCGACCGGGCCAAAATTGCCTTCATCATGTCCCATCTCACCGGGGAGGCCCTGGCCTGGCTAAATCCTCTATGGGAGAGAGGAGACCCCCTGGTGTCCAACTTGCCTGCTTTTCTCACGGCTTTCCGGAAAGTCTTCGACGAACCCGGACGGAAGACCTCATCTGCATCATCGTTGCTATGCCTCCGTCAGGAGAGTCTCACCGTGGGCCAATATGCCATACGGTTCCGTACCCTTGCCTCGGAGCTGGCCTGGGATAACGACGCTCTGGTTTCCGTCTTCTGGGAGGGTCTGTCCGGCCGTATTAAAGATGAACTTGCCGGTCGGGACATTCCTACCACTCTCGATGACTTAATAACTCTTGCCACCCGGATTGACCTACGGTTCCAGAAGCGTGCCAGAGAGGTCACCCGTGAGAGGAGGTTACCACGTCTAGCTCCTACTTTTCAGAAACCCGTCACTCCTTCTGTCTCTAACCAGGTACACCCTCCTGAGCCTATGCAGGTCGACCAGACCAAGATGGTCAAGACCCGTCAGGACTTACGCCGTGCCGAGGGGACCTGCTTCTACTGTGGCAGTAAGGAGCACCGGATTCATGCCTGCCCGGAGAGGTCGGGAAACGCCTGTGTCTAGGTTCGCTCAGAGAGGTCCACCTAGACAAGAATAAATCCTCTCCATCCCTGCTGTTGTCAGTTTCAATCGTCTACGGGGAGAACAGTTATTTCGAACTAGCCCAACTGGACTCTGGAGCAGCCGGGAATCTTATTTCACAGTCCCTGGTAGAGAAATACCGCATCCCCACCAAACCTCTGGCTGTACCCTTGTCTGTGGCTGCCGTGGATGGGGGGCTCTTACCACGCCCCATCCAACTCATCACCGAATCCATTACTCTGCAGGTGGGAATGCTGCATTCTGAAAGTATCTCCTTTCATGTTCTGCCTGGACTCTCTCACGCCCTCTTGCTAGGTCTGCCTTGGCTCCAGAAACATGCACCCGTGCTTGACTGGCAAACCGGAGAAGTCCTTCGCTGGGGACAAGACTGTCATAAGACCTGCCTGGTTCCCGTCCATCCCGTCCGTCCCTCTCCTACCCCAGCTAATCTACCTGGACTTCCAATTCCTTATTGGTCTTATGCTGATGTCTTTAATAAAAAGGAGGCAGAGACATTACCCCCTCATAGACCATACGACTGTCCCATCGACCTGTTACCCGGTACTACTCCTCCCCGTGGGCGTATTTATCCTTTATCCGCTGCTGAGACCCGGTCGATGTCCGAATATATTGAGGAGAATCTGGCCAGGGGATTCATCCGGAAATCTACCTCCCCGGCGGGAGCAGGCTTCTTTTTCGTCAAAAAGAAGGACGGCTCTCTCCGTCCCTGTATAGACTATAGAGGCCTTAACCAGATCACGGTGAAGAATAAGTACCCCCTTCCGCTCATTCCAGAATTATTTGATCGTCTGAGGGGGGCTAGAATCTTCACCAAACTAGACCTCCGTGGGGCGTACAACCTGGTTCGTATCCGTCAAGGGGATGAATGGAAGACGGCATTCAACACCCGGGACGGCCACTATGAATACCTGGTAATGCCCTTTGGTCTCTGTAACGCTCCTGCCGTCTTTCAAGAGTTGGTCAATGACATCTTCCGGGACCTTCTCTACTCCTGCGTAGTGGTGTACCTGGACGACATCTTGGTCTTCTCTCCGGATCTCCAGACTCACCGGAGGGACGTTCGTCAGGTCCTGCTCAGGCTCAGGCAGAATCACCTCTTCGCTAAATACGAGAAGTGCCTCTTTGAGCAGACCTCGCTTCCGTTTTTGGGCTACATTATTTCTCAGACCGGCCTACGAATGGATCCAGAGAAACTGTCTGCCATCGAGAAATGGCCCCGACCGGAGGGGTTGAAGGCCATTCAGCGGTTCCTGGGCTTCGCCAACTACTACCGCCTCTTCATACCACACTTCTCTTCCCGGACTGCCCCAATTTCCGCGCTCACCCGTAAGGGTACTAATCCCAAAGAGTGGCCGCCCGAAGCAGAAGAAGCCTTTCTTTCCTTAAAACAGGCCTTCTCTTCCGCCCCGGTGCTGCATCGCCCGGACGGCAACAAGCAGTTTTTCCTGGAAGTGGACGCCTCCTCCTCTGGAGCT
Organism: Phyllobates terribilis; assembly: GCF_046119375.1. Classification (NCBI taxonomy): domain Eukaryota; kingdom Metazoa; phylum Chordata; class Amphibia; order Anura; family Dendrobatidae; genus Phyllobates; species Phyllobates terribilis. The sequence goes on along the minus strand of NW_027362848.1, from coordinate 3,333,393 downwards.
GGAGCGGTACTTACTCAAAAATCTTCTTCCGGGAGGATGGTAACTTGCGGCTTCTTCTCTAAACTCTTCTCCTCCTCTGAGCGCAATTATTCCATAGGAGATCGAGAGTTATTGGCCATCAAACTGGCATTGGAGGAGTGGCGTTACCTGCTTGAGGGGGCTCTTCACCCGGTAATAATTTACACTGACCACAAGAACTTGGCTTACCTCCAGCATGCCCAGAGACTTAACCCGCGCCAAGCCCGGTGGTCCTTGTTTTTTGCTCGTTTTGATTTTGTCCTTCATTTTCGCCCGGCTGACAAAAACGTCAAGGCGGACGCCTTGTCTCGATCCTTTCTAGTATCTGATCTCGAGGAAGATCCGAAACACATCATCGATCCCGCCAGAGTAATGCAGGTGGCTCCCGTGAGTCTAAATCGTCTCCCTCCCGGAAAGACGTTCGTATCAGTACCTGATCGGGAGAAGATCCTTCACTGGGGTCACTCGTCTAAACTGGCTGGCCACGCTGGTCAGAAGAAGACCCTCCAGCTTATTTCCCGGCACTACTGGTGGCCTACCCTGCACAAGGATGTAATAGACTTTGTTTCTGCCTGTGTGTCCTGCGCCCGCAACAAGGTTCCGAGACATCTGCCAGCCGGTCGCCTCCTTCCGCTCCCAGTACCTGCTGCCCCCTGGCAGCATATTGCAATGGACTTCATAACTGACCTCCCACTCTCTGCCGGTTGTACGGTCATTTGGGTGGTCGCTGACCGCTTCTCCAAGATGGCTCATTTCGTTCCCCTGCCAGGCCTCCCGTCTGCACCCGAGCTAGCTAGAGACTTTATTCGTCACATCTTCCGTCTTCATGGCCTGCCCCTCCACATCGTGTCGGATCGTGGGGTACAGTTCACCTCACGCTTCTGGAGAGCCACTTGTAAACTACTAGACGTCACCCTGGACTTCTCTTCCGCTTACCACCCACAGTCCAATGGTCAAGTGGAGCGGATCAATCAGAACCTGACCAGTTACCTCCGGCACTTCGTTAATGCCCACCATTCTGACTGGGTGGATCTCCTACCATGGGCCGAGTTCTCTTACAATAATCACGAGAGCGAATCCTCCTCCAAATCCCCGTTTTTTGTAGTCTTTGGTCAGCATCCTCGGATTCCTTTTCCTGTCTCCACCTCGGTGGACAACCCGGCTGCGGAATCTCTCGTTAGCAAATTTTCCTCCATTTGGGAGAGTACCCGATCCGCACTCCTTCAGTCGTCCGAGCGGATGAAAAGACACGCTGACAAAAAACGCCTGGATCCTCCTCAATTTCGTCCAGGAGATAAGGTCTGGCTCTCATCTAAATATGTTCGACTCAAGATACCCTCTTACAAGTTAGGGCCTCGGTTCATCGGACCTCTGGAGGTCACCAGTCAGATCAACCCGGTGGCCTATAAATTGAAACTCCCGGCCAACTTACGGATCCCTGACTCCTTCCATGTATCTCTCCTCAAACCTGTGGTACTTAACTCTTTTTCCAAGTCTACAGGTACGCCTCCTGCTCCGGTTTCTGCTGAGGACGAGTTTGAGGTAGAGAACATTCTTGCCACCAAAAGGGTAAGAGGAAAGACCTTTTTTCTGGTAGATTGGAAGGGGTTTGGTCCTGAGGAGAGAACGTGGGAGCCCCGGGAGAACATCCATGCCCCTCTCATCCTAGCTAAATTTCTGTCTGGCCTAAAAAAGGGGGGGCCTAAAGGGGGGGTACTGTAGTGCCGGCGTCCCTGCCCTCTGCTAGGCAGGGACGCTGCTCCCCCGTGCCCGGCGTCCCTCTCCCGCTCTGCTGTCAGCGCGCGCTCCTTCCCGGCGTCCTCCTCCCGCTCTGCTCTCAGCGCGCGCTCCTTCCCGGCCCCTGTGCTTAGGGCGCGCGCGCGCGCGCTCCCCTCCTCTTAAAGGGGCCGCGCGCGCCGTCCTAAGGAGTCCCCGGCCAATGGCCGGAGGACTTCATCATATATAAGGCACCTCCTCCAAAATGGAGGTGCCCGAGCAATGTTGTTTGCACCTGTGTCTCACCTGTGCTTCAGCCCTCAGGTCCCGTTGCCAGTTACCTGCCAGTTACCTGTCAGATTCCTGCCTGATTACTTGCTACCTGTCTGCTAGTCTGAGGTCCGACGGTCTGCCTTACTACTCCTGTCAGTCTGTCTAAGGACCAGCCTGCCCGCTCACCTGGGAGCGCTTCTCCGTTACCTGCCTGCTTGCCAGCCCGGAGGCTCCGCTGTCACGTGCTGTGACCACCAGCTACTCCAGACTCTTGCCCGCTCACCTGGGAGCGCTTCTCCGCTACCTGCCTGCTTGCCTGCCCGGAGGCTCCGCTGTCACGTGCTGTGACCACCAGCTACTCCAGACTCTTGCCCGCTCACCTGGGAGCGCTTCTCCGCTACCTGCCTGCTTGCCTGCCCGGAGGCTCCGCTGTCACGTGCTGTGACCACCAGCTATTCCTGAGACTCTTGCCCGCTCACCTGGGAGCGCTTCTCCGTTACCTGCCTGCTTGCCTACCTGGAGGCTCCGCCGTCACGTGCTGTGACCACCTGCTATTCCAGAGACTCTCGCTTGCTCACCTGGGAGCACACATTCTCCATCTGCCTTGCTAGCCTACCTGGAGGTTCAGACATCACAGGTCGTACCTACCCTTTACCCAGAGACTGCCCCGATCACTTGCCGTGTCCTCCTGCCCGTACACCCAGAGACTGTCCTGGTCACCTCCTGTGACTACCTGCCTGGTCGCCATCCGCTCCCTTACAAGGACCGCCCCCTTGTATTGTAGCCCAGAGGATCCGCCTCCCAGACCCGTTACAGGGGGGCATCATACATTCTGCATAAGGGGCATAATGGGGCATTACACTGTGTGGGGCATCATACATTCTGCATAAGGGGCATAATGGGGGCATTACACTGTGGGGGGCATCATACATTCTGCATAAGGGGCATAATGGGGCATTACACTGTGTGGGGCATCATACATCCTGCATAAGGGGCATAATGGGGGCATTACACTGTGGGGGGCATCATACATTCTGCATAAGGGGCATAATGGGGCATTACACTGTGTGGGGCATCATACATCCTGCATAAGGGGCATAATGGGGGCATTACACTGTGTGGGGGCATCATACATCCTGCATAAGGGGCATAATGGGGGCATTACACTGTGTGGGGGCATCATACATCCTGCATATGGGGCATAATGGGGGCATCATACACCCTGCATAAGGGGCATAATGGGGGCATCATACATACTGCATAAGAGGCATAATGGGGGCATTACACTGTGTGGGGGCATCATACATACTGTATAAGGGGCATAATGGGGGCATTACACTGTGGGGGGCATCATACATCCTGTCCTGCATAAGGGGCATAATGGGGGCATTACACTGTATGGGGGCATCATACATCCTGCATAAGGGGCATAATGGGGACATTACACTGTGTGGGGGCATCATACATACTGTATAAGGGGCATAATGGGGGCATTACACTGTGTGGGGGCATCATACATCCTGCATAAGGGGCATTACACTGTGTGGGGGCATCATACATCCTGCATAAGGGGCATAATGGGGGCATTACACTGTGTGTGGGCATCATACATCCTGCATATGGGGTATAATGGGGGCATTACACTGTATGGGGGATCATACATACTGCATAAGGGGCATAATGGGGGTATTACACTGTGTGGGGGGCATCATACATCCTCCATAAGGGGCATAATTGGGGCATTACACTGTGTGGGGGCATCATACATCCTGCATAAGGGGCATAATGGGGGCATTACACTGTGGGGGGCATCATACATTCTGCATAAGGGGCATAATGGGGCATTACACTGTGTGGGGCATCATACATTCTGCATAAGGGGCATAATGGGGGCATTACACTGTGGGGGGCATCATACATTCTGCATAAGGGGCATAATGGGGCATTACACTGTGTGGGGCATCATACATCCTGCATAAGGGGCATAATGGGGGCATTACACTGTGGGGGGCATCATACATTCTGCATAAGGGCCATAATGGGGCATTACACTGTGTGGGGCATCATACATCCTGCATAAGGGGCATAATGGGGGCATTACACTGTGTGGGGGCATCATACATCCTGCATAAGGGGCATAATGGGGGCATTACACTGTGGGGCCAGTAAAGGGGTCCTGTACTATGAGAACAATATGTTTCCTCCCTTCCTGTCTCCATAGTTGGGTCGTATGTATCTATTACAGGAAACAGAACAAAAACCTTATGATTCTTATAAAGGGGCAACACAAGACCCCAAAAGAGTCTCCGTGCTGAAGGGGTTAATGCCCCCTGCGCCCAGTAATGGGGTCTCCACATACCTCCACCTGCAGAGCCGCCACCACATATATGGCTGCTCTGTGCGCACAGGACCTGTGATGAGGTCACAGGAGGGGAGGAGTCAGGGGTCACATGATCAGGGGCCTCAGTGGGTGCAGGACTCTGCTGTGCTGGTTGTCATGGTGCTGGATGAGCTGAAGTTTATGTGTGGGGTCAGGAGGGGTTTACAGTGTGGATGTAGCAGAGCCGCGTGTGTACGAGGTGTACGGAGCAGAGCCGCGTGTGTACGAGGTGTACGGAGCAGAGCCGTGTGTACGGAGCGGAGCCGCCTGTTTACGAGGTGTACGGAGCAGAGCCGTGTGTGTACGAGGTGTACGGAGCAGAGCCGTGTGTGTACGAGGTGTACGGAGCAGAGCCGTGTGTGTACGAGGTGTACGGAGCAGAGCCGTGTGTGTACGAGGTGTACGGAGCGGAGCCGCGTGTGTACGAGGTGTACGGAGCAGAGCCGCGTGTGTACGAGGTGTACGGAGCGGAGCCGCCTGTGTACGAGGTGTACGGAGCGGAGCCGTGTGTGTACGAGGTGTACGGAGCGGAGCCGCGTGTGTACGAGGTGTACGGAGCGGAGCCGCGTGTGTACGAGGTGTACGGAGCGGAGCCGCGTGTGTACGAGGTGTACGGAGCGGAGCCGCGTGTGTACGAGGTGTACGGAGCGGAGCCGCGTGTGTACGAGGTGTACGGAGCGGAGCCGCGTGTGTACGAGGTGTACGGAGCGGAGCCGCGTGTGTACGAGGTGTACGGAGCGGAGCCGCGTGTGTACGAGGTGTACGGAGCGGAGCCGCGTGTGTACGAGGTGTACGGAGCGGAGCCGCGTGTGTACGAGGCGTACGGAGCGGAGCCGGGTGTGTACGAGGCGTACGGAGCGGAGCCGCGTGTGTACGAGGCGTACGGAGCGGAGCCGCGCGTGTACGAGGCGTACGGAGCGGAGCCGCGCGTGTACGAGGCGTACGGAGCGGAGCCGCGCGTGTACGAGGCGTACGGAGCGGAGCCGCGCGTGTACGAGGCGTACGGAGCGGAGCCGCGCGTGTACGAGGCGTACGGAGCGGAGCCGCGCGTGTACGAGGCGTACGGAGCGGAGCCGCGCGTGTACGAGGTGTACGGAACAGAGCCGTGTGTGTACGCGGTGTACGGAGCGGAGCCGGGTGTGTACGAGGCGTGCGGAGCGGATGCTGCCCCTCTCCAGGAGCGATCACAGCAGCACGGCATGAGACGTTCTTGTACTACACGGACTGTCCTGACAGAACACAGCTCGTCAGGACATAGCCCCGACCTCCAGCGACAGCCGGACAGTCCCATTGGATCGGGGACGGTTGGGAGGTTTCTGTATATAAGTTGTGTGTGATAATTGTAGAATTATTAATGTCTTAGCATAAAAGGATGTACCTGAGTGTTTGTGCCGGGGTCCACATGCATGGAGGGAGTTGAGGCGGTGCTGGCTGTATTATGCAGACGGCATCTGCCTGTAACAGTAGTAATCAGAAACTACTAGAAACTCTGCACCAAAATGAAGCAAATCCTTATTCTGGGGACTTCGCCTTGTACGTTACACCCCCGGATCCGGTACAAGCCGGGCAGATGTTCTCATTCATGTCATTTTCTGCTTAAGGTTCTGCGGTTTTCTGGCAACTATAAAAAAGAAAAAGCGTAAAACAATATTTGTTGCTGCTGCATTGACATAAGTACAATCTTTCATTATATATAAATCTATTACACGTCGGGTCAATGCTGTAAAGGACAGTAAAGCGCCAGGGTTGTGGTTGTGGTTTTTGGGGTTACTCTACTTCCCTCCCAAAAATACAATCAGAAACTTGTAACTACTGATCTCTCCACAAGAAGAAGCCGACAACTCCATCAATGGGATCATTTTATAAAATTAGGTCTTCGCAAGATGAAAATGGTCTCACAAACCACATTTTTTTTTTAAATGTTCATAAAAAAAAAACAAAGAAACAAAAATAATAACCTTACTTTGATTTTTCCCCCATTTTTCAATACTTTATGTGGTAAATTGAATGTTGTCTTTCCAAAGAACAACTAGTCCCACAAAACACAAGCCCTCCGTCTGTTAATGAAAAAACAAAGTTATATTTTTTGGGAAAAAGGGGAGGAAAAAAACAAAAAATTGGTCTTGTCAGAATAATGTAATTGCTATATATATATATTTTTTTAAAACTGAATAATTTTACCCAAAAATTGTGATCTCTTATAATATTATCATTCTTGATGCGAGATTAATCATTAGTCTGTAAATAAATCCAAACATCTGGAAGATGTAGAACAATATATCTGTGATTCTCTTCTGCCAGGATAAGCGCCTCCTTTCTGTGATGGAGAAAACGCTTGAAAGATTCAGAAAGTCCGATGAGTTTTTGGAGCTTATTGTAAAGGGCCTTAATGACGACCTGGGAAAGAAACCACCAGAAACAAAGGATCCAACCAGGTAAGTTCTAATGATCCCATCTGATAAAATGATCAGCTTTATTTCCATGGGATTGTTCTGTAGAAGAGATGGGACCTGCAGCATTCTGATCCTGAACTTCACTATGTATAGATGTACCAAAGCTTAATGTCACAATTCACACACCGCATTGATAAATTGTCTCAGAAGGTTAGCTCTCATAACAGAATTAACATCACTTATAGTGGAACTAAACTTACAATTTTTTTTCAGAATTGTGAAAATTCTGGCACTTTGCAAAGCACTTCATTAGTTTCTTTGGCGTCATATCCATAAAATGATCATATTAAAGTGGCCTCCAGACCCTGCTTTTCCCCAGTGCAGGAGCGTTGCTGGGGTCCTAAGAGATCAGGGACCCCAGCCCCAAAGTACATGTTTCCCCATATAACCTCCCTGCCACTTAAAAGAGGATTTATACATATATAATTACAGTATACCACTGCTACTAATCTAAAATACACTATAAAAAGACCAATATTACCAAAATTACTACTATACAAGGCCAAAATGATCCTGCTACACAATGTCCTCTACCATCACCACCACACAGTGACTCCATATATGAAAGAAAACCCCGCAGGGTAAAAGACCATCAAAGGAGTCCAGGGAGTATAAAATCTATCATATTTATTCAGCAATAGAAAAATAGGATGATGGGGGAAGGGACACAACACATATGTGATTGTTAGACATGTAAGCAAAAAAAAGCAAGGCACGCAAGGAAGGGGCCATTCCAGGTATAATGGCTGTCTATAGTATCATCATGGGTATACTAAAATATCCCAAAATAGACACCGCACATATTCCACTGGGGGCAACAGTCATCATATGCAGGTGCATCTCACTAAATTACAATATCATCAAAAAGATAATTTATTTCAGTTCTTCAATACAAAAAGTGAAACTCATAAATTATATAGAGTCATTACACACAGAGAGATCTATTTCTAGTGTTTATTTCTGTTAATGTTGACGATTATGGCTTACAGCCAATGAAAACACTAAAGTCAATATCTCAGTAAATTAGAATAATTAACAAAAAACACCTGCAACAGCTTCCTAAGTGTTTAAAAATGTCCCATAGTCTGTTTCAGTAGGCTCCACAATCATGGAGAAGACTGCTGACTTGACAAATGCGAAGAAGGCAGTCATTGACACCATCCACAAGGTCCCAGAGTTCCAATTTTCCTTTGGAAATCAAGGTCCCAGAGTCTGGAGGGAGAGTGGAGAGGCCACAGTCCAAGCTGCTTGAGGTCTAGTGTGAAGTTTCCACAATCAGTGATGGTTTGGGGAGCCATGTCATCTGCTGGTGGAGGTCCACTGTGTTTTATCAAGACCAAAGTCAGCGCAGGCGTCTACCAGGACATTTTACAGCACTTCATGCTTCCCTCTGCCGACAAGCTTTTTGGAGATGGAAATTTCATTCTCCAGCAGGACTTAGCACCTGTCCACACTGCGAAAAGTACCAATACCTGGTTTACACACAACAGTATCACTCTGCTTAATTGGTCAGCAAACTCACATGACCTTAACCCCATAGAGAATCTATTATAGAGAATCTATGGGGTATTGTCAAGAGGAAGATAAGAGACACCAAACCCAACAATGCAGACGAGCTGAAGGCTGCTATCAAAGCCACCTGGGCTTCCATAACACCTCAGCAGTGCCACAGGCTGATCGCCTCCATGCCACACCGCATTGATGCAGTAATTGATGCAAAAGGAGCCCCGACCAAGTATTGAGTGCATTTACTGAACATACATTTCAGTAGGCCAACATTTCGGATTTTAAAAACATTTACAAGCTGATGTTATAAAGTATTTTAATTTACTGAGATAATGACTTTTGTGATTTCATTGGCTGTAAGCCATAATGAGTTGGGTACCGCCAATGGTGGCAGGCCACACCACTGCTATGGGGCCCGTGAGCCTCGGGGGAGCGAGGAGGATAGGTGAGTATTGGGGGGGTGGGAGGTTGCGGCGGCGGAGGAGCGGGCACATGCAGTAGCGGCTGCTGTAGCTACCACGTGTGCCCGCTGCTAAAGGAACATGAATATTCCCTCTTCTCCACTTCCATGGGCGTGGAGAAGAGGGAATTTTCATTCTCTTTAGTAGCGGGCACGGAGGAGCGCTGAGCCGTGGCTCCTGCTTACAGTGCCCGCTACTAAAGAGAATGCATATTCACGCTTGTCAACGCTCATAGTCCCGGCGTGGAGAGGAGTGAATATGCCGGCAGCAGCTCACCTCGACAACTGAGAGCGCGCGCTGCTCAGATACCAACATGAGCTGCTGGCAGACAGAAGACAGCAGCACTGGAGCAGAGGTGATAAAGGAAGGTGAGTATAAGTGTTTATTTTTTGTGTGTGCAGTGATGGGGCCACACATACCAGGATTGGGGGGTGAGGAGGCCATACATACCAGGATTGGGGAGTGAGGAGGCCACACATACCAAGATTGGGGGATGAGGAGGCCATACATACCAGGATTGGGGGATGAGGAGGCCACACATACCAGGATTGGGGGATGAGGAGGCCACACATACCAGGATTGGGGGATGAGGGGGCCACGCATGCCAGGATTGGGGGATGAGGGGTGCCATATGTACCAGGATTGGGGGATGAGGGGTGCCATACATACCAGGATTGGTGATGAGGGAGCCATACATACCAGGATGGTGAAATTTTTCCAGTAACTGATGCATTTCCCACCCTAGGCTTATACTCAGCTCAATACGTTTTCCCAGTTTTTTTGTGGTAAAATTAGGGGCCTCGGCTTATACTCGGGTCATCTTATTTAAAACATACGGTATTTTAAAATCAGTGAGTACGTGGTGCCCATAATACTGCAGGACTGTGTGGTGTATTATACTATATGGGGGCTGTATTTTACCCTTTGGGGTGTGAAATATACTGTATGGAGGACTATGGGGAGTGCATTATATTCTATCGAGGACCATGGGAAGTTCATTATACTATATGGAGGATTATGGGGGGTGCATTATACTATATGGAGGATTTTGGAGGGTGCATTATACTATATGGAGGATTATGGGTGGCATATTATACTATATGGAAGTCTATGTGGGGCCATTATGATATTTTGAGGGCTATGTGGGGGGCCATTATACTGTATGAAAGCAATTATACGGTGTGAAGGTTTGTGTGGGGTCCATCGTACTGTTTGGAGGGCTGTGTGGGGCCATTATACTGTTTGGAGGGCTAGTGTGGGCCATTATACTGTATGTAGGCCATTATACTGTATGGAGGGCTGTGTGGGAGTCACAGTTGGGGGAATCATACTGTATTAGGGTCACCATACTTTGCCTTGGGAGTTGAAGTGGGGTACAATAAGGTCATTATACTGTTCATGTAGAGGCTAATGTGGAGGAATGCACCATGGGGGTATCATACTGTGTTTGGGGGGGCACTTTTATTGGCATCATACTTCATGGGGGCTGTGGGGACCATCATACAGTGCATATGAACTGTGGGCACCATCATACAGGGTATAGGGAGCTGTGGGGACCATTATGCAGTGCATAGGGAGCTGTGGGGACCATTATGCAGTGCATAGGGAGCTGTGGAGACCATCATACAGTGCATAGAGAGCTATGAGGACCATCATACAGTGCATATGGAACTGTGGGCACCATCATATAGGGCATAGGGAGATATGGGGACCATCATGCAGTGCATAGGGAGATGTGGGGACCATTATGCAGTGCGTAGAGAGCTGTGGGGACCATTATGCAGTGCACAGGGAGCTGTGGGGACCATCATACAGTGCATAGGGAGCTGTGGGGACCATCATACAGTGCATAGGGAGCTGTGGGGACCATCAGACAATGCATAGGAAGCTGTGGAGACCATTATGCAGTGCATAGGGAGCTGTGGGGACCATCATACAGTGCATAGGAAGCTGTGGAGACCATCAGACAGTGCCTAAGGAGCCGTGGGGACCATCATACCGTGCATAAGGAGCTACGGGGACCATCATACAGTGCGTAGAGAGCTGTGGGGACCATCAGACAATGCATAGGGAGCTGTGGAGACCATCAGACAGTGCCTAAGGAGCTGTGGGGACCATCATACAGTGCATAGGAAGATGTGGGGACCATCATACAGGGCATAGGGAGCTGTGGGGACCATTATGCAGTGCATAGGGAGCTGTGGGGACCATCATACCGAGCGTAGGGAGCTGCGGGGACCATCATACAGTACATAAGGAGCCATGGGGACCATCATACAGTGTATAAGGAGCCTTGGGGACCATTATTCAGTGCTTAAGGAGCTGCGGGGACCATCATACAGTGCGTAGAGAGCTATGAGGACCCTCATACAATGCATAGGGAGCTGTGAAGACCATCATACAGTGCATAGGGCACTGTGGGGACCATTATACAGAGCATAGGGCACTGTTGGGACCATCATACCGAGCATAGGGAGCTGTGGGGACCATCATACAGTGTCTAGGGAGCTGTGGGGACCCTCATACAGTATCTAAAGAGCTGTGGGGACCATCATACAGTGTGTAGGGAGCTGTGGGGACCATCATACAGTGTATAGGGAAGTGTGAGGACCATCATACAGTATCTAAGGAGCTTTTGGGACCATCATACAGTACATAGTGAGCTGTGGGGACCATCATACAGAGCGTAGATAGCTGTGGGGACCATCATACAGTGCATAGGGAGCTGTGGGTTCCATCATGCAGAGCGTAGATAGCTGTGGGGACCATCATACAGTGCATAGGGAGCTGTGGGTTCCATCATACAGGGCATAGGGAGCTGTGGGGACCATCATACAGAGCATAGAGAGCTATAGGGACCATTATGCAATGCATAGGGAGCTGTGGGGACCATCATACAGTGCATGGGGGAGCTGTGGGGACAATCATACAGTGTGTAGGAAGCTGTGGGGACCATCATACCGTGTCTAGGGAGCTGTGGGAACCATTGTACAGTATGTAAGGAGTTGTGGGGACCATCATACAGTGTGTAGGGAGCTGTGGGGACCATCATACAGTGTATAGGGAGCTGTGGGGACCATCATAAAGAGCATAGGGAGCTGTGGGGACCATGATACCAGTGCATATGGAGCTGTGGGTACCATCATACAGTGCATAGGAAGCTGTGGGGACCATCATACAGTGCATATGGAGCTGTGGGGACCATCATACAGGGTATAGGGAGCTGTGGGGACCATTATGCAGTGCATACGGAGCTGTGGGGACCATCATACAGGGTATAGGGAGCTATGGGGATCATCATCCAGTGCGTAGGGAGCTGTGGGGATCATCATACAGTGCATAGGGAGCTGTGGGGACCATCATACAGTGTCTAGGGAGCTGTGGGGACCATCATACAGTGCATAGGGAGATGTGGGGACCATCATACAGGGCATAGGGAGCTGTGGGGACCATCATACAGTGTGTAGTGAGCTGTGGGACTATCATACAATATACAGGGTGCTATGGGGGCACTCAGGACATTATTTCTTTTAAATGGGTGCATCATCAGAAATTTCTTCTTTCACCACCCCGAAATCATCGTCCATAGACTTAAAGAAGAACTTTGTAGTTGGGTGTAGTTTGATTGTGGCTTTAAGGGTGCTTTATTACTTAAAGGGGATACTCAACGGTATTTGTTGCTTGGAGGGAACACTTCAGATATTGAAACTTTCATAAGAGCATATCTGGCATTATTACTTGCAAGGTAGCACAGTGGGGTCTTTACTACTTTCTATGGGACGCTATTATTTTTATAGGTCCCCTCTATCTGGCACACAGTCTTTGTAGCATTAATTGGTGGAGGGTAATCATAGTAATGACATAATTTTTGAAGTATTGAGGTTCCTATTCCACGTCGGAGGAGCAGGCAGCATGGGGAGGTTGTGCAGGGTGGGAATAGATGGGGACGGTGCTGGAAATGTGAGAAGTCAGATGGTCTTTGTACGGTGTGTTTTTTATGTAGAAGCAATGGTCATATCATAATACTATGTACTCACTGTGTAGTGTTGATGGTAGAGGACATTGTGTAGCGGGATTATTATTGCCTTGTATAGAAGTAATTTTGGGATTATTGGTCTTTCAGTTGTGTATTTTAGGTTAGCAACAATGGTGTACTGTAATTATATATGTATAGGTCCTCTTTTAAGTGGTGGGGAGGTTGTATGGGGAAACACCTACTTTGGGGCTTTGGCCCCTGATCTTTTAGGACCCTAGCAACGTCCCGGCATACAAGGGATATGGGGCACAAAGTGTTCTGGAGGTTTCCTTTACAGTATGAAGCATTTTCCACACAGTATCCTTCCTCTGTAATATACTCCAGGACTGGTGAGGCGCACTGTCGCTCCCTATTTCCCCATAACTCGGCCTCGGCACTGCAGTGCTGATCAGCAGGTCTGCTTACTTGTTCTTCGGTTTCGCGCACTATGTCTTCCACTACTGGCGCCCTTGAACCCTTGCACTCGTGACTCCCACTAGTACATCATATTCAGTTCTGCTTTGGGGTCCGTAACTCGGCGTCCAATCCAATGACCCTTCTCTGTAAGGCTACTCTGTCTCATCGGTCCAAAAAAGTCAGGCGCACTTCATGGCCGCTTATATAGAATGAATGGAGCAGCATTTTAGCATGCGGACCACCGTTCCAATCTAAAGAGGATGAAGGTTCCTGTAGATTGGAGCTTGTTTTCCTTGGACAACCCCTTTAATTTTTCACACCCTGTTTCTGCATTTCAGTCTATTTTTTGGTAAATATTCGGTGACCTGGTGTCATTTGTGATGTGTTGTTCTTCACCTGAGGTTGTATTGACCTCATTTTATAACTTCTAACGACCAGACTTTTTTTTAATATATCCTGAATAGAACACAATAGAATTGTATGGAAAACATTATTGTGTTCTTCACAATTCAAGGCAACGTGTCCTTATGAGATCTTTTTCTTGAAGGTATATGGCCCTCAGGTTCTTTATCACCATGCAATCTGAAGAGCCAACTTGGACTAAGAGTGGCCACCACTGGGCATACACCATGGTGCAGCAAGGGCTAGCAATCTGTCCCTCCAATTGTGTGGGTACTTATTGCTTAGGGAATGTCAGTCCAATTCTTCTTTTTAAGAGGGTTCACTGTCTGTGCATCTCTGTGCCCGAAGAATATTAACCTGGTGTTACTGTATTACTGCTGTTCCAAGTGGCAAGCACATGGTTCTCTTAGAGACAGTACCCTTGTTTAAACCCAAGTAGACTTCAATTGGAAAGGCCACTGGTCTGGACCAGGACTCTGGTTGTGTCCGGTGATGGTGGCATGCACGGTTTCTATGTACGTGTCTGTGTGTAGTCAGAAAAGCATTTCAGTGGTGGCCTAATAACTGCAAGGACCGACGGAGGTGTTGGACAAAGGTAAACGAGTGGCTGCAGAACGGTTGGTAAATGTGGCCACATCATGGGAATATTGGCCACTGATGACTGAGGCCTCCCTCCTGGTTTGGTTCTGGAGCCCCCCGGCCACTTGTTGAACATCTTTCCTGTTTATTACTATTACACAAGACCCTATGTCTCCTGTATTCTGCGGCTGCGTCCCGTTCTTCAGTCTTCTTTCTGTAACATGGTGTGTACGACGTCCTGGATACAATGTTACTGCTCCATCACAGACTGAACCCCAGAACAATTGTCATGGAATTTGGTACCAGAGTTCTCTCTGTGTATGGAACCCCCATATTTTGTGATTACTCTTATCATTCTCACTGTGTAAGGTGAAATCCAGGAAAAAAAACACACAAAACAATATATATATATATATATATATAATAAATTTTTTTATTGAAATAGCAATAAGCAACATTGTAATGAAAATATTACTGGTCCTTTAAGAAATTAAACTATGGTCACAGTCACTGTCAGATTGGCCCCGGTGGAGACCACAAAACGAGCTGCGGTCATTGGGGACCACCTGAGAGTCATTGGGACCCAAAGATCCAGAAGAAGGCAAAGAAACCCCCACAAAAGAATTCTGATTCAGGGGGGAAAAAAATTCCTTCCTGACCCCATTTCTGGCGATTGGATATTTCCCTGGATCTGCTGTATCCTGCTGCATATTGCTGTATATAACATAGGCTTACGTCATGTGAACAATGGCCAAATAGCTGTTGGCTGAGAACTCGTCCTGTAATTCTAGCATTTTATGTAATGTTCTAGTTACGCCATTTACTAAATGGATTAATTTATTTTATATTTTGATGGATCTGACTTTTACAAACGCAGCGATACCAAATATGTGTATTTTTTAAAATGTTTTATATTTCTTAATTTTTAATGGGGGGAAAACTGGGATGATTTGAACTTTTATACTTTTTTCATTTTTTTTTTACTTTTCACTGTATTTGTTCGTCTCTTTAGGGGCTTGAACCTGCAGTCATCTGATTGCTTGTGCTATATACAGCATTGCTATATATAGCAGAAATCACGGTCTGCTATGAACACTAGCAACAGGCTGGCTGTCACAGGAATCCAGTGATGACAGACACAGGGATCTTCAGTGATCAAGTCACGGGTGCGCCCATGAAGAGATGGAATGGTGCACCCCCTGCTGGCGCACATTAAATGTCGCTGTCACAGACTGATATCAAGATTTAATAGGCTAAGTGTCGTGGGCAGAGCTCCGCTCAACCTGCGACTGTTAGAGGCATATGATTGCTGAATAACACAGCCATCATCTGCCGAGAAAGATGCAGACTCGGCGTGTGAGCCTGCAAGAAATGCGGGGAGCAGAATTATGACGGATATAGTCCTTCATAAGTTAAGATGCATTTCTTAGTTAAAGAGTGACCGTCATTAACTGTATTTTCTAGACCAGGGTTCCCCAACTCCAGTCCTCAAGGCCCACCAACAGGTCATGTTTTCAGGATTTCCTTAGTATTGCACAGGTGATGGAATTATTGCCTGTGCAGGTGATGCAATTATCACCTGTGTAATACTAAGGAAATCCTGAAAACATGACCTGTTGGTGGGCCTTGAGGACTGGAGTTGGGGAACCCTGTTCTAGACTATATGACGCACT